>NC_135714.1:78138533-78765450 GCF_964656455.1 Halichoerus grypus | reverse complement strand
ATTAGATTGAGGACTGGAGGAGTGCAGTTGGTCCAGCTGATAGGGACTAGCCAGGTGGGGAGCCATTTCCACTGACTGAAGGACATATCTGGTGAAAGCACAGGAACTCACAGTTAGTGGGACCCACGAGGCTCAAAGACGTTAACAAAACATATGACATTTTAGGCTTCATATTATAATTAACCCCTTGATGTTTTCTCATCAAATATTTACCTAATGATGACTAATATTTTTAGTTAGTAGAAGAAGTGCTTTTCTAGGAAACCAAGGAGATACTTTACCAGAAGGGCCACATGGTGAGGTGTTGTCAAAACCCTGGACTGTAAAAATATCTCTCTTTGTGGCCAATAAAGGCAAATGAGGTATCTGTATTACATTGGAGTAAGAAGTACATGTCCCCAGGGAGCATGAATTTAGACTCAGCAGAGGATCCAGTTTCCATTTGTAACTTAAATAGTAGATTTTGAGGAGGTCATTTGGCCTCTTCGTTAAACTAACTGCTTGGGGGTCACCTGGGTGGCTCAGTCGTTAAGTGTCTGCCTTAGGCTCAGGTCATGATCCCAGGGTTCTGGGATTGAGCCCCGCATCAGGCTCCCTGCTCTCTCACTCCCCCTGCTTGTGTTCCCTCTCTAGCTGTCTCTCTTTCTTTCAAATAAATAAATACAATCCTTAAAAAAGTAAAAAATAAACAAACTAACTAACTTATAACAGAAGTGGAAGTTCCATTGAATGCCCTCTTCAAGAGCCCTCCATCATACATTTTGAGAAGTGGAATTACTATTAGTAATGTAATTAGTAATGGGGAATTCCAAAGGGGATTAGAGCATCCTGGTAAGACCTTATATTGTGGCCCTAGTATATATTACCTTGAATTATATTTTGAATATCTGTGAAGCAAGAGATTCCCAGATTCCTAAAGGGGAAGCTTTAGTAGAAGAGGAATTGTTGCTGCCACCGGCTGCACTAGACAGCTAGACCATTGGCAGTGGCCCAAAAGTTAGCAACCAATGTGCCGATGGACCAATCTTTGACTGTGGCATCCAGAACTACAGTGATTGCCTGATGTTTGTCCGACTGTGCTGATCCTCCTTTATTAGGTACGTCCTGGTTAAGGGATAGAAAATAGCAACACTCCACTGACCTCCATCACATATAATGGTGGTAATCCCATCTGTAAAGTCAATGAACTCTCACTGTTATTCACTCAGTTAATCCTATAGGCTCCTCAGGTAGCCAAGGGGTCCGAAAGATGAGTGACCTCCTCCGGTATTGTGGCATCTGACAAGGAACTAAAGACAGGGAAGACCACCCATCCTGATGGTAGGGTATACCAAGAGGGTCCAAGTTTGGTTTTGTCCTGTAGAAAGGTGATCTTGGTAGCTGTGCTATGCCAGTTGGGAGCTGATTCCCAAGACATGATGGATACCTTGGTGTGGAGTGTCACAGTTTCAGGATCTATGAAAGCCTCTAATTCCAGGATAACCCAGTGTGTGGCCAGTAATCGCTGTTCTAATGTTGTATAGCACAGGGCTAAGAAAAGCAGCTTCTGACATCAGAAGCCCATGGGTTGCTAAAGCTTCTACAGTGAAAGAATGTCTGAAAGCAATAACAAGTGTCCTGTTGATTTCAACTTGAGCATATTTCAGTATTTTAGTTGGAGGAATTCCCGTTTAGGTTGAGCCAATTTATAAGCAACAGCATTAGTAAGATTAAATAAAATCTGTAAATAAGGAATATGGTGCCTCTTTAACCCAGAAAGGACTAAAATATGTTACATAGGAGGAGGATGTGATCAATGTAATATCATACCTGTGCTCCTGGAGAAAAGATGGATGCTGTTAAGATATTGCCTGCAAAGATTGTGTGTGATGGCAGGGTTGCTGATGTACCCCAACATGGGACCTCTAAAATTCCCATGATTTTGTGATTTAAGGAAACTGGGCTTAGGTAAGGTTTGAATTAACCTCTTCATGTGTCATAGGCATGCCATGAGTGTTTTTCCTTGTAACTCTGAGGACAGATTCTTTCCTGCAGCAAAGGCAAAAGCAGCATGGTGGTGCAGTGGAAACACCCAGGGTCCACCAACTATTCTCTGCTACATGGCCTGTGCAAGTTTCAGCTTTTAGCTACGTATTTGTAGTTTTTGGCTGATAAGGGAACTAGCAATTAAGGAGCGTTTTCTGCAGGCTGGGGGACATATCTGATGAAAGCAGAGGGATTCAGTGGCCCTATGAAGCTCAAAGATGTCAAAGCACTACATGAAGTTTTAGACCTTACAATACACGTAGTCATGTGACATTTAGATATATTTTAGAAATGATGTAACCATTATAAAAAACCAAATTACATCATTTGCAATTATATAAAGTTATAATAAAAATTTGCATAATTTTTTAAATGTTTGAGTAAGTACACAGTTTATTTTATTTTATTTTATTTTATATATATATATATATATTTTAAAGATTTTATTCATTTATTTGTCAGACAGAGAGAGAGAAAACACAAGCAGGGGGAGCGGCAGGCAGAGGGAGAAGCAGGCTCCCCGTTGAGCAAGGAGCCCAATTGGGGCTCTTTGTAAAACTATTTGAAGTTCACTCCTCTGGGGAAATTATCTTCTCTTTTTTCATAGCCAACTTTAGCTCTGTTAATCATATGAATATTGGATAGTTCTTTTACATATATCACACTTACTTTTAAATACATTTTTATCCTACAGAAAGTCTTAGGAAATGTGTATTATTTCTCAGTGCCTGGTATTGTTGGAGCTTAGTTTTTATACATTTGGACCTGTACTCTGCATAGTTTGTGACTTGAAGTTTCCTTATTTTGCTGAAGGATTTTATTTTTTCTATTTTTTTCACTTTATTGAATGAGTGAATTTTGAGGACAGGAAATGAGGTCAATAACATATAAAATATATAAATATGTAGTATAATATATGCTATATATTACATATAACATAACATATGATATATTTTCATATTCTATTAAATTATATCTATGAATGGATGAATGTCCTTTGACTTATAAATGCAATAAATTTTGTAATATTATCACCAATCAATTCAAGAAATATTTTCTAAACACCTGCTATATTTATTTATTTATTTATTTATTTTTTTTTAAAGTGTAAGGTTTTTTTTTTTTTTAAGATTTATTTATTTGAGAGAGAGAGAGAGAATGAGAGAGAGCACATGAGAGGGGTTAGGGTCAGAGGGAGAAGCAGACTCCCTGCCGAGCAGGGAGCCCGATGCGGGACTCGATCCAGGGACTCCAGGATCATGACCTGAGCCGAAGGCAGTTGCTTAACCAACTGAGCCACCCAGGCGCCCTAAACACCTGCTATATTTAATACATTGTGTTGTTTAGTGGATGATACAAATCAGTAAGAATAAGTGCCTGATTTCAAACATTTGACAAGCTATTTTAGATTTATTAAGATACATTGCTTATCACTCTGGTAATCCAAAATGCAATTAAAAAGAGAGAAAGTGAACTAATATATCAGAAATAGAGATATTTATTAAGATATGAAGCTATAATTTGGTTGAGGTACCTGGCCAACTAGAATAAAATTAAAGTGGTTTTAACCTCTTGATATAGTCAAGTTTCTCATGGGTTTCTCGCAAATAGCATGTTTTCTCCTATTAACATTCAAAGGCAGTCTAGACTGATTTTTGCATGACTTATGATGTCAAAATATTATTAAACTAAATGCATTTTTTTCTTTTCCTTTTAGGTTTTGATATTAATTCCCATGTCTAATAATTTTATTTTTAATTTTTACAAACTTCTAGAGAAGACTACATATACTAGACCTTTCTCATTAAATAATAAATTAGCTTTTGACTTGTCCTAAAGATATTAAAAATTGATGTATATGGAATTTCATTCATAAATGAAAAGGGACAGAATTTACATATGATTAGCACCTAGCATATTCTACACTTTTGTAAATATTATTTTACTTAACTTCACAACAATCCAGAGAATAGTATCTTTAATTTACAGATGAATTTGAGAACCAGAGATACTAACTGACTTGCTCTGAACCAGAGTTAACTAAACAGCTGTATAAGGATCTGAATTCAGGCTAATATCCAAACTATGTCCTATGTTCATTCACAACAAAACTGTATCCATAGAAAGATAGGAAAACTCTCCTATCATAACTATATCTATTAGGGTTAAATTATTTGATTCCTTTAGAACAAACACTATTAATTGGTCCCACTTTGGAGATATTTATATAATTTATTCATTCATTTAACAAATATTTATAGAGTGATTACTATGCACCAGGCACTGTTTTATGCACTGAGGAGAGAAGAGGAACAAAACCAAATCTCGGGGCTCCTGGGTGGCTCAGTCATTAAGCGTCTGCCTTTGGCTCAGGTCATGGTCCCAGGGTCCTGGGATCGAGCCTCGCATCGGGCTCCCTGCTCAGTGGGGAGCTTGCTTCTCCCTCTGACCCTCCCCCTGCTTGTGTCCCTTTCTCGCTGTGTCTCTGTCAAATAAATAAATAAAATCTTAAAAAAAAAACACCAAAAAACAAAAAACCCAAATCTCTGCTCCAAAGGAGTTTATATTCCAGTGAGCAAGGCAAGTTTTATGTAAACAAACAAATATATAATGATACAGTTATAATATGAGTAAAAAGGAAATACAAGGAAGGAGATGATATCAGGACAAGTCAAGGTTAGGGAGTTTTGCTTTAACTAGGGTACCCAGGGTACATGTAACTGTCAGTCTATAGTTCTTAGGATGAAATTTATGTCATCAACGATGCACAATCTACAAATGGACTCAACAAAAATGCATTCTAGCAAGGGAAAACAATATTGCTAGAAGAATATTTTGGTACTGTTTGGAGGACTTTTATAAAGAATAAGCTTCCCAAGTTAGATGTGTTATTTCTTGCAACTGCAGATAATGTGGCTGAAAAGTAAGTTCGTGCAAGGACGTTGATTTCAAGTCATGGGTAAAGGATTACTCATGAATTTAGAATCATTCAGACAAACAAATCTTCCATTCTATCATATGTTGTTATGGGTCTTAATTAACATTACTCCTATAATAACAAATCAAAGAAAGCACAGACATTCTAGAATATAGTATACAAGACTCATTCCATTTAAGTAGTACATTTATGTTTCCTTTGAAGGCACAGCAGATCCATCATCATAAATTTATATACACTTTATATAACATTGAGCTTTTTATGGGTACTTTATTGGCTTTAACATTTATGAAATAGTAGCCATTTTAACGCCATATATTCAAACATATTGATTTTTCTCAAGCCAGTACCATTGCTACAACAGCATTTCATTTAAAAATTGTAGGCCAGAGCAGCTGTCTACTGATGGTTTCTATTGATCATGCATAGAAAGCTGAATTCATGGTAGAGCAGAATACTACAAACTTCAGAGTTTTTGTATTAGTTTCCATTTTTAACTGCTTACAGTGTTTTGCCTATCTTTTAGAATTATTTTTAAAGCAGCATTCATGGACAAAATAACATGGGAAAAAATTTTTTTTTTGCATAAGAATTCATATCTTTTGTTCAATGAAAATTGGCATAAAGACTAAATGAAAAACATCAGTGGGTATATACTTCATCAAGACAAATATATGCATCATATTTGAATTAGCCATACATTCCTACCAACTTCTCTACCTACCTATACAGTATATGTAGCCAAAAGAAAGCAACTAACCTATAAAAGGGCATGGACAAAAAGTTCACACATGAAGAAAAACAAATACGAAACATTTAATATCACTAATAATTAAAATAAATGAAAACAAAACAGTATTAAAACGTGTCTATTGAATAAGAAAAATATTTAAATGATAGTGTTATTGAGGCTTCAAAATTATAACTTCAGTGAAAATAGTTTCTCAATCTTATTACACAAAATATTTAAGATCATGTATACATAACATAGCAAAAATAAAATACATTGTTTTGAGCATAGGGCAAAAGGAATACAATGCAAATATTTGCACACACCACTGCATCCTGTAGCTTTTGTATATGAGCTGGAGATATCCAAAAAACTTGGTTCAAGTTTCCTAGTGGCCAAAACACAAACAAAAACAAGTTTTGATTAAAATAGCCATAATGCCCTAACACAAAATCAAATTATTGATCAAGATAATTTTTTCTTGAAACTAGACTGAAGCTTCTCCTAAAGAGGAAACTGGAGTACTAGAGTATATCCTAAACTATATCCCTACAGTAACTATAATTCTGGTACTCATGAAGCTGCTTTAATTGCATACATCAGTGCAAACTGACAGCATGAGGCTTACCCTAAATCACTGAATTCTAAAGTAACAAAATAAAAGCTGCCCAACTGCAAGTTTTATACTGATCCCAGAAATAATACTTAGAATGTCTAAATAAATATATATATACTACAGGTATATGCCCTGTATATAATGTTTCTAAAAGCTTAGGAGCAATTCACTTAAAGTTGACAAAGGGTAACAATCCTCTTATTTCTGCCAAAATAGTCCTACTAATAGGCCAACACATCCAATTCTTTCTTTTGGAAATTTAACTAGCTATATTCTAAAAGATGAACCTTAATCATATGAAGGCACCCTACAGGAAATCCATCTGGTGTAAAAGAAAACCTCCACTGGCCAGGGTGAGGAGCTTGGCACCAAGGAGAACTAAAAGAATAAAAAATGATTCCTGGAGTCAACACAGATTGCTTTATTTTATTTTATTATTATTATTTTTTGACTTGTCCAAGGTTACTTGATCCATTTTTTAATTGTTTTTCTCATCAGTATTTATTATTATTATTTTTAAAGATGATTTATTTATTTATTTATTTGACAGAGAGTGAGCGAGCACAAGCAGGGGGAGCAGCAGGCAGAGGGAGAGGGAGAAGCAGGCTCCCCACTGAGCAAGGAGCCTGATGTGGGGCTCGATCCCAGGAGCCTGGGACATGACCCGAGCCAAAGGCAGACATTTAACGACTGAGCCATCCAGGCTCCCCTATTTTTATTATTATTATTTTTTTATTATTATGTTCAGTTAGCCAACATAGAGTACATCATTGATTTTTGATGTAGTGTTCAACGATTCATTAGTTGCGTATAACACCCAGTGAGCATCAGAACAGACTATTTTAGATTCAACATTTTATCCATTCAAGTAGACAGGAGTACCTTGAGATATTTATACCAAGGTATCAGTGATGGGAGGAAGCTCACAGGTGAATTGACTAGATAGTGTCTTGGACAATCACTGAATAAAATGGGATAAGAAAATTAAAAGGAGACACCTTCAGGGTCTGTGCTTTCAGAGAAAAGCTGGGGGGATGTTCTGTAAGGACGTATAGTAAGCATATAAATACAAGTTATATAAAGATGTGCAAATCCTACTAAAGGGAGATTGTTCCCAATCATTTAGACATGATGAAGCAGTAATTTTCCAAGTATCTGCCAGGAATGGCGAGCAATCCCTGTACTGACGGATGAACGATTACTCCAAATTTTGCTGTGAAAGAGAGGAGAAGGTAAGGGGTCAACTCTCAGAGACGAAGATCCTTTGCTCTTCTTTGCTCCCACTTTTATTGGTCCTTCAGGATAATCACAAATCCTTATCACTGTTTCTCAAGCATGTGATGTGTGACAAGGGGTCTTACTGAAACTGGGAGGATTCACGGGAAAGATAAGACATGCTAATCTGCCTGTTCTACTAAACATAGCCTAAGGGACAATGCATACATCTCTTAGATCACAGGGTGGCTGTTTGGGCTAAGAGAGCTTCGGGGGGGGGAAGGTAACTCCCTGGGTAATTCCAATGGCAGAGTGGTCATGCGGGCCTGGGCAGAGTGGTCATGCAGGCCTGGGCATTCCAAAGGTCTATGCCCTTCTCCCAAACCCTCCCTCGTCCCCAGTGGCCTCCGTGTTACTATTTAGCAAGCCAGGTATTATGGCTGATTTCATGTTCTACATTAACCCCAACAAGTATCAGTGGCCAGAAAAATTATCTGAAAAGCTTAGTAATCAGATTTTCATATCTCAAATCCAGAAATTCAATTTCAGGAGACCTAGAGTAAACTGGGAGTCTCCACTCTATTTAACAGGTATATGAAATGACCCTGACTCAGGTAACCCTATGTGGCCTCTTTCTACAAGAGAGAACGATGTAGTGTAATGGAGAAAAAGACCATAATGATTTTGAAAACTCCTGTTATGACCTAAGTCCCAAAAGTTGATCTAGTCTGTTCATTGGTAGGTTACCTCAGGAAGTATTGTTTCCCTGTATGACAAGACAAATGAATTAATAGATGTCTGAAAATGTTCTAGAAACTTAACAATTATTAGTTATATTCACAAAGATAATATTAGAGTAACTTGATATATATATATATAATGGTTAAAATTAATAAGCTAAATCCTTAACAATATGAGAATATTTATGTAAATCATGTTTAATTATATCAATTAAATTGAATGAATGACACTATCAACATGATAATTACAATAACACATATTATATATAATAATATATAAATATATAGTGTTACTTGAAACAACGGAAATCAAATTTAAATGTTCATGAGGATTACAACTATGTAAATTATGCATATATATAATAATAGTCACAAGGAAACGTTGGAAGAATTAAAATAGTTGTGTTTGGAGTGGGAAAAGAACATTTTTCTTTGTGTAGTTTCATAACTGTTTGTAATGATATACTTCAAAAGTGTTCACAAGTTACTATTAAAATTATCTTAGTTATGTTGAAATTATAATTATAACATATGCTTTCTGAAAAAATAGGTTAGGTTAGTACTTTGGTTAAGCATGTATTAATATATATATATATATAAAACACTTGGTTAAAATATTATTACCTCTCCAAAGAGTTTTTATTTTAATGTTTGCTATGAGAAGTCCATGGGAAATATACATTTACTTATATTTTATATATTTTATAATATATATCAAATTATAATTTATTATTTAATATATTTGATATAATATTTAATATAAGTAAATAATTCAATTATTTAATATATGACAATATATTATATTAAGTAATAATATATTATATATTTCTATATAAATCACTACATATTTAGTTTTTAATTAATTTATTTAATAAACATTTAACAAAATATTATTAATAGTTTGATTAATTAATTTAAAATGATCTAATTTATTAGATTTGATTATTTAAATTAAAATAATTTAATCAATTAATTATTAAAATATGGTAATTTTTATTTAATAAAAATTTAATTAATTATATATAATTTTTTCCCCAAATTCTGGCTGCTTATATCACTAATTTGAAGAAAGAGCTTCCATGAAACCTTAATGATTAACTTCCATATTTGTAGAGAGAATTTTAATTATGTACTGAAAAAATAAGGGCCAAACCCCCAAGGCATTAACATTTTCTGTGGGAAGGCAAGGGGCATTGATTGCCAGTAGATTTTAGTTGTTTGAAAGGGATATTCTGCTCTATGGCAATCATTTCAAAGTCACAATTTTGTGTCACAGTTCCAGTGCTTGCTTTTTAGGTAGGTTAGGAAGGAAGGTCCAAGAACTTAAAGTTCATTTAGGTCTATCTCAAATTATGATCCTCAGGCTGATATCATAGAGCAAAACCCGAGATACTCTAGAGTGAGCCATATGACAATCTTGCAACAGAAAGTGGATTCTCAGCATAAAAACCAGAGTATTAATACTTTTATTTTCTTTTCCAATGATCCCTACCATTATCTTTCACCAAAGACTTAAAGTCATTTTCTAATCAGTCTTCCCTTTTCAATCTATCATATGTACTGTTGCTAAATTTTTTCTTCTCTATAATCTAAAGGTGACATAGAAAGTGAGATGATTTTATTCCTGTTGTATTCTCATCTGTATTTAATGTGAAAAAAGGCTTTTATATTTTAAACTTGCATTACTAAAGTGATTTATCTAATACTGACTGAAGAAATACAGTCCCTAGAGAATGTTATTTCTAGTCTCTTAAATATATTTTGGTAAAAGCCAATAGAATATTCCTTAAGTAGAGTCTTGGGTATTGTGTTGTAACATCAAGTAAACAATTAGATTTTAATGTACCCAAATTTGATTTTTATGTGAAAAACACCCACTTTTTTTCTGAACTCATATAACATCCTCAGTAACATTTAGCAATATGACAAGTGGATGATTTTAAGGACACCTTTGCTATTGTGTTATGTTGTACTACCACTGATAACATCTTCAGATTGCATAAGAAAATTAATCACCATTTATACATGTGTAACTTCAAACAATTTGTTATAAGGTCATAAAACTAAGTTTGTTGACCTGTTAATAATAAATGTCTATAGGAATGGGACTGTCCTTTGTCAAATGACATCTGCATTGTCAAAGAACATTTGACACTTCTTTGGCTCATGTTTTTAAATTGTCCCTAGAATAATGACGATTTAAAATTCTATTATTTTCCTTGTCCCATTTTTGTAGTAAGTTCTAATAATATTCTGAAATAAAAATATTTATATTTCTTCTGTTTTGAATAAATTTTGAAGAAATTACTACAATGTGTTGCTTTCCCTGGTGAGCAATTCTAGGCAGGAGCAAGTCTTGCTTCTAATAACTTCTAAGAAAATAGAATCGTTTTGAGTTTACCTTAAATTTTTTCATCTACATAGGCTAACGGAAGTATTGACTTCTGTTTCTAGAATATATGTAGAGTTTCAATAGAGTTACATTAATAACAATAAGCAGTATTTAGGGGGCTCCTGTCTCCACCAAAAATTTTTGCAAATCCCAACAGGCCATTGTAAAATATCTCCATCCAGTTATTTGTTTGCAATCCCAAAAGGGTATCACATTTTTGTTACCAGTATATTCCCCATTAAATCATATTATACGTCAAACTCTCTGTTCTCTTGCTCTGGCTGCTGTAAGGATATGCTTCCTGCAGAATCATCTAGTCAGTAGGAAGAGAGTCCGGCTGGCTACTGCTGCTGCTGCCTTTAGCCAAGGATATTAGAGCCACCCTACCACTCATTCTAGTGACAATGTGTTCATTCTTTCACTTATTTAAATATATTCAATAAGCTTTTAATATATATGAGGAGCTCCACTAGACACTTCACTGGGCATACAAAGATGAGTATGTCCAGGCTCCCATCCTGAAGCAGCAGTCTGTTTGAGAGAAGGAGAGAAGAAAACAAGAAGATAATACAGTGTGAAAAAACCAAAAGATCAAAACTGTGCCATAGTTAAGCACAGAGTGCCACAGACACCTCGGAGGAGGTTGGGAAAAGCTACCAGTAAAAGGTGATGCCTAAGTTGAAATTTGGATAAAAACTAACCACGTAAAGGAGTGTAGGGTGGGTAGAGGGACTACATAGTAATAACAATTATTAACATTTATTACACTTTTACTAACTCATAACTCACTCTTTTGAGACTTAAGGTAATGGGTGTAGAATCTTCAAACTATGACTATCATTTTGTAAATGTTCCAAAAATATCAGATATCACCATCTTACATCAATCACTATAGAAAATATTAATCTCTCATGTATCCTTTATAATTAATATGATGTTATTAATATATTATAAGTAAATTATTTAATAAAATGTGATAACCACTATCCCCATTTTACCAGTAAGAACAGAAGGTTTCAATATCATTAGTTTCTTGTGGAAGGCAACGTAGGTAATAAGAGGTGCAGCCCCTTCCTAAACCAATGTCTGCCTGATTCCATAGGCTATCATTGTTACTTCAAACTTCCTGAAAGGACTTTTCCAGCTAGAAATAAGGAAATAAACTGAGACTAGAGAGTAGTAAATTCAGGGAATCACAAGCTGTTTTCCACAGGTTGGGGATAGAGCTGACTGAGGAAAACCTGAAAGGTATACAGAGGTCATAGTTTTAACTTTAAGGGTAATGAGAACCTTTCAGTTTCAATTTATATTTCAATATATTTACATTCTGGTTCTTGTGGGGAGAGTAAATTAGAGAGGCACAGGAAGGGATGCCAACCAACTAACCAAATAGACCAACCATTCATTTGGTGGCAAACTGATGACATTGAACTCATTCCACTAACAGCTATAGTTATGCCAAACCAATAATGCTGCCTGGGCTAGTGTGTCCATCATGTAACACCACCACCACTGACTGAGGCTGATATCCATGTCATAAGTGACAGCGTCTATGGATCCCCAACACCCTGATGCTGCTTCCTATGGCTATGCAGGCATTGTGAAAGTACCTCCATGGTGACATGCTAGAATACTTAGTGTCTCAGAGTTGCATTGTGTTTTCTTGATCTCCAGAGAATGGAAGCTTCATGGAAGTCTCTTCTAAGATGGAGGAAATGTTGTCATTAATTTTGGTTATACTTCACTTCACAGGTACCTCAGCAATATGACTTTCCATTTTATTGTTTTATAAAGCTTTTAGCAATTTACATTTCTAGATTTTACATTGCAATCCCATTTTTTTCTATATCCAATGAAATGTTGATCTTAATAACTTATTTCATAGAGTAATTTATTTCAATTTATCATCCCTTGCTCTGTCAATTTATTACCCCCTTTTTTTTTAAGTAAAATTTTTCTTTAATCAAAGTGTAGTTGACATACAATAAATACTATATTAGTTTCAGGTGTACAAAAAGTAAAAATATTGTTTAAAAATATTAAGAACACTTAAACTGAATCTCATTAAGATAAAGCCTTCCATGTATCCAGAATCCATTACCACTGCAGTTTTATAAGTTCAATAAAATATCTGTGAATATACATTTTTTGCAAGTAATACATATACATATGTGTATTTGAGAAAATTTTGTTTTTTTGACACAAAATTATTTCAGCTTTCAGCATCTTACTCTGTTCCAAGTGACACTGAATAATTAGTCTTTTTTTTTCTAAAAAAAATCTTATTTTGTTCCTGTGCCATGATAAAGATAAAGTATATCACATTAGTGCCCATGTGGTCAGAATTGCCAATCATGTACTGGATCTAATCAGACCTACCAAATCGTAAGGTCAGATGGGCTTAGCAGGAACACATTGTACAATGGAAATAGTACATTCAGGATTGTAAGCAGACAGCTCCAAAGACCACAACAAGAGGTGTGAAGAAGTAGACCAGATCCTTATGTTACCAATCCATATTGTACTGACTCCTATCAACTCACACCTAAGGCTCATGGAGAGTTTCTTCTGACCAGCTGATAGAGAATGAAAATAACTTAAGGTTGATTCAAGGATAGATGAGGTGGCAAGATAAAAATGTTCTACTAGTACACTAGATCCTCATACAGGAGTGTCCTGAAAAGAGAACTGTGAGAGCAAGTTCTTCCAACAGGCGGAACTTTGAGCAGTATGACTGATTATCCAGTTGTGTAGTGAATGTTGTGGCCTGAGATAAGATTATGCCTGGATTCATAGGAAGGAGAATGGCTTAGCTAATTGGTTGTGTTCTGGAACAACTAAGATTGGGAAATCTTTGAGGAGCAAGTTTAGGGAAGAAGCTTTCAGTTGAATCAATGGAAGTAGACACAAGATGTGAGGATCATGTAAGTCCCACTGGAGAGCATCCAAAGCTGAAGGACCTCTAAACAACTAAGTACACAGGATGACCTGGCCAATAAATTTAGGCCAATTTCTATTCTTGGCCATCAAAGTCCTTGGACAGTGGAGTCATAAACAAAGTAGACATGACAACAGAGATGGGACTACACATTAGAACAGAAACATGGCACCCTCTCATTGAGGTTGGTCTTGCTACTTCCACTGCTGAATGTTTATTCCACCTGCAACAGAGATCAATGCTATACCTGCAGTATACTATTAGTTTAAAAGGACCAACCTCACATTTTGTGGCAAATTGATTACATTGCACCCCTTCCATCCTGGAAGGGACTGGCCAGGGTTCAGCCTAGCCAGGATTGATCGTATCTGGAGTGTGAGTTTGATTTTCTTGTTCACTGTGCTCTGGCAGCAGTGCTCCGAATGTGAAATCTACTAATATGGGAAATCGATTACATAACATTTTATTGAACTAAGGGATTGTTATATGGCAAAGAAGCACAGTCAGTGGTGGATATATTACTGTAGGAATCATAGGTCCTATCATATTCCAATCTATTCTGAAATTGCTAGCCTCATAGAGTGGTAGACTAGATCCTTGAAGGCAGTGTTGAGGAACTAGCTTGAGGATGACGGTCAGTAAAAATCAGGCAATGTCTTTTGGGATGCACTATACACCTTAAACCTATGGCCACTATATGGTGATGTGTGTCCAATAGGTAGACTGAATGAGTTCAGGGACTAATGGGTTAAAATAGGGTTGGCCTTGCTTACTGTCACTCACAGAATCCTGAGTTTGGTGGATTTGTGCTTCTCATCCTCACAAGACATAATGTCTAGAGTCGCAAGTCCCTTTGGGTAGAAATTTCCAAGAAGATAAAAGTAAGGGTATCTGTAAGCTATCACTGCCCCCTGATTTCACTGAGTTCCTAATCAGCAAGCAGTGGTAGGTTACTGTATTATCAAGGGGAGGTAGGAAAAAAGAAGAATGTTTAGAACCTTGGTGACTTTCTTGCATTATCTCTTGCTATTCCCAAACTGAATTTAAGCCACAAATGCACAAGAAAAGCAACTGACGTCTGAGAAGGACATCATAAAAATGGATTTAGTCTCCTTTGACTTGATATGTATCATTTGCAATGAAAGCTACCGAGACCCAGAGAAGTGCTAGCCAAAGGAAAGGGGAAGCTAGAATGAATTTTGGCAGAGAGATGATGAGTATCAGTTACAGGTTACAGAACAACTACAGAATAAAAAATTACAGTTTGCCCCACTATTTGCCCCACTGTCCCTACTCTTAAATGTTTTCTCAGAAATTGTGATCAGACACAATTCCCCAAACCTGTGCCTGGCTGCAGTAATTTAGTGTTAAACATAAGTGGGTCTATGCCTTATGAAGTTTGAACTACAATACTATAGATTCTGCTGGTGACGTAGATTCCATTCACCAACTGGTGTCACCACACCCCACCTACTCAGAGTTGAGTTGCTAAGGCTTAGAACTGTCCCATTCCCCAGAGAGTACCCCAACTGAAGAAGACTGCTTGTACCATTTGCCCCATGGGGATGCAGTTTGTGTTCAATGACTGACTGACTGACATTCAAGATCTAGAGATCCTCTTGAGAGCATACAGAAGTTAAATTCTGTCTGAGACGAGAGAGAGAGAGCACAAGCAGGGGGAGCAGCAGCAGAAGGAGAAGGCAAAGCAGGCTCCCCGCAGAGCAGGGAGCCCGATGCAGGGCTCGATCCCAGAACCCTGGGATCATGACCTGATCCAAAGGCAGATGCTTAACCGACTGAGCCACCCAGGCGCCCTTCTGTGCTGTTTCTTCATTCTCTTTCCCCTGAGAGAACTCCCCCCAACATAGCCTATGAACCTGTTTTAGATTCTACCTCTTGGGAACCCAACCTAAAAACGTGGAGAAATACTATTTATATATTAATGTTTCCTTGAGGTATTCACACACTATCAATGTGTGGGAAAAATGGTACAACTGTTTACAAGGCAAAATTGTTTACATCCCTGTAGTTCTTTTTTCTCTCAGACATTTTGTTTCTAAGAAAGTATCCTGCATAAATAGTCATACAAAAGTTGAAAGAAATATATAGATAAATGATTATTTTAACATTGTTTTTATTTTTTAATTTTTTTAAAAGGGAAGTTTTCTTTTTTTTTTTAAGATTTTATTTATTCATTTGTCAAAGGGAGAGACTGAGAGAGAGAGAGAGAGAGAGAGAGACAGAGTACAAGCAAGGGGAGTGGCAGGCAGAGGGAGAAGCAGGCTCCCCACTGAGCAGGGAGCCCGATGCGGGGCTCGATCCCAGGACCCTGAGATCATGACCTGAGCCGAAGGCAGACGCTTAACGACTGAGCCACCCGGGGAACCCCAACATTGTTTTTAAATGGCAAAAAAAATGCTGAAAGTTTGTCAATATGGCAATGGGTTAAATAAATCATAATATATCCATATATTCAAAACACCAGGGTAAAGTAGACTCATTTATTATGACAAAAATATGTGCAACACACCATCGAAGTAAATCAAGAGCATAAGTGCATGTACTTTCATGTTGGCAGAACTGAGTTATTTTGCAGGCACTGCCTCTTATTTACTGTGTGATGGTGAACAAAATACTTAACCTACATAAACCGACATCTCATTTTCCTCATTTGAAAAATTGTTTTTAATAAGATATCTCATACAAAGCACTTAGCACATAATTAATGGTCAATATAAATTAGCTGTTCTTTTATTATTATTATATTTTAGGTGAAAATGTTAACTAGCAGAGCACTGGTTCATTGAGTGTATTTAGAGCATGGTATAGCACTCTATAATGTAGTTTCTTTATTTATTTTTATTTAAGGACGTGCATTTTATTTTTTTTTTTTTAAGTTTATTCCCAAGTATTTACGGTTTTTTATTATAGTGCAAATATAATGTACCTTTAAAATAATTCTTATGATTGTACATTATTAGTGTATAGAAGCACAAATGATTTTGTATCCTGAAACATTGTTAAATTTGTTTATTATTTCTAACATATTTTTGTAGACACTAATTTTCTACATATAAGGTAATGTTTGCAAACCAAGATATTTTAACTTCTTTATTTTCAATTTAGATATTGTTTATTTTCTGCCTAATTGCTCTGGTTATAATTCCAGTACAATGTTGATTAAAATTTGTTTTGTTAGTTTGTATGTATGTATGTATGTATGTATGTATGTATTTATTTATTTTTAGGAAAAGCTTTCAGTTTTTACCATTGAGTAGAATAATAGTTGTGAAAGGTATTGTGAGTTACATTTTTAATTGTGCCACCAGTTTTGTATCACTTTAATATTTTATTCAAGTAAGGTACAAACATGATCTCAACACTCATAAGGTAAAAAGATGGTCCCACTCCTGATCTACAAGGAAAACATTTCCTGTTATTTTACCACTTTTTGCTTCTATTTACCCATGTATTTTCCACTAATATGTTTGTTTTAATAATTAAATTCTAAATATTAAAGACCATCTTTGACTCATCAGTCCTGTCACTGTAGATGGAGAAATACCCCTTCCATGTATAATTACATCCAACTCATTTTCCCTTTTCCTATCATTTTCAAATAATTTCATCCCATTTTTTGTTTAGAATGGCAAGGCTGACAACATTGTTTCATCTTCTTTTTTTGTTTTGTTTTGTTTTCAACGTATTTTTTTTTATTATGTTATGTTAGATAGCATAAAAGTTAAAGCATGGCCTAGAGCCAGATTTCCCAGGCTAATCCCTTTTTATATCACTAACAATTGTGTAACCTTGTGAAATTTCTTAAACTCTCTGAACTCCATTGTCCTCATCAGCAAAATGGATTAAGAGAATACGTCCTTCTTTTTGGGATTACTACTCCAATAGACTTAAATGAGATAAACATCATAATAGCTAATGCTTACTGAATAATGTCATTTTAAATGTCTTCCCTGTATTTGTTACCATAGTAAATATAGCCCTAGGAGGTAGACATTGTTTTTATCCTGTTTTATAGATGAGAAAACAAAAGCACAAATAGTTAAGTTATTTGTCAAGAGTGAATTGGGAATTGAATTCAGTCTGTTAAATTTCGCAGCCTGGAACGATAACTACTTTGGTATAATGCGATTCCTAAGATATACTAAGGGTTCAACAAATGGTGGATATCATATTTGTATAAAATATATACAATATATATGTACATATATATGTATATATGTACACACACATACATACACACATACACATGCATACACATGTGAGTGTGTATGTGTTTGAATATTTATGGAAAAATGTTTGGAAGGAGTTTAAGTAACCATCATTGCATCTGGGAATGTGTTTCAGGGAGATTAGAGGAGGATATTCACTTTTCAATCAAAATATTTCTATTCTTCAGAAATATTACAATAAGCACACATTCCTTTAAAGGAAGAGTAAAAATATAGTTTTAAATTACCTTAGTTAAATCCTAAAATAGATTCTCAAGTAAGACAAGTTAAAATCAGTACACTTAGTAATAAGGAACGAATTGCAATTAAAAGTTCAGAAATGATAGGTAGGTAGGAAAAGTAGAAAAACAAGGTATCTCCTAATCATAGTTCACTAGAGATGGAATGCATTTATTATGTTGGAACCAAATTTAGGGGACAGAGAGTCAACAGTGTTCCTTAACTACCCAGTGCATTGCCACCTGAAGGCCTATACATCATTCCCTGGCTCCACCTGGGACACACTCCCTCAAAGATTCAACTGAGCAATATGAGTAATGGTGACAGGCAGGTCCTCCTGTGCTTCATTCTTCCCCCTTCAAAGGTGTGCAGGAAAAAAAAATTCTACACGAAAATAAAAAGGTGTCATTAATTTATTCATCAGTTATTAAAAGAACTGGGAATATCTCTTCTCATAATCCAAGCCAGACTATTATTGAATTATTGGTCCTAATTAACACATTTTAAAAGGAGTCCAGATAATATACATTGAGTTTAGGAGAGGAATTATAAAAACTATTAAAGGAGAATACACTTAGTTAGAAAGCTGGGAAATAATTTAGATAGTATAATCTATACAAGAAAATAAATTAGGCATTGCTGGTGTGGGGTATTGGTTTTGGGTGGCTGTTGATAACTACAGTTAACATGACACAAAGAACCAAGTTACCTTTCATGGTAGGAATATTTCTAATAGTTTAAGCTTACATTGTATTGGATATTCATAGACAACATAAGATGCAAAGTGGTTCAAAATGAGTTTCATTAGCACAAAGAAATAGAGCCTACAGAAGTAGAAAAACATATTCTATAAAGTTCCACGATGGATCATTCTCAAATATCCATTATTTTATTGAAGGATTAAAATAGTCCAAGGATGGTGTGGCTCTTCTAGAGAATATATCTGCACTATGGTTTCCCTTTAGTTAGAGCTGCTCTTTTGATGTCATAGAATTGGCTTGTTCTGGCAGAAGTCCTGATGTTGTAAAGAGTAAAATATAGGGGAAAAAAAAACATGGACACAGAACTCAAACTGGCCAGGACATACATCCTACCTTTACACCAGGATAATTATATGCCTGCGGAAATTTTCTGAATTTCTCTGATTCCATGAATTTCATCTGGCAAAAGTAATCTTAAAGGGTTGTAGTAAAATTACTGTAACAATCAATATAACTGACAGTGTGACATATAATAGGTGATTATAAATTATAACTGTTATTATCACTTTTATATCCCTCCACAGTTTATTTATATCCCTTCAGTTTATTTTCAAAAATCACAATTTCCCAGTCCCCAGTATATTGAAACAGCTGGGTCACAAATAAGCAACAACATCCTACAGAAAATGGAATCATTAATTAGCCAAAGGAGGAGCTAGAAGGCAAAAAGGAGAATTATACAGATTGAACAAGAGATAGTTTATTATTTCTGACTTTTGGATGATTTTCTCTTTGGATGTGAAAAGTAATGAGACTGTAGGGGTAATGGAGCTACCACTTTTGTGCTTGTGATTTTTATTTTCATTGTGAATCAGGTGCAGCTGAGAGACAAGGCCTGGCAGAATCAACCCCTGTGGTGGGCAGTGCAGCCTATTCCGATAAGCCAAGTAACTATTCATTCAGTTGAAAGGGAAACTGGGTATTTTTTTTTTTTAAGATTTTATTTATTCATTTGAGACACAGAGATACAGAGAGAGAGAGAGAGAGAGAGAGAGAGAAAGCATGAGCAGGGAGAGAGGCAGAGGGAGAGGGAAAAGCAGGCTCCTCGCTGAGCCAGGAGCCGGATGCGGGGCTCGATTCCAGGACCCTGGGATCATGACCTGAGCCGAAGGCGGACGCTTAACCATCTTTGCCACCCAGGCACCCCGTAACTGGGTATGTTGATGTAGTTCAGCTTCAGAGCAAAGCCAAGAGCTAAATGGAGGGAGATGCAAACTGTTCAGTGCAAAAGTACACAAAAGGCTCGGACAAAAAAGCACTTTCAGGGTAGAATGTACCTCAACTGATGCAGTACCAAGAGTTTTTTCATAGTTTGGAAATGAAATTGCTTCTGTTCTCATTGACATCTGGGGCTTGATGACTTTAAGGGGGCATTTTAATAACACTGATGCAAGTTGATTTTCTTTCAAAATATAACCTTTGTCACTTTCAGTTTTCTCTTTTATTTAGAGAGAACTAAGAACTTTTCTGCCATGTAATGGTGTTATAATATTAGGAAATCACCTTATCTAATGTTCATTCTGTCCTTTAAAATGCCAGACTCCTCATTAGGCCCTTGGAATACAAAAGTGATTCTGACAACATTGCTCCTTTCAGAGAAGTTCATAGTCTAGTGGGGGAAATAGATGTCTGAACACATAATTTCAATAATGTGAGAAAAGTAGCAATACTCACATGCATAAAATGGCATGCTTCCCTAAGAGGTTTAGCAAAGGCCTCGTGATGATAGTAACAATTCAGCTCAGACTTTTAAGATAAGTGGGCATTTTCCAGATTGAAAAAGCAAAACGGACATTATAGAGAATGTCATAAGGATGTTGACTCCTAGCTCATTTAACATATGTCAGGTACTAAGGAAAATATAATGCATTAACACATTTGAGCCTCCAACAACTGCCCCAGGTAAGTTTGTTATTACTTCTTGATACGTAAGTGGTACAGGGATCACATAGAATGATATTATGACACTCTCATAACCACTTCACTGGAACATCTTTGCATAAATGTATTATACCACTGTAGAAAAGTACAAAAGGCAAAATCCGGAGCATTAATTAATTAATGAACACCTCGTCTATGCCAGGCCCTGGACTGGGGTGAACTGTACAGAGAAGAGTTGAAGTTACTCTATGAATAAAACAATGAGGCCGAAGAAGCAAGTATTGAGAGAAAAAGTAATTACTGGCATTTCGTTGCTGACAGTAGATTAGGGATGAGAGATGGAGTGACATAAATGACTGATGGTTTTTGCTTGAAAAATGGAGTAAATGTGATGACATAATATCAAGCAGGTAAAACATTAGGAAGAACAACTTAAGGGGGGGGAAATAGAGAATTCACTTTGGAGAGTTGGGTTTCCCCTATGAAAATTAGCCATATTATCTGTTCAACTACCTCTCAGTTTGATTAAGAACACCAAATTAGATAGTGATGCTTTTAACCTTATAACACTATGCAAATTTTAAAACAACTATCTTACTCCAAATGAATGAAAACCCACAGGGATATAAACTTTTAAGGAAATTCTAAGAGTCCTTCAGGGAGGTAAATGGCTACTCCAACAATTTGATACACAGCAAATACTTAATATTTGTGGAGTAAAATAATAAATTAATGAATAAATGAATATACAGATTCATGGTGAGATTATTTATCTAGAAAAATTACTGGTTGAGCACAAATGAGAGAAAATGGACGTGTATTAATGCAAAAAAGAGTTGAAATTGGTAAGTCATTAACATCCTTAAGCTTGCAGAGTATTACCCTTGGAGATGTTCCATAAAGGGAGAAACTGTCTTTGCTAGAGAGGTTGCTGTTTTCTAACTTGGATAGTTGATAGCAGGCCCATACACAGAATTCAGCAGAAACAGGAATGGAGGATCATTGTTGATCCTGGAGAACCAGCCCTGAAGATTCGGCTAAGCTCATATGCTCTCTCACTTTTAGTGACGGAAGCATCTACTTATACCCTTCGATGTGTGGTTGGTCCTTGTGGTTTTATTATTAACCCTCTAATTTAATTTAATTTTGTTTCAATATGCTACTTTTCAATCCTCAGCTCAGATTCTCTACTCATTTTTATACAGAGATTAATGTTAACCTTATTCCTTGGTCAACAGTTTACTTGGGTTCAAAGTCATCAGGATGTTTCCTTTCAGTTGTATTAATATTTTTACTCTCATGACTCCTCCACTTCAAGTGTCATTTCCCCCTCAGCCTCTTTTAATGTGTTTACAGTCATAGCATCTATTACTGTTATTTGCACTTGGAATCAGCAATTATTCTGTACATAAAGTTGTTTCTTTTGCATTCTCTCATTGCTTATATTTTCATCTATTTTTATTATGCAATAATTTTGATTTTATTGTATCATTTTTTACTATCTATATAGCCTTGTCAACATACTTTTATTATATTGCCTTAGTAATAGTTTCATATACTCATTTTGAGTGTATATTTTAATATTAAACTTTAGAGTAAAATTATATAATTAGATTAAATTATTTAGCTTAGAATTAAATATTTGAACTATGACATCCACAGTTAAATTGTATCCATATAATAAAGCATATGAATATATTACAATATGAAAAATTATCGACAAATACTGAGTGCTTGGTTGGTACTGCTGGACAAGCTAAGAATTGGTGATATAATAGTTAATAAGACAAGGATGGTCCCCACTCAGAAAGTGCTTATAGATTAGAGAAAAATACAGACAAGTAAACATATATTAGGGTGTCATATAATCAGCACTGACTACACTAACAGAGAGTCAGAAAACTATGAAATATAAATACACATATTTGTATACATGTATATATATGCACATAAATAAATAAATAAATAATAAAATCATTTTTATTTACTCACCTTATTGCTGTCAGAGTATGAGGTTAACTTCAATATAATGACTTACATGTTTCCAAAATACAGATATCCACACCATTGATGATAGATTATTTGTAGAATTAGCACTGTATTTTTAAAAATTCCTGAATGGATTATAAGTAGTTGTTATTAATTCAATATTTCACATTTGTAACACATAAGAATGGTTGTTCCACTTGAAGACAACATTATTAATGTCATTAGAAAGGATGTAAAAGCCATGTTCATTTGCATGAAGCATACTTTAAAATGTAACCTTATTTTTTTTTTCTTATGATTTTATTTATTTATTTGGCAGAGAGAGACACAGTGAGAGAGGGAACACAAGCAGGGGGAGTGGGAGAGGGAGAAGCAGGCTTCCCGCTGAGCAGAGAGCCTGATGCTGGCTCGATCCCAGGACCCTGGGATCACGACCTGAGCCGAAGGCAGATGCTTAATGACTGAGCCACCCAGGCACCCCAAAACGTAACCTTATTTTTAAGAATTTTCATACATTACAGGCTTTGAATTCTGATAAATGATAAATAATATAGTAACCATGTTAAAATGGCTTTCAAAGCCATCAAAAGGAATGAAATCTTGCCATTTGCAACGACGTGGATGGAACTGGAGGGTATTATGCCGGGCGAAATAAGTCAAACAGAGAAAGACATGTATCATATGATCTCACTGATAATGAGGAATTCTTAATCTCAGGAAACAAACAGGGTTGCTGGAGTAGTGGGGGGTGGGAGGGATGGGGTGGCTGGGTGATAGACATTGGGGAGGGTATGTACTATGGTGAGCGCTGTGAATTGTGTAAGACTGTTGAATCACAGACCTGTACCTCTGAAACAAATAATACATTATATGTTAAAAAAAAAAGAAGAAGAAGAAGATAGCAGGAAGGGAAAATGAAGGGGGTAAATTGGAGGGGGAGACGAGCTATGAGAGACTATGGACTCTGAGAAACAAACTGAGGGTTCTAGAGGGGAGGAGAGTGGGGGGATGGGTTAGCCTGGTAATGGGTATTAAAGAGGGCACGTATTGCATGGAGCACTGGGTGTTATACGCAAACAATGAATCATGGAACCCTACATCAAAAACTAATGATGTAATGTATGGTGATTAACATAACATAATAAAAAAATTCTCTCTGTTCAAAAAGAAAAAAAAAAAAGGCTTTCAAATCATTTTTATTACAACCTAAGAAGTGTAGTAAGATAATGACATAAAAGATCTGAATATGAATTAAATATTTTCCGAGAAGTAGCATCTGGAGGACAAAAACCCTGTCTACTGTTTCCTTTCCAGTTTCCCGCAGGGTCTAGTAAAGAGCAGTAGGTGCTCACCAAATGCTGATGATGATTTTACTTTAAACTTAGTTTTGATGAGCTTCTGAACTAGATATCCTCTACTGTCCTTTCCTTCTCTGAAATTATCTTATTCCATAATACAGTGCTATATATTAATTTTCTTCCATCAAGAAATATAAAATACATAACGCTTCCTCAGTAAGCATGATCTTTTGAATGATCGAGTGGTGCAACTTACACATTACTCATGCTAGTGTTTAAGACAATAATTTCAGATAATGGTTCTCATCAGGAAGAATTATTCCCGGATTAGTAGAGAGTGAGTTGTGGCAGTTAACTTTTATTTTTTATTAAAAAATTCTAGGGTGCCTGGGTGGCTCAGTCGTTAAGCGTCTGCCTTTGGCTCAGGTCATGATCCCAGGGTGCTGGGATCAAGCCCCGCATCGGGCTCCCTGCTCAGCAGGAAGCCTGCTTCTCCCTCTCCCACTCCCCCTGCTTGTGTTCCCTCTCTCGCTGTGCCTCTCTCTGTCAAATAAATAAATAAAATCTTTATTAAAAAAAAATTAAAAATTCTAGTTGAAATAGGACTACAAGTGAAATTATTTTGTTGGCATATTTCTTTTAATTTCTTTTGTTTGTCTTACTAGGACACATATTACATGTTTCTTAAAGATCAGGATTGAAAATAGGATAGTTGGAAAACTTCAAATTGATCATAAATACTAATTTATTAAACCTGAGCTATTTAGAGTTGCTTAGTGTTGCATAAGCAACTCTAAATAGTAGTGATGCCAGGGATGTACAGAAAAAATGTCTTTGAATGGTTTTCATTATACATTAGATTTTTTCTAAGCTTTGTTTGGCCCCTAAATTCCTTGTACAATATCCTAAAATAGTGAATAAAGCATCCAATCTTAACTAGTTTGAAAAGAGTTTTTGATAATAAAAGGCCTATATACTTTTAGAAGTGAACATGTGTCAAAGACATTGTGTATAAGTCATTGTCAAATAAGTGACAAATAGGAACTCTTTTAAGATTTTTTTAGATTGAGGGTCTCCTGGGTGGCTCAGTCATTAAGCGTCTGCCTTCGGCTCAGGTCATGATCCCAGGGTCCTGGGATTGAGCCCCGCATCGGCCTCCCTGCTCTGCGGGAAGCCTGCTTCTCCCTCTCCCACTCCCCCTGCTTGTGTTCCCTCTCTCTCTGTGTCTCTCTCTGTCAAATAAATAAATAAAATCTTAAAAAAAATTTTTTTTTTTAGATTGAGGAATCGTGTTAGCTTTTCTGTAGTATGGATACTGTTTGGATGGGCAGAAAAAAAAGTGGATGAGACATACAGGAGGGATGAAAAGGCTTCCTAGTAAAATCTCACAAGCAGACAAATGAAAGCTGGATTCAGTAAAAGTGATAATGTCACTTAGTCTGACCCAGAGGTGTGAGTAGGGAAGAAGAGCAGGCTGTCAATGGATGCAAAGGGTCTGACTCAGATAACAATGGGAAATCGACTCCAACCAGCCAGAGGCTCCATAAAGGTATCTCTCGCTTGTCAAAATCCTCTGAGACAGAATCACTTTGTTCACTTTTCCCAAACCAGAAAAAAGGGACAGAAAATATATATCTAGGTTTTCACAGAAATAAATTATGTCCATAATCTGTCATTCAAAGGACTGAAATTCTACTCCATATTATAAGGATAGATTTATACAAACTTTCTGAAGTACTGTGCATCCCCATAAGCTTTGTAAACATTGGCAGGGAGAAAAGTCATTTTATTTTTACTAGGTATATATTTTTTTGTCTGGTTTGACTGGCGTGTTTTAAAATGCAGGTGGATATAATGAGATCATTGGATGGTAGAAACTAAAAGTAAAAGCCTGACTCTGCCAGGTCTGTGTTATGAGTTCACAATTTCTATTCTATATGTTTAAACATAGTAATGGCAGATAGTGGGAGTGGAAGAAAGAAAAAAAAAAATGTGTGCCGCCAGGGAAAACCATAGACTTGAAAGTCAAATAGACCTAATTTGTAATAATTGTACCTTTCTTGCTATGTGACTTTTGAACTCTATTTAAGCTTTTTGACTTTGAGATTTCTCATCTATGTAACAAGGACAATTATTTCTATCTCATACTATTGATGTGTCGAGTTTCATACTTGGCACGGAGGCAGCACTCAAAAATGGTAGCTCTTATCCCACAAATGTCATTATTTTATTCATGGTGGATTTTCTGTTAGACATAAAAAAGACAATGTCAGCAATTTTTAAAGTTCAGTATAAAGTTATATTGTGGCTCTTTGAAAACTTTTTTTTTAATTAACAGTATCATTAATTCAATTCTGTACGTCTTTTTGCTGGGTTGTGATTACTGCAGTCCATGTTAAACATTCAGTTTATCATATGATTCAACGTTCAGTTAAAGAAAAGAGAATCCTCTTGATTTTATATTAGCAAAAAGGAATTTGTTGATGAGCATTAAGTGCTTTTTTTTTTAAGATTTTATTTGTTTATTTGACAGAGAGAGACATAGCGAGAGAGGGAACACAAACAGGGGGAGTGGGAGAGGGAGAAGCAGGCTTCCCGCTGAACAGGGAGCCTGATGTGGAGCTTGATCCCAGGACCCTTGGGATCATGACCTGAGCTGAAGGAAGACGCTTAATGACTGAGCTACCCAGGTGCCCCAATGAGTATTAAATGCTTACAGAAGTTTGGGAGGGGCTGAAAACTGTCTCTAGCCTGATCTTTTAAGAACTATTACCAAAAAGATGCTCCAGAACTGGGCTGCCGAGAAACCCGCTATTCTTTGTACCGTTGGTAAGAAAGCTACATTTAGCATCAGGGAGACACTGCTATGGTGCCCCCACTACCTGTCCTGTAATCCTTGTGTACAGCACGGATGCCTCAAGCAACTCTCTCCTTTTTCCCTCATAGTTTAATCTAAATGCAAGTTTGGTCCAGTCTTTCTGATTTGGGGTACCTAGTTCATTTTTTAAATTCTAGGTTCAAGGAAGATGAGAAAAGAAATTTTAAAGCATTGGAACTCCTTCAGTATAGGAATTTTCATAGAAGGCATTTATAAAGGATCATTATCAAATTAATATTGTGTATCTACTACAATCCAACAATTGCTAGTCAGTAACCTACTTCCATCCTTAAATGTTTAAATGACAATAGTTGGTAACTAAAGGCACCTTCCTAATAAATATAAACATCCTTTATGCATATGAAATAGTATCCAGGTTTTATTGAAAAGGCACATTCTAACTGATGAATCATTGAACATTATACCAAAAACCAATGATGCACTATACCTTGGCTAATTGAATTTAAATTAAAAAAAAAAAGAAAAAGCACATTCTGCATGTTTGTTTCTCCCTTAATTCAATTAAAATACCATCATGATATCTATTACATATAATTACCCCTAATTATAGGGGATAAAAATAAATCTAATATATCCTATTTAAGATAGTTGGGCAAAGGGAGAAAGAAAAAGAAACTTGACTAATAAAAAGGTATATAGGAAGAATATACAGGTAGATACTTTAGTCTCTATATTTGCACAAGATAATAAGAAAATTTCAAGTTGTTTTTTCTCCTATTCCTTCTATATTTCCTTTGTTCACAGTAGTAACTGCTCTTTGGGATTCCTTATCTGTTGGGGTGGTCCAAAACTTTATTCCTAAAGTATTTAACTCTTGATGCTCCTACCTAGGTGTGCTTACTCCAGTCTTCTATTAATTAACACCACCAGATATGACAGTACATCAAATATTCCCCCACCCCCTACTGTATTAATTTGTCCTTGGTAATCAGAACCAGTCATCCCAGATAACATAGTATTATTCCCCTTTTTGGGGTTGCTGATCAGACAGCATGGAAAGCCCAAAATGACCAGGTGGTGATCACAATGACAAGTTCAGTGACTATTTTATTTGGTGAAAGCATTTACCTAAGAATTCTAAACCAATAGAATTCTGTGATGCAAGGAAAAGAAGATAATATAGTGTGAGTTAGTCATTAGGTATTGTATAAGAAATACTACTTTTAATTCACCTGATGATTCCAGTTTCTTGTGTTCTGACTATGGGAGGACTAGCCCAACCTCATATATTGGTCACTGATATGTAGAATACTCTGTCTCCTCTTGGATGCCATACATTCAATGGGCTGTTTCTAACTAGCGCAATAAGTATCTTAAGAGCTCATTCAACCAGTTACTTCCAAGTGATAGAGTAAGACTGGTGACTTCTATGAATATGAACCAATTGCCTCACTACTTTGGCTGGAAAACAAGTACAGTCATTGAGAAGCAGAAAATCCTGATGTTGAATAAGGCATTCTGTAAGTTAATAATGGCATTGTTGGAAGAAGCAAGGCAGGCAGAGAAGAATAAACCAGAATTCATGTCTCTTCAAGTAGGAAAACCTTTTATATTTGACATGCCCCAAGTTAACTAACTGCTCCTCTAGAGATTATTGCTATGTGGAGGCCTCAGCGTTGTTCTCTGCTGCTGCCCTTGGGCCCTCCAAGTGGCATATTAAGATAAGCCTGATAAGAGGAAAGCTGTCCACATACACTCCTTCTCTATCCCTATCAGCATGATCACTTTTTGCCCTAGATCCTTTAAGCAAGTATGGATGCCTAGGAAAAAAGGCCAAGTAGTATAAAAAATGCTGTCTTATGTACTGAGAGTTTCTCCTACTAAGAGAAGCACATAACACACAAACATCTTCTTATTCTGGGTCTATTTCGAGAAGTTCATGAACATACCCTTTTCCCAACCTTTTCTTAACCTACCTATTTTTTTAAATTTTTTTCTTTCTTTTTTTTTTTTTTTTTTAAGATTTTATTTATTTATTTGAGAGAGAGAATGAGAGAGAGAGCATGAGAGCGGGAGGGTCAGAGGGAGAAGCAGACTCCCTGCTGAGCAGGGAGCCCGATGTGGGACTCGATCCCGGGACTCCAGGATCATGACCTGAGCTGAAGGCAGCCGCTTAACCAACTGAGCCACCCAGGCGCCCCAAATTTTTTTCTTTCTAATTCCTGACCACCTGGCCAAACCATTGCCCACTGTTTTTGAATAGCTGTTAATCCATATGTGCAGCCAGTTCTTTTTTCATGCAATTGACATATGTATCATTTGAATTTTTGCCAAATGGCAGAATCTTTCCCACTCTCCTTTCCAGCCGGTAGATTATTGCAGCATTACAGGCACATGTTAAAATATTTCTAGCATATATTAAAAGACCATTTGTAAACAAGTTTCTTTTTTCCCCTCTGTTTCTCAATCAACTGCTCATAGGGAACTCTCTATGTGGGCATGCACAAATGTGGGTACGGAGGGGTACCAGTGGAGTAGAGGTAGATGCACTGAATTCAGAGACTTCTAGAATGTCAATTTTACTTTTCCTTAATATTCAAAAATATGTGTAGTTATAAATAATATATTCTTCATAATAAATGTAGCATAAAACTTATAAAGATTATAGTTATAAGTATAAAAATTAAAGTAAGACCATAGTGGGCTGGCCCTCTTTGTTAATCTTTGGTATTCCATAAACAATTAGTCAGAAATTCTGATTACTATTACTCTTACCTATTATGAAACTCATGATGCCCTTGCTCCTGTCCATTAAATGTCTCCACTTGGCTCTGAATTCTGAGATTTCATTATACTCATTAAAATCAGAAGCCATATCAATACAAACCTCATTATCATACTACAAAGAATAACAAACAGTATGTTATGATTTTCCTTACCAATGGATTTTTCAATGACTTGGTGAGAAGTTTCTCCTTTAGGCTTTCTCAGGAGTCATAGTTAGTGACCGTATAAATGAATGATCCATGATTAATATATTCCAACATTGTTAACTCCTTGAAGTGTTAGGATCCCTTCTTCTATGTTATGCTTAGGAAAGTTTAGCATTTTGTCTATTTAGCATAAGCCATATTTAGGTCCATATTTAAGAAACCAATCAACAAAACAGAAAGATTCTCAAATGCCTTAGTTAGAAAGAATGCTCAGATTCGCTTGTAAGTGGAGCCTTATAAATATATTTACCCATAACTAAAATTGTATTCTTCCCACACTCATGTAGCATATTTGTAATTGAATCTCATAATTATTCCTCATTTCCATGTTAATATATGTTAGCAAAATCTTTAGTTGACTATGATGAGTAAACTTTATCCCCAGATCATCCTAAGATCTCTTTCTACAAATGTGCATACTATAGGAAGTAGTAATGGTAAGGCTAGAGAATAGGTGGTTCCTTGGGGTAATCATTGCAGATGACATCATCTTTAGTCTTAAGGAAAATCAAAATTAGCCTTATCAGGGAGATAAAGCTACTCCATGGGCAAGAGAAGTTCACTGGGCATTCCAGGATTTCAGAGTCAACTAAATCCATACAAATGTCCCCATTATAATTTAAGGTCTTATTATTTTCCAATAAATGTATTAACATTTCTTATCAGACATATGTCAAGACTATAAATGTTTCCAGTACCTTAATGTAGCAATCAATAGCATCAGACTCTCTGCTCAGTTGTGGTAACTACTACCACTATTCACAAAGCATTTCTAGTTTTTGCTTCTCTAGACATGTCCTAAGATTACACTTACTGACCAAGTGGGGTTGGGTAGAACTATATTATTATTTATACCGAGTCAGTTGTGAGTTGAATTATGTGTATGACTTCCAGGAAAGAGCATTTAATTTCTGGTATGAGACATTCCAGACTTTTCATTTACAACCCACATAGCTACTGTGTTCAAGAAGGAAATATATCAGCCTTCTGAGTCCCATAGAGACTATGAAGGGAACCTCCCACTCAGCAGCAATGGACGTGGAGTTTAAACTATCTTTATTTTGAACTACCCAGATTTGGGGGGTTGTTTCTTAATGCAGCATGGCTTAACCTGTTCTGATTAATACACTGATTATCATGAGTGTTAGGCTTATGCCTTCACTGCATAAGAGATTATAATTCTTTTAAGGCACTTATAAAAATTCCCTGGGGTTGGGACAGTGTCTTGAGTAGGACTTTGACACTTGGGCTTGTCCTTTTCCTGTTCTCTGTCCTGTCCTATTCTCTAGCACAGCTGAAGTAGTTTACTCACCCCAGAATTCATGCATTCTTCATTTTTTCATAAAGGTATATTGTAGCAGCTAATAATCTCACCAAATGTTTCCCTTCAATAAATACTTTCTACAGATAATCATTTAATTTATTACTTTGATATAGTGTATGATGGAATGACAGTGTTCTGCAACTCTGACCTTAAGAAGGATCTTCATTGTTCTCAAATAGAACCAGGTCATATACTCAATACCAGGGCCCATTTCCTTAAGGTTTGTTACCCCACAAATTGTTGTATCAGTTGGGGTTTAGTAGCAAAGATGGAACACACTCAAGTTAACATGTGCAGAAAATAATGCATTATAATGAATGTAATTTCTTAATGAATTATTGGGAGGCAATAGGAGTAGATTCTAGGTTGAGACCTTAGAAATAACTTTCAAGCCAATAATAACTGGGCTTCGAAGGAGGCTGTTTTTCTTTTTTTCTTTCTTTTTCTTTTTTTAAATTTAATTTTATTGTGGTAAGTGTATATAACATGTTTTAGGGTTCAACCAAGTTGTAGCATGTATCAGAGCTTCATTTCTTTTTACGACTGAATAATATTCCATTGTGTGGATACACCAAATTTTGTGGGTTTTTGTTTTTAATTTTTTAATCAAAATCAACATATAATGTTGTATTGGTTTCAGGTATACAGTGATTAGATATGTATATACATTATAAAATGATCAACACAATAAGTCTAGTTGCCATCTGTCACCATACAGATTTGTTACAATATTATGGACTATATGCCCTATGTTGTACATTGAATCCCAGAGGGACTGCTTTTCCTGCCACAATCAAGAAACTTCCTCTTTTGTTTTGTTTTTTAAAGATTTTATTCATTTACTTGACAGAGAGAGACACAGCGAGAGAGGGAACACAAGCAGGGGGAGTGGGAGAGGGAGAAGCAGGCTCCCCGCAGAGCAGGGAGCCCGATGTGGGGCTTGATCCCAGGACCCTGGGATCATGACCTGAGCTGAAGGCAGGCGTTTAATGACTGAGCCACCCAGGCGCCCCGAGAAACTTCCTGTTGAATCAGGAATTCACTACTACAGCTCCTTGCTTTATAAACACAATACTTACACTACACTACACACACGCCCATATACACACATACACATAATACAAATGAATGTCTCACCTTTCTTCTCTTTCCACTTAACTCAGTTTTGAATTCAAGTCTTCTTCAAGTATGTCTAGTTTGAAGAATCTAAATCGTAACAAGGAATCTTGTATTCCTGTTTTGTTGTTTTAGTAATTCAGCATCTGCATTATAAGAAAGCATGTTAGGGAAGAGTTGGAGTAGATATTCAACTGCCTGAGCCAAAGCATCTGCCGGTTAACTTACTTGGTAGTAATTTATGGAGTGAAGGTCTAATTGTGAAAAAGCTTTAGAATTAGCACTTAAATTTTGAAGTGGTCCCTCAAGCATCTACTCCATAGAATTGTTGCCACACTTTTAGTTTAATTCACAACTTTAAGTATATAACTTGAGCCAAGTTCTGGAGACACAATGAATAATTATGCGAGTTCCTTACTCTTAAGGGATTAATAGTCTATAATGTAGGATAGACTAATCAATAACTATAGTAATTCAGGTATTAACACTTTACCAAGAGGTGAACAACATGCTGTGGGATTAATTTAGCTTGGGTGGATGTAGAATGGATATTTGGGTACTCCTACATGGGTAAATTTAGATCATACCTTAAATATATATATATATATTTTGGTCTTAAAGGAGAAAGGAAATACAGTATTTGAGAAGACAAGAACATGAGAAAAACATGAAAATATGAACCTCCATATGGAAGTATATGATCCCTGACCCACAGTATGTGTACAATAAATATTTGCTGAAGTAAATGAGAAAAAACCTAGGATGCAGAGGTCATAATAGAAGTGAACAGAAAGTGGGCCAGAACAGTAAGGATTTTCAGATTGTTAAGGGCTTTTAAAGCCTGTTTTGACCAATGAGTTGTGAGTGGAAATCAAGAGGTAACACTTTCAGGCCAGAGCATTTGATCGGTGGTACAAAAAGCACACACTGTTTTCTCCCTTGCAAAATCACTGATGTCCAGAAGGAGACTGTTCCAATAACAGGAAATATAAGGAAACAGAGCTCTTTTATGCAAAGAAATCCATAGTAATAGCTATATAATGATAACCCTCAAAGCACTGAGGAGGATAGGTTTTACTGCAGATGGCTGGAGTCAGACAGATCAGATAAAATGCTATGTAAGGGTCTATATCAACTATAGCAGAAGCACGAGTGGAGATGAAGAAGCTCATTTAAGAAACATTAAAGGGAGGGAAATGAAAGGACTTAGTTGAAGCAAATAGATGAAGAGGAAAAGGGAGAAGTCAGCAGCAAGTTTAAGATTGCCATTTTGGCTGTCTGAGTGAATGGTGGTGTCTTCTTAGTTGGGACACTTTTAATGCTCACCAAATATCTATGTATGTTCCCATGTTGCCCATGCCTTTTGCAGTAAGGTAGGATCATGTAACCACTTCTCATCAGTGAACTGTGAACAGACATGATGGGTGTTCCTCCTGGGGGAAAACAATTTAAGTGGTACGCAACTGTCTGGATCTTCCCTAAACTTGATGACAGTGGAGATCTAGAGCTGAGATGGCTGAACCACTTCAGGACTAGGTCTCTAAGTTGCTCCATGGATAGAAGCAACACTAGAATGGCATCCAATCCTTAGCACGCATTGAGTTAAGTGAGATATGAACGTTTTCATGTGTAAATTGACTAAATTGCTTTTATGACAGCTTGTCAGCTTACCATGACTAAAACAGGGTAAACAGAGGAAAAACAGAATATTTATAGAGGTTAATAATGATAAGATTTATTGACTATTTATCATATGCCAGTCACTGTATCCATTATATGTAACAACCCATTTGCTTTTTGAACAGCCCTATAAGGAAGTGCTGTTTTATTTAATTTTAGAGATGTGGAAATTGAGGCACAGAGAAGTCAGGTAATTTGATTTCATATAGCTAGTATGCTGTGAACTTGAAATTTTGGACCATATTTTACACATGCTGAATTTGAGACGAGAATATCCAGTATGCATATAGAGATATGTTTTTCATGCTTAAGTGATTTAATTTTGTGACTAATTAGCATAGAGCTGATAGTTGAATCCATAGACACAATAAGTGTATTTGGAAGTGTATTAACACAAAAAGAAGACCAAAGTAGTAAGAATATAAGGGTTTTATTTTGTTTAGTTTGGTGTTTTTTTGTTTTGCTTTTTGTTTTGTTTTTTGTTTTTTTAGACCTGAAATGATAAGAACACACAAAAACACAGCAGTATTAAGACTGGAGTGTCTCTCCCTGGCCCTAGGGTTAGATCTTGGTGGTTCTATCAGGCTGCCCACTTGAACTTCTAAAGCCTGGGTACCATGGGTGGTGGAACCGGAGAGCACTGCATAGAGTTGGACTCGACCAAAGGCCTGCCATCAGTCTGCAGAGCTCTTCACCATGAGGGGTTGTGAGATAATCACAGTAATCACAACCTATCTGTCACCTTAAAATTTTAAGCAAATAATGAAAAATAAAGTAGTCCAGTAAATAATGCTTCTCTCTGTGGAAGAAACTCTTGCAATTGTCTAACTTTGATAATGTCTCCTTCTCCACTTTTTCTCTACCATTATTGTTTCTGAGTGCTGAACTCTTAATTTTCTTTATCTAAACTATCTTTCTCCTGCCATATTTATCATTATCTCTCAGGCCCAGCCATTTTTGTGACCTTTGGAGGCTTTATATTTGAAATGTTTGATTTCAACAACAAATATTCTCAAATATTTATTTATATTTTTATGTCTAGCTTGTGTTTCTGGTTCTTTCTAAAAGTAATCATGCCCTGATGTCTACATACATCTCTAATTAGTTGTTCAACCAATATACAAAGAAAATTAAGTTCATCTGACGGTTAACATTTCTCAATGTTCTCATTGTTATGAGATTTCTGCAGGGCAAAATATGTTATCAGGGAGACTATATGTTGCTAAAAAGAAAGCCTTTGGAGTCACAGAGTTCTTTGGTTCAATCTTATCTCTGTTACTTATTAAATACATAATAATTTGGATCTTCTAAGCTGTAAATTCTGACTCAGTTTTCTCATTTGTAAATTGGGGACAACTGAGCCTATTTCACCTGCTGTGAGTATGAGATCAAATAATTCACAGAAAGTCACTATATATATACCTAGTAGATAACAGCCTGTCTACAAAAGTTGGTTCCCTTTCCACTGGTTTGTGTTTCCAATGAGAGATTTTTCACTACCAGGAAGTCAATTGGATCTGTCTTCTTTTAGATCATCCTCTTTGCAAATTTGTTTGATTCCAAGTTTTTGATAATTTGGATTTTAAGACAATTTAGAACATGTACTAAGATGAATACTTTTTACTCAGTAATAGTATGTATACCCCCCTTTAGTTGGGTGGAATTATGAACAATTATTTTAAAATAATTTAATATATATTTTTAGCCTCTGTACTGTTGACATTGCAGAAAATTTTTCATTGGCAATCATGAATGTTTTCACCTGTGGATTTTTCCACTCACATCTTTTAAAAATGCAGTTCAAAATATTATTTCATGAAATTTCTTCTCTTTATATATTTATTTATTTATATTTTTAAAAGATTTTATTTATTTATTTGTCAGAGAGCACAGGCAGGGACAGCAGCAGGCAGAGGGAGAAGCAGACTCCCAACTGAGCAAGGAGCCTGATGAGAGACTTGATCCCAGGACCCTGGGAGTTGGGATCATGACCTGAGCCGAAGGCAGACGCTTAACTGACTGAACCACCCAGACGTCCCCCATGAAATTCTCTTTGTTAATAAAACCTAAATTCCATCTTCTGACACAAATTAATTATCCATTCACTATATGTTGGAAAACTCACAACCCTAGTTTGCACTGACCTACATTCAAATCTTAAAACAGTCTCCCCATTATGTAAACTCCCCATTATGTAAAGTGTGTGTGTGTGTGTGTGTGTGTGTGTGTGTATGTGTAGATAAAAATGTAGAAAGAAATTTGGAGAAAGTCTTTTAGGAATGTGATTTGAGTTAAAATAGAAATTCCTTAATGCTTTTTATGTGCAGTGATTTCGATCAAGTAATGTGATTTATGAAAATATCTTGGTGTTATTTTACTTGAGTATTTTCAATCAGTTTTCAATTCTGAATTTTTCTGATAAGCAAACATCTATTGAAGAACATCAGCAATTTTGTACATGGAAATTGAATAAAGAATAATTATGTTTACTTCAGTGGAGAGTATCCTGACATTCAATTGCTTTTCTATATTTTATTATAAACCAATAATGGGCAAAAAAGTGTTCATTGCAAAGGAGGTTATGATTAATTTGTCTGGTAAGTGGACTAAAGGTTCTCCTTTCAACCTTCATCTGTAAAAGATAAAAGAGAAATATTGTAGTTGTTGCTTTTTGGGGGGGTGGTTCTCATTTTTATTTCAAATGCTAATAACTAAAGTTTATGCCCCAACTTACTATTATAATGGCAGGTCGTATTGTCAATATAGCACATACTGCAAGAAATTATATTTCACTGTAGTAAAAGCTGGTTAACAAACATCTGTTTAAAAACATTTTTTTAGAAAAACAACCTATTTTCAATTTAACTTTATAAATTATTTATTTTGTAATTTTACAGTGAATATAATTTGAAAAAGAACCTAATATTTCATATCTGTGGTTTATGCCCAAATGAAAAGTACACACAATAGTCCCACTTAGATACAGAAGACACTCATCTGAAAATCATATTGTCTGGAAGCAGGATATCAGACAGGAACATCTATTCATCCAGTTACTCACTCATTTAGGCTTTACTGTTAGATAGGTGCTGGATACAATGAAGAGAAACACACTTCACCCCACCTTCACAGAGACTATAGCCAATCAGGTGACATAGATTTCAAGCATTTCTGCCCATGACACATATACAACCTTTACTCATAAGAGCTGTTAGCCCTTGAGTCACATCTCTCAAGAAAGCTAAACAGGCTCAGTGAGCAAGCACTGTGGCTCACAGCTGATTAAAGTAAATAAATCAGACCTGAGTGAACCGGCTAAGTGACAAAAACATTAAAAAGAAATTAAAACATTTTGGCTGTGAAAGTGGGTAGAAAAGTTTCCCCCACCTGATACTCCATTTATTCAACCACAAGATAGCTCACTGTCTTATTCAATTCTCATTCACTCATTTAACATTTATTGACTATCTGTTATGTGACATATACTGTACATGGCTTAGGATTTATAAAAAAAAGAAGTAAAATGTGGCCCCTAGCTAAAACAAGCTCATAGTATTGTACATATGTATGTGTATCCGTGTTATTGTGCATCTGTCTTTGGCAGGGAGATGAAGATAGGTAAATTAAGTTTCCAGAGTCAGAATCAATGAGAGGGGACATGGTGTCAGGGGAGAATTTTTTACTAAAATAAAAATTACTGAAGAATAAGTGTTAAGCCTCAAATTGCTGACAGAGAAGGTAATAAAACTATTACAAAGATGACATGATGACACTGATAAGGGCAGAATGGGAACATTATCAGAGCAAAGATTCAAGGCACCCATCCTGCTGTGATAGCTGAAAGGAGGAAATGGGTGAGGACCTGGGAACAGGAAAGTAAGTGAGGCAGCAGGTATGTTTGCATTATTGTTCAACCAATACTCACAACATTTCCTGACCCACTGTAGGCAGAGTCTATTTATATACCTCATTGATTTGAGGCTTGATTTTTAGCTTCTGTGCCTCTAGCTTGAGCTGCAAAATAATCAGAGTCCCTCAACTAATCTGAACACCTGTGGGAAGAATTTTTGAGAATATATGAGAATTCTCATTGAGTCTAGTTATTGTTGCATGCCACTAAATTTGGGGATGTTTTGTTATGTACAATAGCTGAGTAATAAATTGATTAATATCTAGAATGGGGATGCTGTATTGTGAAACACTTAGCATGGTTCACGTTGGCTTGAAAAATAGATAACAAGAACTCTTACTAAAGTCTGCTAGTGAGCCATGATATGTAATGGCAAAATATGTGATAAAATATTTGCCTGTGAAAACTTGGAAGATAGAACAAAAGTCTAATGTAACTGTGGTATTGGGCAAGAAAGTTTTGAGTAGGATGAGCTAGATGCTACTAGTTGCATTTGGTAAGATACTATAGGGGGGGAAGTGAGTCCAGAAAAGAGCTGAGCAGTTTGAAATCCAAATTTGGAGGGTATATAAGAAACCAGAAATTGTAAAGGCCTAACCATTACAACATAGCTTCAGGAAAAAAAAGACAAAAATATAGAGTACAAGGTAAGAATGTAACACCATCTGTTAATATCTCTAAGTAAATTAAAGTGGCCTCTAGTACTTTCTTTGAGCTGGACAAAGTACCACTGGTAATACAAAAGTGTGGTCTTATAGAAGCCTGATAAGTAAAAAGAACTATAAATATGTCTAAAGAGAAAGAGTAGCATGCCTAAACAAACAAAAACCAACAGTCCAAGAACTTGTGGTTCTGCCTTTTGGCAGTTAAAGTTCACTGGTGTCAACTACATCAGAAATCCACAGAAAACTATATTAACAAAATCACTGTCAACTTGGAAAAAAATGGGATGGTCTATTTCAATGTAAAAATATCTGAGAGCCACCAACTTTCCGTAGACAAGAAACAATCTGAGAAAGCTGCTAAGCCACCAAGCAGTAGTGGTTCAAAAGTAGCTAAGGAGTAAGATAAAGAAAGATCGCCCAGAGGGTAGTACCGAGAGTGGAAGAGATCAATGGAGAATGGGTAGCTGCTTCCAGGGAGCAAATCTGGAGTTGAATCAAGGAACATGCTCTACCCTCAGGGTAGGGGCATCTGCCAACATTTGCCCAGCAGGAATTTAGAATTCCTGTGGACTATTAACTACCTCTCCCTTTCATCCTTCTCCTTATGGAATGAGAATATTTATTATGGATATCCTTGCTTGTTTCACCATTGTAAGTTGAGTGTGTGGACAGCAAATGACTTGTCTCTTTGGCTCCTAAGTCTTCGGATCAAGAGTATCTGCCCCTGGACAGGATGCAGATGTTAAGATTCTTGTCATAAAGTCTGCTGCCACTGTAACAGATAAATCTATCTGTGGTCTTGGAAAAGGAATATGTGTGTTTTTGCATGCAAGAGGACATAGGGGATATTTGTAAAGAAGAAAGTAGGCTCTGCTTGTTAGATAATTGTTGAGCTAATATTCATACCCCCCACCTCCCAGCCACAATTCCCACTATGGGTGCAGTATACTTCTAAGCATCTTGATTTTGGATTTGGCCGTGAGACCTGCTTTGGTCAATTGAAATGGCAGTGGAAATCACAACAAAATCCAAGCATAGACTTTAAGACACATTGTATGTTTCTGTGGGTTCCTCTTGGAGTTTCTGATCTTTGTGATAAGAAAACCATAACACATAACCTTTGCACCTCGAACCTAAACTCCTAAATAAGATATATGGGACAGAATAGTCCCCAGTGACCTATACATAAGCAGATTAAAGTGAAGCCATTCTGGTTAATTCCTAGAGCCACTATAGCTGACCTAGAGATCTATGAGCATGAGAATAAGTGCTTATTGCTGTTGCCACTATTTTGTGGCTGTTTTGTTATGCAGTATTAGCTGACTAATATAAGAAGGAAATTTAGTTCTATGAGATATAAGAGACAAGAATATCTGCTGACAATAGTAGAAAAAATGGTGTGATAAGGATAAAGACTTGAATTATTTTGAGAGTGGTTATGAGAAATGGCAGAGACATAAGAAGCTATGTGGAAAAAGAATCTAAGACAATATTGGAAAAAAATTTTTTTTCTCCTAGTAAAAGGAGTCTGCCACTTGCTGATCAACTCACAAAATAAATTCTTCCTTAATCCCACTGCTCTCTTGCCCTTTTAGAGGCAAAGTGTTATTTTGTATTTCTTTACTCTCATAGATCTTCAACTTCTCCCTCTCATAATTATAAGCCTGCTTAAATATCCTCTTCAACAATTTTTTAAAACTCTCTCTCTCTATATATATGTAAACAACAAGAACATACAAAAAAGTATCATTATCCTTTTAAGGCAATCATAGATTACTAAATTTTATAACATCAAAATATTTAAAAAAAAAACAGAAAAGATCCTTGAGATTTTGAAGACCTACTATTTTTGCAAAAGGGCCTTCTTTAAATGCCACTGTTAATGAAAGAAGGTGTGTCACTCACTAGCAAAGAGATTCATTGGTGTTGATCAAGCACTTCCCATATTCTTCTTATTTTCTCAATTTCCCATTTAATTCTCACAGTAAACCTACTAATATGTTAGTGTTACTGTCCTTATCTTAAATTACAACCTATCAAGGTGAAGGCAATATTATTTCAGAAGTGATGTTCATCAATGTCTCTTACATGTCCACTTCCTCATCCTTAAGTAATACTTGGTATTTTGTATACCCCTCAATCACCTTCATGAAAGTTGAAGATTCCTAAATTCTTTCAAATTACCAAAGTGCCCAATTCCAGATTCCATTCATCTCGAAGTGTCTATAGCATTAAAAACTTGTGGCTTTTATTTTCTTTCAAATATTCTTCATTGGCTTCCATGACTTTATATTGTTCAAGTGTTTTGCTTAACAATTCTTTATAATTTCTTCCATTTACATGTACTCTCCATCTCCTCTTTCTGTAATTTAAACAAATCCTATGGGTTTTTATTTTCCTTCTGATATGCTTCTCTTTCCACATTCTTTACCATGGAAATCCACACACTCATTTGGTTTTGATGCCCAAAACTATAATTATATTTCTGGGTTTTTTTCCTTTCTTTCTGAACTTTAGCTCAAGTCTCCTCATAGTCTCACTGTAGCTACTACTTACTTGTAATTTCATGAAATTATATTTAGTGCATTGTTTTCTGCTTATGTTGAAATTGTACATCCTTTAAAACACTCTATAAGTTCATTATGGGTAAATCTGTAGTCTTCATTTTCTAATCCTCTTTGAACCTATTGTAGTGTTTGAATATGAATGATCAGTAAACATATTTCATTCACTAGTGTAGAATAAATTTTTAAAAAGCCCCAATGAGGGCCATTTAGGGCCTGGAATACCTCTTAAGACCCCTTGAGATAACTATCTTAATTCAAGACAAATAAACTAGTGCTTATAATGGTGTCTCTCATGGATCAAGAAAATTTAAATCTTATGAAGAGTACTCAGTCAAGAAAGAATATGAGGTCTATTTCCAACAATATGTGTCAACTACTCTTAAGGAAAGTAAAGCATCAAGGATGCACTGTTTTATAACAAAATCATCTTCCATAGTATTTGATCATGGACTCATTCCCCAGAGTAAAATTAATGTACTGAGGCAACACATCTTTTGGAGTTCTAATTTAATTTTTAAGATATATTATTTTTTAAAGATGTGAAAATATTTAGATGGCCTAAAATTTTAATAAAAATAGTTAATGATTTTGAAAATAAACCTACGTGTTAGAGGAACTTATTATACCTAGAAGAATATGAAGCAACTTCACAACAATCTCCAAGGGGAAAGAGAGAATCATTTTCAGCTATTTTTTATTACCACAAAGTCAAAACAAGGTAAAACACAGTACAGGATATATAAATTTACCCTGATAGGAAATTGATTCCCCACTTCAGTTACAGTGAATAATTGTCATTTATAAATTTTAAAATGCATTTGTTTTAATGTTTTCTAATAAATGTTCATATGATGACTAAAATACGTTCTCAGTTTGTCTAAGTTACCAAAGAATCTTCACTTTAAAAGAGGAATATTTTTAGATTTATGCTATAATATTTCACTGAAGGAACAGGGCATAACATGATCATAACTGGTTCTCGGGATTTTCACCTTTGTGAAGAACATGAGCAATGTCATTTGTCTAACTTGTCCCAACAAAGCACACAATTGCCCAATTGCCTATTTTCTAATTTTTATACCTGATAAATTCCAGTTAACTTTTCCTCTCATTAAGGAACTGAATTTAGGAAAGCCCTGATGAGGGAACAGAAGGCTGGCTGAAGACAAAGCATAAGCCAACACCCTGCAACCTCCCCCTACCCCCACTCCTGGGTGGGACATGTGTGACATCCTTCCAGGAAGTTCCCAACTATCTTAATGTTAATGCCTTACTAGAGGGGTAAACAACCTTAACTTGACAGTGGCAAGGCCTCTGGTCTCCTGTGAGTCTTCTTTAACATACAAAAATCCTTTTGAAACCTCCCTTTTCCTTACCTCCTGCAACTCCCAAGTATAAAATCAGCCACCCCTCACAACCCCAGGGCAGCAGCTCTTTCTGCCCATGGATCCTGTCCCCTTGCTTTAATAAACCACCATTTTGCACCAAAGACGTCTCAAGAATTCTTTCTTGGTCGGCTCCGGACTCCACCCTACTGAACCTCACCTATATTCCAAAACCCCATCAGCCCAGCTTTTAATAAAAAAAAAATGTAGTAAACGATTTTTTTAGCCTAAATTTGATTTTTTTACCTTATTTCTCTGATGGATTTTAAAAAATGATGATATGAATTATATAAAGTGAAAATTTATTCTTTTTAGTTTTTTTATTCATTTGCCTTTTAAAAATACTAAATGAATTTTTGTTTTTTAAAGAGAAGTTCTTGGTTTTCTAGGCCTTTCCTGAGGGGCTGAAATGAAAATATGTCATTATTTAGGAAGGCAGAGTATGGAGACCCCAGAAGTAAATCTGCCAGTTGTAACTTAGAATTCTTTAAATCATCTTTAAAAAATTATTGGGGGTTTATAAAATAGTTATATGGGACCCAGAAAGCTCCAAATGTGGGTCTCAAAGATCAAATATAACAATGTTCATTCTAAAGTAGCTCCCTATTTTACAAATGCATTAACATTATAGGCCAAATAATGACCCTTTGTTCAATAATAACATGTGTAAGTTCTCTCTCCAGGTCACTGTAGGAGTGGGTATCATTTTTTTCCTCCTAAGTGATTTTAAACATTATAATGATGTCTTATTCCCATTCTAATCAATATATTATATTGATATACTATGTATTAGGAGACTGAATTTTAATAGTAGTTGCCTAACTTCAGCTATTTCTTTCATCATGTTTAAACTTCGATATCACACTTACTTGAATAATATGTACTTCTTAGTATGATTTTACATTTTATTTACTTTGCTATAGTCAACTTCCATTGTCTATGTAGACTGATCTAGAATGCTGTTTCCTATTTCTCAAATTTTGGTAGCCATCAAATTCTAAGAAATAACAGTTTTGTAAAAACTGCTTATACTGAATTTCTTTCCATTGCTCAAATACATGAGCGGGAGTGACAGACATTCCTTGAACCTAGTCTAAGGAGGGCAATCTGTTTATAATATACTGACATGGCAAGAGTTACCTTTAACATTCAGCTTCTTTGTTTTCATTATCTCACCTTATTTTTGCCCTTTATTATATAGCATCCAGCTCATCCTATGTTCCAGGGGTTTTATATTGTATTTCTGACACTTTCCCATTACCCTGGTCACACACAAGTGTTTTTGCCTGCCCACTAGTTATCTTCTTGTAAGTGATTATTGATGTTTATAACCTTTGTACATGTCAACAGTTTAACCCAAAACATAAATCCAATAATGGTAATAGTTTACAGATATGGTGATTTACTATCATGAACACTTTCTGCGAATGGCAAATATAACAGCAGAATGCTTGTGAGCTTATATACGTCCTTGGTGAGACATGGACATTTCTTTCTATCATGATTCATTAGTAAAGAAAGATGTTAACTGTAGAAGTTAATACACTTTTTTTGTTTGTTTGTTTGGGGGTTTATTTTTGTTGTTTTTAAGTAGTTAATTCCTGGTCTTTAGGATTCCATTGTTACTCTGATGCTTACTATATCCAAGTTATCAAAAAAGCTACTTAACCAGTATTGCTTCAGTTTTCTCATCTACAAAATAGTACTAATAAAACAATTGACTTATAGGGCATTTGAGGATTAAATAGGACAACACATAGGAATTGCTCAGGATACTACCTATCACAACTTCATTAACAAATAGTGGCTATTAATATACAATAGAGCGATTTAAGTACAGAAGATATTTAATGGTGAGAATTAATGTCTTAGTAATACAGTCAGTATAATTTGTTTCTTAGTGTATCCTAAATTAGTAGGAAAGTTGACTAAATTGAAATATGATACGGTTGGAGACCAATTTTTTAAAAATATTCTCCTTATCAATGTAGAAAGTTCAATCTTGCTCTATAATAATCAATAAAGAGAGTTAGAAAATAACATTTGAAAAAATTAGTGTTGTAGGTTATTGGAACCAAGGCACTCTTCCATGTTTTGCGCTTACTGGACATGTTAGTTTGATTAAATTGGAGCTCCGATTGCATATGACTAAGATCTGAACAAACTGACCTTCCCTCAGATAACAACTGTAAACTCTGTACAAAATACTACTACCCGGAGGCTCTGAAAAGTGAAACACTCAGGAAGATTCTGGAGAGACAGAAATTTGGATGAATGGACCAACATAGGTGAGTTACTCATTTAGGAATAATTCCTAACAGCTTTTTAGTATTATATTAATAACAGTGATATTTTGTTTTCATGTGGTCTCCTTGAGATACCCTTTCACCCCAGACACGCTGCCACTGAAGCTGGTTTGTAGCAGAATTATGTGTATAATAGCAAAACATAAAGGATCCCAGCTGAGACTTCATGCTGGGCTCCCTGGTTCTGAAGTGTTCTGTGTACACATTGGTGGTTCTTTATAAAAGTTCTTTCTGACACAGCCCTTACAAATGGAGGACAATAGAAACCGGCACCTGACCCCTCTGGTCCCTTTGCTGTAAGACCATATGGCTGTGATTCATATCATTTTAATACCACTACTACATTGTATTATTTTCCTTCAAGTAAGTGTAGATTTGGAAGCACCATCCTTGTGGGTTCTGTGAGAATTTTTTAACAATTGAACCCTTCTTATCTGCCACTGTTACTGCATGTGGTATGTATACTGTGACTTAGATAAAAATATAATTTAATAAAGAGAATTATGATTGCAATTAATTGATTGTAAAGCGATACTCAATTGATGAAAAATGTCAACTAACCATTTTAAAGGAAAAGCATGACCTGTGAATTCAAATGTAGACAAATAATCATATATTTTTAGTTTTTTTTCTTCACTATTAAGTTGTGTTATTGGTCTTTGACTTGTTTGTTTTGATCAGTAGGAGATAAGAGTGAATAATTATAGGTGTGCAATATTTGCAAAATTATACTAGCTATGTCAATAACATTACATTGACTTTCCAAAAAATGACCTTTTATTAATCAACATATAGAAGTCTATATTTAAGAATGATAGCTGTCAATTTCTTTTTAAAAATATACTTTTGTTGTATTTTCATTGTGCATTAAAATATATCATATCAATATTCAAAGAACATGGACAAATTGATCTCTAAGATGCATTTGCAAAATACTTCATTTTGATAATATACAACATTAGGAAACATGATCTATAATGTGATATTTTGGTCACTTTTATTTTCTATTCCACTGTTATGAGATAAAATTAAGTAAATTATTATTGTATCTGATTAGATTGTGTGTGTGTGTGTGTGTGCATGTGTGATTGCTTCTGATAGTGAATGCCTTACTATGCACTATAATATGCCCATGTGACCAGCAAGGCATACAAACCCCAACTGAGACTCCATTTTGGGCCCCTCACTTCTAAAAAGTTTTGTACGCATATTGGTGGGTCTTGATCTTACAGAGAATTTGTGTTCTTATAGAGGGAGGATAGTTTGAGCTCCCACCTGACCTCTCCAGAGTTTGAACCCTTTGCCTTCAAGGCAGTTTGGTTGTGATATATATATATATTTTTTTTACCTTTAATGCCTGGTCCTGAAATAAACTGTAAGTTTGTCAGCTTTATCATATCATGTTGGGTCTTCTGAGTTATTTTTAGAAATTGAAGCCTGTTTAATTGCAACCATTAGTGCAAAAACCCGTCCTTTGTGGCTTGAAGAATTGGAAAACAGTTTGAGGGATCCACAGTCTCTTGAAATTTAGGGAACAATCCAATTCTGCATATAAAGTTGGCCTATATCCCTGCTGATCCCTGAACCACGTGTGTGGGATAGATGGCGAAGGGTAAACCTTCAGGAAATAAAGAATTGAATTGAAATTTGAGCTTCTACACAAGGATTTTGCAGCTTGAATCCAACCAAGTTAACTGCCTGCTAACACAATAACAACCGCAAAAATCAGCACTATGTAGACGAAAATAAAAGAGTTCTTATATAGAGTCTCCATAGTATAAGATCACAATAAGCAGGACACAATGCAACATAACACTGTATTTTATTCTACAAATAAAGAATCAGAGAGATGTGACCTATTTTTCAAAAGGAAAAAATCAATGTAGGCCTCCCTCCAGATGACCCAGATGTTGGAATTAACAAACGAGGACTTTTAAGCAACTATTATAACACTGTTCATGAGGTAAATAAAAATGTGCTTGCAATGAATGAAACAATGGGAAAAAAAAAGGAAGTTTTGGCAGGAAATAGAAACTATATTACAAAATCTAAAAGAAAGGGGGTCTTGCAATATAATATGATCAATCTTTAAACAATTTATAAAATGACAAATTACATGATTGAATTAATAAACAAATCCATCTGTGGAGTTCTTTCTCATATTACTAAAATGGATCCTATTCTCTGAAGTACCTTGACTTCACTTGTGTTTAAATCAATGCTCTCAGTAAAACCAGAAGCCCGCTTTGAGAACTGTGGCTTTTCTTCCCTACAGAGATCTATAAATCCTGATGGACCACAAAGACATAATAAAACAACAAGGGAGTGTTCCAGGTAACATGTATCATATAAACTAAATATGCATGACAATCAGAGAATTCTTATTTAAAAAACCCAGTTGTCTTAATGTTTTTATATTATAAGATCACCATATTGTCATAGACACTACCTTCACTAAAAGTTACAGCAAAGTTAGAGGCTCTTTGGAATGTATAGCATCATTTTACTACCAGCAGTTCTGGGTCTCCATTTGTAATATTTAGCTGCATTGGAGTTACATTTCTGGTTTAATCTATTTCCTATGTCATAACAAGAGTCAATTCAATCCTTGTTTTCATAAGGCAAACGTCTTACATTTTGTAACCTAAAAAAATATGAAAATGAAATGTAAGTTGTATAATCCTACTTAGGTATTTTCAAGTAAATATTTTTTGTTAGATGAGAAATTATTTTTAAATGCATATTTGTGTGTATCTGCATTAATTTAGCACAACATACTTAAAACCATTGTAAACAGCATATTTTTCTTTAAACTGAACAAATCAATTTGGACAAGTGAACATGTGCATTTAAAGTTCAGCGTTAGAAACTCTTTTAAATGTGCTCTGAAGGGTCAGTTTGTGACAAGATATAACACATATTTAACACAGTGGTAGATCACCTCATGATGAGCTGGGTCATTTGAAGCAATAAAACCTAGGGTACTGCTTTTTTACTTTTCTTCACCAAAGAGCAGCATGGAGGCATAATTGGGGAATTCAAAATGATGTAGTTCTCTAAGACCTGTGGTGAAAATGACTGTGTTTTCATTGAAGATTTTTTATTTGTTTGTTTTGGTTGCTATTACTAATCCCCTTCTTTTTCTTCACTTACTTGCTTTTAAAGGAGCTCTTTTTCAACCAAACTACCAAGCACGAGTTTCTGCTTCAGTTAATCCAGCTCCCACTTATGTTTGTAGGTGTTTTATCTTTTCAGGTACTCAGATCTTCCAAGGTTTATTCAGTCCCAGGACCACATCCCTTAATTGGTGTTACAGTTTCTTTTATCTTGTGAAAGAATGGTCACTTTCAGCCTCTAGTAAATTTTATTTTCATTCAGGTCAGTAAAATGGCTTTTAGGCTCTGTGCTTGTAAACTATAGGGTGCACATGCCCAGCTTTCTGGGAACTCATAGAACTCTTTTTAGAAAAGGTTTTTTTCCCCTATTTGCTAAAAGTAAGTTATAAACGCAATTGATAGTGCTTTTCCTATTCTGAAGAAATACTTCTTCATAAGTTAAATGTACACTGTTTTCAGTCATCACTCTGGCCCACAGATGAGATAATGTTATATGAAGTAATGCTTTATAAGGACAAAAAAAAAAAAAAAGAAAAAGAAAAAGAAATCTTCCAAATAAAGGAGTTACTATCTTGACATTTTATCCCAAATAATTAAATCAACCAAAGGGAATGAAAAACTGAGCTTATAATAGTACAGATATCTGATGAATACCATTTTGCAAAGCTAACTAAAACCTTATCTCAAATCTCTTCTTTATTTCCTTGAGATATTATCTTATTTATGTTTTACAGCAGCTGTTTTATTATACATGACAGTAAAGTGAAAGTATTAATAGAGCAAAGTGGAGAGCACATAATGAGTCTAAGCTTCATCTAAGAAATTGATGTTTTCCCATGCATGAGAAAAAAAGCTTAGAAGTAACATCTCAGAAGTGATGCCTTCAAGACTGATAAGGTTTTTCTAGTTCTAAGAACCACACCCTGTGGCAACACAATTGCTGGTTATTTGCATAAAATAATACTTTTCATATACTTTCATTTTTCATATATTAATGTGACCTGAACATGTGTTCATCTTATAATTTTTGCCTAATATGTATATGTGATCTTTCCTAATATTTCAGATAACAAAATATATTTTAAGTACAAAAAGAGAAAAAAAAATCCTGTTTTCATTATTATTCAGTTTTATCATTATGTATTTTGAAAAAAATATATAAGGCATATTTCTATTCTAATTTTGAGAATATATTTTAAAATAGTCAAGTGTAGACATGAAGGTGTGGACATCAACCAAGTCAAGGTGTGGACAATATGGTGGAATAGGTTTCACACACTCCTTCTCCTCACAGACCACTGATTTAATAGCTACCCAAGGATCAGTTCCCTTTGTGAGAAATCTAGACACTAGTTGAGAAACTCCTATATACTGGGCAAGTAAGAAGCTGAACACATTGACTGGTAAGAGAAGCTGAGACTCACTCTTGCCATAAACCTCATCCCTGGCACAGTGCCATGTAATTAGGAGAGAACGCTTAATTCCCAGTTTCTACCTGAGGAACAAAGGATTTGGACAACTGGACCATATATTTCATGTCCTAACTTTTCCAACTGCTACTCCAAAGTCTGGCTTATATCCTGTTTCTGGGAGTTGGCAGGGCCAGCATTTACTAGGTTACAGAGAACAAAGTGACAATTTTGCATAAGCTTGCAGGGACTTCCCAAGACTCTTCACCTTCAACTCACTCTAGCAATAAGCAAACCACCATCTTCTCTCTGGAAGGAGATACATCCAGTCCCCCAACTTTTCCAGTTGCTACTTGAAAGACCAGCTTCTAACTGACTGCCTATGAGACTGACAGGCCTAGCATTCACTAGGCTCCTGGGGGCTACAGAGAACCGAGCAAAGGTTTGAAAGAGTGTGGTTTGAACAAGTGCGCAGGTGCACAGCACAGAGCTCCTGTCCCACCCGGCTCAGTGTAGAGCGAACAGGTGATAAACTCCAATTCCCAGATTCTCCCTAGGAGAGGAGGATTTATACTATACATCTAGCATCTCAACCTTTTTGGGTGCTGCTTGAGGGATTGGCTTCTATATTGCCTGTCTTAGGGCACTAATGGGACTTGCCTTACTCTAGCTTCTTGGGGGCTGCTCAGAACAAAGTTAGAAGTTTGGACAAGCACAAAGGTTTGAGTGGTATCCAAATATCTGGCCAGGCTGAGTGGTGAGGGTCTTCTCCTGTCTGAAGCCAATTTGTGAGAAATGGGAAGTAACTGTTTTATCTAATGCACAAACACCAGGAAAATGAAGAAATAGGGAAATATGTTCCAAATAAAAGAACAAGATAAATATCCAGAAGCTGACCCTAATGAAATAGAGATACGTAATTTACCTAACAGAAAATTCAAAATGACAGTAATAAAGACACTCACTGAGGTCAGAGCAACCATATATGTACAAAGAGAGAATTTTCAACAAGAAATAGAAAGTACTTTACAAGTACCGAATAGAAATCACAGAGCTGAAGAATATAATAATTGAATTGTAAATTCAGTAGAGGGTACAGACCAGATCAAGTGGAAGAAAGAGATTCAGCAAGAGGAGCAAAAAAGAAAAGTAACAGAATGAATGAAGATAGGTTAAGGGACTTATAGAACTATCAAACAGACCAATATATTCATTAGGGGAGTCCCAGAAGGACATCCTATATCACACCATAAACAAAAATCAATCAAAAATCAATTAAAGACTTAAAAGTAAGACCTAAACAATAAAACTCCTGGGAGAAAACAGGGAAAAAATCCTTGACATTAGTCTTGGCAATAATTTTTTGGATATGACAACAAAAGCACAAGCAAAAAAGCAAAAATAGACAAGTGTGATTCTTCTGCACAGCAAAGGAAACAATCAACAGAATGAAATGGCAACCTACTGAATGGCAGAAAATGTTTGGAGACCATATATCTGATAGGGGGTTTATATCTAAAATATATAGGGAACTCATACAACTCAATAGCAAAAAAACCCCACAAACAGTCCAATTAAAAAATGGGCAGAGTACCTGAATAGACATTTCTCAAAAGAATACATACAAATGGCCAACAGATATGTGAAAAGGTGCAAAACATCACTAATCATTAACAAAATGCAAATCTAAACCACAATGAGATATCTGCTCACACTTATTAGAATGGTTATTATCAAAAAGTCAAGAGAAACAAGCATTGGCAAAGACGTGGAGAAAAGGGAACCCTTGTACACTGTTGGTAGGAACGTAAATTCATGCAGGCATTATAGGAAACAATATGGAGTTTCCTCAAAAAACTAAAAAATTTAACTACTGTATAATCCAGCAATTTCATTCCTGGGTATTTATGCAAAGGAAATAAAATCAGTAATTTGAAGAATAAATGCCACTTCTTTATTCATTGCAGTATTATTCACAGTAGCCAAGATATGGAAACAATTTAAATGCCAATGGATAAATGAATAAAGAAAATGTGTGTGTGTGTGTGTGTGTGTGTGTGTGTGTGTGTAATGGAATATTATCTAGCTTTAAAAAAGAGGAAATCCTGTCATTTGTAGCAACATGGATTAAACTGGAGGACATTATGCTAAGTGAAATAAGCCAGACACAGAAAGAAAAATACTTCATGATCTCAATTATATGTGGAATCTAAAATAGTCAAACTCATAGTAGCAGAGACTAGAATGGTGCTTGCCAGTGTCTGGGGGTAAAGGGAACTGGGGAGATGTCTGTCAACAGTTAAGATGTTTTAGTTACACAAAATGAGTAAATTCTGGAGATCCAGTGTTTAGCATGGTAAAGATAGTTAACAATAATGTATTGTATGCTTAAAATTCAATGAGAGTAGATCTTAAGCCTCTGACAAGAAAGAAAGAAAGAAAGAAAAAGAAAGAAGAAAGGAGGAAGGAAGGAAGGAAGGAAGGAAGGAAAGAAAGAAAGAAAGAAAGAAAGAAAGAAAGAAAGAAAGAAAGAAAGAAAGAAAGAAAGAGAAAGAAAGAAAGAAAGAAAGAAAGAAAGAAAGAAAGAAAGAAAGAAAGAGAAAGAAAGAAAGAAAGAAAAAGAGATGGAGGGAAGAAGGAAGGAAATGATCATTATATGAGGTGATGGATATGTTAATTAGCTTGATTGTGGTGATCATTTCACTATACACACACACACACACAACTTTGTAAACCTTAAATATACGTAATTTTATTTGTCAGTTATACCTTAATAAAGCTGACAAAAACTAGTCAATGTATAAAGGCAATAAATATGCTCAGTGTTTAAGACACATTCACAACATTGATATAAAAGTGTTTCCAAAGGAAAATTGCAGTCTTTATTATGCACTCTTTGTTTATCTGATCCTGTAGGGATTCTGTGTCTTTCTTTGCCTTTATGCTATCTTGCAACTTAATGATTTGTAGATAACTGATAGCAATGCAAAATAATTTGTGTGTATAGGTATGCAAACAAATTCTGTCATGTGGAGGTTCAATCTAGTTCCTCTCCAACTGCATTAAAGGTTTAGCACCTGTTTGCAAATTCATTTCAATATTCTAGATCTATAAAAATGTCTTCTTTGGATCCTCCTTTGAACCATTTGTAACTTCTTATCAGTTCCCTCATTTAATTAATGGGTTACTAAAATCATTGCTATGTGTTCATTTTATAAATATATTAGAGTCACAATTCTTACTTGAAATTTATTCTTTAACCTTAGATAAATTCCAAAGTTATTAAAGGCACTAGATTATATATTCGAAGGTAGTAAAAAAAAAAAAAAAAAAAAGCATATTATAAACGTCAGCACAATGTGTTAATTACCAAAAATATATGGAATGAGACTGGTAGCCAGAATCGGGAAGAGAAAAAAAGTGCTTAGAGAGTGTCTCCTTTTGTTTGTTCTAATCTATCTAGATGTTCCTTATCAAGAAAGGGGAAATAAACACTTAGTCTCAAGTGCAGGCCTGAAAGGTTTAGAGATGAAAAGAAGAGTCATTTTGCTGTTGACCAGAATAATATAGAGATTGCAGGAAATGGTCTGGAGACAAGATAACCAGGCAAGAACTGCAACTAAAGAAAGCAAGTAGCATTAAAGAAAAACTTGAAAAGAACATAGAATAAAGAGAGCAGGGATAGAGGAAACAACAAAATGTGTTAAGTTCCAAGAGTAATGAAGTGTAAACAGTTAGGTGTTATTGGATTCATCATTACATCTTGAAGAAGAGGTGTTTCCATTTTTGTACTTTCAATTTGTTTCATTTCAGTCTTCAAATGTAAACCAAGAATAAGCGATTTTATTGATGTGAAGACATCAAACCATCCAAAGAAACATAAACTCTATCTTGGTTAAAAGGGAAAAACACAACAAAACAAAACAAGTTTATCTTTTTCTCAATGACTTCCCTTTCACTTTCAGGGAACAAGCGAGCATTAGACAATAGCTTAAACTTTAGTTTCTAAAATTGTGGTTTTCATACTGGAGAACAGTTATCCATCTAGGAAGATGTTCTCAGGGGTAAGTAAGGATGTAGTTTAAAACAAGTAAATTTCTAATTTCTCAACTTCCACTCCTTAAAAAGTGATTTACCAGATAATTTATTTGCATGTTTCTGTAGGTTTTCCAAGCCCAATTCTCTTTTGTAAAATTCTTTCACTTGTATATCCCTCCATCAAATGAAATTTTAGTGTGCTGTGTGTTTCTAGGACCAAGCAGCTCAGCAACCCCCCCTCCAAAATGAGGCACTTTATTTTCTTTCTTTCTTTCTTTCTTTCTTTCTTTCTTTCTTTCTTTCTTTCTTTCTTTCTTTCTTTCTTCCTTCTTTCTTGAGTTTTTAAAATGTAATTAACATACAGTGTTATGTCAATTTCAGGTGTACAATATAATGATTCAACAAGTCTATACATTTTCAGTGCTTATCAAGATAAATGTATTCTTAATGCCTTTTATCTAAAAAGAGACATTTTAAATTATCTAAATCGTCATGAATTTGTCTGATACCATTGATTCCTGTCACACATGTATTTCAATTAAAGATGAAGTGTGGTTTTAAACCAAATATTGTGATTTCTGCTAGGAAGTTCTCATTCATATATAAATTAGTATGAGATATAGCTAATATGAAAAGTGGAAATACAAAGAATACATTAAGAAATCTTCTATTCTCAGGAATTTTTTTTTCTTCCCAACACCTTTTCTAGATTTCACATACTACACTTTAAAATCTTTATTTGGCATGAAAAATCCAACTTTTCTTATACTTTTTTAGTTTTGACTGACTTCTTTAAATAGTAGGCTGATACTTGGATAAGATGCTTCTTATTGAGAAAATAACATGTATTTGGAAATCTGGTTTCTGGTTTATAGTTCAATTCTAAAACTGAACATATCTATGTATAAGATGATATTTTAAATGCCTAGATTTTATCATAAGTGCATCCAATATTTTAGGCTTATTATCCCAGTTATAGTTATTCCCAACCCACAATTCAAATTCTTGAAAAACAGCACAAGATAAAACTAATGTATTATGTGGCACTAGCACATGCAGATATTTTAAACATGTATGAGCAAAAGAGGGTGAAAGCAATGATCTTTCAGTATAAAAACTGATGCTTAAAATGGAGGAGGTCTACAACACAAAGAAGTCTACAACACATTTCATTTCTCATCTATCATATTCCTCTAAATTCAGAATTATGAGGAAGAAAGCCTCTACTCTAAAGCACTGGTTTCTGAGGACACTGGTCCAGGTACCGTTTCTTTCTGCATTTTATCCTCTACCAGCCCATCTCTACATCTATTTGCAGTCTGCAGTGACCACAGAATATGGATAAGGAATTAGGAAATGGAAATAGTGGTCTAGGTGGTGGATTTTGGAAGTTGTACACTTTTTTTAAATTATGTTATGTTGGTCACCATACAGTACATCATTAGTTTTTGATGTAGTGTTCCATGATTCATTGTTTGCGTATAACATCCAGTGCTCTATGCAGAACGTGCCCTCCTTAATACCCATCACTGGGCTAACCCATCCCCCCAACCCTCTCCCCTCTAAAACCCTCAGTTTGTTTCCCGCAGTCCATAGTCTTTCATGGTTCATCTCCCTTTCTGATTCCCACCCCCTTCATTTTTCCCTTACTTCTCCTAATGACCTCCATGATATTCCTTATGTTCCACATATAAATGAAACCATATGATAACTGTCAAGACCAGGGTTGGGATAGAAGTACTCCTGGTAATGCTTTGTTACCACAGTTACTCATATAGTACATCATGTTAAATGAATAAAAAAGCAGACAATGAAAGTATAATGTATTTCTTAAACCTAGAAAGCTAAACTAAATGAATATTTGTAAGCAAATGTGTGAGTGATATACTTTAACCTGTGCTTCAATATTTTGTCTGAATGGAAACCTAGTATCACCCAAAGGACACCAAGTAGGGACAAATGTCATATTTCAAAATAAGTAGCCAGTCTGAGGAATCTTGTTTTGATTAAGAATGATTTAAGTTAAAAAATCAAAAACAACAATATAGGAACTATGAAAATAAATTCAAACATTATGGAAATGGATTATGGATCATCCATATGGCTAAGAGGAAAAGTATATCATTGGTCCTCATTTTGAAAAGAAAAGCAGGCTTCATAATTACCACATTTTTACTTTACATACTTGAAAATGTGAAGTCTCAACTAAAAAAATATTCTCAATGCTTTACTTTCCTGAAAAAATGTGGCAGACTTCAACTATATATCCCAGATATTTAATACTTAGACAACTTTCAAATATATATTACCAGTACTAATTTCAAAGACCAGTTTTAATGTTTGCTAACATGACTCCAAGGCTTACCTCTCCCTCATCTGCTAAGTATGGGAAGATGTTATCTTTCCTATGGGAGTATCATGAGATCATCCTTGCCTACTTTGGTGTCAGTCAAAATAATTCTTGGAATGGATATTAGGTTATACCAGTTTACAAAATAAATCTTGCCATTTTTATGAGTTAATCTGGAATTTAATAAAGCAGGGGGTGGAATAAATTATAACACTAAGACTTGTTTGGATGCCTACAAAGTAGAAATAATTTACAGAAACAAGAAGCATAGGTATGGAGAACATAGTCTCCATAATGTAAATGAAAAGACAATGAAATAAGGGATGTGACAAAAAAGATGGTGGATATAGAGGACAGAGGATCTAAAGCTAAATGTCACAATTTGGTTTCTAGAAATGACAGAGTAGTTTATATGAAACTAACCTTCCTGCAGATAGTAATTTTTAAATATGGAAAAATATTTTTCAAAGCAACTATCTGAAAGCACTGGAGAAAAAACAGTATCAGGCCAAAACTAGAGAAGAGTTCACTCTTGAAAGAAGACATCTGTGCTGGGTAGAATTGATATTTCTGTAACTTTTCATTAGAATCATTCTCAATCCATTAGGTGTGAAGTGGCTACAACTCAAATAGGAACGTACAGCTTTACTGACTTGAGAAATCAGAGGATGAAGTGTAGCACTGCAGTATCTGGAATGTGGTGGTGGGGAGGGGACATCCCATAGAGAAGAAGCTACCAAAGAGAGAATGCACAAAATCTCCATTTTAACTCTACCCAATTGCTTGGCTGGCCCCAGAAAAGGATGTATGTGGTCATACCAAGAACCATGGCAAAATCAAAAACAGGAGCTGAAAGAACCACAGGAGATACAAGTTTGGAGTTTTAGTCCAGCTAAATTAACCATCTGTTTGAAGAGAAATCAATACTCTTCAGGAAGATAAATCTAAATTCTCTACAACACACCAAATGTAATATCAAGCATACAAGAACAGCATGGTAAAATTGCAGAAAATGAAAAAACAATGAAAAACTTGGAAGTAGATAGAAAAAAATCAAAAGCATATTAAATGTGAGAAGAACCATACACACGGTGCTTGATTTCTTATTAGAAGCAATGAAGGAGACAATAAGGAATTTACACCTTTAAAATGTCTAAATACATTAAAACAAAAAAAGAAAACTTTATCAACCAAGAATTTGATATCTAAAAAAAAAAAAAAAAGCAAGATCCAAAGGCCAAATAACAATTTCAGATAAAAAAGAAAATTGAGACAATTAGTTTCAACAGGCTCTGCACTTCAAGAAATGCTAAAAATTATCTTTACACTTAGGGAAATGTCAACATATGGAAACTATGATCTATAGGAAGAAAAGAACACTAGACATTGTAAATATGTGGATAAACATTTGACTATATACTTTTTACACCTTTTAATTCTTAAATAGATTACTTTAAAGCAATATTCAATTGATGAATTATGGTATTTAGAATATGGGGAAATGCAATATATATGACTATAGTAGAACTTAAGGCAGGAGTAAATAGAAATATAAAGTTGCAAGCTTCTTGCGTTGTACATGAGGTGGTATGCTAATAATTCCAAGTAGACCGATAAATTAAGGTTGCATAGTGTAATCCCCAGAAAAAATATTACCAATGTTTCAAGGAAGTATAGTAAAATCCTATTAAAATAGACTATTAATAAGAAATTGATAAACCCAAAAAGAAAGGAAGGAGTAAAAAATGTGTAAAACTCAGGTGTGGTAAATTGAAAATAAATAGCATAGGGCAACTAGAGTTTCTATAAGAATATCATACAAAATTGACTTCAAGACAAATAATATTTCCTGGGGCGCCTGGGTGGCTCAGTCGTTAAGCGTCTGCCTTCAGCTCAGGTCATGATCCCAGGGTCTTGGGATCTAGCCCCGCATCAGGCTCCCTGCTCAGCGGGAAGCCTGCTTCTCCCTCTACCACTACCCTGCTTGTGTTCTCTCTCTCGCTGTCTCTCTGTCAAAAAAAAAAAAAAAAAAAAAGGACAAAGAATATTTCTAAAGAATGGCAAATTCATTGGAGACATAACAATCAATAGAGAATGGAGAGTCTTTTCTAGAAGTCGTGCTAAAACAACTGTAAATGATATGAAAAAGAAAACCATGTTTATTTCCTACTTCATAGAATACACAAAATTAATTGATCCATCATAGATTTATAATATAAAAATTAAAATAATAAAACTTATAGAAAAAAATAGGAGAATATTATCACACATTGGAGGTAACCAAAATATCTCAATACAGAAAGCAATAACAACAAAAACAAAAAACCCAAAAGCAAATCCTAATAAATTAGACAACAAAAACATCTGCTTGACAGAAGACATCATTAAGAAAACAAATAAGAAAGCCGCAGACTGGAAAAATATTTGCAAATATTTTTTGAGAATTGTGTCCCGAATACATGAAGAATCCTACAATTCATTATTTTTAAAATAAAAAAGCACAATAAAAATTAGACACAATTCTTAAATAAGCATGCCGCAAAAGAAGGTATATGAATGGGAAGTGTATTTCCTTCTCTGGTCTTATTTAAAGCTAGAAGCCATTTACATCACCAGATATATTGGTGAGAGCATTATCCCTTTTGCTGGAATATACTGTTTCAGGCATTGTATTTCCTCCCTCATGGTACAATGCACAAGATGCAGTAATTTCTGTTTTACTTTTGAGGGGATGTCCTAACTTTTTCCCTGAGGTCTTGGGTCCTAAAAATTGTACAAATATGATAGTTCTCTGTATCTTATTGAGTACGACTCCCACCCTTTTGTAAGGTACAGTCTTACCAAGGTTTCTTGTTTATCTGGTTCATTAAAATAATAGATCTATGTGATGTTTTGTGGAATAATAGAGGACAAGAGAATTAACAGCCCTGAGACAAACTATAATATATATTCTTTTCTATTCTATCTGAATATGAATGGTTATGATGCTTTTTTTGTTTTTGTTTTTCTGATGGAGATAGTTGGGAGTGAATTCTCCAAATTAATGGCTGTGTATCATGTATATTATGTATATTAATCTGCTCTTATATCTGGCATGGCAATGCAATTGAAGCTACTACTTGATTGAAGCTGTGGTCATCTACAAGTAATCCACCAGGAGCCATTCAGTTTCTGTAAGGGCATGACAAGCCAATTAAATGGAGATGTAAAAGCGAGTACCACCTTTTCTTCCTTTCAGTCCTTCAGAGTGGCATTCATTCCCCTTCCTACTGCCTGCCACCACATTATTTAGAATTTCCTCTCATGGAGAGAAAAGAGTGCAATTTTAGAGACTTCATGTGGCCTTTCCAATTATTATAATTCTTCACACACATACACACCAAGGTCCTAACATGGGGATTGAGACAATTGCTAAATATGCCAATCCCAATTAAACATTCAGGTACTGGAAAAATAACTACCAGGTAGTTCACTGAATGTAGGAGACACAATGTAAACTGGACATTGTTCAGTACTTGAATTATTACCGACTTTACCCACTTTAGCAGGGGGCCATGATGACTCTTCTCTTTCTTAGATAGCAATATGAATTCTATGTCTAAAAAGTCCTAAAATCATCTAGATGTTCCACTTTCTCCTGGACACAGATAACCAAGATATTAGGAAAATCTTTTCTACAAATGACAACATATGCCATGGTGTTGCAGGGTTCTTCCTTGTAGGAAACTGGCCACCTTTCCCATCAATAGGCTTTGGGTTTGCAAACTGCCTCAGATCCAGAAACTGAGTTCATCACTTGACTTCATCTTCATATGCATTCTTGATTTTCTCTGCTCATACAACATGAGTAGTATCCTTGTTGGCTGCCCATCCATTTTTTCCCAAGAGGCATCATGGTCTATCAACCATCTGCAGTTTTCTGCATGTGGGGCATCTTTGGTAGTGACTTCAGTCTTGATGATTACTTGCAGTGTTTGCTAACCCTTGACTTCTGATGATTAAACCCTTGAAACCCTATGGTTTCAAAATATCCTTTTCCATGAGAGAGCAAAGTTCAATCATCAGCCTTGGCATTAAGAAGAGACCCACCACTGCACATTTTAGTGATACTGGTGACACTTTCATCTGTACACTTCTATGGTCTTAGTAAATAATGCATGCTCTGAGTATTATGTGGAACATAATCATCCAGTAGGTGTTTCAGCCATACATCTTATCTCTATTTCACCAACATCTAATGTGGCAAATTCAACTTTGCTCAGAGTAATTTCTTTTTCCATTAGTTTAGAAACCATCCTAGTGGTGAGCTGGCACTGTCTTGGTGTCCTTTATCTCATGAAAATATTTGTAAGTCAATAAACTCTCCCTATCCAGGTTATGTTCCAGACCCCTTAAATAGGCACACTCAGAATCTGATACCTCCAGTTTCTTCCAGTACTGTTGTGTAGGTCGACATTTTAGAGTATAGCCTCTTTCTTCCCTTAGCAATACCAGCATATTTCAGCAGGGTGAGCCTGAGTTTGGCTTAGCAGATGGAGAGGAGATTGGGATAGGTCTTAGGAGGGAGGATCACATATTGTTTTACAAAAGACAGACCTCTGTTCTGTCTTCTAGCAAGGGTCACAAGTGATGGCTCTTCATGAGTCAGTGCAGTGTCAGAAGTTTCAGAGGAGTCTAAGGAGTCAAAATCTTCATGCTGTCCACGCAGATGTCTTTGTCCCATGTATCATGGAAATCGGATCCCTCATTTGGCATTACAGCCTTGCATGAGTTGGACAAGTTGGTCATTGGCTTTCACCCACAAGCTGGAGAGTTTCTTTGTATGTAACTAAAGAGGCTCTTTGAATTTCACACTTGGCTTTTAATTGTCTATAATTTATTCTGAACTGTTCAATATATTCCTACTGAGCATCAGTGCTACTAAACAATAGTTTTATCCACGTAGCTATTTTCTCCATACATCTCAAAGTCTGATACAATGAACCTGCTAATTCATTCCCTTGCAGGCTAGTACTTTTCTGTGTACCCTCCCAACTCTCCACCGTGAATATTTTAACCTGGGCCAATTCCTTGTGCTACAGGGGGTTTGTGCTTCACCTATCATTAGTGACTGTGTATTAACAGCCACGTTATGAATGATCTTATTACCTGTTTTTTGGACCACTTCCAGGACTAGCTGTGATAGGTTAAGTTCCTTAGAAGTATATGCCAAAATAAACTTTAGAATGTGAAATAGGTTTTGGAAATCAAGATATACGGAGAGAAGGGAAAGAAAGCAGAATTGAAGAGAGGAAGCATTGGAACTCTGATATATAACAAACAAAGTCTTAGTGAACCTAGGGAGGACACTGCAGCAAGCACTGAACATTAGGGTGCCCCTTGTCAGGTTGAAAAGATCTGGTCTTTTTTTTTTTTTTTTTAAGATTTTTATTTATTTATTTGAAGGGGGCCAGAGGGAGAGGGAGAAAGAATTTTAAGCTGCTTCTGTGCTCAGGATCTCATGATCCTGAGATCAGGACACTGAGATCACGACCTATGTCATAACCAAGAGTTGGATGCTTTAACTGGTTGCACCACCCAGGCGCCCCTGAAAAGACCTGGTCTTTATATTTTTGCCTTATTCAGTTAGTGAATGTGAGCTGCTCTGTTACGAGAATTAATCAGGGTTCTCTAGAGAAACAGAGTGTGTATATTGGGGGCGGGGGAGGGGAGAGAGGCTTATTATAGAGTTGGCTCATGATTCACTTATGATTCTAACTGGGCAGTTAAGGAATTTTGACAAGGATAAATGAAACAAAGGGTAAGAGGTCCTTGTGAGTTTCATATATGGGTAGTGGGAAAATGAGTGAGGACATTCAAGTTAAGATTTTATGGTTACCATATGGGTAATTAAAAATATGGGTAATTAAAAGTAGAATTTTGTGGTGGAACAATCAAGATGGTTCAGGGGATGGCAATGATAATGGGTATCTAAAGTAAAAGTTGAGAAAACAAGAAGCTTTTCTGTGGTTGTTTGGATAATCTCTAGGCCTTTTGAAGACATCTAAGATGGTAGGAGGATTCAGAGTAGAAAGAACTATCATGAAAAAGATGACAAATCTTCAAAGCAGGAGGTATCATAACCAGGTGGGCAGTAAGCTCTCATGATAAAATGGGATAAGAGGCTGTATAAGCTTCAAAATAGGAAGCTTTACTTGTGAGGGCAAATATGGAAAGCTTTGAATGTACTGGTGGTCACAAGGGAAAACATTAATCTTAGGAACTGAAGTATGGAGAAATGAGTAGCTTCCATCTTTGAGGGCTTCTGAGGAAACAGAAGTATTAATCACAGAGGAGAGTTTTGTTTTGTTTTTGTTTTGTTCTGGAGGGTATAGTAGGAAGGATTAGAAGGGAAAACAAAACTGGATTTTAGTATCAGAATGAGGGTACTAGGAAAGACAGCTCAAAGAGCCACTCTTTCTGGGGCTGTATCTTGAGTGGTGGTGGACAAAGATAATAGGGCTATGAGCTGTGGTTGATGCAGTTTTGTTCAAGGGTGCATCACATACACCCTATTTACTGGAGGGTTGCTGTCAAGGCATGAAGGGTCACTGGCTTAGATAGTGGTCCCTGCCAATAACAGTCTGGGTGCTGTGATATTGGAGCAGAGTCTTCCTTGCCTGTATGGTTGAGAGGATTCAGAAGAAGCAAAGGCAAAAGTTGGTGATAATGTCAGAGGATTTTGGAAGACTGCTTTGTGGACTTCACTGTTAGTTTCAGCACAGCAGACCCGTGTATTTACTAGATCAACTCCAAAACGCATGGGGACAATGTTAATATGATTGTAATGTGTCACAGTCTATTTATTTTAGATCTAGAGAATATTTATTTTATCTAATACGTCCCATTTATATTTTATATCTCTAGATAGAAACCATCTGTCATTCACAGTAAGCTTGTGACTCAAATTTTAGAATCCTCTCTATAAATAGAGTTTAAAAGATTAAAAAATAGATAGCATTCCTTTAGTACTTTTCTGACTTATTATTATTAATTCTTTAGTACATCTTCGATGTAGGCTATTTGCTGTATGGATATCACAAAGTTGACCTACAAGTTCATTGTTGGTGGTTATTAGTTTCTTGGTTCAGTGTCTCCATCAATTCATCTCTCATGCTCTTCCATGCATGTCTCTTCATGCCGTTCCTCTCCCTTCTTTTCTCTTCCATCCTTCCCCTTTTCCTTGCTTCTTTTTAATTTTTCCTTTTTTATTTATGCTGTGATTTATTTTCCTCTGCTTTTCTTCATCATCTTTTTTTTTTATCTGATTCTTTTTAATATGTTTAATACCTCTCTTTTGGGCTGAGGTGTTAAGTAGCTGATGTTTTGGGGTTTGTATGTCCTTTATGAGATAATTCAGAAACTTGTAAAATAAGGTGCGAAAAGAAGAATTGTTCACTAAATTGGTGATAACAATACAGAAAAATAAAGTCGGAGCTCAAAAGCCAGGAAAGGAGAGAAAGAATGACAAAGAAATAAAGGGGAAGTGGTCACCAAAAAAATCATTAAGAATGAAACATTTGCACTTAATATCCATGAAGATATATTGAGTGCTTTGTAGGAAACAGAAATTGCTGTATGGATTGAGGAGAAAATAATGGTGACTAAAATAGAAAGTTTGCCATAGAGTAACACACAGTATAATCCAAAACATTAGTATATTTAGTCATATCCCACTGCCCCCTTAGCATAAGGTTTTCTTATCTAATTACCTGATTAACCATAGTTTATATCTCGATCTGTCCTATGTATTCAAACCTCCTAAAGTTTTACTCTGTTTGGCAGAGCCACAATAGTCTACCAGGGGAAAAATTATTCTTTCAGTGAAGTAGCAGTAACTAGAGAAAATATTCCCCATGGGACAAGAGAAATAAAGTTAAAGTCCAGTGGAGAATGAGCTTACTATACACAGTATACCAAAAGGAAAAAGTATTTTGAACCTGCCAATAGTGGAAATGATTGGTGGTCAGCTTATTGAAAGTTTAACCATAGATAGATATGTAGATAGATAGATAGATAGATAGATAGATAGATAGATAGGAATATATGTATCTGATAAGGTAAATGGCTAATTGCTATTACGATTTTGAGAATTTTTGAAAATTGTTTTATGTACATTAAATTTTAAATAAATACATTTACACATTCATTTGAGAGTAGATTTTGTTTGAAAAATGTTTTTGTATATCACTATAATATCCGATATACATAACATTATTTTCATGATAATATAATTATACAAACACAAATACCTTGATATTCAAAGGGGTTAAATTGAATAAAAATGCTTTGTCCACAATTTCCTAGAAATTCCAATTACTAATATTTCTAAATAGTATTTAATTAAATGATAATTTTTATTTATAAATTTAATTGAAAATACAAATTATTTTATTGAAAGGATTTAAATATCTCTTTAATGTTCCATTCCCATAAACTGAATTCTCTGCCTACATTTTCTATTCTCAGATAATGTCAATATGAGATTTCTAGTCCTAAAGCTAAAATGTTTAGAATCTTCTACGACTCCTTTCATTGATTAACCTCCCCTTTCAACAAGTTATTCACAGTCTACCTCCTAGATATCTTTCAAATTCATCTCAGTTGAAAGTCCAAGGACAATTTCTAGTGGCCTATATAATTAAGTCCATATCCTCAGTAATACTCTCAGTTTTTTACTCTCTTCTTCTATTCTAACTTGTCACATCTACTTTAACCCCCACAGTGGACAATTAATACCCTTATGCTCTATCCACTAGAAATATTTGTCATTTAATGAATGTGCACTTTCAAAATTTGGTGTCAGTGTTCATGCTTGTGTCTTTCCCTGTAATATCCATTTCCCATGGTTTTAACTGTCAGAATCTTAGGGTTTTTCCCCTTTTATGTCTCATTTAAAAAGCTTTTCAGGATGACAACCAATTCCTGCCCACACCACCACATCCTGTGATTAGGACATGTGCCATATAGCAATATGGGATGTACAGGATGAATTAAAGCTGGTAAGGACTGGAGAACAGGGAGTTTGTGAGTTTGGGGGAAGGTAGAGAAATAAAGAGAAAATATGTAGAAGAAATTTGGGGTTCTGGATGAAGCACAGTTCCCTGAAAGCAAAGAGTTTTGTCTATATCTTGAAATATTATTTTGCATTCTTGAGAAAAAGCTCAAGGTCCAAGTTATTTTTTAAATTAAAATTTTTATTGAGATCCTTGAAGATTCACATGCAGTTGTAAAAAATATACAGAGATCCAGTTTACTCAGTTTCACTCAATAACAACTTACAAAACCCTAGTACAATTTCAGGACAGGATATTGATATTTATACAAAGTACTGATTTTATTCACATTTGCCCAGTTTAATTTGTACTCATTTGTGTGTGTGTATGTGTTAGTGTACTTAGCTCTATACAATTTTATCACATGGGTAGGTTTCTGTATCCACTACTACAATTCAGATACGAAACAGTTCCATAATCCGAGATCCCTCAGCTGCCCTTTATAACCACATCAACCCCCCACCTAACCCATCCTTCCTAACCCTTACCAACCAGTAATTTCTTCTCCATTTATAAAATTTTGTAATTTCTAAATGTTACATAGACTTATAAAACATGAAACGTTTTGGAACTTGTGTACTCAGTATTATTCACTTAGCATTATTCCCTGGCTAGTTGTGTATCAACCTGTTTCTTTTCATTGCTGAATGGTATCTTTGGTATGTTTTTTATTTCTTTTTCTTTTTCTCTTTTTTTATTCCATGGTATGTTTTGACCATAGTTTGTTTAACCATTAACCTCTGAAGAATATTTGTTTCTGCTTTTTTTATTATTACAAATAAAGCTACTATGAACAGTCATGTACATGTTTTTGTGTCAACATATTTTCATTTCTCTGAGGCAAATACCCAAGAGTGAAATAGCTGGGTCTGAAGGTATGTGTACTTTAGTTACATAATAGACTACAAAATTGTTTCTGTAGAGGCTGTAACATTTTCCTTTCCCACTAGCAATGTATGAATGATCAGTATCTTCACCCCCATTTGCTATTGTCACTATTACTTTTTTAATTATAACAGTCTAATAGATACCTAATGGTTTCTAATTGTGATTTTAATCTGCATTTCCCTAATGGCTAATGATGTTGAATCTATGTTCTTGTATTTATTTGCCATCCTCTTCAGTGAAATGTTTATTGCTGTCTTTTGTCCATTTTCCGATTGGATTATTTTGGGTTCCTTCCTCCCTCCCTTCCTTCCTTCCTTCTTTCCTTCCTTCCTTCCTTCCTTCTTTCCTTGCTTCCTTGCTTCCTTCCTTCCTTCCTACCTTCCTTCCTTCCTCCCTCCCTCCCTTCCTTCCTTCTTCTTTTTTTTCTTTTCTTTCACTCTTTTTGAGGTTTGAGAGTTCTTTTTATCTTTTTATATTGCTATCTTTTGCCCATTTTCCAAATGGATTATTTCGGGTTCGTTTCTCTCCCTTCCTTCCTTCCTTTCTTTCTTCCTTCCTACCTTTTTCCTTTTTTTCTTTTCTTTCACTCTTTTTGAGATTTGAAAGTTCTTTTTATGTTCTAGATACCTGTCCTTTGTCAGATACGTGGTTTGAAAATATTTTCTTCCAGTCTGTGGTTTGTTACTTTATCCACTTAATAAGATTTAATATGATCTGTCACAGAGAAAAAGTTTTTGAATTTGGATGAACTTCAAATTTATCAATTTTTCTTTATATTTGTTATACTTTAAGATCAACAACTATCTAGCTCTAGATCCCAAATATTTTCTCTAATGTTTATTCCATTTTTAATTACTTTTTTATATAAGTGTGTAAAGTTTCTATTGAGCTTATTTATTTTTTTTTTTACTCATGGATGTCCAATTGCACCAACACCATTTGTGAAATGTTGAAGTGAATTGAATCACCCTAATTGAATTATTTTTACATCGTCAATAATCAGTTGAGATTATTTTTGTGGAGTCTAAATTCTAGATTTTCTATTTAGTTCCATTAATCTATCCATTCTTCCTCTAACACAACACTTTATTAACTACTATAACCATATAGTAAAACTTAATATCAAGTAGTCATTCCTTTTGCTTTATGCTTCTTTGCCAAAATTATTTTAGTTACTAAGGGCTTTGCCTTTCCATATCATTTTTAGAATAAACTTTTCTATATAACAAAAACTCTTGCTGTGACTTGACAGGAATTGCATTAAACCCATAGATTGATTCAGGAAGAACTAATACCTTTTCTATGATAATTGTTTATATATGAACACAATATACCTTTCAGTTAGTTCAGATCATCTTTGATTTAATCTGTGCTTTATGATTTTTAGCATATAGACACAGTATGTGTTTTCTTAAGTGTATATCTAAGAATTTCCTTTTTTGGGGAGTCACCATAACTGGTATTTTGTTTTAAATTTCAGTTTTTGCATGTTCATTATTGGCATATAGAAATATAAATGATTTTTGTGATTTCGTTGATCTTATATCTTGAGACTTTATTAAACCCATTTTTAATTTTATGAGGGTTTATTCTTTTTGGGTGGAATCCTTGGAATCTTCCATGTAGATAATCATGTCATCTGCAAATAGGAAAGTTTTCCTTTTTCTAGTTTGCATCTCTCTCTCTCTTTATCTCCCACCCTCCCTCCCTACTTCCCTCCTTCTCTCTCTCTCTGTCTCTCTCTTTTTCCTTTTGGAATGGCAAAATTTCCAGTACTGTAGTTGAATAAGAGTGGTCAAAGCAGACATACTTATCTTAAGATACTAGTCTTTCTTCATTATGTAAGATGTCAGCTGTAAGTTTTTGTAGCTATTCTTCATCAAGTAAAGAAAATTCCCCTCTGCCCCTAATTTGCAGAAAGGTATTTTTTTGTTTTGGTTTTTTTGTTTGTTTTATGACTGTGTTTTGGATGTTGCCAAAAGCTTTTTCTGCATCAATTGAAATGATCATGTGATTTTTCCTTTTTAGCCTATTGATATTGTGGGTTTATTGATTGATTTTTGAATGATGAATCAGATATGCTTATCTAGAAAAAATTTCATTAGGCCATGGTGTGTAATTCTTTTTTAAATTATTGGATTTGATTTGCTTTTATTTTCTAAGTTCATGAGAGATATTGGGCTGTAGTTTTCTTTTTTCTTTTTTCTCAGTACTGTATTTTTTCTGATTTTGGTATCAGTGTAATAATAATCTCATAAAGTTGAGATATGTTCTCTCTCCTATTTTCTGGAAAGGACTGCACAGAATTTTGTTAGGTTCTTGTTTGTTTGTTTGTTTTTGTTTTTTTAATGTTTGGTAGAGTTCTGCAGTGAAACGATCTGAGCCCAGAGAAATTTTCTCTGGAGATTTTAATATAAATTTAAATTCTTTAATGGTTATAAAACTGTTTATTGTCTATTTCATCTTGATTGAATTTCAGTATATTTTGGTTTTTGAATAATTAGTCCATGTCAAGTACATTGCCAAATTTATCTGTGTAAAATTGGTTATAGTATTCTTTTAATATCCTCTTAATGAATGTAAGATCTATAGTGGTATCCTATTTAATTCCCAATACTGCTGACTTATTTCTTCTCTTTTTAAACTTTTGTCAATTTTGCTGAATGTTTATCAATTGTACTGAGTGTTTTGAAGACATAGATTTTTGTTTTACTGATTTTCTGGTTTTCTCCTATTTTAATTTCATTTGTTTCTGATCTTATCTTTATTTTATTTTTTTTTCTTTGCTCTGTTTGCTTTGGATTTATTTTTCTTCTCTTTAGAGTTTCTTGAGGTACAGAGAGTTTATTTATTTGAGATCTTACCTCATTTTGAAATTTCCCTCTTTGATTTTTATTAAAATTTATTTAAATTTATAAAATTTAATTAAATTTTTATTTAAATTTTTTTTTTCTCTGACTTTTCTTTGGACTCATGGATTATTTAGAGGTGTGCTATTGAAGTTTCATGTGTTTAGAGATTTTCCTGTTGTCTTTCTGTTATTGATCTCTAATTTGTTTCTGCTATCATCAGACACTGCACTCTGGTTTTTCTTGATGAATATTCAATGAGAACTTGAATTTATATGCATTTTCTTGTTGTCAGGTGAAGTGTTCTATATATCTGAATTAGATCCTATTGATTGATTTGGTTGTTTGGATCTTCTTTCATTTTGCTGATTCTCCACTTAGTAATTTTATCCATTGCTGAGAAAGGTGTATGGAAATTGCCACATTCACTGTGGATGTTTTTTCTCTTTTTACTTTTATCATTTTTTGCCTCATATGTTTTATGGTTCTTTTGTATGTTGCCTGCACATAAAAGATAATTTTTGTCAGGGCACCTGGGTGGCTCAGTCATTAAGTGTCTGCTTTCAGCTCAGGTCATGATCCCAGGGTCCTGGGATCGAGACCCACATTGGGCTCCCCACTCAGTGAGGAGCCTGCTGCTCCCCCTGCTGGTGCTCTTTCTCTGTCAAATAAATAAATAAAACTTAAAAAAAAAAAAAGATCATTTTGTCTTCCTGGTGGCTTGATTCTTTTATCATTATCCACTGTTCTTTGTATTTAGTAATTTCTTTTGCTATGAAATTTAACATCGGATATTAATATACCTCTTTCTGCATTTTTTCAGATTAATGCCTATGTCTTATATATTTTTTCTATGCTTTTACTTTCAGACTACTCATCACTGAATTTGAAGTGAATTTGTTCTAAGCAGCATATAGTTTAGTAATTAAAAGAAAAATCCACTGCCCAATGTCTCACTTTGGATTGGTATATTTAGACTATTTACATTTAAGTTAATTATGAACACAGTTTAAGTCTGTCATTTTACTACTATATTTTCTGTTTGTTTTCTCTGGTCCTATTTATGTTGTTACTTTTTTCTTGTCTTTTGGTAGACTACTTGCACCTCTTGTAAAAATTCTATCTGATTTATTTATAGTGCTTTTGAGTATATCTTTTGGTATAGTTTTTGTAGTTGTTGTTCTGAGTATTTTGGTATACGTAAATAGCTTATTGCCATCTACTGGTATCAATATTTTACCATTTTGAGTGAAGTTTGGAGATTTTCCTCCATTTTGATCCTTGTTCTTTATTTGATTTAAATATGGATGTATTGTATATCAGACAGCATTGTTTTTTGTCTCAACCATCAATATTTTTGTGAATCTCATGAGGATAGGAATCATCTATGCTATGTACCAATATATCTTTTTTTTTTTTTTTTTTTCTGTTGTTCTTTCTTCCTTCTGGGTACTCTAAGAATCTTTTTCTTTATCATTTCCTTTCTGCTTGAAGAATTTCTTTTTTGGCAATCTTTAAGGGTATGTCTGCTGGCAAAAAATTCTTTTAGTTTTCCCTTATTTGAGAATGGCTTTATTTCTCTTCATTCCTGAGGGATAATTTTAATGAAAATGGAATTGATGATTGACACTTCTCCCCCACCCCATCACCTGAAAAATGTTATGTCACTTCCTCTGGCCTTTATGGTTTCAGATGAAAAATATAAATTAGTGTTTCTCTATGGGGACATTTTCTGATATTATTTCTTCTACAATTCTTTCAGCTCTGCTTTCTTTTTCTTCTCTTGGAACTGACCTTATGAATGTTGGATTTTTATCCATAGTTCCAACAATTCCATAGTTCCCTGAGACTCTTAATTTATTTTTTTTTCAATACTTTCTCTCTGTTGTTTACATTGGGTCAATACTATGTTCTGTCCTTAATTTCACTGATTCTGTCATCACCACTAGGATCTCTATCCTCTGTCATCTCCACTTTACAATTGAGTCCATCCAGCAGGTTTTAATTTATCATTGTATCTTTTAATTCTGTGATTTTCGGGGCGCCTGGGTGGCTCAGTCGTTAAGCGTCTGCCTTCCGCTCAGGTCATGATCCCAGAGTCCTGGGATCGAGCCCCGCATCGGGCTCCCTGCTCCGTGGGAAGCCTGCTTCTCCCTCTCCCACTCCCCCTGCTTGTGTTCCCTCTCTCTCTCGCTGTGTCTCTCTCTGTCAAATAAATAAATAAAATCTTTAAAAAAAAAAAAAAAATTCTGCGATTTTCATTTGGCTTGTTTAAAATGTCTGTTCTTTATTGATTTTTTCTTTTTTTTTAAGATTTTATTTATTTATTAGTCTGAGAGAGACAGAGACAGAGAGAGAGAGAGAGAGTGCTCAAGTAGGGAGAGGGAGCGGCAGGTTCCCTGCTGAGCAAGGAGCCCAACCCGGGACTCAATCATAGGACTCTGGGATCACGACCTGAGCTGAAGCAGATGCTTAACAGACTGAGCCACGCAGGCGGTCCGTTTTTTTGTTTTTTTTTCACGTATTTCAAAGGAATTTGTAATTGATGATTGAAACATACTTACAAGGGTTAATCATCTTTTCTCATTCAAATTGTGATTTTCCTCATTCCTGATGTTCCAGGTGTTTTTTTTTTTCTTTTTCTTTTCTTTTCTTTTCTTTCTTTTTTTTTTTTAATTGTATCCTGTATATTATGTTGGGAGTCTCTGAGTCCTAGTTCAGTCTTTGACTTTAGTGGGCAGTCATCCTGTTTATTTTCAGCATATAGGCTCTAACTGCATTTATGGGCTATGCTTCTAAATGCACCTTGTTTTCAGAGCCTCCGTGGTGTTAGTTTGGTCATCTAGGTTTATCTGGTTTCTGTGGGGTTCCAATAGTCCAGCCTGCTATTGTTGCTTCTCATGTGGTCACTTCAACAAGTAGACTTTATGCTTTTGTAGTAGGAGTTTTTTTTTGTTGGGCTAGGAGTTTATTGTGGCAGAATGGCTCCTTTCAGTCCCTTTCACCACCCAGTAACACCGGTTGGGGCATCTGGATGGAGGCACCAAAGGAGAACCAGATGGAGTTCTCAGGCCCACAGGGACAAAGAGACTTTCAGGGCCAGACTACTTATTATAGTGTGGTTCCTCTTGCTGGCTCCACCTGGCTACCCTGGTATCTCTCAGTGTAAGAGAGGACTTCAGGCCTTCAGAGGATGAAGAACACTATTCCTGGCCATTTATTTTTTAGAAGGATTTTTGTTAACAACTACCTTTTCATAGTTCTAGGTTCATCTGAGGTTGATGGAGGGACTCAATTCAATCCAGGAAGGAATGAGCTTACCTGAGCTTCCTTATGTTGCTAGGTTTGGGTTTTAGAAACACTAGGTTTGAATCACCTTCTTCTGTTGAAAAGGAGATTCAGGGCCCTCTAATGCTATGTTTCTTCTGTAGTCCTAGGGCTCTGAACCAATTTCTTTTCCTCTGACCACCTTTCAGAGATCTTCTTTGATTGCCTTTTGCATTATCTTTAAGGTTTCTAGTTGTATCTACCTGGGAGCAACAGAGAGAAATGAGTCTACATGATTGTGTATAGGTTCCCATATTATTTTAATTCCAGCAAAATATCTGCACTTCACTGGAATTTAACATATGTCAATGGATCACAAGAAATTTATAGGAATTCAACACCAAAATACCAGTTCTTATTTAGACTTAATGATGTACATGACCTATATATATTAACATGGAAAAAGAAATACCAGTCCTAGGATTTTATTATTTTATAATCACCCCTGTTAACATTACTAACTATATCCAATAAACTGATGAGCAGAATACTGCTTCTGTGGATGTCTACATGGCATTTAGTTTTGAAGTTTAGGAAATCAAGAAAAGGCACAATGGTACTTAAAGATTATTTGTAAGCAGGGAGCTATAACAAGGGAAGCTATAATTATGAAGGCATAGATGCAAAAGTATGTAAGATTGAATCAATTTTTTCAATGTCATGAATAGTGAAATGACCATTTTGATTCAGTTTGTCCTAAAAAATTATATTGATTTGATTATTTTTTTTTTATTTCCTGGTGGATAAAAGCACCTCTGTGTTCATTTATTTAGGAAGACAAGTCCTTTAGTAATAATATAGAGAAAACTGAGGGTGTGATTAAGATTTGAAAAATTAGTGTTTTCCTGATAGATGCTGTTATGGGGTGTATAATTCAAAAAATTAAGATTGCTTTATTGCAAGATACAAATTTTGAGAATTGAAATCATCTACACCGATCACTGTCTACATTATAGACATTATATATCATGGCTTTACTATTACACTGTTTTATCAACATAACATTACTATTGTCCCAGGAAGGTAAAAGTTGTGAATAAAATTATTGTACAGTCCAGGCACTTCCTGAAACACCCACTCTCTCTTCACAATAAAGCATCAAATTACAATTATTACCCAAAGACTCTGAAACCCTTCCTAAAATTCACATCTTCACTGTGTCTATCAATCTTTAAATTTATACAATAATTCTTTTTCAATCCTAACCAAGCCCTACTTATTGAATGACCTGCACTGAACTGCCCTTAAAAATCTTAATATATATCCTAGCTTTGTCCTTCTCTCTTTGGTTGCTACAAAGGATCTACTGCCATGGTGTTCTTCCTTTATGCAGTAGACAATAAACCCAGCTTCATCTTTTCAACAAGTTGTATTGGTGATATTTGAGGGAGCAAGCACTTGACAATATTTAAGAATGGCTATAAACAGCCATTCAAAAGAATTAGTAACCCTACTTCCCTTTTGAAAGTGCTTCCTGAGTATGAGCTATACTCTAGAACCTTCCTCGGATAATAGGAATAGAACTTTTTCAGTGCTGACTGTTGTACCAGTCATCATGTTAAATATTTTATAGGCATTATGTCACTGATCCCATGAAGTATATACTATTATTATCATCATCCCCATTTTCCAAATGTGTAAAGTGAAACTTAGAAGGACAAAACAGTAAGCCCACATTCATCAAAGGCAGGATTTGGCCTGAAGGTATCAGGTTTCCGAGTCCATGTTTCCAACTTCTTTCCTATTTTAAACATTCTTCTAGGTTCTGTTATACTTTTAAATGCTGGATTTCATTGAATTTTCACTGCCATCTCCATCTTGCAGACAAGATTACTTAAGTCTAGAAGGATTAAATTACATACCCAACATATAGTTTCAAAAAGGCAGGATTTAAAATTTAGAAAAATTCACTACTTTCCCAAGGTTACAGAGAGCTAGGACTTGAAGGTAGGAATTTGAATTCTGAAATGAGTAATCTTTCCACCAAACACTGCTAAATGAATTTAGTTTATTAAATTCTGAAACATCCTGAATGGTTACTGAACAGGCATGTGCCCACTTTAGGAGTCTATGAGTCAAATTAATGCTTTTCTACTTAAAAATATAATGGTGGTAAACTATACAGGCAAATACTCTTAAAACTATTATTACAAAAACTTCTAGGTCTTCTTAATTAATTCTTCCCTTGTTATAGCCTTGTGTTCACAAATAAATGCATGTCAAACACTGCTCTACCATTTCCTTATTTCTTAAATTTTAGAATAAAACATTAAATGCTATTTAGTCACTCACAGAAGCAATATCCCATTTGTCAGCCTATTTATTAGGTGCAACTAATAATGCTAATGGGAGTGATTATAAAATAACAAAAGCCCAGAGCTAGTATTTCTGTCTTCATATAGGAAGGGCAAACTTAGTAATTACCTTGTATGCTTCATTTAGCAGACTGGCCAGAGGACGGGAAAAGATTTATTCAAGGGATTTCACATAGTAAGGATAGGAGGTATCTAAACTAAGGACCTTCTGTTTGATTTTTGTCTTTTATATAGTTTCACTTATGCCATTCCGAATTATTTCAATAATTCACACATATTAAGATAAGTAAGTTCTTTCCTGGACTTTTTTTTAGCAGCACAAATCTTGTGCTATCAAATTCCTCTGATATACTCTTTTCTTTGAATTGGTCATGAGTGCACATGTCATCTTTTTCTTCAATTTGGGGCACTTAGAAAAATGGTGAGAATTGCTATACTCTGAATGGCGATCTTCCAAATTTAAGCACATTCTAAGATGTCCCAGATAGATGGCTTCTCTTTGTTCAGGCTCAAAGTAAATGTGCACACCTTCGACCACTACCTTTAGAAATTTTGAAGAAGGATGCTTATGCACTTCAGGTATAGAAATTTCATAGTAAGAATGACTGTGAGAAATCATTATAATTCTTAATTTTGTTTGTTCTTATTTATCCTGTTTATGAGTAGGGATTATTCAACTCTGAAACATAGTTTTGATTTTGACAAGGAAAAAATAAAGAGCCTAAACATCTCTCCTTACTAAAATAGACTGTTACTTTTAAAATGTGACAAAGATTCTCTCCTTGATCCAAATACTTAGGGTCCTCTGAACTCTGTTCTCAAGTAGGCCCTAAATTTGAGCTTCCTTGTTTGTCTCCACATTATTCAATTTTAACAAGATGCCTCTTACATGGGTTTAGCCAGAATTCCCCAACCTCAATATCCAATCACCCTTACTGTCTGATGGGGTTCCTCATTTTGCCACCACCCCCCAGGTGATGCCCAGTCACCTCGGCTTACCTACAGCAAGAATCCATTAGTTGTGTATAACCAGAGTCCCTTCTTACCCCTGATGTTTCCTTTTAGTAATTTTTCATCCACTGTCTCCCACCCTGCTCCTTAGCTATAAATTCCCCTTTCTTTGTTGTATTCAGAGTTGAGTGCCATCTCTCTCCCTGACTACAAAACCCCATTTCAGTGGTTCCTACACCTACAGCGATGTTTTTTAACAAGTGTCACAAATAATATTTATGTAACAAATGAAGTCATAGAAAATATGATCAGTGGCATAGAAAAATATGAGCCACTTTGTGCTTTTTGCAGAAGGCATAAATTTTACTAAAACAGGTATACAAAAAGTGTCCCATGGTTGAGTGAAAATGTGTGGCTTTTAGGAGCCATGTGATGAGTCTTCTGAGGGACACTCAGCAATGTACTGCTTAACTCAGTAGAAATGCATATGACATTGTTTCTCTTTATTAACACAAAACAATAGGTCCTCCAGGGTTGAGACATTCATCTGGTTATATATCTATCTAATCTGAAGCAGAGCAACAATACTGTGCTTCTGAAATACAGCATATGGACTTGTTTTCTGCTTGCATTGGCTGAAGATAAAAGAATTATACCGGTGATATACATTAGAAGGAAGAACTGTGTTATAAAGAAGGCGGAAAAGAGAAAACTAGAGTTTGCAATCAGACCTCGAGTTCAAATGTCCACACCTTTAATTTTTTTTTTTTTTTAAGTTTTTAAAATTTCGCTCTGGAAAAAGTAGTTTAATAAAATAACACATCATGGCATTCTTATACTAGTGGAATGAGGCAGAACATGTAAAAACACACAGTATATGCTAAACATTCAATAAACACCCTTTCTTTAAAGTACAACATGCTTTATCATACTTAATTACTTAATTATAGTGAAATTCTTATAAAATACAAATATTTTTCAGATAAAACAATTGAGAAATTAAGTGAGCAACCTTGCCTTAGCAACTCTTTTAGCTTATGAAAATGAAGAAATTAGGCTCTGTTCTTCCAACTCTCTCTAATAAGAATGTAAGTTATTTTTTTTATTTCAGTCAATTTAACAGTGTTTATAAACACACCAACAGAAAAGTAAAAGTGGATCCAGTTTTCAATAGTTTTTCTGTGAGAATGGAGATTAAAGACGCCTGGAGGGGTGCCTGGGTGGCTCAGTCAGTTAAGCGTCTGCCTTTGGCTCAGGTCATGATCTCAGGGTCCTGGGATCCAGCCTCACGTTGGGCTCCACACTCAGTGGGGAATCTGCTTCTCTGTCTCCCTCTGCTGCTCCCCCCCATTTGTGCTCTCTCTCTCTCTTTTTCTCCATGTTTGGTGCATGTGGTGACGTGCTAGACAGTAAGATGTTAGCAGGCCAGCTGTGGAAGGGGGCACATCAGACAGCATAAATGGTGGTTTGAGGGCCTGGACTATTCATAGATTCATGTTTAGACTTATAATGAGCAACTAAATGGGAGATGATATAATTCTTTTAGACAGACAACAAAGGAGGACTGGATTTTGGACAAGACAATATATTATTTTCACTTCTGTGAATTTTGAGTCTCTAACTTATTATTGGAAATAATTTAGTCAGTAGGCATTGGGCCTTGCTGCAGAAAGGAGAAATAGGGATTTGATATAATTTGGGCCTCTATCAGAAAGGTAATACTTAAATCATAGAAATAGGAAAAGAATGGAGAAAAAAAAGGGCCAGTGAGGAAATAGCGTTCCTAGCATGGAGCACCAGAATGAAGCACAATGTCACACACAGAGCAAATGGTCAATATACATTTGTTAATTGAATGAGTGGTAGGACCACCTTATGTTGCTATTGCTACTTCCTCACCTTATTGCTTCTTCTACTATAATCACTACCAGTGTATTCCATTCAAATCTCAAGTATTTCGTTTTTCTCTCTGTATTTCCTTTTCTCTCCCTCTCTTTTTATTTTTTTTTTTTACCTGCACGTAGAGAGCCATTTTTCCTCCTTAAATCTATATCTTTGTGGAAGAAAATAACCAGTTTCAGGATGGATGTAAATATCATACTACAATAATTCTCCAGATATATCTGTTGGGCTATTGTTCCCTCCCCAAAATGAGGTAGACTCAGGACTGGAGACAGGAGTGAGATGGTATAGCCTCAACTGATCTCTAATCACTGGAACCAAAAATTGGTCACAAAGAGTATTTGACACTTGTTATACATATCTAGGATAACTCAAATAGGAAAGGGAGCATGTGGAGAAACCTCTTCCACAATCAAGATAGAATGGAACCAAACCAATATGGCAAGGCAGCATTACTGATGACAAGATCTGTGACTGTTGGCAAGTTACTTGGCATCTCTCTGCCTCAATTTATTTATATATAAAATGTAGGTAATTACTTATGGAGTTATTGTAAGAATCAAATGTGTCAGTACACTTGGCACTGTGTTGGTTAATGTTCCTCGCACATTTCCTTATTTACTCTCAGAAGAACTCTATGAGGGTCCCATGTTGCCCATTGAGACATAAGCTTAAAGATGTGACTTAGTCAAGGTCATTCAGTTAACAAGCAGAGGCAAAGACAGCCTTAGAAACCAGAGACATATTTAAAGAGGAAATATAGGAAAATAATATAAACAAATGTTGACTGTTGACCTCCCAAAAGTTCACCAAAAAATCACAAAATTGTTGATTAAACAAAACTAATTTTATTAGACTTGTGCAATAAGGTAGAACTCCACTGTGAGGAGGTCTTAGTAGTATTTTAGGGGAAGATACTAAAAGGACTTTAGTGCCTAGGCTGGATGATTTTAAGGTGGATCTTGATAAGTAGGCAACTGGTTAGTATTGGGTAGAGTATATAACCTAACATTTTGGGTTGGTCATCATGGTGAGGGCATGTCCTGAAACAAGTATTGATGAGCAAGCTGTTAGATAATTGAACTGTTGGTTGGTTCACGGTCTTCTAGGGACAGTTAGTTTCTTGGAGCAAGCACTTGGGATATTTTTATTCGGTGTCAGCATTCTTTAACAGAGACAGGAATTATGTTGGCTTCAGCTCTGAGAAGGAAAAAGCAAAATAACAAGAGGAGACCAGCTAAAAGCGTGTCACTAAAGGTCATCTGGAGAAATCTATCTTGATTTATAAATGTTCAGCAAGAAAATAAGCAAGTTTGGACATAAGAATAAAAATCTTGTAGCTAGTTCTTTTTTTTGTTAAGACTTTTTCTATAGGAATGGGATATGAAAATGATTTGAGTTCTGCTTTGATGTGAGAATCCAACTCAAATTGGAACTTAGAAAAATGAATGACTTATAGGAATCCTCAATAGCACAATTCTGAAAGCCAATTTAATGTTAATTTCTAAACTATTAGTATATAAATTTCCCTTTTAAAACCTATATTTCTTAATTTTGTTCTTTTATTTCTCATTGTTGCCACTTCTTACCCTATTTCACATACAATTAACATCAGGAGTAACATTGTTGATGCTATTTAATTTTATATTTAAAATGTTGAAAAAATACCTATTAAAATTGCCGCTTTTTGAAAAACTTAGGCAAATGAACTTATTTGAGAAATGAATAAACAATGTCCACTAATCTCTCATGTCACTGAAGCACAATGACTTATCTTCATGAATGCACAACTAGATTGAGCTTGGATTATTATGGGCAACAGATAGGGGTGAAGGGAATGAGGTAGAAGAGGGAAGGCTACACACTTGATTCAACTGTGATATTAAAAATTCTCCAGAGAAATTTAAAATTTATAAAAGAGACTTGATATATTTAAAACAATCCAATGGTTTCTTTTTTTATTTATATAGTGAGCTTGCATGTGTGTGTGTGTGTGTATGCATGTGTGTGTATTTGTGTGTGTTATGTTCAAAATACTGTGTGTGAAACACAGGGTTGAGAGGTAGGAAGGAATGAAGATCTACAACAAACAGTGTTTGTTTTCTAGAAAGTTTTATTTTTTCTAGTGAGATCCTTTAAGTATGTTCACAAATAACATCTAGATAAGGAAGTGTATGAAAATCCCTGAATGAATTGCTCACATAGGGAATTCATTAGGAGCCCAAAGGCAGAGGGCATCTTCCAATTATAGGTAATATTGGAAAGTTAGGAAATGTTGAGTAGGATTTCTGTAGGTAATCCTTTCTTGTGCTGTTCTGCAGCATTCAAAATTTAATGCTGTTCATTCAGCAATCTATATATAGCAAATGTTATTAAATCTACTACTGAAAGTACTTGGGATGTAAGAGTGGAGTAATAAAGGAGAGTATATGGACTTGACCACCTAATGGAAAAATGAGAAATTATTCAGAGAACCACATTACATAAATATAAAATTGTCACTGTGGATATTGCTACCCAGAAGAGATCCACACAATGCCAGGAGGTATTGATCACTAACCTTATTTGGGAAATCAGGGAAGCACATTACAAAACAAGTAAGGATGAATCTAGGATTTGGAAGAAATATAGAAATTAACATGGTGTAGATGGGAGAGGGTAGAGAAGGAAAGATGATTTCAGGAAGGGGAAGGGATTATGGTGAGTTTCATAGACATAAGAAGTTCAATGAGGCCTGGTCACAGAGAGCAAGAAAGAAGATAGGACAGGGTGAGACAGGAAATGGTTGAGAGTAGAATTGTTGGACTTAATTCTCATCCAAAAAGAAAAAAAAACTTTAAGTGGGAGATTATGTGATTAAATTTATGTTTTGTATGATTATTCTGGTTGTAGTTTGGATACTTGGTTGTTAAGTGCCACGAATGTAGGGTACTCCGTTAGAAAACTGTATCAGTCCAGACAACAGTAACTTGGACTGCAGTGCTGGAAGTGGAGATTAAATTAGATGAACTGCTTCATGACATATTCAGGAGGGGTGGTGAGGAATTTGATACATAGGGCAACTGGAGGAAATGCATCTAGGATGACTCTTGAATTTATGGTTTGTCTATCAAGGTAGTAGTGCTAACTTCACTTCGGTAGAGGACAAGGTTTGGAGGGAGATCTTGAATTTAGTTTGAAAATATTGATTTTTAAGCTACATTAGAGATATTAATTAGATGTTTATTATAGGCACATGCCTTGCTTATCAAATTGGAAGATGGCAAAGGGGTCTTAAAAGGGCAGGAATGAAAACTTTTTTTTTTTTAATTAGGAGTAAATTCTGGTATCAAATACAGCAAGGTTATTATTTTATTTTTTTATTTTAATTCCAGTATAGTTAACATGTCATGTCCTTTAGTTTCAGGTGTACAATATAGAGATTTGACAATTCAATACATTACTCAATGCTCATCATGTAAGTGTATCCTTTATCCTCTCCACCTATTTCACCATCCACCCCACCTCCCCTCTGGTAACCATCAGTTTGTTCTCTATAGTTAAGAATCCATTCTTTGGTTTGTCTCATTTTTATTTTGTTTGTTCTGTTTCTTAAATTCCATGTATGAGTGAAAGCATATGTATTTGTCTTTCTCTGACTGACTTATTTCACTTAGCCTTATACTCTATCAATCCACCCATGTTGTTGCAAACGGCAAGATTTCATTCTTTTTTATGGCTGAGTAAAATTCTATACACACACACACACAAACACACACACACACACACACACACACCACATTTTCTTTATCCATTCATCTGTCAGCGGACATTTAGGTTGCTTCTATAATTTGGCTATTGTAAATAATACTGCAATAAACATAGAGGTGTATATATTTTTTTGAATTAGTGTTTTGGTATTCCTTGGATAAATACCCAGTAGTGGAATTCCTGGATCAAGTGATAATTCTATTTTAATTTTTTTGAGGAACCTCCAACTGTTTTCCACAGTGGTTGCATCAGTTTGCATTCCTACCAACAGGGCACGAGGGTTCTTTTTTCTCCACAGCCTTGCCAACATATGCTGCTTCTTGTGTTATTGATTTTAGCCATTCTGAAAGGCGTGAGGTGATATTTCTGATATTGTGGTTTTGATTTGCATTTCACTGATGATGAGTGATGTTGAGCATCTTTTAATGTGTCTGTTAGCCATCTGTATGTCTTCTTTGGAGAAATGTTTGTTTATGTCTTCTGTCCGTTTTTTAGTTGGATTATTTGGTTTTTGGGTGTTGAGTTATATAAATTCTTTACATATTTTGAATACTAGCCTTTATCAGATATGTCTCTTGCAAATATCTTCTCCCATTCTGTAGGTTGGCTTTTAGTTTTGTTTATTGTTTCCTTCACTTAGTAGAAGCTTTATTTTGATGTAGTCCCAATAGTTTATCTTTGCTTTGTTTTTCTTGCCTCAGTAGACATACCTGAAAAAATGTTGGTATGACTGATGTCAGAGAAATTACCATTTGTGTTTTCTTCTAGAATTTTTATAGTCTCAGGTCTCATATTTAGGTTATTTTTTAAAGATTTTACTTATTTATTTGAGACAGAGAAAGAGATAGAGGGAGAGAACGAGCGGGGAGGAGAGGGAGAGGGAGAGGGAGTGGCAGAAGCAGACGCCCCACTGAGCAGGGAGCCCAACATGGGGCTCAATCCCAGGACCCTGAGATCATGACCTGAGCTGAAGGCAGATGCCTACCGACTGAGCCACCCAAGAGCCCCTCACATTTAGGTTCTTAATCCATTTTGAGTTTATTTTTTTGTATGGTGAATGAAAGTGGTCTAGTATTCTTTGGCATATAGCTGTCCAGCTTTCCCAGCACCAATTTTCGAAAAGACTGTATTTTTCCTATTGTGCATTCTTGCTTCTTTGTCAAAGATTAATTGACCATATAGTTGTGGGTTTATTTCTGGTGTCTCTATTCTGTACCATTAATACATGTGTTTATTTTTGTGCAAGTACTATACTCTTTTGATTACTACAACTTTGTAGTATATCTTGAAATCTAGGATTGTGATACTTCCAGTTTTGTTTCTTTTTTCAAGAATGCCCTGGTTATTTAGGGTCTTCTGTGGTTCCATACAAATTTTAGGGTTATTTGTTTTAGTTCTGTGAAAAACACTGTTGGTATTTTGATAGGGATTGCATTAAATCTGGCAGATTTCTTTGGGTAATATGGACATTTTAACAATATTTGTTTTCACAATCCATGAGCAAGAAATCCAAATTTCTATTTGTTTGTCTTATCTTCAAATTCTTTCATCAGTGTTTTATAGTTTTCAGAGTATAGGTCTTTTACCTCCTTGGGTAAGTTTATTCCTAGGTATTTTATTATTTTTGATGAAATTGTAAATGAGACTGTTTTCTTAATTTCTCTTTCTGCTACTTCATAATTAGTGTATAGAAATGCAATGGATTTCTCTATATTACCTTTGTTATCATGGAACCTTACTGAATTCATTTATTGGTTCTAGTAGTTTCTTAGTGGAGTCTTTAGGGATTTCTGTATATGGCATCATGTCATCTGAAATAGTGAAAGTTTTAATTCTTACCAATTCAGAAGTCTTTTTTTTTTTTTTTTTTTTTTGATGTCTGATTGCAGTGGCTAGGACTTCTAGTACTATGTTGAATAAAAGTGGTGACAGTGGATATCTTTGTTTTGGTCCTGACATTAGGGGAATAGCTCTCAGTTTTTGACACCATTGAGTATGACTGTGGGTTTTCATATATGACCTTTATTATGTTGAGGTGTGTTTCCTCTAAACCTATTTTGTTGAGGATTTTTATCATGAATAGATGTTGTACTTTGTCAAAGTTTTTCTTTTTTTTTTTTTTGCCAAAGTTTTTCTTGCATCTATTGACATGCTCATAGTTTTTTTTATCCTTTCTCTTGTTGATGTGATGTATCATGTTGACTGATTTGCAAATATTGAATACCTTTGCATCCCAGGAATAAATCCCACTTGATCATGGTGAATTATTTTTTTAATGTATTGTTGGATTTGGTTTGCTAGTATTTTGTCGAGGATTTCTGCATCTATGTTCATCAAAAATATTGGCCTGTAGTTCTTCTTCTTTTTTTTTTTTTTGTAGTGTTTTCATCTGGTTTTGCTATCAGGGTAATCCTGGCCTCATAGAATGAATCTGGAAGCTGTCCTTTCTCTTCAATTTTTTGAAATAGTTTGAGAAGAATAGATATTAACTTGTCTTTAAGTGTTTGGTAGAATTTGCCTGTGATGCCATCTGGTCCGGGGCTTTTTTTGTTTTTGTTGGGAGTTTTTTGGATTACTGTTTCAATTTCATTGCTGGTAATTGGTCTGTTCATACTTCTGTTTCTTCCTCGTTCCGTTTTGGGAGGTTATGTGTTTCTAGGAATTTATCCATTTCTTCTAGGTTGTCCAATTTATTGGCATACAATTTTTTATAATATTCCCTTATAATTGTTTGTATTTCTGTGGAGTTGGTTGTTATTTCTCCTTTTTTATTTCTAATTTTGTTTATTTAAGTCTTCTCTCTCTCCCTCTCTCTCTCTCGATGAATCTGGCTAAAGGTTTATCAATTTTGTTGATGTTTTCACAGAACCAGCTCCTAGTTTCATTGATTTGTTCTATTATTCTTTTATTGGGTTTTTTGTTACTTTGTTTTAGTTTCTATTTCATTTATTTCTGCTCTTATCTTTGTTGTTTCCTGCCATTTACTGGTTTTGGCTTTTGTTTGTTCTTCTTTCTCTAGTTCCCTTAGGTGTTAGGTTAGGTTGTTTGAGACTTTTCTTGCTTCTTGGGGAAGGCCTCTATTGCTATAAATTTCCCTTGTAGAATAGCTTTTGCTACATCCCAAACATTTTGGACCATTGTGTTTTCATTTTCATTCATCTTCATGTATTTTTTATTTCTTATTTGATTTCTTAGTTGACCCATTCATTGTTTAGTAACATGTTATTTAACCTCCATGTATTTGTGCTCTTTCCAGATTTTTTCTTGTGGTTGATTTCTGGTTTTGTAGTGTTGTGATCAGAAAAGATGCATAGTATGACTTCAATCTTTTTTAATTTGTTGAGACTTGTTTTGTAGCCTAACATGGTTATCTACTCTGAAGAATGTCCCATGTGCACTTGAAAAGAATGTGTATTCTGCTGCTTTAAAATGGAATGTTCTGAATATATATGTTGGATCCATTTAGTCCAATGTGTCATTCAAAGCCACTATTTCCTTGTTGATTTTCTCTTTGGATGATCTACCCATTGATGTAAGTGGTGTGTTAAAGTTCTCTATTATTATTGTATTACTCTCAAGGACTTCTTTTATGTATTTTCTTAGCCTCTTTATGTATTTGAGTGCTCCCAATTTGGGTGCATAAATATTTACAATAATTACATCTTCGTTTTGGAGTTTTCCTTTTGTAATTTTATAGTGACCTTCCTTGTCTCTTGTTACAGTCTTGGTTTTAAAGTCTATTCTGTTTGATAGAAGTACTGCTACCCTGGCTTTCTTTTCACTTCCTCGTGCATGCTTCTTTATCCCTTCACTCTCAATCTGCATGTGTCTTTAGGTCTTAAATGAGTCTCTTGTAGGCAGCATGTAGATGGATCTTGTTTTTTTTATCCATTCTATCTCCCTATGTCTTTTTTTTCAAAGATTTTACTTATTTATTTATTTTAGAAAGAGAGAGAGCACATGTGCTTGAGTTGTGGGGGAGAGGGAGAGAGAGAAGGAGAGGGAGAGAATCTCATGCTTACTCCAGCTGAGTTCTGAGCCCACTACAGGGCTCAGTTTCACCACCCTAAGATCATGACTTGAGCTGAAACCAGGAGTTCGAGTCTTAACCAACTGAACCACCCAGGCACTCTTTTGATTGGAGCATTTATTCTATTTACATTTGAAGTAATTATTGATAGATATGTACTTATCTCCGTTTTGTTACCTGTTTTATGATTGTTTTTGTAGTTTCTCTCTCTTCTCTTGCTTTCTTCTCTCACAGTTTGCTGGTATTCTTTAGTGGTATACTTGGATTCCTGATTCCTTTCTCTTTCTTATTTACAGATCTATTACTGATTTTTGATTTGTGGTTACCATTTGGTTAAATATAGCATCTTATACATATAGCAGTCTATATTAAGTTGATGGTTGGTTAAGTTTGAACCCAGTCTAAAAGCACTAAATTTTTACTTCTCTCCCCCTCCATGTTTTAGGTATATGTTTAGGTATCATACTTTACATCCTTTTATTTTGTGAATGACTTTACTGATTTTTATAGGTCTATTTAATTTTACTGCTTTTGTGCTTCCTACTTTTCTTACTCTTGCTTATGGTCTACCTTTCTACTCAAAAAAATCCCCTTTAACATTTCTTGTAAGGCTGGTTTACTGGCGATGAATTCCTTTAACTTTACCTGCCTGCTCCTTTGCTCTTGGAGAAGTCTCCCAAAGATTCCTTCTCCTCCAGTACTTGCTCTGAGATCAGTATATAAGTCTCCTTCCCTCGTACTTCAGGAGTTTTTCAATCTGCTTCTTCTATGTTGTATCTCAGTGGGACCATTTGTTGTGCTGTCTCTTTAAGAGCAGGGACTCAGTCTCCTATAGCCCTCTGACTCTCTCAGAGCTAAGCCCAGTGATTTTTAAAGGTGTTAAGTCCCACTGATTATTAGAACTTGCCACTTTAGGTCCCTCTGGATTTCAAAGCTAAATGCTACGGGGATTCATCTTCTCAGTGCAGGTCTCCTGTGCCTGGGGTACCTATTGTGGAGTCTTCCTTTCCCTTCTCGGCACCCACATCCCACCCTCCCCCACACAGTCCCTTGGGTTTGTTTAGCTCTGGACCACTTCTCTTCCCTTCCTACCTTCTTCAGTGTGGCTTCTTCTCTACATTTCACTGTGGTGGATCTGTTCTGCCAGTCTTCAGGTCATTTTCTGGGTTATTTACAATGATGCAGTTGTTATCTAGGTGTATCCATGGGACAAGGTGAGCCTAGAATCTTATTAACTTGCCATCTTACCCGCAGGACCAACTTACTTCTTGAGTGCTGTGGCCAAAGGTCAGATATGATTACTGGTTGTAGATCACCAGAACAGCTACCACTATGTCCATGTTGTGGCCATTAATTTAGTTTCAGCAAAGTGATGCAATTTGCAACATTAAATTAATATTGCTAATAGGAAGGCAGTTGGTTTAATAATTTTATTTATTAATATTTACAAATATTACTATTAAAGTTCTTAGAATAGGGACTGATTTATGTAGTGACTATAGAAGTTTTTGTTAAGTAAATATAAAATTCTATTTATAAATTGAGTTTAGGTTCTGAAGCAGACAGAAAATATAAACAGAGGGAGTTTAAACTTAGTTTCTGTTTTTATAGTTTTAAAAAATAAGAAAAAATTTTCTTATTTGAGAATCTGTCAGAATTTTCCCCATTTAAAACAACCTGCACAACAGGAAATTTTAGAGATGCTCCACACAACTTATTTGGAGTCTGATTTAAAAATAGAAGTGATGGACTAGGAATCAGGAGATGTTATTTCAAGGCCCAGATGAACAAGTAATTAACTATGTGACTTACATCAAATTCACTTAACCACTGTATTCCACTTCCTCACTTGCAAATTGAGATTTGAACTAAATAATTTTTGAGGGAGGGGATCCCAAGATGTGGTCTATTGACCACCTGAATCAGCATAATCTGAGTTACTTAGTAAAAAAATTAGGTTCCTTTGCAAACATTCTGAATTAAAATTACAAGAGGCAAGGTTAGAAACTGCATTTTTAACTAATTCAATCTTATCCTGACTAATTTTTAAGAATTACTTCTCTGAAAACTATTGCAGATCCAAATTTATGTTTCTCATTTAATAGTTTACTATCCAGACTCCAGTTCAAAGCTTTCAAGGAAGAGCAATTTCCTACCTCAAGAGACAACCAATGAAATTTGGAGGCATTTCTAATTGTTCCATTGAACCAAACAATTGTGTTTCTATAATTTATACCCTCTCAAAGCAGCTGAGAGTAGAAATTACAATAATGGTGGCAAAAGAATATTAACATAAGGATAGTGTGGCATTTTGAGATCGGGGTGTTTATTGCAGACATTAATGCTTATTATCATTTTGGAATAGATATGTATAGACAGATATCCATTATAAAGCCACTGCAAGTCATTGGACTATAAGAACAAAATCATGAATCCTTTCTAAAAGTAGAGCAGAATTTAAAGTCATCCATATAGTGTGAGAGGAAAGGAATTTAACTACTAATGAAATGAGAGGTGCTAACATTTAGTGAATGCTTTTTGGTTGAATTCAGCTTTGTGATATAAGTTGTTTTTTAACAACATATAATACATCTTAAGACATTTATTCAAAATAATCAGGTATGTTATTTACCCCTTGATGTCAGCAAGAAATCTCCTGTATCTTAGATGAATTATGAAGTATTCTTGAGACATATTTTATCTCATAGAATTTGAAACTAAGAAGGAACATGGAGATTATTAATGTGCTATCAGTATACATTTTGAGTATCTTAGAAGTTTTTATTTATAAGTAACAGTATATGCCATTACTATCACTGTGGTCTTATTTTCATAACATTCCAGTGTTTCTTTATGTTCAAAATATAAAACCTGATGAATTTAAACCATACTATATATATTGTTTCAGGAAAAAAGAATTCTCAAGATGATAATGTTATATGTCTACATATTGTTTACTTATTTATACTTTCTATTTGTTTCAACTTTATTTTAGCAAGTATCATTCATGTCTCCAACAAGTTATTAATAACTGCTTCATTGTTGACCTTACAAAATCCAGTATTGTCCCTGATACATAAACTTATATTAGTGCAAGTATTTGCAAAATTGAATATTAATCAAGTCAGAAAAAATGCTTATCAGTAGTAGTCAATTTAATAGGCTATCTATCCCTGCACAATTCAGAATTATGTGCACTACATGTAAACACAACTCCAAATTGTGTGTCGTTTCAGCAGGGAAAACTTCCTAGTGAAAGTTCTCTCCTCTAACCACCTGTGTAATTTCTTTCATCCCAAGGGAGAATAATTTGAAAGAATGACCTCCATTATCTGAAATGTCAACCACTCTGAAAGTTGTGTGCTTCCCACCTATTATTGCTAGGACTCCTGACCCATTGCAGCTGTTAGAGGTCTTTAGACTATTTTGTAAACTTAGATTTGAATGTTTATAAATGCACTAGGAGATAAAAACGTTCTATGGCTGCATAATCTGTGGAAAAATAGTAGGATGGATCATCAATCCTAAAAGAGGGTTTTTTCTTTTCCCCTTCCATCTGTTTCTTTCCTGAAAACATTATCTGAGCCATGCCATTATGTACTGTGTTAGCTAATAAGATTTGTTTCTTACTATTGAAAATAGAATCCCTAAAGGTATTATCTAAGTCAAATCCAAGGCTTTATTTATTCTTCTAAATGAAAAAAAAAAAACACATGTAATTTGGGTCACATTTCAAGTAATGGTGTGATAACAGATTTTGCCTTTCATTCTAATAGAATGTGTATGACTTGGTGATATAATCATTGAAGGAGATGATTGCAAATACTAACCAAAATTATAAAACTAACCAGATTTTCTAAGGAATGTAAGCTTTCCACAATTTTGTTTTGGTCATTAAACGGGAAAGTACTGGGTTTTTGAACCCCTAACATAGCCCCTTCTCAAATACATCAAATCTAATGCTTTTTGATATTCTCAACTACAATATAGTAAACTTTATGGATTATATGTATACTACGATCGCTGCCTTCTAAAAATTATATCTTTATTTGAGAACCAAATAAAGCAATATTCCACTGAAAAAGTTGGCACATAAATACTCTCAGCAGGGTCTGAAGTAACATCCCATAACCAAACATAATTGCATTTCTTTAGCAAATTGCATGAATAGTTAGACTGTACGGGATTATTAGAGTCTAAACATAACACCCCTTCTCATCAGTTCAGTATATAGACGTTTTGCCACCAACTGTGTTTGCCATAGTCTCACCAAAGTACTTCGGATTCTTAGGAATTTTTTTATTCTAATTCTATGAATAATGGATTGTTGCAATATTCTATAAATCTTGGTCATCCATGAATAATGAATACGCCTCCAAGGAGCAACTTTGGCCCTGGGGAGTCTGGATGCGTCTTGAATTCTATAAATAGTTGCACTTACCGGACTGCACCTAAACACAAGGGAATTAATTCTCTTTATACAATGTTCTCTGTATAATTTTATGAGCAATTTATCTTTGTCCTAGGATTCTGGTTCTTTTTGTTAAAGTGAAAGTTATTTTTTACATGAGAAACATTTGACTTGCCCTTGCATCTCTAGTGACTCTAGCACAGAGAAACAAAGTTCATTATTACAGCACAGAGTGAAAAGAAGCCTGGAAAGTTCAAATAAGTTAGACATGTTTCTATTGATTATCACACTACGGAGAGTAGAAAGGGATAGATAAAAGCTAGAAAGTTGGAATTAGTTTGAAATTATCTCTCTAAGGACTGAGCCCTTGGGACAAAGCAGTGGGTAAATTACAAGTTGCGTTTTAATAACAAATTCAAGAACAAATCTATGGATGTGCTATATATTTGTATGTGTTCTAAAAGAAAACACAATTGTAGCTTTATTTATGTCCTGTTATTTAGAAATATTTAGTAGATATTCTAAGGAAAACTGCAAGAAAAGCCTCACAGTTGCCATAGTGGTATAGTCAATATGTTGTGAATACAGTGAACTATCCTTGTTTTGAAAAAGAAAGAAAATATGTAGCCTTGGTATTCCTATGAAACAGCACTGTCCATTAGAACTTTTTGTGATGATGAAAATTTGGTAACTACTCACCACATGTTGGTATTGAGGATCTGAAATGTGGCTCGTATGTATGAAAAACTGAGTTGTTAATTTAATTTGATTTCACTTAATTTAAGTTTACATGTAAATAGACATAGGTAGTTAGTGGCTACACTATTTGACAGTGTAAATATGGAATTTAAAAGGCATTAGGCAGGTGAGCTTTTTCCTACAATGTTGGTATTATGATCTGTTTGGATAGACTTATTTTTTTAAAGATTTATTCATTTTTTGGAGAGAGAGAGAGAGAGAGTGAATGAGAGCAAGCACAAACAGGGGGAGGGGCAGAGAATATCTAGCAGTCTCCCCACTGAGCACAGAGTGTGACCTGGGGCTTGATCCCAGGACCATGAGATCATGACCTGAGCTGAAATCAAGAGTCGGACACTTAACTGCCTGAGCTACTCAGGTACCCCCCCCCCTTTTTAAAGATTTATTTATTAAGATAAACCTATTTTTAAAATAACAACAATTCTAATTAGTTTGCTGATACATGTTAGAAGAGATTAGAATATGGTTCGGGTGTCCAATCACAGTATTTAATTCATGTCATATTAAATAACAGGATTGAGGGGCTATGATGTGTTCCAGTGTAGATATAAATCTTAGCTATGTAAGTCTAAGCTACATCAGTGTTCCTCAAACTTGATAGTATGTAAGAATGGAGATAGAGAACTTACTAAAGTACAGAGATTCTTATATGATAGGACTAGGGTGGGACCCAAGCATTTGTATTTCTTCCAGCTCCAGGTGATGCTGCCAGTAGTGATTCATGGACGATAGTTTGATTAACCCTTGGAAGTTAGTGCAGTGGTCCTCAAAGTGCAGAACTTAGATCAGCACCTTCACCAGCAGAATTACCTGGGAATTTGTCAGAAACACAAATTCTCAGGATTTACACCAGGCATATTAAATCAGAAAATCTAGGGATGGGCCTAAGAAGCTGGAAAGCATGTGACTGATTATATATTACTAATATAGTCAGGGCAGATGAACTTTTATATATATATATATATATTTTTTTTAAAGATTTTATTTATTTATTTGACAGAGAGAGACACAGCGAGAGAGGGAACACAAGCAGGGGGAGTGGGAGAGGGAGAAGCAGGCTTCCTGCGGAGCAAGGAGCCCAATGCGGGGCTCGATCCCAGGACCCTGGGATCATGACCTGAGCTGAGGGCAGACGCTTAACGACTGAGCCACCCATGAGCCCCTGAAGTTATATTTTTTACTTTGATTCTACTGAAAATCAATCCATTACCTTACATGTATTTGATAAACTATGATTTAATATGCAGAAATAACCGTATTTATAAAAAAAAATCATGTTGTCATGATAAGATTTTGAGTTTTTTGATCTAATTTTTTCAATTTCATAAAATGCTTTTTTAAAAAAATATTTATTTATTTATTTTAGACAGAGAAAGAGAGCAGGGGAGGGAGGAGCAGAGAGAGAGGGAGAGAGAGTCTTCAGCAGACTCTGTGCTGAGGCTAGTGCCCAATGTGGGGCTTCATCTTACAACCTAAGGTCACAGTCTAAGCCAAAATGAAACGTTGGTTACTTAACCAACTACACAACCCAGATGCCCCTCATAAAATGCTTTAAATATTAAATATGTACCATAAACTATGAACTGCTGAATTTTAATATGCACCACTTTATGATGTGTTTACATTAAAGATAGTAGTCTTCCAGGTGCTTTCCAGAAGACTTCAAAAGGATCTACTTAATTCTCTCTTCCTTATGCATTGTAGAAATTAAAACACTTGCATCTGGAGAATGCATAAATCTCAGAAAGATTTACTTAAGAGTGGTGACTGGATAGTTCTTCTACCCCATATCCTGCTTTGGTAAAAATGTGGGGAATCATGTACTCTCAGACAAAACTTATGAATATTCTGGGTCACTTTGGCAGAATCTATTAAACTGAAAACATTCTAGAAAATCACTTATACATATGCATGAGGAGGAATATATTGTATGTAATGGCAAAAAGTTGCAAACAACCAAAATTTTTATCTTGAAGTAACTAGCTAAATAAAATATGGCTGAATCTGCTTACGGAATACTATGCAGTGGTTAACAAAAATAAGTAAGACATATATATATTTTTAAAGATTTTATTTATTTATTTGACAGAGAGAGAGATAGTGAGAGCTGGAACACAAGCGGGGGAGTGGGAGAGTGAGAAGCAGGCTTCCTGCTGATCAGGGAGCCCGATGCAAAGCTCGATCCCAGGACCCTGGGATTATGACCTGAGCCGAAGGCAGATGCTTAACGACTGAGCCACCCAGGCGCCCCATGTGAGACATATATTAACTGTCATGGAAAGACATCTAAGACATATAATGTGTTGAGTGGGAATTTCAGAAATAGACAGTATACCATGATTCATGTAAAAATAATTGCAAAAGTAATGGATTGGTTTCTGTGTGTATATTTGTTGTACATGGAATAATTTCTGAAATCAAACTGATAAGTACTTTTTTGAATTTTAATATATAAATAATATTTACATGAACAAAATTTAGAAGTAGAAGTCAATATAAAATTTAATTCTTGCTGATCTCCAATATAAGCAAAGCTCCTTGTAATATAATATCTTTAAAATATTAGTAACATGTAGGCATACAAAATTGTAATAATCCCAGAAGCATTTACATATCTGCAGCTTATAGACACAGCATCAGATCATAACCAAGATCTAGATAAATTCTTTAGGATAAAAGATTTATTTTTATACCTTTCACACATTTCATAGAATTATCCTTTTACACTTTTTTGGTCAGGTTGCTCTACTTTCTCTTATATGATAAACTTTTTCCAAATTCATTTTCCAGTATCAGGGTTTTTTTTTATTTATTTTATTTTAGTCTTTGTATAATTTCAATAAATTCCTTTCTAAGACTTTTCACATTTTAAGGCAAATGTAATTATCTATTTAAAAATATATTAATTGTAAGAAAAACTACCTGAGTAAGACAAGGATCCTCCTGACACATTTCATCTGGCATATTATTGTTCATGTTACCTTTCTGCCACACCTAGGCTGAATTATTCACTATTCTACTAATTAGGTGCTCAGAGTCATCAGGTGTATTTATCTTAGTGCAGGATAAACTGAACTTACATGTAGAGGTTCGTGTAGCATAGAAATAGGCAACTGTATAAGATCCTCTTTGTTTTTTTAAAACCTTCCTCTTAACATTTTAGACATAATGAAAAAAATGTCCTGCACCTGGGGTTAGTAGTGTTATTTTAATATTGAAATTAATTCTAATGCTGCCTAACTTAACTGTGATGATCAGTTTTATGTGTCGGTTTAGCTAGGCTATAAGACCCAGTTATCCAAAGAAACACTAAGTGTTGCTCTGAAGCCATTTTGTAGGTGTGTCTAACGTCTACAATCAGATAAATTCATGTGAAGGACATGATCCTTGATAATCTGCATGTGGCTCCTCTAATCTGTAAATGGGCCTTATGAGCAGTTCTGAGGTTTCCTTGGGGAGAAGTCCCTCCTGTGGACTTCAGTATTGGCCCCTGCCTGAAAGTTTCCAGCCTGCCCTTATAAATATGTGGAAATGGCTTTGGAATCGAAGAATGATAGGGAATGGAAGAAATTTGAGGCACAGGATAGAAAAAGCCTCGATGTCCTTGAACAGAATGTTAGCAGCAATATCAACATTGAAACTGCTTCTGGTGCCCTCTCTGTAGTGAGGAGCATAGTAGAGAAAGTTTCTGTTGTTTTAGAGAATACCTGTGTTGTTATGAACAGAATGTTGGGAGGAGTGTGGACATTAAAGGGCTCAGAAAGTAATGAGTAACATGTTATTGAAGCTGGAGGAAAGGTCATTGTTGTTATAAAGTGCCAGAAAACTTGTCTAAATTGTGTTTCTAAAATTGTGTGGAAAGCTGAACTTATCTGTAATGAATTGGGATATTTAGCTGGGGAAATTGCCAAGGAATGCATTTTATGTGATCTGGTTTCCTATTGCTGCTTATAGGAACATGCAAGAAGAAGGGGATAAATTGAGGAAAGAACTTGTGGGTATAATAAGAAAGATATTTGGTTTCTGTTCCAGTTCCTGGCACAGAGCTCCTAAAGCCCTTGGAATTTCCTGAGTGATAAGGATGATAGAAGTGTCTCTTGTTCTAATAAGGTGACTCCCCACTGGCTCCTAGCTAGCTTCAGGATGGGGGTTGTTTGCCAGAAAAACCAAGTCTTGATTAGAAGCTTGGAACTTTCAGCCTCATGCCCTAACCTCTAGGGAAGGTGTAGGGTCTGGCTAATGACTGAATTAGCAATAGCACACTCATGCTTATGGAAAGAAACTTTAATAAAAACCTTAAACAATGGGGTTCAAGGAACTTCTGGGTTGGCAGACACATTCATGTGGTGGCAGGGTGGTTTATCCCAACTTCACGGGGATAGTTCCTGCATTTGGAACTCTTTTGGACCATGTCCTATGTATCTCTTCATCCGGATATTCATTTGTATCCTTTATAATAAACTTTAATAATAAGAATAGCATTTTCTTGAATTCCAAGATTCATTCTAGCAAATTATCAAACTTGGGTGGTAGATTTGTGGAAACTTCCAAACTGGTAGTGAATTTGGGCAGAAGTGTGGGTGCCCTGGGGGCCTGATACTTACCACTGGCATCTGAAGTGAGGACAGTCTGTGGACCTGAGCCATTAAATCTTTGGTGTCTGGCCCTAACTCCAGGTAGTTAGTATCAGAGTTGAATTGAGTAGTAGGGCATGCAGTTGGTATGGAGACTCAGAGAACTGACTGGCATGAGGGGGAAAAAAAAACCAAAACCCAAATCCAAAAAAAAAAACAAAAACAAAAACAAAAAATCCCAAACCTCTCTAAGCTGTTAAGGAAAAAGGAACTAGCATTTGTTGATTTGGTAAATTCTCAGCCTTATCAGAATTGCAAAAAAATGCAAAAATGAAGATAAAAATAAAATAAATTACAAAGAATGGGTTGAGTATTTGGGGAAGCTAGGCCAGTGTGAATGTATTTGGCATGTGCAAGAAACATGAATTTGGGGTGGTAAGACAGATTGTAGGTGGTTAGATGGTGGCTCACCAAAAGATATGTTTGCATCCTAATCTCTGAAACCTATGATCTTTATCTTGTTTGGAAAAAGGTGTTTGCATATGTGATTAAGTTAAGGATCTTGAGAGGAAGAGCATATCCTACACTGTACAGTTGGGCCCTAGATGTGATCACATGTATTCTTACAGTATAGAGGGAAATTAGACTAAGAAACACAAAGGAAGACATACATAGAGAAGAGGAGGAGGCAATATGCCCATGGCCACTCTAGAGATTAGAGTGATGTGGCCACAAGCCAAGGGAAACCTGGAGACACCAGAACCTGGAAAGGACAAGGAATGAATTTTTCTCCAGGTCATTCAAGGGTGCACAGCCCTACCTACACTTTGATTTTAGACTTCTCACCTTCTCACCTCCAGAAGTGGAGAGAATAAATTTCTGTTGTTTTCAGCCACCCAGTTTGTGGTGATTTGTTATAGTAGCCAGAGGAAGCTAATACATTAACTGAATCTAATTTCATTTTCAAAGAAAGCTGCTATTTGTAGGTACAGAGAACTAAGTGAAAAAGCCAAATAAATACCTTTTCCTCTGTCTTTATTAGTGTTGTTTACACTCTATTTGCCTCTTACCAAGTGGTGCTAGAGGGTAGAAAAATGCAACAGAAGTGTAGAGGATCTTGTGTACCTACCTATGTATTTCCTGTGAAGTAGAGAACAATAGAAAGAATGACAGTATAACAGGATTTGACTGGTACAGTCATGACTCTGAGAATTGAAACCTCTCATAATAGGAATAAAAATAACTGCTAAGATCCTAAAAGGGTGAAAAGTGCAGTCCTTTCTATTCAGCTCACAATTTTTCAAGTTATATTTTTTCACCACTTTTGGAAAGCCAATTTTCTTATTATAAGTATGATCACCTACAAGAAGGCTCTAACACTGAGTCTGGCATCTGATACTGAAATGACATAGCACATACAACTGTGCATATTTTCTAAGTTGAACACGTAAAAGAGATGAAATCTGGAGGCTCAAGATTGTGATTTTCAAGTTGGTATAAAGTAGTAGAGGGAATGACAGATTTACTTGTTTTTTTTTTTGTTTTTTGTTTTTCAAATTGCTCCTGTACTTTAGGGATCTCATAGATCCCTCTTAGAGGAACATCCTTCGCTGTATCCAAGAAAATTACTGCCCTGTGAGCTTTTTATTGAACATATTATATATTATTCTTCAGATATGTTGCAATAAAAACAAGTATTAGCTAGGGTTTAGTGTTCTGTTTATAAGTCATCATTGTGGACATGAAAATATATGCTAAAATTATTCATCTTTATTCCTAATACACTTACCATTTTTTTTTTTTGTATATACAGAGAAGATTTGTATAATATTTGCCACTCTTAGATTTTGCAAGACCAGTACTCAAAAGAATGGTTATTTCCTCCTGGGCCATTTGTTTGCATTTCAGAAGACAACTGCATTAGTTAAAAAGGCTATGGCTTCATGGTTTCAACAGTTAAGATTGCTGTTACAGAATTCAGGGTTTTTCAAACACCACTTCACAGAACCCTAGGAATTCTCTCTTTCTTCATGGCTGAAAAATAAATGATTCTGAACTTCGTGTGATGTACAATGATAAGGTCCAGAGTGGTAGACAGCACCTTTATCAATTCTATTAGCAGTTTTTAAGCCTTATATACATAAACAGCTTCTCGGTACTGAATTGCCTCCTCCCTAAACCTTCTTTTAAGCACCAAATATCAAATGACAGGAGTAAACAAGTTCTACTGATATAATAGAAAATTCAGAAAAAAATGCTTCATTATAAAGATGGAATTTTTATGCACCACAGATCAGGAGTCCTCTCACTTGACTGTTAATGTAAATGTTGCAAATGTGGGTAGTGTAGGTTGAAAGAGTTGTAAAGTTTTCATACTTTCTGTGATGTTCTTTTTAAATTGTTTATCATCCTTTTCAAATATTTTATTAATGTTTCTGTTTACAAACATGTTTGAGGATCAAATATGGTATTTTCTGAACATGAGGTGTAAGATGGAGGCGGATGATTCTAGGTTGGATCTATGATTACTTCTAATAAGTTTGGTAATAATGCAATTTCAAAGTCCTTTCAAAGTAACTGAACCAAAGCAACAAAGGAAACAAACAAAACTATAGCAACAACAATAACAACAACAACAAACCCCATCTTTACCATGAAAACTAGTATCAATTATTTTTACACAAGTTGACAATCCCGGTTATCTAATTCTATTGTACATAGGGTCTTGCAAGCAATAAGTGAAGCAAGAGCAGTGAAAAGGAACAAATACAAACCACAGTCACTTGACAAGGAAAGGTGCTAGAAATGGTTCATGGAAACTTAAACTCAGTAAAGGTTTATTAAAAAAAAAAAATAGTTGTACTCGGGCGCCTGGGTGGCTCAGTCGTTAAGCGTCTGCCTTCAGCTGAGGTCATGATCCCAGGGTCCTGGGATCGAGTCCCACATCGGGCTCCCTGCTCAGTGGGGAGCCTGCTTCTCCCTCTCCCACTCCCCCTGCTTGTGTTCCCTCTCTCGCTGTCTCTCTCCCTCTGTTGAAAAATAAATAAAATCTTTAAAAAAAGAAATAGTTGTACTCAATGAAGAGTTTCAAGAATCTAATTATTTAGTGGCGGAAATTATTACCCAGAAAAGGAAAGTCACATGGTCGGTGAAAACATAATGATGGAGACATGTAAATTTACAGTGATAAAATGCCAGGTTAGAAGAAGTAAGGACTCCACTCTCTATTGGTAAAGTAAGTTGAAAAAACTGAAGACATATCACCTGAAACTGAAGATATTTGAGACCAAATAAATAGAAAAAAATCTCTTCATATTGACAAGTTCATAGGTTTCATCATTAAATATCAAGCCTCAGTATTTGTAAAAATTGTGAATGTTGGTGAAATTCACAAACGATGTTTTCTTGTTGCAAGGTTCTGTCTGAAACAAACAAACAAACAAAAAAAGCCAAGATATATTTCATGTTTTGTCTTCATATCTAGAAGTTTCTGTCCAGGAGGAACTGTGTTGGCTTCTTTACTAATGTTATTCTCCATTAGTGGTTAGTTCCGTGAGAGGTTTTGCCTCTTGTTAAAAATAAGATCTTGACAGTGTCATAATACACTGCTTTGTTCCCAGATAAATGCTGGTGTCAAAAATATTTGGGGGAGGAAATGAAAACCAAAATGTCTGGATGACGCTACAAAATGATTGACTTTATTAAAGGATGATCAATTCCCTTAAGTATGTTAAAAAAATATGAAGAACTGGGACAAAGAGCACATAAATATTTTAATACAGACAGACATCTGGATTCATTGTAGAGAGAGTTCTCAGCAAAATGTTTAAGCTGCAAGGTGAATTTCAGTAGCACTTTTAAAGAAACAATCCAAATTTTGTTGAATGCTTTGAAAGTAATAAATGGCTGCCCAAAGTAACCTAATTAGCAGTCATTGTTTCTTTACTTGAACTAGTTGAACAATTCTCTGCCCGGCTCTGGACTGACAAGATTCATATACTTTAAAAGGAAACTGAATCTTTGAAAAATCATGTTGGAAATGGAAATCTTTAAATATTTCCACTTCTGCTTGTGTTTGGCAGTCAAGAAGGATATCAGCAAATATCATCTCAATTTCACATTAATTAAAGGTGGTATTAATCATCTGCTAACAGAAAATCTCTTCAGGAAAAACTTAATATCCAGGGCCTTTGCTAATGTTAAGAGCTTCTTAATACTATTGAGTCAATTATATCAAGTAACAGAATAAAATAACCAACAACCTAGAGAAAAAACATAGAAAATGGAACCACACCACTGGGGTAACAGACAGTGATTTTAAAATAATGTTAACTTATATGGTCAAAAATATAGAAAAGATGGAGAATTTTAGCAACCTGAAATTTACAAAAAATCAAGTGAATACTCTGAAATTGAAAAATAAAATATGTGAAATTATAATTCAATAGGCTTTAATAACACACTAGACAGAACAGAAAAGAAAAGTAGTAAAGTAAAATGTAGTTCAGCAGAAAATACCAAATTGAAGTCTGGAAAGGAAAAAATAATAAAAAATGAAGAAAAGGCCATAAGAGTTATAAAGCATATGGAAGAAATATCTAATATTCAGATAGTTGGAATCCCATGTATGGAGATAGCATGGGACAGTTCATAGACAGAGGGGAAAATCATAATTAAGAATTGAATGCAAGCATATTAAAAAAATTATGACAAAGTTGATTTATTCTACAAGTTCAAAATAGGTTTAACATGTAAAAATGAATCACTGTAATTCTCCACATTAACAAGGTATGGGAGGAAAATCATGACTATAATGATAGATGTCAAAAATATATTTAATAAAATTCACCAACTATTCAAGAATTTAAAAAATAACTAGCAGACCAGGAATAGAAGGGAGATTACTTAATACAATAGAGTATCTACCAAAAATTCTACAGTAAATGGCCTATTTAATGGTGATATGTTATAAAATTTCACTGTAAAACTAGGAATGATAGAAAAGGTTTCTAACACCACTTTATTAAACATTTCATTGGAGGAACTTCCGTGATAAAGGAAAAAGAAAAGATAGGGATTTTTCCAGAAGTAACACTGTTATTATTCACAGACAACATGATATAGTATATAGGAATCCATAAGTATATTAGAAAGAGATTTAACGTGTGACTTTAAACAAGTCACTGGATTAAATATTGACATATAAAAATAAGTTGTATTTTTTACTTACAAACAATTAAGAAATACAATTTTGAAGATATTATTTATTTAAAAAATACACTAAGAAACTTGTGTAAGACTTCTATGCTAAGAAAAATATTGAGATAAAATAAAGATTAATCAATGGAGAAAAGTCTACCTATATGTCAGTTTGTCACTTCTTCCTAAGTAAAACTGTAGATTTAATGCCTTGTCAATAAAAATCTCAGCATGTAAGTTGATTTCTACTCATGTAGAAATGAGATAATCAAGAATAGTAAAGATAATCTTGAAGAAGTGAACCCTGTTGAAGGATATAATTGTTATTAAGACTTAATAGTAAGGTTGGGGTGCCTGGGTGGCTCAGTTGGTTAAGCGCTGGACTCTTGGTTTTGGCTCAGTTTCTGACCTCAGGGTCCTGAGATGGAGCCCTGAGTGGGACTCCGCCCTCAGTGTGAGGTCTGCTTAGGACTCTCTCTCTCTCTCTCCCTCTGCCCCTCCCTACTTGCACTCTCTCTCTCTCTCTCAAAAAAAAAAAAAAAAAAGACTTATAGTGAGGTTATAGTTATTAGTGTACATGGTATACCATATACATATACTTTACATAGTGCTATATTTACTCAAGGAAAGAAAAATAGCTAATTGAATAGAATAAATAGTACAGAAACTGGCCTGATACAAGACAAAGATGCCTCTATACAATATTAAGGAAAGATGCTCTTTTCAATAAGTGAAGCTGGGTTAATTATATACCTGCATAGGAAAACATAAACTTACCTACACCATACCATACAAAAAAATCAGTTCCAGATGGATTTGGACCTATTTGAATGATAGAGCAATATTTCTATAATAAAACATATAAAACATATATTTATAACTTTGGAGTAGGCAAAGAGTTTTTAAACTGGCTTCAAGAAGCACTAATCCTAAAAAAAATTGATAATTAACTCTATTAAACTTAGAAAATTTTGGTCATGAAAAGAAACCATTAGGAGGGAGAGAAGGCAAGCCAGGGAGTCAGATATAAATATATCTGACAAAGGATTTGTATCCAGAATAAACAAAGAATTCCTAAATATCAGTAAGAAGAAAAAAGACAATCTAAATTTTACAAAATAAAGTTTGAACTTATTCTTTACAAAAGATGATATCCAAATGACCAAATAGTCTGTGTAAAAAATTTTAATTAATAGTCATGAGGAAAATAAAGAATAAAGATATTATTAAACACCACCATGCACCTATCACAACAGTGGCAAAAATAAATAAATAAATAAACAAACCTTAAAAAAAGATAATTTCAAGAGTTGGTGAGAATATGGAGCAAATGAAAAGCTCATTTACTAATGGTTGGAATGTAAATTAGCACACTGCTTTAGAAAAAATGTTTGCAATATTTATTAAATCTGAGCACTCTCTCCCGCTGATCCAGACCAAGGATATTCATGTCAGTTTTTCAAAAAACTTCAAACAACTCAAATGTCCACCAACAATAGAATAGTAAACTATAGCTATAAGCAACAATGTGATAAATTTCACACACTTAATGATGGAGAAAGAAGCTAGACACAAAACAATATGTACTATTTGCTTTCATTTCTATAAAGCTCAACCATAGGCAAACCAAAGTAACAAATTGCCTTGGGAGGTGCTAACAAGTAGAAGAGGATGAAATGCAGACTTTTGGGATAACGGTAATATTCTATATCTTCATCTGGATTCTAGTTCTATGTTCACTTAGTAAAATATCGCATGGCACAACTTATAGTCCACGTACTTCTCTATGCGTGTGCTGTACTTCAATGAACATTTTAAAGAGTAAATTCAGATTTAAGTAAATTGCAAAAAGTATTTGCCTGCTAAATCATTTTTATAGCCATGCCTACCTTTGAATTATCTTTTCTGTTGATTTTTGAGACTATGCATGTACAGATCCTAAATTATTTTATTCATTTTATCTTTAGAATAAATTTGGAATTAGCATGATCATTTCCAGTAGGGTTAAAAAATTGGTATTTTACTGAGATTATATTTTTCAATATAGACCTCATTGAATTAATATTGGGTTTTCCTAACTAATGATAGAATATACATTACCATTTGTTCATATTTTTTGGTTTTATATTCTTAATTTTCTTTCTTAATATTTTATCTTTTGTATTGCCTTAGTGGATGGGTCCTTTACTTTTTTTACTTATTAAATTTTTTTAATTTCAATAAAGCTGGTACACAATGTTAGCTTAGTTTCAGGTATACAACATAGAGATTCAACTTGTCTATATGGTATGCTGTGTTCACCACAAGCATTGCTACCATCTATTATCGTACAATGCTATTACATCATCAACTATATTTCCTATGCAGTGCCTTTTATTCCAGTGACTTAGTTATTCTATAATTGGAAGCCTATATTTCCCACTCCTCTTCAACCATTTTGCTCATCCCTATGCCCTCTCCCCCTCTGGGAACCATCAGCTTGTGGTCCTTTAATTGATATTTCATAGTGTTTTTCATCTTGAAATATGGGAAAGCTATTTTTCATTAAAAAATTAATCTTGTAAGTAGCTACACAAGCACATTCTCTTTTAGCACAAAACACTTTGTAGTTGTTTTTCTTGGGCATCTAAGTATCCAGTTTGATCATCTGAAAATGGTTGCGGTTTTTGTTCTCTATATCCAAGCTTTCTACTTCCAATTTCTTGTTTGTTTCTTTTTTCTTATTGCATTGTCCACTCTGCTAATAAAAAAAGATACATATTTTATAAACCCTTGATTAAGAATCTAGTTTGATTTTTTCAGAATCAATCTGAAAACAAGAATAGAGACTAGGATGTCAGACTGAAAATTAACAGGTCCATCTTCTACGGTCTTCTGTCAAAGCATTATGTGGTGAAGAAGAGGGGAAAGGATTATAACCATTACAATAATTGTAACATTTGCTATAAGGAGTAAAATGAATTGTTTAAAAATTGGCTATTTTCTTTCTAGAAACACATATTAAAACTAGACTAATCTATATCAAAATTTCTGAGTTAGTGTGTCGCTATTGGGGGAAACTGAGGCCTGAAAATAAAAGTTTGTTTCACAAGATCTCATCATTAATCACTGCAAGGGTCAGATTTCCTATCTCCCAAACTAGTACCTGGATAAAAGTGTATTACAAAGTCATTTCATAGTCTAAGAGCAATTAATCTAGTAAGAATTAGGGCGCCTGGGTGGCTCAGTTGGTTAAGCGACTGCCTTCGGCTCAGGTCATGATCCTGGAGTCCCGGGATCGAGTCCCACATCGGGCTCCCTGCTCAGCGGGGGGTCTGCTTCTCCCTCTGACCCTCTTCCCTCTCGTGCTCTCTGTCTCTCATTCTCTCTCTCAAATATATAAATAAAATCTTAAAAAAAAAAAAAAAAAAAAAAGAATTAAATACAGACATTTTGACAAAATGTAAGATTTAATTATCTTTAAAACAATGCCTTTCTTTTAAAATAATTTTGGCTGATTCTTTTTTTGTCCAAAATAAAGTAGGGTTTAGCATCCAATGTGCACATAAAATAATCAGTCAAAAACAAATAAAATATTAGATATACAAAACTATTTCATTTCCTTATCTTTGAATATCTATTGAAAATATATGAAAATTTATGAATGCAAAAGTGTAAAGTTTTCCTTATTCTGAGCCCTAGTTTTGAATATCTTTACAAAGAAAAACTCTAAAACTGCAAGTAAATGGGTAAACTGCTTTTCAGGATGTTTATTTATTTATTCATTTATAAAGATTGATTGATTTGAAAGAGAGAGAGAGAGCTTTCATGAGCAGGGGCAGGGAGGGAGAGAGAGAGAAGCAAACTCCCTGCTGAGCTGACTCAGGGCTCCATCTCATGACCCTGAGATCATGACCAGAGCTGAAATTAAGAGTCAGTTGCTTAACCAACTCAGCCACCCAGGTGCCCCTGGGATGATGTATATTTAATTATAAATGCCTCATTTTGATGATTGCATTTTTGTTTTTGTTTTTCTTTCATCTCCATCATATTCTGCAAAGGATGCATTAGACTCACTAAAATGAGCATTAGGTCATGAATAGTGATGATTAACATTTCTGAACTTGTTTTTCAAGAATAAGAGATTTATAAGAGAAATAACATCAGGCTTTACTTATTAGTAAAAATATATTTGCATTTGGACCACAAATTCTGTAAAGTCAAGTAATATAAAACACAATTCAGTAAAATTACCAACACCATGCATATTTGTCATTTTGAAAGTAAGTCAATATTGTGGAGATTATGGGTAGAGATAATGACTTAACTTACTTGTTGTTGGACATCTTATAAATTGAAGATTGAATCAATTGTATTCATAAAGTAGTTAAATTGTTGACATTGTCTTTCCCCAATCAAAATATTCTTATGCTTCTGTGCTTGGGAAAGGTAGATAATCAATTTCAATTTCTCTAAGCAATTTTTCTCTTCTTTCATCCTTTAATTATTTTGACCTGGAAATTTACCATTAATTAAAAAATAATGTATCCACACTGACATTTGGCAAGCAATGAATCAATGCTACTGTGAGATGTATGTACCATAGTTAGGCCATTTTCATTCATAAGTAGTTCAGTCATTTGGACTAAAAAGCTTTACTTAATGGATGACTTAGTAGTCAAAATGGTAAATTAGTATGTGCTTGTTTTAATTGTCTTAATAGTCAAAAGCCAGAGAGGTGAAATAAATGAGAGAAGGTGAATGAAATCAGTAAGTAATAGGGATTGGTGGGGAGTGTGGCCAACCAGAGAACAAAGAATCTGCATGAAGTGACACTTACTATTTGAGTAGTACAGATTGTCACTATCCAAGAATGTGGGCAAGTTGTTGCCAGGTCTCTCTGTTTCAAGAGAAGCTGATAATACAGGATTTTTGTTTGGAGTCTCAAGATTTTATTGTCTTCTTAGTATAACAAAATATGAAACTTAGAACTGGATCACTTGGCCCCTATCTCCTCCCAATTCAAAATGTTGCATCGCTTAATAGCCAGCATTCTCTTAGATCTGCAGTTGGGCTCAACACATTCAAGCCTCAGCATAGTGTTATTTAGCTTTAGCCATTTTCCAGAAAATCAGCTTACTCTGCCCACCATAACCACTCTGCTTCCTGTCAAAACACCGCCTCCTGGGCATAAAGACAATCTTTGCCTTTCCTGAACCATGTCCCTTTGTGGCGTTGGTGCTTGCCACACTTCTGGCAGAAAGTCAGGTGGCTTTTAGGAAAGCTCCCCCTGTCTGTGAGAGCACTATTGGCTCGGGGAGGGAAAAAAAAAAAAGCCCCAAATCTCTTTTTGCAAGAAAAAGTAGTGGGCAAAACAAAACATATCTATAAACCAGATCCAAACTCTTGGGGTTCTAACTGCCCACCTCTCTTTTTGACAAATGAGAGCAATATTCAAATATGTACTCCAACCAGTGTGTATTTGTAGTCTTAAGACTTATAAGACATCTTTGGAAGTTCGTTGTATGAGCTTGCATTCTAGCTTGTGAGTGGGCAAGGGTTATTGCAAAAAATTACCCTTGGCTGAGGACTAGTTTCACCATAAAAACAAAAGACCTAAATACAACTGTGCAGTCCTGGCTTACCAGGGAAGAAAATAAAGATTGTCATGCTAGTCCCTACAGTGGGGGGATAACTTCTCCCTACATCTATTTTACCAAGGTATCCTCTCAGGTTTTCAAACATTTGCTCTTAAGAAGCCCAAGCTGAGTGTACCGATAATGGCAAAAGGAGGACTGAGGCATGGAATCGTTAAGGGACTTTCTATATATGTGAATTTTAAGTCTTTTAAGAACATTTGGGGATTTTCCCCTCTTTTTCATGACATAAATATGTTTGCATATGAAAATATTTTAAAGAATATTAAAATTACTGTCCCAAGAAGATGTGCCAGTTTATTTTGCGGCTTCCTAGGGGAGACAAAGAATTCCTTAGCCTGTGTGGTGGATTGGAATAGTCCATAATGTGACTCCTAAGCATTGGTGCAATAGAGTGTCCAAGACCATTACAAACCAGACAATAGCATTAATATTTTGTAGTTCACATCTACATTTCCATTTTTTTCAAGCTCTGAAGAGAGCCAGGCAACTAATCATCAAAAATATGTTATTTCTAGAAATTGGTTACAAACTGAACAGCACTAGTCTGCAACTTAATAAATGAAGCATAGTTTTATTTGCTCCATTGTCACATTTGTTACAGCCAGTGGTGGTATGTTTGCCAGAATTATCTCGTATAAATAAATAAAAGGCTAAAAAGTATGCACTTTTAGAAGTCCTTGAACTTCACATAGGAAAAAGGAGAAATTAATATGAGCAATATTGGCTTTTAAGAAAAACAGACTCTAGCAACTATTTCAAAAGGCTAGCAACCTTACTTTGTATTTATTTCAATCCCCTTAGCCAGTATGAATTATTTAAATGGTATATATTTACACTGTCTAAAACCCAATCGTGTGTTTATCTAGAGGCAAATTGTAGGACAATGTATTTCACGTAGAAGTCCAGTTTTGATGTTCTATTTTTCACATTAAAAATCTTGAAGCAGCATAGGTCAACAGTCTAAGACTTGTGCCAGTCCTTTTTATTGCAACATAAAATTTGGAATCTTTGTCTGGAGTAGGTAGAAGGCGAGTAATTTGTTAGAGTGTGCACAAAGACTTTTCTTTTTTCCTATATACTTGCATTCTTGTTTTTTGTATAGATATACTAAGAGTAATGACAAAATAACATCTAAGTATGTGTAGGTTCACACTGTGTACGACATGACTTCTTAGAGAATGTGAAATTATATATAATAGTAGATAAGAGAAATAGTTCTGGAGTTAAAGTGGGTAGTTTGTCCAAGTAACCCACTTTGAACACTTACTATTTGAGTGATTTTGAAAAAGTTATCTAACCCCTCCAAGCCTTATTTTCTTCAAATGTAAAAATATAAAAAATGGAAATTTCTGTTCCATAAAGTTGTTAGCAGAATTGAGCCAGGTGATCCATAGGAAGTACCTTGCATTTGCTCCTTGTTAACTCTTATTTTTATAATTAGCATTTAGTATTGATCTGAATGAATATGGGCAGTTGGCTTTACTGAACCATTTAGTTATAACTTCACAGTCAACCCTCAGCACTGAAATTTACTGTTATCTCAGGGAAGTTATTTGACCTCTCTGAGCCTCAGTTACTTATCTGTAAAATAGTACTAATAATATTACCTCTCTTGTTCTGGTGTCTTGAGGATAAAGAAGATGAAACCTGCCAAGTGTTTAGAACAGGGTAGCATATGGTAAACAGTAACTATTTGTTAACATAATTCTTTGTTTTCCTACTAAAAGATTGTAATCCAATGAATTAGGAGTCAATATTTTCATTTAATTTCTCCTCTTCTTTCTTTTATGCACGTTTCCAATTTCAAAGAAATTTCTTACATAGTTATCTTCTTACATAAAATTTAGTCATTGGGGAGAGTATGTGCTATGGTGAGCACTGTGAATTGTGTAAGACTGATGAATCGCAGACCTGTACCCCTGAAACAAATAATACATTATATGTTAATAAAAAAATTTAGAATAAACCACATTATCATTATTTTTTCCCTTATAACAGCAACTAAATTTTCTTTGATACTGATAAGTAAAAAAACTGCATATTTGTCTTTACTTTCCACCTCAAGGCAAAAAGTGTTGTTGTTTTGTTTTTGTTTGTTTTGGCATCATAGGAGGATGGATGACTGGGTTGTTTCTTTACCTCTGGTATCCTCCATCAGCGCCATACTATAGAGACACATGAGTTGAAATTCCCAGAAGACCATTGTTCTTAGCTAATAAAACACATGTGGAAAGCAAACCATTTGATAGCTATTGTATTTGTCAAGCCAAACAAGCTATTGCTTGAGTGGTATTGACTGGTGGAAACCCTTGGAAGTAAAGCCCAGCACTTGCTGGCCCTGCTGGACCCATGAGCCCTCTAATGGCAGCAGCTCCACCACCTGTGCAAAGTGACTGCACAACACTGACGAGCTTACCCCAGGGGCCCTAAGGACGACCTGAGTGTGGGGACAAGGAAATGAGTCAGTGTATAGTGATCTATAGAGGTTGCTCTTAGTACATGACAAATCTATTCATCCCCACCTATCTTAATACAAATGCCCCTCCCAGTGATAGTACCAAGGCCCATTTTATAGGTGTTCTTTTAATCTCCAAATCTCAGCATTTTATCTTTTTATATGTTTTACTGGTCTTTCTCCATTATTACATTATATCTTTCATAAATAAGAATATGTATTTAGGACTCTATACAAATTAAATATTTACAGTAATGGAATTTTTATTGCCCTCCAAGATATACTCAACATCTTTGAATATAACAGCAGGTAATGTTTAACTTTTTTTTTTTTTTTTTGGTGGGAAAATGGGAAAAGAAACATGTAATTCTGTGAACTTCAAAGTAACCTGTCATGTTTTACTGCTTTTATCTTTATGTTATTCCTCAAAATAATCCTTTTCCAATATTTATATGAATTGTTTATTGTTTCATATTGTTATTGCATATTGCCTAACAAAGTACTTAAAAGGAAACACTCATACTCCATGCAATGTACACTTTAATTCAAATTGCCAAATATATTTGCAGAAATTAAATTGTCAGCAGGATATGCCTGATCATGATGCTGCAGTTTATAATTTCAATGATTTTTAGTCATGTCTATTTATGTTATTAAGTGTTAATATGATTCCTCTATCATTTATATTTTTCCAACAAATGTACATGGACAATTAGCACATAATCTGCAAAATGGGTTAATTTGCACAGTGTTTCCTTCTATTTTCTTATATAATATTCTTTTATATCTCATGCACTCACACATTACTTGTGCAAATATTGATAAAAAATATTTAGAAACTATACATGTGTGAATTAATAAAAGAAGCAGACCCCTGCTACCTTAAATATAGTATCCTTGTTTCTTGGCAGTGGCAAACAGCCCTCCCCACCCTTTGCGTACCCTCCGTATCGCCCTGCCTCTCTGTAGAGCAGGGAATTAAAAAGGGCCGAAAGTTTCGTCAGCTCTAGGAATTTAGGCAAATTTCTTGGTATGTATAAGTCTCACTTTCTTCATTTATGTAAAAGAAATGATACTCCTTCCTTCTCAGGTTTGCTCTGAGTCTAAAGTGAGAGGATGCCTATAAGATACATAGCACAGAATAGACAAATTTAATTCTCTCCTCCTTTTTCATTTTGTTGAACCCAGTCATTAACAGTCACAAGAGGATCCCTTAACTATAAATTTAATTTGAGATACAATTACAAGGATATGTTGGCCTCTGAAAGAGAAATTGATGCTTGATGAAGGTGATTCTTACTGGAGTGAATAGAACCGCATGGAAGGTTAGAGTCTTCAAAGCCATGAGTATATCAGCACATTGGTTCTTGCAGAGACAAACTGCATGGCATTTAGGGATTATAATACCAAAAATAATCATAGATTAATAGTAGATTTTAGAAATACTCTGGAGCAAACTAATTACATTTTTTTAAATGATAGAAAAAAGGGAGAGAGAATACTGCTTTTTGGTTGTAAACTTAACTAACTGAAAGAATAGAGCTCACAACAGCATTGGCAAAGTTAAAGGTACACCGACGTTCTCAAAAGTTACATTGGATTTTGGAATGATTTCACATCATTCAGGGCTACATGTGTTAGTGTGAGGGAATCTATACCCTCTAATCCACGTCTGGCTGAGAGAAAGACACACCATCCATTATCAAGTTCAGTCAAACGGCCAGGGGGTGGGGTAGTACCTGGAATCATGATGTGTTCCAAAAGAAAATCCCAATTTTAAAATGATTATTATATCTAAGGAGAATAGAGAGGGGGGAATAAGTTAGGATGGCAGATGGATAATATGGGGAAAAATAGAATATAAAAATTTGGAATATAGGAAAAAAACATTACATTTTCTTTTATATTACCTCACTTTAAATAATATATATATGTATATGTATGTGTGTGTGTGTGTGTGTATAGTATTAAATATGAGAGATTCATACACATGTGTAAATGTGTTTGGTGAAAAGAAGAGGTAATCTTCCAAATCTGAAAAATGAACTGCTTTCTCAATCTTATACACAGCATGGGGAGTACCCTTACCAGTGGCAAACCAGTGATATGTGCCCCCCTCCAACATACACACATACAAAAAAGTGGGAATTTTGTTCCAAAGTGACAGGCCAAGGCCAACCCTTGATAGAGGCTAAGAAGGAGGGTCTCTCTGTTGGTTAATCATTTGAGCTGACCTAAATTGTCCTCCATGCTCCACTAATGCAGAGATAGGGTTACAGCATTTCTTTTCATTTAAAATAGCAGACTGAGTTTGGAAATACTGCATGATTTGAGAAGAGGGGTGAAGATGTAGGGAAGGCAGGTTTTTATTCACTGCATAAATGCTGCCTGTTCAGCTGTAACAGCCAGTGAACCTAGAGGTTGCAAATGAGAAAGGAGAATCACAGGGGTCCCTATTAAATTCAGCTTCTGCTCTTGATTCAGTTTTTTTTTTAATTTTTTTATTGTTATGTTAATCCCCATACATTACATCATTAGTTTTAGATATAGTGTTCCATGATTCATTGTTTGTGCATAACACCCAGTGCTCCATGCAGAACGTGCCCTCCTCAATACCCATCACCAGGCTAACCCATCCTCCCACCCCCCTCCCCTCTAGAACCCTCAGTTTGTTTTTCAGAGTCCATCGTCTCTCATGGTTCGTCTACCCCTCTGATTTCCCCCCCTTCATTCTTCCCCTCCTGTTATCTTCTTTTTTTTTTTTCCTTAACATATATTGCATTATTTGTTTCAGAGGTACAGATCTGAGATTCAACAGTCTTGCACAATTCACAGCGCTTACCAGAGCACATACCCTCCCCAGTGTCTATCACCCAGTCACCCCATCCCTCCCACCCCAGCCCCCACTCCAGCAACCCACAGTTTGTTTCCTGAGATTAAGAATTCCTCATATCAGTGAGGTCATATGATACATGTCTTTCTCTGTTTGACTTATTTCACTCAGCATAATACCCTCCAGTTCCATCCACGTCGTTGCAAATGGCAAGATCTCATTCCTTTTGATGGCTGCATAATATTCCATTGTATATATATACCACCTCTTCTTTATCCATTCATCTGTCGATGGACATCTTGGCTCTTTCCATAGTTTGGCTATTGTGGACATTGCTGCTATAAACATCGGGGTGCACGTACCCTTTCGGATCCCTACTTTTGTATCTTTGGGGTAAATACCCAGTAGTGCAACTGCTGGATCATAGGGTAGCTCTATTTTCAACTTTTTGAGGAACCTCCATACTGCTTTCCAGAGTGACTGCACCAGCTTGCATTCCCACCAACAGTGTAGGAGGGTTCCCCTTTCTCTGCATCCCCGCCAACATCTGTCATTTCCTGACTTGTTAATTTTAGCCATTCTGACTGGTATGAGGTGGTATCTCATTGAGGTTTTGATTTGGATTTCCCTGATGCCGAGCAATGTTGAGCAATTTTTCATGTGTCTGTTGGCCATTTGGATGTCTTCTTTGGAAAAATGTCTTTTCATGTCTTCTGCCCATTTCTTGATTGGATTCTTTGTTCTTTGGGTGTTGAGTTTGATAAGTTCTTTATAGATTTTGGATACTAGCCCTTTATCTGATATGTCATTTGCAAATATCTTCTCCCATTCTGTTGGTTGTCTTTTGGTTTTGTTGACTGTTTCCTTGGCCTTGCAAAAGCTTTTTATCTTGATGAAGTCAAGTTCATTTTTGCCCTTGCTTCCCTTGCCTTTGGTGATGTTTCTAGGAAGAAGTTGCTGCGGCTGAGGTCGAAGAGGTTGCTGCCTGTGTTCTCCTTTAGGATTTTAATGGACTCCTGTCTCACATTGAGGTCTTTCAACCATTTAGAGTCTATTTTTGTGTGTGGTGTAAGGAAATGGTCCAGTTTCATTCTTCTGCATGTGGCTGTCCCATTTTCCCAACACCATTTGTTGAAGAGACTGTCTTTTTTCCATTGGACATTCTTTCCTGCTTTGTCAAAGATTAGTTGACCATAGAGTTGAGGGTCCATTTCTGGACTCTCTATTCTGTTCCATTGATCTATGTGTCTGTTTTTGTGCCAGTACCATACTGTCTTGATGATGACAGCTTTGTAATAGAGCTGGAAGTCCGGAATTGTGATGCCGCCAGCTTTGCTTTTCTTTTTCAACATTCCTCTGGCTATTTGGGGTCTTTTCTGGTTCCATACAAATTTTAGGATTATTTGTTCCATTTCTTTGAAAAAAGTGGATGGTATTCTGATGGGGATTGCATTGAATGTGTAGATTGCTCTAGGTAGCATTGACATCTTCACAATATTTGTTCTTCCAATCCATGACCATGGAACGTTTTTCCATTTCTTTGTGTCTTCCTCAATTTCTTTCATGAGTATTTTATAGTTTTCTGAGTACAGATCCTTTGTCTCTTTGGTTAGATTTATGCCTAGGTATCTTATGGTTTTGGGTGCAATTGTAAATGGGATCGACTCCTTAATTTCTCTTTCTTCTGTCTTGTTGTTGGTGTATAGGAATGCCACTGACTTCTGTGCATTGATTTTATATCCTGCCACTTGACTGAATTCCTGTATGAGTTTAGCAGTTTTGGGGTGGAGTCTTTTGGGTTTTCCACATAAAGTATCATATCATCTGCAAAGAGTGAGAGTTTGACTTCTTCTTTGCCAATTTGGATGCCTTTGATTTCTTTTTGTTGTCTGATTGCTGTGGCTAGGACTTCTAATACTATGTTGAATAGCAGTGGTGATAGTGGACATCCCTGCCGCGTTCTTGACCTTAGGGGGAAAGCTCTCAGTTTTTCCCCATTGAGAATGATATTCGCTGTAGGTTTTTCATAGATGGCTTTTATGATATTGAGGTATGTACCCTCTATGCCTATACTCTGAAGAGTTTTGATCAAGAAAGGATGCTGTACTTTGTCAAATGCTTTTTCTGCATCTATTGAGAGGATCATATGATTCTTGTTCTTTCTTTTGTTAATGTATTGTATCACGTTGATTGATTTGTGGATGTTGAACCAACCTTGCAGCCCAGGGATAAATCCCACTTGGTCGTGGTGAATAATCCTTTTAATGTACTGTTGGATCCTATTGGCTAGTATTTTGGTGAGAATTTTTGCATCCATGTTCATCAGGGATATTGGTCTGTAGTTCTCCTTTTTGATGGGGTCTTTGTCTGGTTTTGGGATCAAGGAAATGGTGGCCTCATAAAATGAGTTTGGAAGTTTTCCTTCCATATCTATTTTTTTGGAAGAGTTTCAGAAGATTAGGTATTAATTCTTCTTGAAATGTTTGGTAGAATTCCCCTGGGAAGCCATCTGGCCCTGGGCTTTTGTTTGTTGGGAGATTTTTGATGACTGCTTCAATTTCCTTAGTGGTTATAGGTCTGTTCAGGTTTTCTATTTCTTCCTGGTTCAGTTTTGGTAGTTGATACATCTCTAGGAATGCATCCATTTCTTCCAGGTTATCTAATTTGCTGGCATAGAGTTGCTCATAATATGTTCTTATAGTTGTTTGTATTTCTTTGGTGTTGTTTGTGATCTCTCCTCTTTCATTCATGATTTTGTTGATTTGGGTCATTTCTCTTTTCTTTTTGATAAGTCTGGCCAGGGGTTTATCAATCCTGTTAATTCTTTCAAAGAACCAGCTCCTAGTTTCGTTGATCTGTTCTACTGTTCTTTTGGTTTCTATTTCATTGATTTCTGCTCTGATCTTTATTATTTCTCTTCTCCTGCTGGGTTTAGGCTTTATTTGCTGTTCTTTCACCAGTTCCTTTAGGTGTAGGGTTAGGTTGTGTACTTGAGACCTTTCTTGTTTCTTGAGAAAGGCTTGTATTGCTATATACTTTCCTCTTAGGACTGCCTTTGCTGCATCCCAAAGATTTTGAAGAGTTGTGTTTTCATTTTCATTGGTTTCCATGAATTTTTTTTAATTCTTCTTTAATTTCCTGGTTGACCCATTCATTCTTTAGTAGGATGCTCTTTAGCCTCCATGTATTTGAGTTCTTTCCGACTTTCCTCTTGTGATTGAGTTCTAGTTTCAAAGCATTGTGGTCTGAAAATAGGCAGGGAATGATCCCAATCTTTTGGTACCAGTTGAGACCTGATTTATGACCTAGGATGTGATCGATTCTGGAGAATGTTCCATGGGCACTAGAGAAGAATGTGTATTCCGTTGCTTTGGGATGGAATGTTCTGAATATGCCTGTGAAGTCCATTTGGTCCAGTGTGTCATTTAAAGTCTTTATTTCCTTGTTGATCTTTTGCTTACACGGTCTGTCCATTTCAGTGAGGGGGGTATTAAAGTCCCCCACTATTATTGTATTGTTGTCGATGTGTTTCTTTGCTTTTGTTACTAATTGCCTTATATAATTGGCTGCTCCCATGTCAGGGGCATAGATATTTACAATTGTTAGATCTTCTTGTTGGATAGACCCTTTAAGTAGGATATAGTGTCCTTCCTCATCTCTTATTACAGTCTTTGGTTTAAAATCTAATTTGTCTGATATAAGGATTGCCACCCCAGCTTTCTTTTAGTGTCCATTAGCATGGTAAATGGTTTTCCACCCCCTCACTTTCAATCTGGGGGTGTCTTTGGGTCTAAAATGAGTCTCTTACAGACAGCATATCGATGGGTATTGTTTTTTAATCCAATCTGATAGCCTGTGTCTTTTGATTGGGGCATTTAGCCCATTTACATTCAGGGTAACTATTGAAAGATAGGAATTTAGTGCCATTGTATTGCCTATAAGGTGACTGTTACTGTGTATTGTCTGTGTTCCTTTCTGGTCTATGTTGCTTTTAGGCTCTCTCTTTGCTTTGAGGACCCCTTTCAAGATTTCTTGTAGGGCTGGTTTCGTGTTTGCAAATTCCTTTAGTTTTTGTTTGTCTTGGAAGCTTTTTATCTCTCCTTCTATTTTCAATGACAGCCTAGCTGGATATAGTATTCTTGGCTGCATATTTTTCTCATTTAGTGCTCTGAATATATCCTGCCAGTCCTTTCTGGCCTGCCAGATCTCTGTGGATAGGTCTGTTGCCAATCTAATGTTTCTACCATTGTAGGTTACATATCTCTTCTCCCGAGCTGCTTTCAGGATTTTCTCTTTGTCTCTGAGACTCGTAAGTTTTACTATTAGATGTCGGGGTGTTGACCTATTTTTATTGATTTTGAGAGGGGTTCTCTGTGCTTCCTGGGTTTTGATACCTGCTTCCTTCCCCAAATTAGGGAAGTTCTCTGCTATAATTTGCTCCATTATACCTTCTGCCCCTCTCTCTCTTTCTTCTTCTTCTAGGATCCCAATTATTCTAATGTTGTTTCGTCTTATGGTATCGCTTATCTCTCGAATTCTGCCCTCGTGATCCAGTAGTTGTTTATCTCTCTTTTTCTCAGCTTCTTTATTTTCCATCATTTGGTCTTCTATCTCACTGATTCTTTCTTCTGCCTCATTTATCCTAGCAGTTAGCGCCCCCATATTTGATTGCACCTCATTAATAGCCTTTTTGATTTCTACTTGGTTAGATTTTAGTTCTTTACTTCTCCAGAAAGGGTTTCTCTAATATCTTCCATGCTTTTTTCAAGCCCAGCTAGTACCTTTAAAGTGATGATTCTGAACTCTAGATCTGACATCGTACTAATGTCCGTATTGAGTAGGTCCCTGGCAGTCGGTACTACCTCTTGTTCTTTCTGTTGAGGTGATTTTTTCCATCTTGTCATTTTGTCCAGAGGAGAATAGATTAATGAGAGAATGCTAGCAGGGTAACAACGTTCCCAGAAAATATACTCTAAACAAATCAGAAAAGACCTGAAGCAGTGGGAAAAGAAAGGGAAAGAGAGAAAAAAGAAAAAGAAAAAGAAAAAGATAAAGATAAAAACAAACAAAAACAGAACAAAACCAAAAAAAACAGAATGTGATCAAATATGACCAGGCTGCTATATAGATCAGTGCCACACACTAGATTTTGGGTGTATTTTGGTCTGTTAGAAGAAAGTGCCTCCCAAAATTTTAAAGAAAGAAAAACTTATATATGTACAAAAATCAGGGTTGATATGATGAAGGGATGGAATATGACTGTAAAGATGGAAATTATAAAAAATTTTATAAAAGGAATTGATAAGAAGTTGTTTGAGAAAAGAAAGAAGAGGATTTAAAAGAAAAAAAAGAAAAAAAAAGGGAGAGAATGTGATCAGGCAGGGGAGTAGAAAAAAACCATACACTAGAGATTTAGGGTATATTTTGATCTGTTAGAAGAAACTATCTCAAAATTTTAAAGAGAGAACAACTTATATATACATGCCAAAAATACAGGTAACTACTATGAAGGGATAGAATATGACTCTAAAAATGAAAAATAAAAATGTTTTTTTTAAAAAAGGGATTGATAAGATGTTGGTTGAAAAAGGGAAAAAGAAAAATTAAAAAAAAAAAGTTAAAAAAAATTAACTTTGAAAGTCTAAAGAATCACGGTAAAAAAAGCCATGAATTCTATGTGCATTATTCCCCTAGCGCTGGAGTTCTGCTGTTCTCATTGATCAGTAAACTTGGTCTTCACTGGCTGTTCTCGCTGATCTTCTGGGGGAGGGCCCTGTTGCCATGGTTTCCAAATGTCTTTGCCGGAGGAGGAATTGCCCCGCCCTTGCCCAGTCCGGGCTAAGTAATCTGCTCGGGTTTGCTCTCGGGAGCTTTTGTTCCCTGCAAGCTTTCGGTACAGCTTTGGAGGCGGAGAGTGAAAATGGCAGCCTCCCAATCTCTGCCTCGGAGAAGCCGAGAACTCTGGCCCCACTCCTCAGTGAGCTCCCAGAGAAAAGCCGTCAGTCACTCCCATCTCTCCGGTCTCCGGCTGCACTCCATGCTCACCCGGCCTGTGACCCCGCATTTCTACCTCTGGCACCCGACCCTGTGTGGAGTCTCCAAACCCAGCAGATCCCTGCGGTGTGCTCCCACACCTCTCCTCCTGGGGGAAGAAGGTGAGTCTCCCCGGATCTGCCACTTGTTGGGTCCCTGCTGGAGGAGCAGTGGCCCGACTGTGCCACGGATCATGGTTTATGGCAACCCCGAGCTGAGAGCCCACTCCTCGGCTCCGTCTCTGCAGCCGGCTTCCCCGCTCCGATACCTGGGAGCTCTGCCACACTCAGGCACCCCCGGTCTTTCTGTGACCCCGAGGGTCCTGAGACCACACTGTCCCACGAGGGTTCCACCCCCCACTTAGCCACCAGAGTGACGTCCCTCAGCGGAGCCAACTTCTAAAAGTTCCGATTTTATGCTCCGCGGTTCTATCACTTCCCAGAAGCGGCCAACAGAGGCCCCTCCCCCGCCGTCTATCCTCCCGAATATGGCCTCGGATTCACTTCTCCGCATGTCCTACCTTCCAGAAAGTGGTCGCTTTTCTGTTCAGAGAGTTGTTGCTCTTCTTTTCTTCGATCTCCTGTTGAGTTCGTAGGTGTTCAAAATGGTTTGATCCCTATCCAGCTGAATTCCTGAGAGGAGACGAAATCCAGGTCTCCTACTCCTCCGCCATCTTGCTCTCTTGATTCAGTTTTATCACTGGCTAAACGAAGCTTGGTTTTCAGGGATTCAGGTTTCGTGAGTCCAGACCAAGTTCCTTCTACTCAATGAACTGGGTCACTTTGTGACCAGTCTAACTTAAAATCAATGAGTATGACTTGTTTCATCTGTTGGGTAGATTGAGAGTCACTGAGGATTTTAAATCCCCATTTACCTTTCATTCTGTAATGCTCTGCTGTCGTCCAGCATGAGCGGAATTTGACTCATACACACTGGGAAGCTCCAGATGGTTTTGCCTCTAAGATACATTCAGTGTATTTTGGTTCCTACATTCATCATTTCATACTGTCCTTGACTGAAACTGGACTTGAACAGAACTCTCCTGAGTTACCCCAGAGCTGAAAAGCTTAATCTAGTCACAGTTTATTAATGGCGACAGTAATACATAATGAAATGCCATTAATTCACATGTGTAATATTGGTTTCTAATTTGAGGCATCACATCTAATTATCAGTAGATTAGTTACTCAGATTCATAGCCTGGTGACAATGGGGAAAATGTGCCTACTTCTACTACCTGAACTGTCAGAAAATAGAATGATGTCTATTTCTTATGGGGGCAACTAGGAAATCTCTGAAGCCTTCACATCGTTATAGATTTATGGCTCAGTCCATAAAGAGCTCAGGAAAATCAGCTCTGCTGCTTGTTATTTCTCCGCAGCTCTCATCCCAGACTGTGCTTGCAAAGGGCTTCATCTTAGAAAAAGCACTTTATTTCAGTGCAACAGTTAGAGGCCATTATCCTGCTGGATTTGGGAGTAAAAGGGCATCAAAACATGGCAGCCATATTTCTAAAAGCACTGACTTCTGAAAGTATAAAGGAGTTCAACATTTGATCAACCTTTTAGGGGGCATGCTTCTTATTCATGGCATGAATTCCTAACCTCTGACTCTGCGTTTGCTTAGCTAACATGGAACGTTTGCACCCCAGAGCAATCTTGCTTCCACTTACAACTATTGTGTAAGGCTAGTTTCAGAAAGTGCTTTTGAATTCTGGGAAACTACAGTCACAGACATATTGAAGTTACAACTACATATTCACAAAGACTGGCCTCTTTACAAAGGACACTCAATGTTTGTAGCAAACATTGTCTATCTTGGCTTCAAAGCACCCACAGCCAGTCGGCGGGGAAGTATGAGGATGTCAGGTAAACATAATCAAGCCATTTGTGGAAAATGTGAGAGAAGAAAGAGGAAGGGTAATGAAGCAGAGAAACAGCAAGGCTGTTTCCCAGTCTATTTAGCTAGATTGTCTGTCTCTAATTGTTTTTCTCCCTGGAGGTTAAAAAAAAAAAAAAAAAAACAACAAAAAACAGAGAAAGGAGAGAGAGAGAGAAAGAGAATTTCAATATGATAAAACTAAGCTTTATCATTGCCGCTTTCGATTCCTTGACAAAGAAATATGTACGTCATTATAGTTGTACCCAATAGCAGCTGCATAGCCAAGGATTTGTCAGCAGTTCCATTACAGACCCTTATTTTTGAAGATTTCTATTTCAAAGTAAAATATTTGCTTTAGGGTAAAATTGGAATGAATAGCCTCAACCCAGGAGCATTTTGCTTTGCTCCTTATTTTAGGAAAATCTTCAAAAAGTGTTGTCAGTTTTTTCTGAAGACTTTCATTTGTATCTTATGTGATGTGAAGATTCTCAAAATTAAGGTTCAATTTATTAATTATTTAGAATATAATTGTAAAAAGTGGTGCTATCCTAAATTCAAGTTTTTCTTTCTATCATGGTGAATGCAGCTGAATCTGAATCATCTATGAAAATAGGAAATAAGGGTGGCATGGGTAAATAAAGCACCTAATAAATTCCAAAACATCATGTAAATAAGTCATTTTCTTCTTTCATTTTCAACAGCCTTTACCAGCTATCATCCATCAGACTGATAAACTTGACCAAAGATGCTACAATTTCTACCAACTTTCAGAGGTTTATTTTACACTGTTGAGCAGGAAAATGGGCATTATAAGCAATAATAAAGAAGAATTCAACAATGGTCTAAAATGAGGCCCATGGCTCAGGTCATGGATTGACTTTGAGGAAATCCATGAGTCCCTGATATTTATTTAACAGGTTTTGTGTATGTGCATGCATGTATATAAATATGCTTATGTAGGAATCTGACTATATATATATATATATATATGACCTTTTCTGACAAAATCAGATATTGAGTGTCCATGACTTAGAAATTTCATTAATTAGTTTGTGAACAAGTAATATATGACTATATTCTTGTAGAACCAACCTAGTACTATTTACTACCTAGTACTTCTAAAAAGCACCTTGAACCTCTACTAAAGCTTAATGTAATTTGAAATGTTTTTCAAATGTATACTTCATAGCTAAGTATTCATCATTTTACACAAGAAAGAAAAATAGTGAGACTAGGAACTTGTAACTTAATGTATTGGGCACCAGTGAACAAGAACTTTGAAGATAAACATTTACAAAAATCACAGCGAATGGAAAAAATGTGTAATAAGAAAAAAAGTTATCTATGTCCTAACCCCAATGGTGTGACTTTGGGCAATAACAGACTTTCTGGGTCTCATGGTCCTCATGTGTAAAATAAGGTTGCTTATGGCTCCAACAATATATTATTGCAAGATTTTATAAGTCAATATGGGTATTCATTTTTTTCCTATCCCATTTTGTGTTAAAAAATTCAATGAAAAGATTGATTTTAATTAAATTTGCTCAGAAATATCCAGGTAAATTTTCAGTCATTTTGGTTGTAAATTCTGATGAAGGTTGGGATTAGTATCTTATTTTGCTTTTCTTTGCTTAATTATTGTTTTGTCTTGTTTGTCCAAGACCACATGAAAGCAGAAAACAGTATTTGTTCCTCTTTTTCTCTATAAGGATTAATGGCGATCTGTAACTGACCATAAATATCACAGAAAGTGTGATATAGAGGGCATACTAGAGCTAACAGACTTGTCTGTGGTTCTTTGAAAGGTTAAGGGACACATCAGAGGTGCAAGGATACATTGGAAACTCAGCATGATGCTATTGAACGAAATTAGAAGGAAAAAACAAAGATGAATGGATAGAAGCATTAAATAAATCTGTGTCCCCTTGGACCAGTTACTTAACTTCTAGGGACGCCTGGGTGGCTCAGTCGGTTAAGCGTCTGCCGGCCTTCGGCTCAGGTCATGATCCCAGGGTCCTGGGATCAAGTCCCACATCGGGCTCCTTGCTCAGCGGGGAGCCTGCTTCTCCCTCTGCCTGCCTCTGTCTCTCTTTCTCTGATAAATAAATAAAATATTTAAAAAAAATCTTTAAAATTCTGATATTCCTTAGTTTGTATTTCTATTCTTGTCTAGATCTGAATTTAAAGGACTTCCAACAGTTGTGAAGGCACAGAGGGATGATTATAAACCATCAAATCAATAATCTGAGTATTCATTTATTTCAGTTCCACCCTCAACACTCTATTCAGCACTGTTCTATAAAGCTCTCACAGTAAGAATCATAAAAAGTACATTAAAATTTCATCTGATGTTGATTTTGCTTTTGAGTGTATATATCTCAAGCAGTTTAGATGTTTATGGTTGCTTGTACCTTATTATATTTAGTTAATGCACTTAATCACTTGGCTGAAAATGCACGTAATGCTTTAGGGCTTTCATGGGGAGTAGTCTTTATTGTATCCATCATTATTCTACTCTTTTTGTTAAGAAACACATTCATTACCCTTTTCTTTGTATTAAGTTCAGAGAACACATAACTCTCACACAATATTTATTTCATTTCTCTCAGTTAGTGCATTTTTCTCCTATAATCTCTATTCTCTTTTATTTAAATCTTTTTTCTATGAGGATATGTATCAATATAATAATAAAATATACATAGTATATATAATAATATAATATACATAGTATATATTTTAATTAAATATGTAAATATATTTGATGTTTTGTATATTATATATTTACATATTCAATAACATATATTTATAAAATAAAAATATAATAAAATAACAATAAAATATGAAAAATTATGTATATATAAAGACATACCTATCACCATCATCTCTATGTCTAGAAGTTTGCCAATGTATGTTATCTATTGCTGCATAACAAATTACCTCAAAATTTAGCAGCTTGAAACAACAAATTAACTCTCTCACACAGTTTTTGAAGTTCTACATAGTTCTGGCTCAGGGTCCATCTTGAGGTCACAATCAAGCTGTTAGCCTAGGCTGCATTTCTCTGAAGGCTTGACTCAATCTGGAAGATGAGCCCACTCACATCTCAGCCCGCTCACGTAGCTGTTGGAGGGGGCTTCAGTCCCTTGCCATTCTGTCTTTCATGCCATGTGTGGCATGGCTGCCTTTCCCAGAAAGATTGGTGCAAGGTTGAAAGTGACCAAGATGGAAGCCACAGTGTCTTTATAATCTAATTTTGGAAGACACGTATCATCATTTCTACTGTATTTTTATTGGTTAAATAAACCAAATTATATGTCAGTGAACTATATAAGGCTGTATGTAGGGAGAAGAGAATTCGTGGTTATCTTGAAAGCTAGCTACTATAGCCAGCATTAGAACCAAATATTCAGATAATAACTGGATTTTTCTTTAATACTTTCTGTCTTGTAGAGAAAAAAAAACACTTTTGATTGTGTGTGTGCATGTTTTAGTGAGATATAATTCACATACTATAAAATTCACCCTTTTAAAGTGCACAATTCAGTGTGGGTTTTGTTGTTGTTGTTGTTTGTATATTCACAAGATTGTGCAGCCATCACCACTATATAATTACGGGACATTTTCTTCACTCCACAAGAAATTCTGTACCAATTAGCAGTCACTGCATATCCCTTCCTTCCTCCAGCTCCTGGAGACTACTATTCTACTTTATTTATAGATGGAGCTTTTCCATCATTTGATGTAAATGGAACTACCCAATATGTGGCTTTTGGGGTTAGTATCTTTCACTTAGCATAATGATTTTAAGGTTTATTAATGTTATAGTATCAATAAGCACTTCATTTTTAGAATATACCACATTTTGTTTGTCCTTCATCGGTTTTTGGGCATTTGGATTGTTTGCACATTTTTGATACTTTTAATAATACTGCTATGAATATCCATATACAAAAAAAAAAGTCTGTGGATGGGCATATGTTTTCATTTTATATACCTAGGAGTGGAATTGTTGAATCATGTAGTAACTCTAAGTATACTACTTTGAGGAACTGCTAGATTATTTCCAAAGTTGTTGCACCATTTTATACTCTTACAGGCAATGTATGACAGTTGCCTATTCTCTACACTCTCAACAACACAGTAACAATTGCCTTTTTTATTTTTGCTGCCCTCAAGGGTATGAAGTGATATCTTACTGTACTTTGGTTTCCCTTCCTCCTTATATGCGCTTTTTGTAGATATGTATAAACATCTCTGTTCAAATGTGCAGCTTTTCAACCAATAAAAGGAAGGAAGGAAGGAAGGAAGGAAGGAAGGAAGGAAGGAAGGAAGGAAGGAAGGAAAGAAAGAAGACTGAATTCAAGTTACACATGTTCACATGCTCATATAAATGCATTATATTTATTCAATAAGAATCCTTCAAAAATTGAGGTGACTCATATGTTAAGTCCCTAAGTAATCAACTTTAGAATGGAATTGATACTCAAGACATATTCATTATTTTAAATTAAATGCATTAAATAGAGGACAAATGATATTACCATCAATCCTGAGTTCTGAGCCAAAATCACACTTGAACTTGGTAGGTTCCACTAGGAAGAAAAGCAGAGCACAGTATCTGGATTAGGAACATAGGGTCAAGATTTAGTTCTCCATACCGAACAGGAATCCATACTGGACAGATAGGAACAACAAGTGATGTTGCTACAAGACAGGGGTGGTAGTTTCAGACTCAAATCAGCCATGAGGGAAATTAGAAGAAAAGAGTATAGTCAGAAAGAGTCAGAAGACTATCTTAGGATCAAATAGAGGGAAAGTGGTTAAAAATCAGTGGAATAAGACTGTGGCTGCCGAATGTGTGTCGAAGACAATGTGGAAGAACACTGCCTGGATCTCCCTTCCCAGAACTGGATGATCAGCTGTAAGGAGTTCACTTCCCAACACCCTCCACCTGCCTTCTGGATAGAACACAGCATTTGCCTGAGGCCATGCTCTTCCCAGGCAGCCCTCAGCCAAAGGGTGAACATGGTGATGTTAAGCCCAACCAATTCTGCCCTGTGTGGGACTTCTCTTCCAGCAGACTTTGTGCTTGAACTCCCACAGGGTCTTGCTGAGACTTTTTCAGAGCTGCAATGAAGGCTGAGACTTTGCCTACCCAACAGGTATCAGACCTGTAGAATTATCTGAAGGATTTCAGGAAGCCTACTCCTGTTACACTCTTCTCCCCTTATCTCTCATCAGCATTCCCTCCAATAAATTCCTTGCACTTCTAACTTTGTCTTTACATTCTTGATGTGCCAACTGGAAGAACCAACAGGTACAAAGGCTGCCAGTTTTTGTTTTTTTCATATGAAGCCCTCTAAAATTTGCTATCTTCTGGGGTGGTGGTACGGAGGAGGGCTTTGCAGATACTGAAAGTCATGACCACATCATAGATAGGGAGCTTAAGCTTCTGTGGAATCCTTATGTTTCTAACACCACCATATATTTTTACACTATTTTAACCACTTTTATGTAAATATTCTTAAATACAATACACCCCCAAAATAAGAAAGTAGACTTCCCTTAAGCATTTGGAGTCTTTTAAAGTTTATATTATTGTACTGTGTACCAACAGGTTGCTGAGAACTGTGAAGCTTTTTTTTGTAATATCAGTGTTTATAGGCTGCTATTTCTGTGATGTCGCCTTTCTCACTTCTTACTGATATATGTTTCTATTCTGGTGCTACGTGTCTAAATGGGTAAAACATGTGTGATTTGGAACTATTGCAAGTCTGAACACCCAATAATTGAGTTTAGCTCCTATTGTTAAATCCTTCCCCAAATCAGGGACTAGCTTTAACTCTTGATTTCATTCATACCAACTCTCTTGTTTGGGTTTATTAAATCATGAGTCTTTGCTAAATCAGGGTGGATCCAGAGGCAGAATGGTGAAATGCTAGTAAGAACATAGATTATAGACTTGGATAAACCCTTACTATTTATATGTCTTTGGGTAAGGAATTTCACTACTCGAGACATTTCCCTTAACATCTATAACATTTATTTAATAACATCACATATGCTCTGTCACTGTAAAGTTTAAATAATATAAATGCTTACAACATTTATCAGCGTGCTGCACAGTCCTTGGTACATATAATATTGGTCCTCTTTATTCTTTCAGAAGTTAATCAGGGACTTGATCAAATAGATATTTCTTAGCCAGCTATGCTAAAAACAGTTTGCCTGCAGGTTGTGTTTAACTAAATGTAATTTGTAAGACATAAATCTTAAATAATTAATATTTGCTATGAGAACCATGCATGTGATTATGTCACAATGATATCTAAGCCTTAGCATGTCTGATTTTGTGAATTTATTTTCCAATCAGTGTTTGCTGAGTGGAAGTCACAGAAAAGTTGGAAACGTATTGGTTTGGAAGGTGGGTGGTATCAAGTAATGGAAGCCTACACTAGCAGTTTTGAATTTCTACTTTGAAAAATCAGTGAATAGTTTCAATAATAAATACTTTCTTCATTAATACAGAACAGTTTGAGTGATCAAGTGTATATTTAGAGCTATTAGGGGAGATTGAATGAACATACTCAAGACTCAGACTTTCAGGTGATTTTACAGGGTGAATATGAATTTGCTTATGAATGTTTATGAATATCATAATTTTAAATTGTCTTTCTTGTTTCTTATATATTGTTTAATTGCACTCATAAAGGACAAAAATCGAAAAGGGTAAAATAGATAATCTAAAAATAATTAATATTGAAATACAAAAAGTTAATAAGGCCATAAAATAATAATAATTCTGCAATCAAAATTTTATATAGCACAGGGAGTATATAAGTATTTGGTAATACTTAAAAACTTTTAAGAGAAAATAGAGTGATAATTATATTCAACTGCAATTATATTCAACACTTAACATTGATTAAATGTAATGTGGACTTTTATTTCTTTGGAATGAAAGGCATCAGTAGAAGTGATATATTTTTGCAGAGAAACGTTGGCATAAAGCATGTTGAAGCACTCTAGTTTTTTTTGTCATTAAAAAGAATTAAATTTGACCCCTTTCTTACATGATAGACATAAATCAACTCAAAATGGATTAAAGATTTGAATGTAAGACCTGAAATCATAAAACTCCTGGAAAAAAACATGGGAGTTAAGCTCTTTGCCATTGGTCTTGGCAATAGTTTGTGTTTTTTTTGTTGTTTTCTTTGTTTGTTTGTTTGTTTTAGTTGACATCAAAAGCAAAAATAAACAAGTGGGACCACATTAAACTAAAAAGCTTCTGGACAGCAAAGGAAAGCATTAACAAAATGAAAAGACAACCTATGGAATGAGAAAATATTTATAAAACATGTATCTGATAGGGATTAATACTCAAAATATATAAGAAACAGTTACAACTCAATAGCAATAACACAAACAACCCAATAAAAATATAGGTAGAGGAACTGAATAGACAGTTTTCCCCCAAAGAAGACATGCAAATAGCCAAAAGTACATGAAAAGGTTCTCAGCATCACTAATCATCAGGGAAATGCAAATCTCAAAGCCACAGTGAGATACCACCTTGTTAGAATGGCTATTATCAAAAAGATAAGAAATGTGTTGGTGAGGATATGAAGTTGGTGGAATGTAAACTGGTGTAGCCTCTATAGAAAACAGTATGGAGGTTCCTGAAAAAATTAAAAATTAACTAATATATGATCTAGCAATCCCACTTCTAGGTATATATCAAAAGGAAACTAAACAGGTTATCAAAGGGATATCTGTACTCCCATGTTCATTGTAGCATTATTAACAATAGCCGAAATATGGAAACAACATATGTGTCAATAAATGGATGGATGGATAAAAGAGATGTGGAGATTACAGCCATGGGTAAAAAGAAAATTCTGCCATTTGTGACAATATGCATAGACCTTGAGGACATTATGCTAAATGAAGTAAGTCAGAGAAATACAAATACTGCATGATATCATTTATATGTACAATCTTTTAAAAAAATGTCAAACTAATAGAAACAGGGAGTGGAAAAGTGGTAGTCAGAGGCTGGGAGGTGGGGGAAATAGGAAGAAGTTGGTAAAGGGATGCAAACTTTTGCTGTAAGATCAATAAGGTCGGAGGGTCTAATGTATAACATGGTGACTATAGTTGATAACACTGTCTTGTATAATTTAAATTTGCTAAGCAAGTAGAACTCAAATGTTCTCACCAAATAAATTAATAAATAAATTAATTAATTAATATGTGCGGTGATGGATGTATTAATTAAACAGATGGAGGAAATTCTTACACAATGTATACATATATCAAATCACCATGATATACACTTTAAACATCTCACAATTTTATTTTTCAATAAAATTAAAATTGAAAAATAATAAAAATGAGCACACAATAATCTGTTGGATACTTAAATTAAAATGCACAAATTACAATAATCTAATTTTTAAGGCACTTTTGCCTCTCTAATGTTGTAACTCAAGTACATGAATTTATTATATTTTATTGTATTTTAAATTGATTTTTTGTTATGAAATGATTTAAACATACAAACTAAGGAGAACTTTATATAATGAATACCTGTGTAATGATTTTCTAGCTCTATCAAACAATTTATGATGTGGACTGAATAGACAGTTTTCCCCCAAAGAAGACATGCAAATAGCCAAAAGTATATGAAAAGGTTCTCAGCATCACTAATCATCAGGGAAATGCAAATCTCAAAACCACAGTGAGATACCACCTTGTTAGAATGGCTATTATCAAGTTAATAGTTAACAAGTTAACTATTTGGTTAAACAAGTTAAAACAAGTTAAAAGTAAAGATGTAAGTAAGGCTACTTACAGAACACTTTTTAAATTATTTCTCACCTCTTAGCGATAACAGTTTTCATAATTTGCTGTCATTCTCATATATGAGTTTGCACACATACTTGTACATTAATAAATAATATATATTTTTGTTGTTTTTTTATTTTATATAAATAATACCATTTTGTCGTATATCTATAACTCTTTCATTTTCACTCCATGATAGTACATTGGCTTATTATTCTTCAATTTATATACCCTTTGTCTTATTAATGGATTTATAAAGTGTTTCCAAGAATTCTTAATTACAAACAGAACTGCAATCAATACTCATTTATTTCTCCCCTTAAGCACATGCCTGAGAGCTCTTTAGAATAAACCTACTGGTAGAACCACTACGTAGTATGGTACATCTCAGTTTGCCAATTTATATTTCATCAACTATATGAGAGTTGTCTGATATCCACACCTTCACTTGGCAGTGCCAGTCTTTTATTTTTTTTTCAATCCAATGTATATGAAGCATTATCTCAGTTTTTATTTTCATTTGCCTGATTTTGAATTGTTCTAATAAGATGGATCACCTTTTCAGGTTTTCAGGTTTTTCCTTTCCAGGAGCTGCTATCCTAATTTTTTTATATGTTTTCCTGTTGGACCTTGTCTTACATTGATTGACTTAACATAGTCTTTTAAAATACTAATCTTTTTAAAAGTCATTATATATATATGTATATATATAATATAAAAATATATATTATGTCTTTTCCCAATCTGTGGTTTATTTTAATTTTATATGTGGTCACTTTATTTATACAGAAGTTTTAAATTATCATGTAATGAAATGTGTCTTTATTATTTTTATGGATATTATTTTCTTATATTTTAACTAAGAAATATTTTCCTACTTTGAAGTCATCATGATATTCTTCTATATTTTTCTTTTAAACACTTAAAAATGATATTCACGTGAAACATACGTATGTATATGTGATTGATGTTGTGTGTGCAGCAGAACACTGACAATATTTGTTGAGTTCGTACATGTTTTAGATACTATTAGAAACTCTTTGTGCATATTAACCTGTTTACTTCTTAAAATATTGTATGATGCACATGATATTTTTACTCCCATGATCCAACTAAGGAAATTGAAATGGAAAGTAAAACAATTTGCCCAACAGTAGCAAGGCTGTGATGGGGACACATAGCTGAGTGGGATTCAAACCCAGGCATTCAGCCTCTTCCCAGTCAAAACACAATCCGGATTTTTAGTGTTAACTCATGCCCTAAATCCATCTTGAGGGGTAACTTCAAAGTTCACTTTTGGATAATCAAGTTTTTTTCTGCATAAAGCAATAAAATACATTGTTTTCCATTTGCCCATATATAATAAATAATATTACACATTACATTAAAATGGATTTGGTATGACAATCTTTAGTACTATCATAATTAATTTAATTCATGGAATGTATCGCATGCCATAAAACGCAACTGAATTATTTTTAAATTTCCTAAGGAGATTCCAAAATTGTATGTTAAAATGAAATTTATTTATGACTCAAAGTTTAAGAAATGATTCTCTAAAATATTCCCCTATGGGAAAAAACACCTGGCTTCTCTTGTCTGCTCATCTCCACAACTTTTTCTCTCCTATAAAAAAAAAAGAATTGCTGAATTGCTATTTAAATCTTGAGACTTCCTCTTGAGTTTAGATAAATGGGTGATTATATCATGTTTATTTTTCTTTTCTGTGGTTTCCAAATGTTATTTTGTATTGTGATTTTATATCCTGTAATAACAGATTAAAATTTTTAAAAAGTACTGTCCAGTACTTTTTATGGCCTCTGTGGCTTTCAAATGCTCGCTCTCTAGATCCATTCTCCCTACACTGCCTCACGTGCTGTACCCTGCTTGACTGATGGCCACACTGATTGAGAATCCTCCCTAGCCTGCTTCTAGTTATCAATTCTACGTACAGATAGACATTGTTTAAATAGTTCAAAAGTACAGCACCTGATACAGGGTCAAAAAAGGATGTGCTTAGTAGCAGGTTTCATTTTAATTATCAGGTCATTAATATTAAAGACACAGTAGGCTATTTTTATGATTCTAAAGCTGGAATTGGGTTTGCTATTAGTTTTATTGAACAATTGCAGGATGATGATACCAGTAAGGGAGGATGCAGAATTCAGAGCTGCTATAAAATTTGCTTTAAAAATACAAATAAAATAGTAAGTAGGGTACATGCAATGGTTTGGGGTCCTAAGAGGATTGGTAGTTAATACTTAAAATATTAACGTTAACATCCTTCTTGTAAGATTGAAACATAAATCATGGATAGTAGACTCAATATACTTCCTGGAAAATGAAGGTTTTCCATAAGCCATTACGCCATACTCTAGGTCAACCTAAATAAGTAGGAATTTTAGTCATAGGGCAAATGTGTAAAGAAATATAAATACATAGGAAATATATGTCTTTAGGTATAATTTTTCCCTAAAAACAGGAAGTTAAATTTGACGCTCTCAATAAAGTGTCAAGAAACACCAAGTTAGCTAGGTCAAAATGCAGTGCTAGAACAATACATAACTTTACATGGAAGTATTACAAAATGGTTACAGGATTCCGAAAAGTCTCACCCCTGCTGAGGGTATTTAAGAATGGGCATTTGAAGAAAGAGAATTTCTCTAGAGATATCTAGGCTGGGCTTGTGCTCCCCTCCCCATCCCCGGGATCCAGGATCCCCTTTTACTCAAACCTCTAGAGGAAGACTTCATGAGATCTTTCAGAGAGTTTAACACCTATTCTGTGAAGTAGGGTGGGTACAGTGAATCTGGGTTGAGGGCAGAAATAAAGGAGAGGAGACCACTTTGGTTGGTAAGTCCTTTCAGGGTATGTTGGATATATGAGTGTTTCCCTTGGACCTGATTTGTGCAGAGATAGAGAGGGAGAGAGAGAGATTTTTATCCAGTTATAGGTGAAAAAAGCCCGACTGAACAAAAATGTGGTTATGATTACATCCCACTCATGGTGCTTTTTCACTACATTCATCGCACCAGTAAGCTTGCTTTCTTTACCTCTCAGGTGTGTGTTTGTTCACTTCCCTATATACCTGTTCAGCTTTCTCTTCTTTTTCAGTATTTTTCTTGACTTTTGTGTTTTCTGCTTTGCACTAACATCATTATCTATTTGCAAATGTCTCCTTAAGCAATTCAGTTTCTAAATTCAGCATCTGTTTCCTTTATATTCAGTGATAAAACAAGCAAAGTTGCAGCATCAAAGAAAAATTACTAGTCAAAAGATTTGAGATTGTTTCCCCTTAAAATGAGGTGTAAAAAAACCATGATCCTTTTTGGAAAGCACCAGGGTATGAGCCTGCTTTGAAAAAGACACCTGTTTGCAATTTAGCCACTGCAGGTTCATAGAGGTGTGCTTATATAATATTACTCAGGACTTTTAGAGAACACAGGCTGGTAGAGCATCAGAATTTATTTTCTAGTTAAGCTTAAATCCCAAGGGAAAGTATCCTAAGAAAATGTCTAAAAGTGTGAATGTTTTTTATTCACAATAAAGTAGTGTGGTTTAAAGCATCAACTAAAATATTCCAAACTAAAAAAGAATAGCAACAAATCTCTTAATATGAAAAGCCACTAAATGTATGCAAAACTTCATCTTTAGCCTGCTTATTTGATATAAATTCATAAATCCTGTGTGATTTCCCTTCCAACTTTGTGATTTGTTTATTGCGCTTAAATTGGTTCTTCCTTTCAATTAAATTATTTTGAGATAGAGTTTAATTACTGTTGAAGGCACAGAAAAAATGTTAAGCAAAAGTGGAAAATAGCTTTGAGGGGCGCCTGGGTGGCTCAGTCAGTTAAGTGTCTGCCTTTGGCTCAGGTCATGATCCCAGGGTCCTGGGACTGAGCCCCGCATCAGGCTCCCTGCTCAATGGGGAGTCTGCTTCTCCCTCTCCCTTTGCCTGCCGCTCCCCCTGCTTGTGCTCTCAGTCTCGCTCTCTGTCAAATAAATAAATAAAATCTTTAAAAAGAAAAGGAAAATACTTTGAGAAGAGATTTGTGTTGGCTTTCTGTTTTCTCCCTGCCCACCCTGTGCAGCCCAATCCTGCCCTGTGGGGCAGTAGGAATGGCAGAGAAATAATCTAAGCACAGGCTGCTACAGATGCTCTAATGTAAAGCCAACTTGAAAAGCTACCAGTAGAACCGGGTTCTCTGAGTCAGTAAGTGTCAGTGAGCTGCCAGCGTTACCATTTGGCAGAGCGTTGACTATGCAGTAATGAACAGAGGAGAAAATCTATGGGATAAAGGAGAAAGTACCCATATTAAATAGTGAGTACAGAAAGAGTAAGTTCAAGAGAAAATCAATAGGACAGCAACACTTGGAGAGAGAGAGAGACAGAGAGAAAGATTAAAGAAAGAAACAGGCAGAAACTGTAAACTATTCACACAAAATTGAATGGGCGAGGTCCTACAGAGTAAATTTATTCGAGAAGAGTCAAGTTTTCTGCAAAGGCAGCAATGCCCATTCTTCACTCTGGTTACCCTGGCAACATGACTCTTTTCCTAAAATAATGCCATTATAATAAGAAAAAAATGAACAAAAATGATATGAAAAGTGATTAGAGGGCAGGTCTCAAGCCACCTTGGAAAGTGCTCCAGGGAAAAATTTGAAAGCTATTTATTCCATAAAGGAGTGAAATCATGAGGAAATTCACTGAATTAAGCAAGGACAAGTAGAATGTGTTGCCTTCAAATGTTTTCCCTGTGTGCTGCACAGTTCCACCCTTGGACTGAGGCAAATAGAAACCTTGCCTGCTTTGTAATGCTCTAGAAGGGGCCACATTCTGATCTCCTTTCAACTTCCTCTGCCTGGGGGTCAGGGGGATGGGGGAATCGCCGGGGCTTCTGGGATGTGGGCACTCAGAACCCGTGCGTCACTTCCAGACCATGGTCCTGCTTCCCATACACTGGAAATCCATGCCCAAATGGCTTCAAGTCTGTTTTCAGGATCTTCCTGAGTCCTGTATAGGACAGATTACCTACTGTTGTGGGTGCCTCTAGGCTCAAGTGTCGGCTAAGGGGAGATTATCTGTGGAGACTTTGGACAGATTTGGAGGTCCAGGCTGGGGTGTTCGGCCTCACAGTATAAGATCGAGGCAAGGCTGGAGGAGTAGAGGGGCATACTGCATAACCACATTTAGGCACTAAATTCTGTCCTTCCACATGATTTTGAGGAGTGACTTTTTCAAAGTAAAAGATTAGAGCATACTTAACTGTGTTATTTTCAGTTTAATGTAATACTTAAGTGTTAGACATATGGAATATGAGCCTTCATTTCTGTTCTTGTCCTGGTCTCGCAAATATCAAGGGCAGACCTTATGCTGCCTGTCATAGATCATTGCACTTAACATTTGTGTTGGCAATTCTTTTTTTCTATAAGTGCTTTAAAGGCAAAGACGACCAATAACCTACAGACATTATGAATACTCTTGGAATATGATTTGGAAAATCAGTAAATACAGATTTAAGATGATTCATCTTATGCATGCACGAAATTCCATAAGGCCTTCTACGCATACTCTCATCAAGGACCAGAAAAATGAGCAGAGCAGGAGCCAAGGGAGAAAATATTTGCAGAGGTAGCCACATGGATCTTTAAAAAATACATTAAAGAATGAAACTCAAGGGGCGCCTGGGTGGCTCAGTCGTTAAGTGTCTGCCTTCGGCTCAGGTCATGATCCCAGGGTCCTGGGATCGAGCCCCGCATCAGGCTCCCTGCTCAGCGGGAAGCCTGCTTCTCTCTCTCCCACTTATCCTGCTTGTGTTCTCTCTCTGGCTGTCTCTCTCTGTCAAATAAATAAATAAAATCTTTAAAAAAAAAAAAATGAAACTCAAGAGTTATCGTTGTGAACATAATTCAAGCAAGGTGTAAAATTTTAAAATATCATATTATTTTCACATTTTTCTTTTTTCTTTTTTTATTATGTTATGTTAATCACCATACATTACATCATTAGTTTTTGATGTAGTGTTCCATGATTCATTGTTTGCATATAACACCCAGTGCTCCATATTTTTAATCTTAAGGATCAGTGCTGAAAAAAGTGTGACCTAATGCTTCTCAATAGACGTCTTGGGTTGGTAACTTCCTTATTATTATTTTTTACCTGAGTGACAATATTGATATTTTTAAAATATCTTCCCCACCAGTTGATCAAAAGAGGCAAAGAATGTGAAAGCATTTTGAGACTATTTTATAAACTTAAATACTTTTATGTGTGTTAAATTAAATCAATAAAACATAATTACATGTTATAGAGTGAAACTGTATTATATAAATATAAACTTTAACCTAATTATAGTCAACATTTATGAAAATGCTTTTGAGATAAATGTTGCATTTTATCATTGATTTTGAATAGATTATAATGGTTAAGTAATGATAAGAAATGTCTATGGCACATAAGCTGGAACATCAAATCTATTTCTCCCTCACATTTAATTTTAGTATTTTAGTATAATCTTCTTTGTGCAAGCTATTTATGTAATCTCTACCTTTTAGAATCAAGTTCCAAAGCATGGTGGCATTTACCAGAAATAATGTTACAGAGAGCTAAATGACACAATCAGTGCAAGACTCTGGGAATACATGATGAGCAAGCACAGAGGAGATTCCTCTTCCAGTAGAGCTTGCAATCTAGTTGGGAAAAGGTAACGAAGAAGCCCTATATATTAATAAACATTTATAATTTCACTTATTCAGATAAGTGCTTCTTGTGAAAGGAAAGTGATGTATGAGAGCATCTCACAAAGCAGTGGTTCTCAATCTTTAGCACACATCTTAATCCTGTGGAGGGCTTAAGTTACTGTACAGAAAGTCCAGAGCTTGATTTTGCACATCTAACTACTTCCCAGGTAAAGCCAATGCTACAGGTATTAAAAACAAACAAACAGGGCGCCTGGGTGGCTCAGTTGGTTAAGCGACTGCCTTCGGCTCAGGTCATGATCCTGGAGTCCCAGGATCGAGTCCCGCATCGGGCTCCCTGCTCAGCAGGGAGTCTGCTTCTCCCTCTGACCCTCCCCCCTCTCATGTGCTCTCTCTCTCAAATAAATAAATAAAATCTTTAAAACAAACAAACAAACAAACAAAAAACCAATCTGTCATAAAAAAAAAAAAAACTTCACCTAGCTTGAGAGATGACTACTCCTACATTTGTATCCAGTGTGCAAAACAATTTAAGCTCAGCAAGTGTGAAATAAATGTCCATCTACTGATTTCACTTATGTGCTCTCTGTAACTTATCCCACTAACCAGGGATTTCATTCTTCAGATGACCATTTCTTCAGAAATGATCATGAATTTATTATGATGAGTACAATCAATTGGGCAGAAAACCAACCAGTAGTAGTTTTATGACCTAAACTATAAACTCTGTATCTTCTCCTTTCCCCTTTTATTGTTGTCATTTATAAAATTATATTTTAAGGTAATTAGAAGTGCAGAAAATTTCCTATGAGAGAAAATGAAAGTGGCAATTCCTGTAATGGAAGCAATTAGAAATTGAAACAGAACAAAAGATGGATAATACTACGAAAGTCAGTTAAATAAATCTGTGTCCAGAAGCCATTGGTACACAACTATAGCTTAGTTTAAGCTGAGGAAATTGTACAATCGTTAGAAATTATGTATGTCAAAATATTGCAAGCTACACCAAAATAGTTTAATGATGGATAATTAATATTTGTAATATTTTACACCTACTCTATTTTTCTTATCTTTGAGTAGGGATCACACCATTCAAACTGAAAAATGAAATACTAAATATTAAAACAAATTGAAAAATTAAGCATTATACAAATATAATACCATAATAAGGCCTTATGGCTGTTCTTACTATAATTACATAGATAAGAATATAGAATTAAAATTTAATGTGGTTAAAAAAATTTAATGTGGTTATAATTTTATAATTGTATTTATAGACAATTTTATATTAATGAAATGAATGATTAAAACAAAGAAATTTTAGAAATAAAGTTGTATATGTATCAATAAATTATTCACTATTTTCCCTCTAGGCCACAACTACACAATGCAGCAACACTATAATTTTCAAGAAATGGAAGAAATGACCTTTGTATGCATTTAAAAGAAGCTATTCCTAAATGTTTCCTTCAGGCTATTAAGTTGAATCAAAATTCTTTAGCTTGACATTTTTTCGGATTCTACTTGCTTCAATAAAACTCAAGTTTGTTTACACGTTTAATCCTATATAACAACTCTGAAAAAGAGTGACCTAATGTTTCTCAAGCATCATTTTGCTGAAAGGATTTTGACTTTAAGAATACGTGTTAGCTGGCAATTAATGATAGATTGACTTATGATCACATCTCACCAAAAATAATATAAAATAATATATGTACCAAAATATAAATAAATCAGTGTGGAATGGGCCATACTTAATGCCACTCACATCTATACTGGATAACTAAATAAAAGTTGGAAATAATTTATATGTTCTTGGTACAATTTCTTTTTTTTAAAGATTTTATTTTTAAGTAATCTCCACACCCAACATGGGGCTTGAACTCACAACCCCGAGATTAAGAGTCACATGGACTACCAACTGCGCAGGCTAGGCACCCTGTACAATTTCTGCTTCCTATTGTTATAAAAATTTGCAGGAATAAATGGCGTAACTACATTAGACCTTTAATTCTGATTTGATTAATTTGTCTTTTCTATATAACCATGACCTGTGGTAGAATGCAATTAGAAATCATGGGAACTGAGTTATGATTAATTTTAGTATAAGTGAATGTCCTGAAAGAGGTAGCAGAACCTTTCAAAATTATTAAAATGAAGGTCATGAGACTCAGCTATATTGCTATCTCTAGAAAATTGTTTCTTGATCCAAACTGTTAGACACAGAGTAGATTACATGTTCCTTCTTCAGTAGCATCCAGTGCTTGACTCTGGTGTGGTCTACCTCACTACAGGTTGTTGGTAATACTTATTCACTTATCTGTCCACTCTATTGAACTGTGCACTCCTTGGAGACATTGAATGTATCTTACGCACATTTTCCCCTCCCTTTCTTTTTTTAATTTTATTTTAATTTTTAGTAACGCTATGTTTTTAGAGCAGTTTCAGGTTCCATGCAAAATTGAGGGGAAGATACAGGTGTTTCCCATATACGCCTAACCCCTCACAAGCATAGCCTCCCTCATTATAAACATCATTCACCAGAATGTTACATTTTTTTTTACCAATGATGAACCTACATTGACACTTCATAATTATCAAAGTCCCTAGTTTAAATTATGATTTACTAATGGTGGTGTACATTCTGTGGGTTTGGACAAATGTATCATGACATATAACAACCATTATGGTATCCTATGGAGTATTTTCACTCTGTGCTCTGACTATTCATCTTCCTTCATCCACTCCAAACCCTGGGAAACCACTGGTATTTTTATTGTCTCTGTAGTTGTCTTTCTAAAAAATATTTTATTTATTTATTTGAGAGAGAGAGGTAGAGAGATCATGAGCAGGAGGGAGGGCTAGAGAGAGAGAGAGAGAAGCAGACTCCCCGCAGAGCAGGGAGCCCGATGTGGAACTCTATCCCAGGACCCTGGGATCATGACCTGAGCCAAAGGTAGATGCTTAACCAACTGAATCACCCAGAGGCCCTCTATAGTTCTGTTTTAACCAGAATGTCATATAGTTGGAATCATACAGTATGCATTTCAGGCTGTTTATTTATTTTTTTTCAGTTAGTAATATGCCTTTAAGTTTCTTCCATTTCTTTTCATGGCTTGATGGTTCATTTCTTTTTAGTGCTGAATAACATTCCATTATCTGAATGTACCACAGATAATTAAGCTATTCATCCAAAAAAGAACATCTTGGTTGCTTTCAAATTTTGGCAATTATAAATAAAGCTGCTGTAAAATCCATGTGCAGGTTTTTGTGTAGATGTAAGTTTCCAACTCCCTTGGGTAACTACATGCATTTGCATTCCCACCAGCAATGAATGAGAGTACTGCTGCTCCACATCCTCACCAGCATTTGCTGTTGTTAGTGTTCAGGATTTTGGTCATTCTAATAGCTGTGTAGTTGGATCTTATTGTAATTTTAATTTGCATTTTCCTGATGATGTATGATGTAGAGTATCTTTTCATATGTTTATTCGTCATCTATATCACTTCTTTGGAGAGGTTTTGGCCCATTTGTATGTCAAGCTATTTGTTTTCTTATTGTTGAGTTTTAAGAGCTTTTTGTATAGTTTGGATAACAGATCTTTATCAGACACCTCTTTCTGCAAATATTTTCTCCCAGTCTGTGGATGGTCTTATTCTCTTGACAGGGTCTTTTGAAGAACAGAAGTTTTTATTTTAATGAATTCTAGCTTATCAACTATATTTTTCATGGATCATGCCCTTAGTAGGGTAGGTAAAAAAATCATCTCCATGCACAAGGTCATCTAGGTTTTCTAGGTTTTCTTTTATATTATCTTCTAGGAATTTTATAGTTTTGGATTTTAAATCTAGATCTGTGATCCACTTTGAGTTAATTTTTGTGAAGGGCGTAAGTCTATGTTTAAATTCATTCTTATTTTTTATGTGCCTATACCCTTGTTCCAACACCATTTATTGAAAAGATAACTTTTGACCTACTGTATTTACTTTCTCCTTTGTCAAAGATGAGTTGACTATATTTATGTGGGATCCTATTCATTTTTACAATCCAACACCCAGCACCGTGTCTGGCACAGGGCGAGTTTTCACCATATTTTTGTTCAGTGAATGAATAAATGAATGAGCAATCTTAGATTAATATTATATGGATATGATGCTTTATTTATTCAATTTCTAAGTTTTTTTAAAGGCAGGTGGCAAAAATGCACACTCAGATAAAAAAATAAATGAAAATAAGCACTTTGAAAGAAAAATGATTAGAATAATATTAATAAGCAAACAAAACAATGGAAATTTTTTTAAAATTGCTAATTCTAGGTTAATATTTAGATCTTAGCATCTTATTGGCTACATTAAAAAAGTGAAAGCTATTACAACTATATAACATTCTGGAAAAGGCAAAACTATGGAGACAGGAAACGACCAGTAGTTGTCGGGTATTGGAGGGTGGAGAAGGTGTGAATAGGAAGAGCACAAAGAATTTTAAGGCAGTAAAAACACTCTGTATGATAATATAATGGTGGATATATGTCGTTATACATTTGTCCAAACCCATAGAATATACAACAACAAAGGTGAACTGCAGTGTAAACAATAGAATGTTGATTATGACGTTATCAAAGGAGGTTCATCAATTCTAAGAAATGTACCACTCTGGTGAGACATGTTGATAATGGGGGAGTCTATACACATTTGGGAACAGAGGGGTATATGGGAAATCTTGGAACCTCTTCAGTTTTGTGGTGAATGTAAAACTGCTCTAAACAGATGAACTCTATGATAAATAACAAATAAATGTGCTGATTTGAAGAGAAATATGGTTAAATTAAATTTAGTAACTAGATAAAATAACAGAAATTCTTAATATGTTGCTAGTTGTAGGTGAAAGTTGAGCTCTAAGATTCTCATAAACTAAAGCAAATGGAGAAACATAATCTTAAGATTCGACATAATCATAAAAATAATTGTTTGGATTTTTTGAAATTAAAACACTAGAAAAAAATTCTTGATGCCTCTTGAAGGAACACTGAATGATATAGTAAGCAATATCCTTTAAAAATCCCTATAATGGTTATAAAGGCAAAATTTATATAATGGTTCCTACAGCATCTTTGATCCAAGCTGAGCACATGATGCCCACAGGAAAGTCCGATCAAAGAAGTTAAGATAGAAAAGCACTGAGGTCCAAATCCAGAGACCCTAAAATAGAGTACCTATATAATATAGTACCTATGAAGGTAGTATTCTCCACATCAAAGGTGATACATGATTCAACACATCTTCCAAGAGTAATCCCATTAATAGCAACCATTAGTTTTAATTGGTTCATTTTTTTTTTTTTATATTGAGGAGCAAAGAGTATGATATTATAGTCTGTGAAAATCTAGAGACCTGATAGTAATCCTATTGATCAAAGGCAGGCCTATGGGGTGCCTGAGTAGTTCAGTCAAGTAAGTGTCTACCTCTTAGTTAGCTCGGGTCATGATCTTGTGGGTCCTGGGATGGAGCCCCAGGTGGAGCTCCGTGCTCAGCGGGAGTCTGATTGAAGATTCTCTTCCTCTGCCCCTCCCCCTGCTCTCTCTCTCTCTCTCTCTCTCAAATAAATAAATCAACATTAAAATAAAAAAAAATAAAGGCAGGCTTATATGCTTTATAATTAGCTAAGGATAGTAAGGATGGTTGATATCTAAAATGAAAATTAGATTTCAAAACAAAGAATTTTGTCTAAATAAGTGGTCCACCCCATCTTTGCATAGAGATAGCAAGAGAAAGTATACAGGGTCTGATATTTTCTTGGTAAATAAGTCTGTGTTTGTTCCAAAATAAAATAAATAAATGACTGAGGACTTAAAGACTTATACCACACTAGGTGGCCTCAATAATTTTATCCTGAATACTTTTCAAAGCAAATATTATCAATCACTCACCAGGGCCTCTAAAACATTGCATTTTAAGCAATTTGACTTCCCAGTGAACCATTAAAAGCTAAATTAGTTGTAAAAAACACCCTGAGGTAACTAAACATGTTAGCATGCTGCATACAATTGTTGGATATAAGCCAATTAGACATTGGAGAACATGTGCCAAAAACAGATTTCAGTTTTAGAGTAGTTGATTCTAAGTCATTCCATCTGATAAAGCAATTGCCATACTCGATCATGATAATGAAGTCATGTTACCAACCTGTTGTGGATACAATATCTTTGTTGTTGTTATTGTTGTTATTTTTTCAGTAAACTCTATCCCCAACGTGGGGCTCGGACTCATGACCCCTAGATCAAGAGTCACACGCTCTACGTACTGAGCCAGCCAGGTGCCCCCAGAACATGGTATCTTTAGGTTGTCTGCAGTTGTGACAACCATTCATTCAGTTTATCTAAGAGCTATATTAAGTCATTAATCCAATGTTAAACAGAAGGAATGTTAAAAACTCTGATTTTGAGAAAGTGGGCTTTGGTATATTTTTAAACATTATATTACCATAAGATTTGTGGGTAATAAAATTATGTATCTATGTATTATGCTCATCTACACTGTATGCATTATATTAAATAGAATCCAATATACTTCTTGAAAATGGAAGTTGTATGTGCAAAGATTTAATGGTTTAAATCACTTGAAATCTATTAAGTTCAGACAAAAATTATCATAATCATAATAGGTTATGCTATTTTTCAACCATCTATATTTTTAGTGGATGTTTGTCTTTTGTCATGTTTAAACAGAAAAAAAAATCCCTATGACTGAATCTGAGAAGAAATAAAAAAAAATTAAAATACCTAAATTGTATATTTATCATTGTAAAAAAGAAATTCGTTTTTTTTTTTTTTAAGATTTTATTTATTTATTTGACAGAGACAGTGAGAGCAGGAACACAAGCAGGGGGAGTGGGAGAAGGAGAAGCAGGCTCCCCGCTGAGCAGGGAGCCCGATGTGGGACTCCATCCCAGGACTCTGGGATCATGACCTGAGCCTAAGGCAGCCGCTTAACAACTGAGCCACCCAGGCACCCAAGAAATTCGTTTTTAAACTTGAAATTTGGGGGGACTAAGACCATTTTTCTAGATAATACAAGTTACTTTCTTTTTTAAAAATGTCAGATATGTTAATTCATTTATTCATCAATTTATCAATTATTTGTTAGGTGCCTATCAAATCAATACATTGTACACCTTAAACTTACAAAATGTTATATGTTGATTATATCTCAAAAAAGAAAAGGAAAGGAAAAGAAAAGGAAAAAAAACCCAAAAACATAGCCCAGTGATGGGCAAAGAAAAAACAAATCACAAGCTTCAAGACCTCTGAGTTCATAAGTGGTATAACAAGATTACCACATAGTTAAAAGCCCAGACATTGTTCACCAATCTGGTTCTCAACCCTTCCCCCTTGAACTAGCTGTGTAACTTTTGGCAAATTCCTTAACAAAATTTCAGTGTTCTCACTTAAGATGAGAACCTTAAAGGCAATAATTCTGCTTCACAGGGTTGCCTTGAGAATTAAATGAGATAACGTGCTCAACTCATCATTAGAGTATTGGCTCATGGTAACCCTTTACCAATATCTTCTAAATGTTGTAAAGGTGCATGAAAGGTCTGAATGATGCTTAGTCAGGCTTTATGGTCCAGGGTGAGTTAGATCTACAGCACGGAATGAGGAGGAACAGTTACTCTGGGTGTAGTCCTAAAGAAGAAAGTGACTGTTTTTTAAAAAAAAGATTGAGTGTCTCTATGTGCTAAGACCTGAAAAGATAAGGGAACTTAGGTCCCTATCTGTCATGGAGCTTATAGTCTATAATAAAGCAAACATCTGTCTCTGTCTGTCTCTCTGTGTGTGTATGTGTCTAAAAATGTAATTTAGAAATGACTACAAAGCTTAATTGGCATAATGGATATTAGGATGCAGAAGAGGAATGCTCTGAATAGAGGAAAATGTATCAAAGGTATCAAGTAAAATTTCACAGATGCTGTGGCATTTAAACAGCAGTCTAAAATATGAAATTAGGAAATAATTACTTGAAGAAAATACTAAAATTGCTATGGAATTATAAAGATTAAGTGAATTACATGATGCTTCTGAAGAATAAAAGTATAGATGTCGTATAAAATTAGGGTAATTAAGACTATAGTATTGGCACAGAGGGATCAGTGGATCAGAATTGGAAACCCTAGAGGTAGATTCACACATGTTTGAAACATTCAGTATGTGACAGAGGGAACGTTGCAGATCAATGGGGGAAAGAAGGGTTCTTCAACAAATAGAGCTGAAAATAAAATGGTAATCCATGTGGAAAACAGATAAAATTTGCCTAAATCATGTCATGAACCAAGATAAACTTTGGATACATTAATGTCAACAACAAAACTAAAACTTTGAGCAGAAAAAAATGTAGACGTTTACAAGATACCAAATTAAGGAAAAATTCTAATTCTAGAACGCTACACAAAAAAGAATATTGACCATAAAAGAAAATATTGATAATATTGATTACAGTATATTAACACTGAGAAAGTTGATTCTTTCAAATATACCGTAAGAAAGTAAAAGGAGAAGTTACGAACTGTAGATGTTCAAAGAGCATACAGTGGAGAGATTAGTATCAAGTATATAAAAATAACTCCTATTATTAATAAGAAAATCACAACCCAATAGGAAAAAATGGGCAACAGACATGAATAGATATTTCTTACCAAAGGAAACACATATAGCAAAACAACTTATGAATAATTATTTATTATCAGTTGTGATCAGGGAAATGCAGACCAAAGGTGCAATGACATATTTATATTCATTCAACTGGCAAAAATTAAAAAAGCAGATAATATTGTTAGAAGTGATGCATCTCGATGTTTTTTTTAACTGAGGTAAGATTGACACATAACATTTTATCAGTTGCAGATGTATCCCATAATAATTAAATATTTGTATGCACTGTGAAGTAAATACCATGTCCAGATGTCATCTGTGACCATACAACATTACATTGTTTTTTCTTATGATGACTTTTAAGATTCACTCTTGGCAGCTTTCAAATATGCTATGAAGTATTTTTGACTATGGTTGTCATGTGGTAGATTATATCTCTATGACTTATTTTTTATCTAGATGTTTTCACCTCTTGACCCCATCACCCATTTCTCCTAACTCCTAACTCCTTTCCCCTCAGGCAACCATCAATCTATTCTCTGAATTTATGAATTTTGTTTTGTGTAAAGATTCCATATATAAGTAAAAACTTACAGTATTTGTCTTTATATCACTTATTTCACTTATTTAGCATAACACTCTCAAAGTCCATCCATGGTGTTGCAAATGGCCAAGACTTCCTTCTTTTTTATGGCTGAGGAGCATTCCATTTGTGGGCATGTATATGTACATATATGTATATACATATATATACATACATAAACCAAATCTTCTTTATCCATTCATCTATTGATGGATACTTAGGCTGTTTCCATGTCTTGGTTAATATGAATAATGTTATAATGAACATAAGGGTGCATGTGTCTCTTTGAATTAGTGCATTCTGTTTTATTTGATAAATGCCTAGTAGTGGAATTGCTGGATCATATGGTCATTCTATTTTTTTTAATTTTTTTGAAGAACATCCATACTGTTTTCCACACAGTGGCTGTACCAATTCACACTCCGATCAATAGTGCACCAGGGTCACCTTTTCTCTACATCCTCACCAACACTTGTTATTTCTTGTCTTTTTGAATAGCTATTCTGAGAAGATGATATCTCATTGTGGTTTTGATTTGCATTTCCCTGATGATTATGATGCTGAGCACCTTTTCATGTGCCTAATGTGAAGCCCAAGTGTAAAGTTAGCTTTGGACTTTATTACATTGAGGAATTTTCCCTCTATATCTGCTTTGTTGAGAGTTTTAATCATAAATGAATTTTGAATTTTGTCAAATGCTTTCCTTACATTTATTAAGATGATCATATGATTATTATATTTTGTTTTGGTAATGTGGTATATCAGTTTGATTAATTTGCAGATATTGAACCATTTTTGCATCCTTGGAATAAATCTCACTTGGTCATGGTTTATGATCCTTTTAATGTATCGTTGAATTTGGTTTGCTAATCTTTTTTTTTTATATATAAAAGATTTTATTTATTTGTCAGACGCAGAGAGAGAGAGAGAACACAAGCAGGCAGAGAGAGAAGTAGGCTCCCCGCTGAGCAGGGAGCCCCATGTGGGACTTGATCCCAGGACTCTGGGATCATGACCTGAGCCAAAGGCAGATGCTTAACCGACTGAGCTACCCGGGCATCCCAGTCTAGCTAATCTTTTGTTGAGGATTTTTTGCATCTATGTTTATCAGTGATATAAGCCTGTAATTTTGTTGTTGTGGTGGTGGTGTCTTTTCCTGGCTTTGGTGTCAGGGTAATGCTAACCTTGCATAATGAGCGTGGAGATAATCCCTCCTCTTTAATGTTTTGGAAGAGTCTGAGAAAGATAGGTATTAAATCTTTGATTATTTGGTAAAATTCATCAGTAAAGCTGTATCGTCCTGGAAATATTTTTTGTTGGGAGTTCTTTGATTACTGATTCAATTTCCTTAGTAATAACTGGTCTATTCAGACCTTCTATTTATTCATAATTCATTCCTGGAAGATTGTATTTTCTAGGAATTTATTCATTTCTTCTGGCTTGCCCAATTTGTTGGTGTACAATTTTACATAGTAGTGTTTTATGATCTTTTGTTTTTCTGTGGTATCAGTTGTAAATTTTCCTCTTTCATTTCTGATTTTACTTATTTGAGCCCTTTTCCTTTTTCTTGGTGAGTCTAGCTAAAGGTGTAATTTTTGTTTATCTTTTCAAAGAATGAGCTCTTAGTTTCATTGATCTTTTTTTACTGTCTTTTAAATCTCTAGTTCATTTATTTCTGCTCTGATCTTCATAATTTCTTTCCTTCTATTAACATTGGGCTTAATTTGTTCTTCTTTTTTGAGTTACTTTAGATGTAAAGTTAAATTGTTTATTTGAGATTTTTCTTGTTTCTTGAGGTAAGTCTATCTCTCCATGAACTACGCTTTTAGAACTGCTTTTGCTGCATTCAATAGATTTTGTTATATTGTATTTTTATTTTCATAAGGTATTTTTAAAACTTTTTCATTGACCCATTAGTTGTTCAGTAGTATATTGTTTAATCTCCACATATTTGTGATGTTTCCAGCTTACTTCTTGTAATGGATTTCTTTCATATCATTGTGGTCAGAAAAAATGCTTTACAGGATTTCAATCTTCTTGAATTTATTGAGACTTTATTTTGTGGCCTAACATGTGATCTATCCTAGGGAATGTTCCATGTGCACTTGAAAAGAATGTGAATTCTGCTGCTTTTGTGTGGAATATTCTACACATATCTATTAAGTCCATTTCCTCTAAGGTCAATGTATCTTTATTAATTTTTTGGTCTTGATGTCTATTCATTGATGTAGGTGAGGTGTTAACATCCCCTACTATTATTGCATTGCTTTCATATTATTAATATTTGTCTGTTAATATTTGCTTTGTATATTTAGGTGCTCCTGTGTTATGTGCATAAATATTTATAAATGTTATATCTCTGTTGGATTGACCCTTTTACCATTATGTAATACTCTTCTTTGTCTTTTATTACAATCTTTTTTTTAAAGTCCATTTTTCTGGTATAAGTCTAGCTATACCACCTTTCTTTACATTCCCATTTGCATGGAATGTCTTTTTCCATCTCTTTACTTTCAGTCTGTGCACTTACATCTGAGGTGAGTCTCTTGTAAGCAGCATATAGGTCAATCGTTTTTTTTGTTTTTGTTTTTGTTTTTTTATCCATTTAGGCACTCTGTGTCTTTTGATTGGAGAATTTAGTTCATTTACATTTAAAGAAATTATTGATATATATGTACTTACTGTCATTTTTTAAATTGTTTTCTGGCTCTTTTTATTCTTTTCTTCTCTTGATCTCTTCCCTTATAATTTGAGACTTCCTTTAGTGTTATGTTAGATTCCTTTATCTTTTTTTGTTTATCTACTATAAGTTTTTTGCTTTTTAATTATCATGAGGTTTACATATAAGAGACTATACATACGCAAAGCAATCTATTTTAAGTGGATAGAAACTTAAGTTTGAATCATTGTAAAACTGTTTAATTTTACTCCCTGTTACCCCATATTTTATGTTTTTGTTGTCATATTTTACTTTTTATTTTTTATACCTTAAATAATTATTGTAGTTACAGTTAACTTTATGACTTTTGTATTTTATTTTTTTTTATTTTTTTTTTTTTTAAAGATTTTATTTATTTATTTGATAGAGACACAGCGAGAGAGGGAACACAATCAGGGGGAGTGGGAGAGAGAGAAGCAGGCTTCCCGCTGAGCGGGGAGCCCGATGTGGGGCTCGATCCCAGGACCCTGGGACCATGACCTGAGCCGAAGGCAGACGCTTAACGACTGAGCCACCCAGGCGCCCCATGACTTTTGTATTTTAACCTTCATACTAGCTTTATGAGGGATTAATCCTCTACCTTTACTATATATTTACCTTTACTAGTGAGATTTTTACTTTCATATGATTTTTTATTACTAATTAGTGTCTTTTCTTTTCAGTGTAAAGAAGTACCTCTAACATCTCTTATAAGGCTAATTTAATGGTGATAAACTTCTTTAGCTTTTGCTTGTCTCTATCTCTTCTTCAATTCTGAATAATAATCCTCCTGGATAGAGTATTCTTGGTTGCAGGTTTTTTCCATTCAGGACTTTGAATATATCATACCCCTCTCTCCTAACCTGCAAAGTTTCTGCTGAAAAATCTACTGAGTATTATGAGGGTTCCTTTGTACACCACAAGTTGTCTTTATCTTATTGCTTTAAAAATTCTGTTTATCTTTAAAATTTAATGCTTTAATTATAACGTGTCTTGGTGAGGATCTCTATGGGTTCATCTTATTTGGAAGTCTCTGTGCTTCCTGAACCTGGATGTATGTTTCCTGCCCCAGGTTAGGGAAATTTTAAACCATTTTTAAAAATACATTATCTGCCCTTTTCTTTTTCTCATTTCCTGCTGGGACCCCTATAATGCAGATGTTATTCTGCTTGATGTTATCCTGTAAGTCCCTTAAGCTACTTTTACTTTTTAAAATTCTTTTTTATTTTTTATTTATTTATTTTTTTTAAGTTTGTTGCTCTGGGTGAGTTACAATACCCTGTGTTCTAGATTACTGATCCATTTTCTTCTTTATTTAGTTTGCTATTGAACCCCTCTAGTGAATTTTTCAGTTCAGTTATTGTATTCTTCAGCTCTGTGACTTCTGTTTGATACTTACTTATGTTCTGTATCTCTTCATTGAAGTTCTTATTGAGTTCATGCATTCTTTTCCCACATTTGGTGAGCATCTTTATGACCATTATTTTGAACTCTTTATCATTACTTATCTCTGTTTCACTAATGTCTTTTTATGAGGTTTAGTTTTGTTTTTTGGTTTGGAACATATTCATTTTTTTTTCATTTTGCTTCACTGTCTGTGTTTGTTTTTGTGTATTAGGCAAAATAAGTGCCTTTTCCAGTCTTGAAGGAGTGACCTTGTGTAGGAGATGAACCTTATCATCAAATCTGCTTTTGCTCTTGGTTGTCTCTTGAACTTTTGTAATTGCATAAGCAGCCTGATTTATTCTTGATAGGTCCCAGTTTTTGAGGATCTGCCAAGATATGCCAATGTTCCAAAGGGAGGAATCTCAGTCAGCACTTAGCTTCAGGCTGCTTGGAAGCCAGATCCTCAGGCATCAGCTTTTAAGTTATTGAGATTTTATATAATCCTGTGGGAATGCAATCATAAGCCATGCTGGCCTCTAAATTAGGAGATCTGGAGGTGTTCCCTGGGACACAGTTGCAAAAATTTGGACTTCAGGCAAGTGTATAAGCTCCTTTCTGGGAGGTACCCATGAGCTGTAATATGGGCAAGGGAGAGCACAGTGATGGCGCTCCCCATTTACATTTCCTGATAGAACCTCTGTAGTTTCTAGATGTATGGGATTTCTTAAGCCTGTCCCACAGGCTGAAGCTCAAGCCCAAGTAAATAGGTGTTACTCACAGGAAGACTAGGGGTGTGTTTCAGTCTGCTGTCTATGCAATGTTCTGGGGGTGGTAGCCTGCTGAGAACTATTTTTCTGATTTTTATAGTGCCCTGGGTTGCAGGAGTGCAAGACCCCAGCCACTATGGTCAGGTATTCAAGGGGCATCCCTATATAGACTGCATGCATCTACCAGCTTTAGGTAAGCAGTGGAAGAATGTTTGGGGCAGGGCATACCTATTGGCTTTAAAAAGTCAGTGGGGAAGTGCTTCGACTGTGTGTGCCCACCAATACTAACAAGGTAATGGGAGAATGCTGTGCCTGAGTACCTCATCAGCTTAGCAGGGAAGCAGGAGACTGCTATGATTGTGCATACCCATCCACTGGCTTTAGTAAGGCTGTGGGAGAATGCTATGGCTTCACATTTCCCCCGGCTTTAGCAAGACAACAAGATAATGCTGTGACCACTTGTGGCCTTGTGCTTTAGCAAGGCAGCAGAAGGGTGCTGTGTCTGCACATGCATGCCTGCACTAGCAAGGTAGAGGGAGAGAGCAAAAATGGCATCTGCCAGTGCCTCCATCCCTGGAGAGAGTTCAAACAGGTCCCTGCCCCTCTGGCAGATGCTTTAAGATTAGCAAATAAATCTACTTCATATATAGTCTAGGCAAACTGTTGTTTTTGCACTGAGTTCCAGGCAAGTGAGTCTGAACATGAGCCCTTCAAAAGGAGTATCTCATTTCCCTACAGCCCTTTGGGTCTCTTGGATATTAGCCCATTGGTTTTCAAAGCCAGATATTTTGGGGGCTTGTCTCTCTGGTCCAGGTCCCAAGGATAGCAGGGTCTAATGCAGGGCACAGACCCCTCACTTATCAAGGAGAAGCTCCAGACTTGGGAGATCCTTCCCTATTGTGGGTCACCACATTGGGAGTGGGTTTCAGTGAGACCACATCTCTGCCTCTCCTACAATCTTGATATGGTCCTTTTATGTTTTGTTCTGGAAGAGCTATTCAGTTAGTTTTCAGTTCTTTTTCAGAGGGAACTCTTCCATATGTAGGTGTAGATTTGGATGTCCAAGGCAGGAAGTGAGTTCAGGATCTTTCTACACCACCATCTTGGACTGCCACTAACAGTTACTTTCTTATGACTCTTTTTGATAACTTAGAACACGTGACACTCAGAAAAAAGAATCAAGGAAGTCTAGACTAGAATAATTTTCTGCCATAAACTTAACAAGTCTTAACCACGTGCCTGATATTATTCCACATGAAAGAATATTAGGGGAGCTGGACTTGTATAATGCAGACATAGATTACTCATGTTAATGATGTAGAAAAAACTTGAAATAGCTCATCATTTTCCAATCCCTTATACATTAATCCTGGACATCTATATATAGCCAATGAGCTTAACTTAAGGAGATTGGTATCAAGACAGTCTGTCCTGAATGATATCCTAACTGGACCACATTCCGGACTTAGTAGGATGAAGGGAAGTAGACAAATGGAAAGTAGCATCTGCTCTGTCTCCTAAATGAAGCTGGTATAACAGAGGTTTCCGTAAGAATGATAACATCACGGAAGCATTTAAACATAATTGGATTACTCTCAGTACAATTACCCCTATAAATGTGCTTTGAGTCTTCCTATGACCTTCTGTATCTAATTGGCAAAATTCAGTAGGAGGATAGAAAAGCAATAAATACAGGATGCTAATTTCAGTGTTTCAGCAGCATAACTGCTACTTATTAATAAGTGTTTCTTATCTTTTTGGACCTCACTGTTGAGTTTCAGCAATAGTCTTATAATATTTGTAACATTTATGTATAAATTAATACACATATGAATAATATGTATTCTATTATATTTTATATCACTGAGTAAGAAATTGAATTAATTAGTATTTAAAGAAATAAATACTATTTCTATATCTTTTCCCTCTGAAAATCTTGGTGTTTTTCATACAATTGATATGGAAATAATCTAAGATTCTGGTGTTAAGCTATTTAGAGACCTAACAGTAAGAGCACGGCAGGAAGTAAACACATGAATGAGGACATATATGTGTTCAAATAAGTCTATTTTACTTTGCCCTATGTTTTACTAGGATAGCATTGCTGCCCATCTCACATACCTCTTACATGAAAATTCAGATTAGAAAGACTTGGTTGAATTATAATGTCAAATATGAGAGATCTGTGTGCAAACTCGTCAAAGTAGTTGTCAAATTACAGTCCCTTGAATATTACACTTAAAACTGAGAAGATAATTGATAAAGCAAAATTTATCACTTTTTTTAGATAAATTATATAACTGTTCTATGTAGTCAAAATTACTCTGATGAATCAATGAAAAGTAATTATCTGTGTAAAATGCCTGGTAGATACAGTTTTAATATTTGTTATTCTTCTCTGTACTGAAGCAAAATTTCTTACAGATTTACATTCAACCATAGATACGACAATTATTACTATAAATCCATGCTAAAACACCTCATTATTCTTCCCTATGTTGATGCTTCTGGGAACTTCTTTTAACTTTTGAAGTCATCTTATAGTTGATAATTCTCTTAATGAATATTCTAAGTCTTTTGTCCATCCCCAATTTCATTCTTTTAGTTAGTGCTTTCAGTACTTACACAGGCCCACTGATTCTGCAAGAATGAATTTGATGCCATTTCAGCCATTGGAAAGTATTGAATTCAGACATAGTCACAATATTAATTAAATAGAATATGGATGGAAAACTGAGGATGCATATAAATAAATTGCTATCTATTCTTTGTATAATATTCCACAGATAAACACTAAGAGACTCTACATGAAAGCTATCATGCTGACCTATAAGTCCATTTCTTTTCTGCTTGTATAGGAAAATGTCTATATATATATTTTTTTATGATAGGGTTTGAAAGAGTGACCACTGGGCAATTTGATATCTTAGTTGACAAATATTAGCACAGAGGATCTTAATGTGTTGTGAGTAGAACAATATTGCATATTACATAATTTTGTGGCATTAACATTATGCACATACTGTAGGATACACTTGTATAAAATAGAGATACAGTGATTTTTCAGTTATAGTGAAGTAGGGATTGCTGCAATGCATTGGAATATGCAAATTTGAATTCCACTTGAATGAGCTTCCATTAGAGTCAAGTTTTCTGCCAGAAAAAAAAAAAAAGAAGCATTTATAATTCAATGCCTACCGAACATTTTAAAGAATGATCTGATATGGAGCACCTGGGTGGCTCAGTCGTTAAGTGTCTGCCTTCAGCTCAGGTCATGATCCCAGGGTCCTGGGATCAAGCCCTGCATCGGGCTCCCTGATCCGCGGGAAGCCTGCTTCTCCCTCTCCCACTCCCCCTGCTTGTGTTCCCTCTCTCACTGTGTCTCTCTCTGTCAAATAAATAAATAAAATCTTAAAAAAAAAAAAAGAATGACCTGATACATTTTTTACTAAATGAAAACTCAGTTTTTTTACTTGTTCAGGCATGGACAAGTTGAACTACTTCGAATTTTGTTATCTATGGACTACTATCTGCTGAGTCAATGATTTCTCTGAGCTTTACTTCTTTAACAAATAGCAACAGTGGTAACAAAGTGCTCTTATTATGAAAGCAATTAACAGGGCGCCTGGGTGGCTCAGTCGTTAAGCGTCTGCCTTCGGCTCAGGTCGTGATCCCGGGGTCCTGGGATCGAGCCCCGCATCGGGCTCCCTGCACCGCGGGGAAGCCTGCTTCTCCCTCTCCCACTCCCCCTGCTTGTGTTCCCTCTCTCGCTATGTCTCTCTCTGTCAAATAAATAAATAAAATCTTTAAAAAAAAAAAAAAAAAAAAAAAAAGAAAGCAATTAACATTAATACTGTGTCTAGGAAATACATAAAAATCTTTTTTAAGCATAAATTTTTATCATGAATCCCTTAAATGGGACAGAACATGGCATGAAACAAAGACACTTCAGGAAAAACTACCTTTATTAAAAAAGAAAAAAACTAAGTAAGAAAAAATGGAGAGAAAAATAATGGACATGTCTAAACTGCATATTTCTATATAACAAGTCAGTATGATATCAGTATTGCATTACAATATAAAATACAGAAGTAATAGAGAATGGGGATTCTATATTGTCACAAAATCCTCATAGCAATTTATAAGAATAATTTGCTCCCTGCTTCTAAGCAAATACTAAGTTTATATGTATGATTTTATATCACAAAACATACTACATAAATCCTAAAATAGTTATTTTGTTAGCATATAGGAAGTTATTAAAACAATATAATATATTCATTCTGAGGCAGCATGTTACTGAGAAAGTACCTTTGTCAAAGCAAATATTTTCTTTTGAGAATTCTGTATATGTCTGCTTTAGCAATAGAGTATGTATCTGTCAGGATAATCTAGGTTATGTTGTGATCATAAACAATCCAAAAATCTCAACAAAAGTTTATTTCATTTCCATTTTCCATGTCCATCAGTATTGATTAGGGTCCTGCTACAAGTTGTCCTCCGTCTTGGGCCCACGCTAACAGAATATTCACCCACTAAAACTGCTAACTGTGGTAGAGAGAAAGAGAAGGTGGTGAATTATACCGGCTCATAAAGCTCTTCCAACGTGTGACACACACTGAAAAAAGCAAGTAGTCATACGGCTACACCTCACTTTAAGACCACAGAGATTGCTATTTACCAAGTGCCAGGGAATGGAATTAGAAATATTTAGTTTATAGTACTAATGACTAACATAAGATTATTAAAAAATTATATTTAACCAGCAAAATCTGCTTATACAAGTCTGGTTATTAGAAGATGACAGGCTAAATTATATTACTATATACTGTCAGCTTAACCAAAACCAAACCAAAATATATCATCATCATTAAAAAGCAAGTAAAGCAGTATTTGAGAAGGATCACAGAAATAACTTAAAATTTTCCTACTGAATGTTATAATGTTTTTATTCCTTTGAAAAAAGAGAAAAGGAGAAAAACAGGAAGAAAACATAATAACTATGGTTAGGTTCTCCATTAAGTTCATTTTGTTTTAAACATGTATTACAAATGGGATTATTTTGGTAAGTAATGACAAAGTTAGAAAAAAAATTTTTGGTTATTTTAATGATTGAGAGGAAATACACTTAAGAGAATGTATTGCCTGGAGCTAGACTCCCTGTGTTTGATTTCCAATTTTACCATTTACTACCTGTATAACTTTGGGCAATATACCTATACAGTCTGTGCTTTTACTTCTGCATCTATAAACTGAGCATCATAATATAAGTCATAGAGTTGTTAAGAGGATTAAGTGAGCTAATACACAAAAGGCCCTTAAATCAGTCGTGAGCACACTAGTGGGACTCAGTAGAAGTTAATCAATTATGTTATAATCTCTCTCTCTCTCTATTGAAAATAAAGCAGCTGAGCCAATAACGATTTTAGACTGTGTCCCTCGCCCTTGCCATCTCACCATACCGCTAAGATGTTTAAGAAAGAAATAAGGCAATGAGACAGAGACAAGTTCTAATGTGCAAGACTTGAGACGGATGGAACTACCAAGATGTCTCTGTAGAAGAGGTGTGTGTGTGTGTGTGTGTGTGTGTGTGTGTACGGGGCTGGGGGTTTGCAGCCCCTTATCATGAATTGTATCCCTAGTGGATGGCACAGTTGGTACTAACTGACCTGATTTTTCTATATTATTTGGAAGCATAATCTATTTTCCCTATTCCCTGACTTCTCTCTATAACATTTATACAAGAGCACACACACACACACACACACACACACGCAAACAACTTGTGGGGGATGTGAGTGTGTCAAAACATACACTAGGAACAGAAATAGAAAACACTGTTTCTGATGAGTGGTAGCTCATTTATTTACAATTTTGTTAATCAAGTCTTCATTCTTCCCAATATAACTCTTTTCCTCTTATATGTAGTTAGTTTAAGTGTCCAATTTGGGTAAAATGTGTAGACTGCTTAGAAATAATTTTTATAAACCAACTGAAATAAAATTTTCAATAAGAACTGTATAAAATCTGTTTCTTATGTGAAAAGTTGTGTTTTTCCTTATCTTTATACAAACCTTAAAGATTTTTTGACATTTTATTGCATGATCTATATTCACAAATGTGTATGCAAATGGCATACACATAAGTAGCTGTTTCACTACCACCCAGGTCAAAAACCACCATTCATCGGTACCCCAGGAGTCCACTTCAGCCCCAACTAATTCCAAAGCCTCTTCTGAAACTGAAGTTTACTCCTTTCTTTTATTTTTATTTTATTTGCCACCTATGTAGGAATCTTTAACATTATTGTTTAGTTTTGCCTGCTTTAAATTTGTATACATGGAATCAAACCACGTGTTTTCTTTTATGTCTTGTATAATTAATTCAACATTATGTAGGCAAAATTCACCTTTATTGTTATGTGTAGCTCTACTTTGTTTTGTTTTGTTTCATTGCGGTGTAGTAATGAAATATGCATGAATATATACATTCTATTATGTGGATCTGGAGGTATTTCTAAGTATATTATTGCACACGTATCAGTGATCCACGAGCACATAGACATTTGTATATATTGAATATATATCTAGGGTTTGAATTGCTTAGTTATGTGTATTTCAGATGTACAAGATAATGCCTGATGTTTTCTAAAATAGTTGTATCAATTAACAGGAGTATATGAAACTGTACAATGCCCCACATTCTTGGCAATTCTTGGTATTATCACCCTTCTCATTTTCCCAACCAATGGATGTGTTTTGAAATCTAATTTTGGTTTTAATTTACATTTGCCTGATAATTTATGAACTGGAATGACATTTCATATGTCTGTTGGCATTTTCCTGTCCTGTTTTATTAAATAGACATTCAGGTTGCTTGTTCATTAACAGTCTTGAATATTAGTGCAGTTAGTAGACTGTTTCTTTTTTTTTTTTTTTTTTTTTGGTCTTTTACAGCTTCTAAAAGGAAAGATTTAAACATTTCAGTACAAATAAATTGCTTACTATAGGAATTGTGTAGCTATAAATTATCAACCATAGGAAATTTCCCTATATTTCTACTTGACTAAAATTTTACACAAATGTTGAAATGAATGCATTTTGAAATTCATTAAAAGCTTTTTTTGTGAATCTATTGAGTTGCTCATTAAAATGCTCTTTGAATGAGTTATATTTCTCCTTTAATTTGTTAATATAATATGTAATATGTAAATGTGATATGTAATATGTTAAACTAACCTCCATGAATATTCTTTATGTATTGCTAATTCAGTGTATTAATGTTTAGTTTAAAATATTCATGACTATATTTATGAGTCAGATTATTTGTAATTTTCATTTTTGTACTGTCCTTGTAAGGCCTGAATATTAGGACTTCTCTAGATTCAGAAAACTAGTTTGGAAGAGTTGTATTAGTTTTGGATTTTGTCTTCTTTCTTTGGTAAGTCTCACCAGTTATGCTCTCTAGACCTGATGTTTTCTCTTGGGGCTATATTTTCACTAGTAATACAATTTTTAAATATTTAAATGGTTGTTTCTATTATGGATTTGATTTTGTTAATTTATATTTTTTGAGGTATTGCTTCACTTGTCCTTAATTGTCAAATGTTTAGGCCAATGTTTTCATAATTATATTATTTTCTTTTTAAAGTGATACTCCCTTTTCATTCTTGACATAGGGTATTTGTAACTTCACTCCCTTTTAATTTGTCACTATCATCATACATTTTTATTTTATTTGTTTTCATAATGTGTCAACTTTAGTCTTTCTTGCTCTTCTCAGTTATGTGACTTTTTTCTGTTTCATTAATTTTATTATTTTTATTTCCTTCTAATTTCTTTTTTTTTAAGATTTTATTCATTTTTTTGAGAGAGAGCAGGAGCGGTAGGAGGGGCAGAGGAAGAGGGAGAAGCAGACCTCCTGCTGAGCAGGGAACCTGACATGGAGCTCAATTCCAGGACCCTGGGATCCTGACCTGAGGTGAAGGTATATGCTTAACTGACTGAGCCACACAGGTGCCCCAATTATTTCCTTCTAATTTATTAATCTCTTATCCCTTTCTACTATTGCTTTCTTTAATTTATTGAGATGAATTAATTTTAACTTTATTCATTTCTAACATAGACATTTGTCTATAGGTTTTCTCTAACTACATCCTATAGTTTTGACTTGTGTTTATTATTATTCAAGATAATTTTAAGTACATATTATGATTTTTCTTCCCCATAGGTTAATCAAAATTATATCCCTTATTTCCAGGCTTGAATGGTTTAAAATTATTTACTTACTTGCTTACTTATTTATTTATTCATTCATTCATTTATTAAAATGCATCCAAATCTAAATTGCAGTGTGGTCAGAGAGCACATTCTCTATGGTTTCAATATTTCAAAAGATTTAGAGTTGCTTTACACAATATGATACGGACAACTTTTATAAATGATCCTTATGTTCTTAAAAAAATTGTGTCCTTATCTAAAATAGGAACTTTATTTTATTTTTTCCTTTTTTTGTTTAAATTCAAGTAGCCAACATACAGTACATCATTAGTTTCAGATGTAAAGTTCAGTAATTCATCAGTTGTGTATAATACCCAGTGCTCATCACATCACATGCCCTCCTTAATGCCCATCACCCAGTTACCCCACCCCCCACCCTCCTCCCCTCCAGCAACCCTCAGTTTGTTTCCTATAGTTAAGAATCTCTCGTGGTTTGTCTCCCTCTCTGATTCTTTCCCATTTAGTTTTCCCTCCTTTCCCCTATGATCCTCTGAATTATTTTTTATATTCCACATATGAGTGAAACCATATGATAATTGTCTTTCTCTGTTTGACTTATTTCGCTCAACATAATATCCTCTAGTTCCAGCCATATCATTGTAAATGGTAAGATTTCATCCTTTTTGTGCTGGCTGAGTAATATTCCATTGTATGTATATGTGTGTGTGTGTGTCTATATATATATATATATATATATATATATATATATATATATATCACATCTTCTTTATCCATTCATCTGTCAATGGACACATCTGGGCTCTTTCCACAGTTTGGCTACTGTGGACACTGCTGCTATAAACACTGGGGTGCAGATGCCCCTTCAGTTCACTACATTTGAATCTTTGGGGTAAATACCTAGTAGTGCAATTGCTGAGTTGTAGAGTAGCTCTATTTTTAACTACTTGAGGAACCTCCATACTGTTTTCCAGAGTGGCTGTGCCAGCTTGCATTCCCACCAACAGTGTAGGAGGGTTCCCCTTTCTCCGCATCCCCGCCAACATCTGTCATTTCCTGACTTGTTAATCTTAGCCATTCTGACTGGTGTGAGGTGGTATCTCATGGTGGTTTTGATTTGGATTTCCCTAATGCTGAATAATATTGAGCATTTTTTCATGTGTCTCTTGACCGTTTGTACGTCTTCTTTGAAGAAATGTCTGTTCATGTCTTCTGACCATTTCTCCAGTTTTAAAGCATTGTGGTCTGAAAATAGGCAGGGAATAATTCTGATCTTTCGGTACTGGTTGAGACCTGATTTGTGACCCAGTACACGATCTATTCTGGAGAATGTTTCTTGTGAACTCGAGAAGAATGTGTATTCTGTTTCTTTAGGATGGAATTCTTTGTACACATCTGTGAAGTCCATCTGGTTCAGTGTGTCATTCAAAGTCCTTGTTTCCTTGTTGATCTTCTGCTTAGATGATCTGTTCGTTGCTGTGAGGGGGGTATTAAAGTCCCTTACTATTATACTGTATTATTATCAATGTGTTTCTTTAATTTTGTAATTAATTGGTTTGTATAATTGGCTGCTCCCAAGTTATGAGCATAAATTTTACAATTGTTAAGTCTTCTTGTTGGATAGACCCTTTAAGTATGATATAGTGTCCCTCTTTATCTCTTATTACAGTCTTTGGTTTAGAATCTAATTTGTCTGATATAAGGATTGCTACCCAGGCTTTCTTTTGAGGTTCATTAGCATGATAAATGTTTCTCCACCTCCTCACTTTCAATCTGGAGGTGTCTTTGGGTCTAAAATGAGTCTCTTGTAGACAGCATATTGATGGGTCTTGCTTTTTTATCCAATTTGATACCCTGTGTCTTTTGATTGGAGCATTTAGCCCATTTACATTCAGAGTAACTATTAAAGATGAATTTAGTGCCAGTGTATTACCTGTAAAGTCACTGTTTCTGTATATTGTCTCTGTTCCTTTCTGGCCTATGTTACTTTTGGGCTCTCTCTTTGCTTAAAGGATCCCCTTTAATATTTCTTGCAGGGCTGGTTTAGTGATCACAGATTCTTTTCTGTTTTAGTTTCTGTTTGTCCTGGAAGCTTTTTATCTCTCCTTCTATTCTGAATGAAAGCTTTGCTGGATAAAGTACTCTTGGTTGCACATTTTTCTCATTTAGTACCCTGAATATATCATGCCAGTCCTTTCTGGCCTGCCAGGTCTCTGTGGATAGGTCTGCTGCCAGCCTTATGTTTCTACCTGTGTAAGTTAAGGACTTTTTGTCCCGAGCTGCTTTCAGGATTTTCTCTTTGTCTCTGAAATTTGCAAGCTTCACCATTACATCAAGGTGTTGACCTATTTTTTTATTGTTTTTGAGGGGGGTTCTCTGTGCCTCCTGGACTTGAATACCTGTTTCCTTCCCCAGATTAGGGAAGTTCTCAGTTAAAATTTGCTCAAATATGTCTTCTGCTCCTCTCTTTCCTCTTTCTCTGGGACCCCAATTATTCTAATATTGTTTCGTTTTATGGTATCATTGATCTCTTGAATCATCCCCTGGTGATCCAGTAGTTTTTATCTCTCTTTTCTTCAGTTTCCTTATTCTCCATCATTTTATCATCTATGTCACTGATTCTTTTTTCTACCTCAACTGTTGTAGCAGTTTGTGCTTCCTTGTTGATTGCATCTCAGCAATACCTTTTTTGATTTCAACCTGATTAGATTTTAGTTCTTTTATTTCTCCAGAAAGGGATTCTCTAGTGTCTTCTATGCTTTTTTCAAGCCCAGCTAGTATCTTTATAGTCATTATTCTGAATTCTAGCTCCAACATTTTACTAATATCCATATTTATTAAGTCTCTAGCAGGTAGTAGTGCCTCTTGTTCTTTTTACTGGGATGAATTTCTCTGTCTTGTCATTTTGTCCAGAGAAGAATAGATGAAGGAGAGAACAAAATACAAAAATATCAAGCACGACCCCAGCGAAATATACACTAGACAAATCAGAAGAAATCAGAAACCAAAAAATAAAAAAAAGGAAAAAAAGACAATATAATCAAACAGGTGGACAGAACAGGGTGATACACTAAGTCCTGGGTGCATTTTAGTCTGTTTGTTAGAAGACACTAGATCCCAAAATTGTATATGTATTTTATATATATACAAAAATAAAATTGAATACAGTGAAAGGCAACCAAAAATGAAGAATATATATATATATATATATATATATATATATATATATACACATATATATAATATAAATGTTCACATGAAAATTAAAAAAAAGACTTAAAAAAGTTCATAGAATAAGAAACTAGTTGAAAAGGAAAAAAAAGAAAAAAGAAAATGGAAATTTTAGACTAAAAACTCATGAGATTAAAAACTTTGAATTCTATATACTATTTTCCCCTAGCGCTGAGGTTTTGCAGTTCTGTGTGGTAGGTAAACTTGGTCTTAGCCAGATGTTCCTGCTGGTCTTCTGGGAGAGGGGCCTGTTCCCCTGATTCTCAGGTGTCTTTGCCCCCGCAGAGTTGCAACCCCCTTGCCAGGGGGCTGGGCTCCATGTAAGTGGCTCCGGATTGTCCTATGTGGCTTTTGTTCCCTGAAGGCTTTCTGTGTCCCTTTAGAGGATAAAAATAAAAATAGCAGTGCCCCAATCTCCAGACCCAGAGCTGAAAGATCGAGGCCCCCACTTTTCAGTGGACCTTCAGGAAAAAGCAGTCAATCACTTTTGTCTCCCTGGTCTCTATATGCGCTCTGTTCACCCATCCTGTGACCAAGCATTTTTATCTCAGACACACAACCCCATTTCAAGTCTCCAAACTACAGATTCCTGCAGCAGGTCCCCTGCCACTGGAGTCTCCAAACACTGCAGATTCCTGTGGTACACACCTGTGCTGATCCTCCCAGGGGAAGGAGGAGGGTCTCCCCATGATTCTGCCACTTGCTGGGTCCCTGTTTGGAGAGCAGTCACCCTATCTTGCCTCGGTTCACAGTTTATGGCAACACCAAGCTGAAAGCCCACTCCTGGGTTTTCTGATTGCAGCCGGCTTCCCCACTCCAGTGCTTGGGAGCTCTGCTGCACTCAAGCACACCTATTCTTTTTCTAACCTTGGGAATCCTGGGACCCCACTGTCCCACCTGTGATTCCGCCCCTGCTTTGCTGTCTGAGCGCCTTTCAGGCAGGGACATCCCTCACCAGAACTGACTTCTAAAAGTTCGGATTTTGCAGGGGTGCCTGGGGGGCTCAGTCATTAAGCGTCTGCCTTCGGCTCAGGTCATGATCCTGGGGTCCTGGGATCGAGCCCCACATCAGGCTCCCTGTTCAGCAGGAAGCCTGCTTCTCCATCTCCCACTCCCCCTGCTTGTGTTCCCTCTCTCGCTGTGTCTCTCTCTGTCAAATAAATAAATAAATAAAATCTTTAAAAAAATAAAAGTTTGGATTTTGCATTCTGTTACTATATCACTTTCTGGTAGCTAGCTTAGGGAGGATCCCACTCCCCACGGTTTATCTTCCAATATATTACCTCAGATTCACTCCTTTGCACCTCTTACCTTGCAAAAAGTGGTCGCTTTTCTATTTGCAGAATTGCAGCAATTCTTTTCTATGATCTCTGGATGAGTTCACAGGTGTTCAGGATGATTTGATAGCTAGCTACCTGAATTCAAGGGACCAGATGAAACTAGGGTCCCCTACTCCTCCACTATCTTCCTTTGATCAGGAGCATTGTTTTATGTAAATACTTGGTGTCAAGTATTTTTCATCATATTTTTCAAATCTCCAATGACCTTACTAGTACCATCTCTGCCTATTCTATTATTTAGAATATTACATTTAAAACCCCCATTTCTGATTTATTTTACTTTATACCTGAAAATTTTTCGTTGGTATATTTTGGTGCTATGCTAACAGGTCATAGAATTTATAAAATGTTACACATTGTAGATGAATTTAAGCATTTATCATGTTAAAGTGATTTATTGATATTCTACCTTAAAATAAAGACAAAATAAAGGTCTGCTAATATTATACTATACTAGCTAGTGAGTTTTCCTTTTTATTTTATGGTATATCTCCTCTCATCCTTGTACTTTCAACATTTCTATAATTTTATATTTTAGATGAATCTCTCATAATTGCATATGATTGAATTTGTTATTTCCTCTAGTCTGACAATCTTTGCCTTTTAACTGTAGCTTTAATTAATAAAATTTAACTTTGCATTCAATGTAATTATTGTTCAGTTTATTTCTACTATCTTGTTTTGAGCTTTTAATTTTTTTGATCTGCTTTTTATTTCTCATTCTTCTTTTTTCGGTTTCTAGGAATATTGTTTAAGAAATATTTATTCTCTTAGGGCACCTGGGTGGCTCAGTTGGTTAAGCATCTGCTTTCAGCTCAGGTCATGATCCTGGAGTCTTGGAATCAAGCCCTGTATCAGGCTCCCTGCTCAGTGGGGAGCTTGCTTCTCCCTCTGCCTTTCACTCTCCTTGTGTTCTCTCTCTCTCTCTCTCACTCTCTCTCAAATAAATAAAATCTTAAAAAAAAAAAAGAAATATTCACTCTCTTTACTCCTTTGGAAGTTACATGCATTGTCTGTATTCTATTGATGAGTATTATATAATGAATTGCGTCCCCCCTCCACAAAAAGATATTTTGAAGTGCTGAAACTCAGAATGTGGCCTTATTTGGAAATAGGCTTGTTGAATATGCGATTTGCTAAGATGAGATCATACTGGAGGAGGTGGATTCCTACTCTAATATGATTGTGTTTTTATAAGAAGATGGTCCTGTGAAGATGGAGATGCACAGGGAGAACATAAGTGATGATGAATGCAGAGACTGAACTGGCCTATTATGCTCTTATCTCTATTTTCCTTCTTTTTCTCTTTATGGGGTATGTTTTAGATAATTTCTTCTGATGCATTTGTCAGTTCAATAGCTTTTAGTTATGTCTAACCTGTTGTCAAATGTGTATAATATGTTTTTAATTTTAACTATTTATTTTTCAGCCTTACAAGTTTATTTGGTCTGTTTTCAAATTAAATCACTCTAAAAAATTCTAATCCTTACAGATGTTTCCAATGTTTAATTTATTTTGTTAAACATTTTAAGAATGGTTATGTCAGTAGGTATCCATCTGTTTCTTTTATTTCTATTGGATTTTATTCATGTTGCCTCCTTTTCTTTCTAATTATCTTTGATTGCTTTCTGGTCATTGCCACTGACAGTTCTGACAGAGAGTAGGGGTTCCAAGGCTAGAACTGACATTGCCCCTTCTAGGGAGGTGATGCATTCTGTTCTGCAGATCCCTGAGAGCTCTATCGTTCAGAACCATCTCAAATGAATTTGCCAATTTGAGAGTCCCTAGTCCATCCAAGCTTAGAAAAACACTGGATGCAAACTCTATCAAGTTTTAGATTATGGCTCTTACCTCTCAGGGATTGTTTTCTTTCTTTTCATTTTTTTCTTCCTTTGTTTCAATAGAGCCAATGAAGTTTGTTTGCCGTTAATGTGGTGGTGGGGGGGGTGGGGAGCAGAGGTTCATATGTAGATTCCTATTTATATTAAATAAGTCACACTTTGGGATAGATCATACTTTAATGTCGGGAAGGAGAACTAACTGAATCTTTACCTCAAATAAGCCCAAGTCCTAACTTCTGCTCTAGCCCTGTTAAAGTCTCAGAACCAGAGCCCAGGGCACGGTGGTAGCAAATGTTCTCAATGCTTATTTATGTACTTGTTTGTTTATTAGTACTTGATATTTACTGAAAAGAATGCAAATGCTTTTTCCAGGTAGTATTGAGGAGCAGGCTGAGTGTCTATTTTTCTCTGTTTCATTTTTAATATTTTTGTCCAAATGCACACATCTGTGAGACTACTACAATTGTGAAAGAAAAACGATAGTTGTACAAAACCAGGGCATAAGAGAAAAGAAATTTCAACAGTTTGGCCACGAGGCACTCTAGGCTCCTATAGCAATCTGGTGGAGCAAGGGAGGACTCTGGGAGTAGGTTGGAAACTAACCAGATTGAAATATTAGCCCCTTCAGGGGTTGGTAAGCTGTCCAAATCAATGTCAGAGGAGGTGCCATCAACTCTGGCATCTTCCAGGTTGGTCCTTATTCCCAAAGGGTGTGGCCTGTTGCTGGAATGAGGTGGATAGGGGAGAAGTGGAATAATCACTTATTTGATCCAGATAATAACCAATTTCTGAGTGGATATCAAATGTCTATGTAAGTACTAGATGTATTTCAAAACTTGTAGTAATCAATTGAAGTCAGCTCCCCATTTGGACTTACCACAGTGAATGCTGCAACACCAGTAAATAGATTGTTACAGAGACCAAAGAAAAGCGTATGATAAATATTTCTTGTTCAGAGTTTGACAAACAGCATAGATGTAGTCCTTCCCTTTTGGATTTTATTATCCAGAGGAGAGATAAATATTAAACAAATAGACACACACAAAATAATTACAGATATTTGAAAGTGCTCTGATGAAAAAAACACACAGAAGTGAATGACAGGAAGGGACTCGACTGGCTGGTTTGAAATGGTTCTCTGAGAAAGTAGCATTCAAACAGAAACCAAAGTATGAAGAACTCATTAGGTAAGGGAAGACCAGGATACTGCGGAGTATTCCAGGTAAACAGAACAGGCTGAAGTAGAGCACTGAGCTGGGAATGGGCTCAGCACTTTGTGGCACTACAAAAGACCAGCTGGGCTGGGTCTTGTGAATGAAAAGGGCAGGTGGGAATGCATGAACCTGGGAAGTCATTAGAGTTTAGGGGCCTTGGAGAGCAGGTTAATCACAGGTGCAGTAGTAACTCAAATGGGAATGTGGGATTTTTTTTTTTTTTCTTCTGATTATTAGTGAACGCAAAGCCAACGGGGATGGTCGTTCAGAATTGACTTCGGAAGTGGATATTGAATAATGAGCAAGTATCTACCAGCCATACCAGGGGAAGAATGACATTCTAGACAGAATCAATAGCACGCACAGAGGCGAGGAGGCAAGGAACAGCAATATTGTGCCATGTAAAATTTTTATGAGCATGCTTTCTCAGCTGTAATTCATCTCTTCAATAAAGAGAAATGGAACATCAAAAGGATGGGAGCAGAAGCTGCATTATTTTACTAGGGAATCCTATATAAATTGACATTAGTCCATTAATCTGCCATTTTTTGTGTAGATTCATTTAGCTATCATATATCCACCCAACTGAACAGCAAGTTTCAGCAAATAGGCCTGAGTTTAAATTCTTATTTTGCTAACATTTTTGATCAGCATATTTAACCTCCTTGGATCCAATTCCACATAGTAATTTTTATAGTTGTGGATAATCTTATATACTTCCCATGATAATGATAATATATGTTAAGTATTACTGATAAGACAGTCCATGTTCACCTGTTTTGCTTTTATCCTCTCTCTATATAGCAATTACATATAAAGCACTGTGCATTTGATGATACAGAAATAATATTCAGTTCTTAATTTTGCAGTGTCTGTAAGGGGATAGTCAGAGATACAAGAAACTGGAAGATAGATAAGGATATCCCATAATTGGCATAGGTAATCTGTTATTGGAATTTAGAAGAAGAAAGTGTTAATTATGATGAAAATTTTAACAGAGGCATTGGCTTAGGATGATGGGAAGAATTTGGGGTTGTTCAGGGGAAGGCTTACTTTTTAGAGAGAAAAGCCAAAGTAAAGGCCTAAAAATGTAAAGGGAAGGTAGTGAGTCAACCACCTTGGCAGCAACCCCAGGGGATTCTCACATTTAGACAAACCATGAGGACAGCTGCCTTCTAAGTTTGCAGTCTCTGAGCAATACTGAAGTCTGCTGTTGTAGTGCTCCTTTCTTTTCACTTCTCTGGTTTTCTCTCATTTATCTACCTAGTTTATAGCTTTGATTTATGGGTGTCTGCTTGTGGCTAGGTACCTTCATCTGGTTCCTTCTCTTGTTCAAGATCATTCATTATTTCTTATCACTGGGGACTCAAACCTTACCAGTGGTTATAATTGTCATTAAATAGTTCATGATTTAATTTCCTCACATGTGTATTTATAAGCAGAAGTTTTAGAAACTATTGTTATGATATTTTCCTCCTTGGGAAAAGAAGGATTGAAGTCTATTTTATTAATAACAATATTTAGTTTAGGAATCTAATTTTTAATGAAGAAAGTGGATAATCTTTGCTTGATGGGCATATGTATTTCTCCTTCTAAAATATGATTCTTTTTTTGTTAAGAGAAATAATACAAGTTAGTTATCACATTTAAATAGAAACAATTATAAACACATGTATTCATGTTCATAGATTGTTCTCCAGTAGGGTGTATTATAGCTATAATAGAATAGGACCAAGTGATTTGATGGTCAATTTACATTTTAAAGCTTATATACAGCAAGTATACCAATAAAAGTTACCCTTTATTGTCATTATCATATGATTTCACTCATGCATGGAATTTTTTAAAAATTTATTTTTTTATTTGCGAGAAAGAGAGAGCGAGAGAGAGGACATGAGCAGGGGGGGAGGGAGAAGCAGGATCCCCGCTGAGGCAGGAGCCTGATTCAGGGCTTGATCCCAGGACCCTGAGACCATAACCTGAGCCAAAGACAGACGCCCAACCAACTGGAGCCACCCAGCACCCCTCATACATGGAATTTAAGAAAAAACAAATGAACTAAGGAAAAAAAAAAAGGACAAACAATAAAGAAAGGAATGAAAGAAAAGAAAACAGACTCTTACGTATAGTGAACAAACTGATGGTCACTGGAGAGGAGATGGGTAGGGGGATGGGTTGAAATAGGTAGGTGAAGGGGATTAAGAGTACACTTATGATGAGCACTGAATTATGTATGGAAGTGTTGAATCACTGTATTGTACACCTGAAACTAATATAACACTGTATATTAACTACACTGGAATTAAAATAAAATTAAAAAGAAAAGAACCTCAAAATTTCAGGCATGAGTTGGGGAAAAGCAAATCAGATTTAAAGAGGTTTCTGCTATCATAAAGCACTGGATATTTACTGAGCTTTTTATTGATTTCAAAACATTCTATAAAGTTTGTTTTAAAGAATTCATTTAAAAGGTATTACAACCCTAGAATTAGGTGCTATTATTTCCTTTGTATCGTTGAGAAAACTGAAGCAATGAAGGCCACAGTGAGTTGCTCAAGCTCACATGGTTGTTTAATGGAAGATCAGGAGACAACACTAGAGACTGTGTCCAGAGCCTTAACAGCATTATACTGCTCATTCTCCCCAGCGTATGATGAAAAGAACTTGAGAGTATCAAATTATGGAACCAAGCATAGGAAAGAGGGGGTAGGGAACATACATCATTTTCTTCTGTGCTATAAAGTCATGGCTTGAATAGTTTGTTTGCCCTCATGGATAAATTTTGGGGTATTGTGGGTGTTAAGTAGGTATTTTTGCAGTAAAAATAATTAGATATTGATGTAAACTTAGGGTAAACTAAAGCTAAGGATCTTACCTAAAGTCATTAATGACCTAAAGTCTCACAACTAGCTAAAATAATTCACAAAACATGTATCCAGTGACTCAAGTTATGTCACAGTTCAAATCTAGAGGCTTTAGTCCTAGGGCTGGTTTAAGTCTTGGAAAGGACAGCATATTTTTTTCTCTCTTGGAAGGAGACCTAAATCACCCAGAATTTTGTTAAACTCTGTGTGTTTTGAAAAAGAAGTCCTCTTTTGTCTTGCTTCTTGAAAATTTGGGGTAACTTACAACATTAATTTACAGCAATGATTTCTAACATAATTCTCTTCCCAAATGCATACCCTCTCCAATCTCATGACCATAATTGGCTTTTAGTCCTTAAACACTGCTTTAATTTCATTTTGTTGCTCAGTCATTTGCAAAGTGTTTATAATAAGCCATTTATTGGAGATACAAATTCATACCCGCTATCTGGGGAACACATTTCTGGGGAAATCTTTGCCCACTGCTTCTTTGGAATGAACAAGAAATTAACACCCTCAGCCACAGATGACCAGAGTAGAAGTTGACCCTGGAATGTAGAAGAAACAATCCATAAGCTGTTTTGTGATTTATGACATGCAGATTAGTTGATTCAAATCTGAAAAACTAAGAAACCATGCTATTTGGTGATAGAAACCAGCCCTTCAAAATCATATTATGAAAGTGAGATATAGGACATGGGAGCACATTAAAGTTAAGAGCATGTCTGTCAAGGGAAAGAGCATGCAAAAGGACGTGGCTGTAGAAAGGACCATATGGCTCTGAGCGGTGGAGGTGAGAGGTTCCTTATCTCCCAGAATCTGATACCCATTCAGCTAAGTATTGTCTATCTACTGCTTCAAAAGCCAAAGAGTCCTTGAGATTTTTGTATTTTCATCCCATCTAGTTTTATTTGAGATTAATGGAATGGATTATAAACAAACAAAAGCCTTGAGTAGAACAGCAAAACTTTACCTATTGGCAAAATTTTTTCGTGTTTGTTTTGTGGTAAAAGTGTTATGAGACTATTATAAGATACAAATGTAAATGGACAAAGTTAATAATCTTCATGTGTATATTCGAAAGGTAATCAAGATTTTCAAAGTTAGGGCACCTGGGTGGCTCATTCGTTAAGTGTCTGCCTTCGGCTCAGGTCATGATCCCAGGGTCCTGGGATCGAGTCCCACATTGGGCTCCCTGTTCAGCTGAAAGCCTGCTTCTCCCTCTCCCACTCCCCCTGCTTGTGTTCCCTCTCTCGCTGTGTCTCTCTCTGTCAAATAAATAAAATCTTAAAAAAAAAAAAAAAAAAGGTTTTCAAAGTTATTTAAAAGGTATTCATCAACAGCCTTCTTTTTTCTCAACATTCTTCACTTGCTTTTGTCATTTAATAATACATTATGGACATATACATATGCATATATATATATATATCAATAATTATACACTTAATTCAGTATCTTTAAGAGCAGCATATTCCAAATAATGATTATGACACAATTTGTTCAACATTTGTCCCCTGGCAATTAATCAAAAGAAAACTAATAAAAGATAAAAAATTAAAAATATATATAAAATACTGTTTTTTTGAGAAGTACAATAAAAGAAACTACCTTGACTAAAAATCAAAAGACACAGTAAAAGTATAATTGGTAATAGGACAGAAAATAGAATCAAAGTTGAAAGTGATTATAAAAGTATTATTACAAGAAACTTCAAAATCACAAGGAAATTTGTAACATTTTATAGAACTAGTGGATTAAAATTGACCCACAAAGAAGTAGAACACATCAAAAACTGTGAAGGGATCAAGAATCAAATTAAAGACCCACTATTTAAACTTGCGAGAATTCCAGGTGGTTTTAGAATTCAGCTCTAATTAACCTTCAACAAAGTGAGAATTCAGTTATTTAAATTAGTCCCAAACATAAAAGTATGACAATTTTCAGTACATCTTATAAGGCTAACATAATCTAAATACCATCACTTGACACAGCAGGAAAAACTACTGACAATATACAGTAAATATTAAAATAATGTGTGTAAATATTGGAATACTGTATTATATAATTAGCTTTCAAAGAGTCTCTGAGGAAAAAGACATTGAAAGGAGTAAACTGGTATGAAAAAGTACCGATATTGTTAGCTATGATGTCTTCACAGAGTGCCACAGCTTTAGCCCTCTAACATATATTTCAAAAGTAACCCTATTTGCTGGAGCTACACACTAAATATACAGCATCAGTTACTTCTGCACAAAGGGATTATTTCAAGTAGCACAAAAAGTAAAGTTTTCTTCCTTTCTTATTATTGTTCCCCGGTTGTTGAAAACTTTTAATGTCTGATGCAATTGCACACTCAGGCAGTTGGGATTTAATGTCAAATTATATGTAAAAAATGTGCATAAATTTCCTTGTATGAGAAAAGTGACTGCTAAATTTGATAAAGAATGCGTCTCAGACAAAAATCAGCATATGATAAAAAACTAAGGTGACACAATTTGAAACTGCAGAAGGACCAGAACAGAAGTAGGTCTCTATCAGACATTAAGGTTTTCACTTTGCCCTGTTGGACAGGGACAGCTTTAACACTGGAGCCGCGCTGATTATTATTTATTTGTGGTAATTACTTTTTAACTGGTAGCTTAAAGAGCTCCATACCCTTACTCAGAAATTTTATCATAATATCCTATAGAACCTAACATGACTTAAATATTTCCAAAGCATAGGGTTAATGAAGCTAATGCCTTTGGCTTTTTCTGTCAGTTCATATAAACCGTTACATCAGCCATTGTTCTGAGTTTTTCTTAGGGCTCTCTTTTTTTACGTTAACATTTTATTTTATATATACATCTTATTTCATTTAGTGTATTTAGTTGATGTTAATGCTGAAAACCAGGATTTTCTTTTGTTGTTTTGACGCATTTCAGTATTTAGAAGAGTTAGGAGAAATTACTTTCATTATTCACCATTTAGAGGGGCGTCTGGGTGGCTCAGTTGGTTAAGCGTCATTATTCACCATTTATTATTTTTGTTTGTGGCTAATGGAGTTTTATATTAGAAAATATATTTAAATTATAAAATTAATAACTATTATTTTCCATATCCTATATCCATTTGCATAATATAAATAGCTAAATAAGTTGTGAATTCAAGTTAAGAATGATACCTTTAATATGGTTTAAATGCCTGGAATAAAATCTCTTTTTACCTTAAGATAAAATGTATAATCCACCAGTAAATATGGTTTAAATGAAATTCATAATCTTGATTCTTTCAGAGACATTGAATATTAAGACTCTAGAGCTAGTAAAGGCACTGAAGTCATATTGATTATGTCTAATGAGTCTCTTAAATTAATGGGTCACCTGCTGATTCAGGAGCTAGTGTAGATCTCCAAGTGGGTAAAAATGAGTATTGTTAAGTTGATTTATTGCTCCTGAAATCAATGATGAACACAAAATGGTAACAGAGCTTTCCACCAGATGCTTGAACAAATATAATCAAACATTCGAATTCTGAATATATCTATTATGAATACAGTGTTTGGTACTTGGGTTCATTAAGAGCTATTTCTTTAAGAGCATCCATAAAAATCTTACTTTTTCCAACATTTCTTTTTCATTTTGTAATGTATAAAATGTCAATATGCTGACATTGAAATATAAGATAATACAAATGACTCAAAAGTATGTGCATAACTGATCATTTGTATGTTTTTATCTAGTAATAATAACTCCAACAAGAACAATAGAAATATTACGCATAGAATTCTCTCGTTTGTCTAATCCGTACTCAGTGCAAGTCACTGTTAAAAGCAATTGGATAGCAGTGCACTAGACAAACAAGGTGGAGAAAAATGTCATCCAAAAACACGTGGACCAGATACTTTCAGATAGTCATAGATGCTATAAAAATTCCATTTGGATAGCTATACATAGTTTTTAAATCATTTTCTTTTGTATTAATCATGTTGATATTCACAACAATGCCAAGTGAGGAATATTATTGTAAATTTACACCTGGGAGTGTGAGGTTCAAAGAGGAGGATAGAGAGCTGACCTAAGACAGAGGGAGAGAAAGAGAACAGTGGGGGGGGGGGGCAGGGTGGGAGTGGGAGAGCACAACTTTAAACTTAACTGTAAAAACAAAACAAAAAACAAAAAACAAAAATAAAACAAAAAACTTAACTGTAGAATGGAAAAGCCAATTGGACCATATAAGAAATAAAACTGCTTTCTAAACGCCATTCTTCTCATGCTCCATATAAATGCAGTAGAAGCATTTACAATAGGAAAAAAATTAATATCATCTATATTAGTAACTTTTTCTTCTATCCCTTACACTTCATACCACAAATATAGAAACCATTAATTTTGTTAGTTTTCATTTAAATACTTTTTCAAACCTCACTAAAATATATTGATATTTTTATTTTTAACGTATTTTCTTAGAGTTTTATCCCAAGAGTTTGGCTTTCTACCAGAAAACATGATAATTTGTAATGTTCTTATTCTTAATGTTTGAGTTTAAGGATTCCCTGAATCATGGACCTTACATTACTCAAATATATACAAATATGTTCCTGAGTTAAATGACTTCTGGATATTTTGAAGGAATTAGTCATCTCTCAAGTAAAAAATAATAATAATTTATAATGAAAATGTCAGTGATTGTTCTTTCAAATTCCAATAAATATCCATTTATTTTATGCACTCAAATATGAGAGCATTTACAATACTTTGTTAAAGCACATGGTTATGTAAGGTCTCCCAACATGCTCTCTTCTGTTTGGGAGTACTGTGAACTAGAGTAAGGTTGTCAGGGATATATATGGTAAGTGGCAAATGTCTCATTCTATAAAAGGCAATTTCCTGAAATTCCTAAATATTGCTTTAAAAAAATAAAGCAGTGTAGTATAGGATAACACTATATATGAGTATATATATATATATATATATACACATATATACATATATATAAAAGTATTTTCACACACACAAGCTATGTATGTGTGTATATATACCATATGTACTATAAACTACAAAATATAAACTATATATGTATCCATATATGAATACATGAATATATATATGTATAGTTATCCCTTGAATGTCAAAACCTATCATGAATTCCCTATATTATGGTAGTTGAGCTCTTAAAAACACTCAGGATACAGACCTTAAAAGGTAGATATATAGATTCAGAGACGTTGTAATAACTCAGAGTGTACTGTGGCCACCCCCAGCCGCAGGATCCAGACCCCAGAAGCTTCTAATGGAAAGAATTTGGAGCCAGACAGTTCAGGGTTGAAAATATGTCTCTATCAATTATAAGACATATATTCTTGACGTTATATTTAATTCTCTTAGTCTCCATTGCTCATATGTAAAAGTGGAATGGAATGGGATCTAGGAAGAGTGTCATGACAATTAAATGGAGAAAGAATAGTCTTTTTTTTTTTTTTCGATTGAACTCTGCCCCCATGTGGGGCTTGAACTCCCGACCCTGAGATCAAGAGTCACACGCTCTACCTCTTCCATCCAGGCACCCTGGAAGAATAGTATTTTCTACAAATGGTGCCAGGACAACTGTATATCCGCATGCAATAGAACTGCATTGGACCCCTAACTCATGACCATATATAAAAATCAATTCAAAGTATTCATAGATTTAAATGTAAAAGCTAGGGGCGCCTGGGTGGCTCAGCCGTTAAGCGTCTGCCTTTGGCTCAGGTCATGATCTCAGGGTCCTGGGATGGAGCCCCGCATCGGGCTCCCTGCTCGGCGGAGAGCCTGCTTCTCCCTCTCCCACTCCCCCTGCTTGTGTTCCCTCTCTCGCTGTGTCTCTCTCTGTCAAATAAATAAATAAAATCTTTTAAAAAATAAATAAATAAATAAATAAAAATAAAAAAATAAAAAAAATAAATGTAAAAGCTAAAACTATAATATTCTTAGAAGAAACAGGAGTGAATTTTCTTTGCCTTGGATTAGGCAATGGTTTCTTAGATATGGCAGCAAAAGCATAAGCAAAAAAAGAAGAAATAAATAAATTGAACTTTATTAAAATGAAAAATTGGGGTTTCAAAGAATACCATCAATAAATAAAAATATGACCCACAAATAGAGAAAAATTTTTTTGGCAAATTACAAATACAAGGAACTTGTATCCAAAGTATGTAAGGAACATTTATAACTCAACAATAAAAAGACAACTCAATTTGAATAATAGCCAAAGAAGTTGAATAGACTTTTCTCCAAATAAAATATATAAATGGCCAATAAGCACATGAAAATATGTTAATTTCTGAAATAAAACTCAAATGACAATGAGATGCTGATTCATTTCTATTAGGATGGCTATAATCAAGAGGACAGACATTAACAAGTATTGAGGAGGTTGTAGAGACATTGGAACACTCATACATTACTGATGGGAATATGAATTGGTGTTGCCAACATGGAAAACAATTTGGCCATTCCTCAAAAAATTAAATACAGTGTTACCAAATCATCTAGCAATTCCATTCATAGGTGTATATGAAGAAAATCAGGAACATATGGTGACACAAAAATTTAAGCACAAATGCTCATATCAGCATCATCAAAGATAACTGAAAAGTGGAACCAGTCCAAATGTCCATCACTAATGAATGTATAAACAAATATTATAGCCATAAAATGGAGTATATTATTCATATAATGGGTATGATGTTTCTTTGGGGTGTGATGATAATGGTTTAAAAGCAGCGATGATGGTTGCACAACTTTGTCAAAGCACTAAAAAATGCTGAATTGCACATTTTGAAGGATAGATATGTGTGTGTGTGTGTGTGTGTGTGTGTGTGTGTGTGCACGCGCGTGTTTATATATGTATATAAGCTGTTATAAAAACCTAAAATGTGACATTTAACCCTGGGATGTTCATACACATTAAATAACATACATATGTAGAATACCTATTGTAGCCAGAAAGTACTCAGTATATGGTTGGAATTATTAATATCATTACATAAATAATATTTGAGGGCTTTAAATGTTTTGACGCTAACAAATGCATCTGTGTTTTGGAAGAGGATACATATTAGCTGAAAGGAAAAGACGGTGCCTATTTTTATTTTCTTTGTGATTTTCTTTACTTATGGTATGGCCTAAATAAAATTAAATTAGGCAGATGCCTATTGGTATGCTGTACTACATCATGTAATGTTTTGTTTCTCACCAATCATTCTAATTCTAAAGATTCATGAAAGCATGGTAACTAAAACTTCAAAAATAGCTATTCCAGCTAGTACTATATAAAAATCCTTGTTCAAATTCTATTTTAAATTTAGTCTTTTGGGGAAAAGTTTTCTCTTTACAACCTATAAAGATATTAAAATGTGATATATGCTTGTCCATTATATAGAACATGCAAATGGCTTGTGTGAGAGCTCATTAGCAACTAGGACTAAAGTGTGTTTTAAAAGACTTTTGAGATGAGATATAAGTTCTATTCTCTTCCATATTTCTACTTTAATTAAAATTTGTATAAAGCCAAGGTGACATTATATGTAATGTTCATTCAAATCTCAGTTACTGAGTGTGCTTACCCCAAATGTTCTAATGTTAAGTACATAGATGGAAACTTTGTTCCACCTGGACTTCCTTTTTTCTTCTTCTGCTTATCAAAATCTCTTTTCATTGAAAGGAAAATTAATGTATTACAGGGGTATATATTAGTCTGGTTGACCTCTAACTCCAATTTTTTTCCTGAGCACAGGGCAGGATTATATATCCCTATATGGACGTTAAAGGTGTCCTCACTTCCTGCTTTTACAAATGAAATATACTGCAAAGAACATGTGTAACTTGCAGGTAGAGGCCGTTACGAGACAATGCGTAGTATGTAGCTTTCCTTCTGCCATGGTGACCAGGCATATTCCAGATAGACGAAGTTCTGTTTACCTGGGTCTCATTGTGAGGAAAACCCGAGATGAATGTATAGCCTTAGGAATATACCTTTATTTTTTATTTTATTTTTTTTTTGTTTTAAGCAATTGAGATTCATGGTTGGTTGTCACCACAGGATATCCTAGACTGTCCTGGCTAACACAATGACTTATGGTGTTTTGAAAAGTCTAAGGCATTGATATTATACTTAACACTTAAAGATTAGGCCAAGTAAAACACCAACATATGCATTCCCTATATGTGTCCATACAATAGAGTCACATAAGTGATGCATTATTCAGAAAGTTTAGAGGTACTTTTGAGTTAAAGCTTTATCTTAAATAAGCATATTGTTCAGTTTTATGGTGTGAAATGATGTTTTTAAGTACAATTTGTTTATGGTGAAATGTGTTATCCAATATGTTCATTACTCGTAGTGCAGATTTCTTCACACATTTGTTTCATGACACCTAAATGTAGTTTACAAAACTGGAAAAAAAGTGGCTATTTTAAGTTAAGTAAAACTCACTATTAATACACATTATTTTCTCTATCAGATGAAACGATCGACCTCAGTTAATTTTTCAATCTAGATAACAAGAAGAGTCTCTTGATTATGTTTCCTTTACACAAGTCAGATATCTGCTTTCTCTCTAGTACTACGGTCACCTGTTTAATTCAGGTTCTGACCATCTTTCTTTGGGATTCTTAGGAGAGTTGCTGCAATGGTCTATGTGTATTTCTTATAACCCAATCTTTGCATGTTTTTAGAGCAACTTTTGTTAAATGAAAACCTCCTCTGAAAGAATTTCAGTGGCTTCTCTTTGCCCCTAGAATGGAATCCACTGTCTCCTGCACAATTACAGGATCTTGCTACTATGACCATAGTAGGTGTGTTCTGAGTGTGGCCTTCTTCCTTCCTACACTCTACATCCAACCATACTGAGATAGTCACAGCTCTCAGAAGAAGCCAAGCTTTTATAGTCTTCTGAAACTTTGTTCACCACATTTCCTGTGTTAAAAATAATCACTTTCAAAAAATAAAACAAAACAAAACAAAATAAAATATAATATATATAAAATATAAATATCACTTTCAAGGACAGCATGTCAATAAATACAGCAGCATCACCCTAAACATTCAGCCATATTTCTACCATTATTTCTAGGACTAAATTATCACCTCACTATCTGCTTCCTCTTCTTGCACCTTTTCTCCAGTTGTTTTCCCTAAAATTGCACTTTTATTATTCCAGCCCTATCTCCCCTATCTCAATTTCAACATAAATCTCTGCTGACTACAAGATCAACTGAAACTCTTGTACCTGTGTCATTCAACATTCTTCCATAATGAGTTGCCAACTACCTTTCCATGGCTCTCTCCCACACCTTCACTATGTGTTCCCTGCAAGGCTGGCAGTCTGAACTACTCACCATCTCCAAATATGGCTTACCCTTTGGAGCCTTTGCTCATAGTCGGTTTCCTCCTTCATACCTATTTTCCTGAATGATACCAAGTTTAGTCTTCATTATTTGTATAGTAAATTATTATATATATATATATATACATATATATATATGTATATATACATGATTTTTTAAATGTTTGCAAGCATATTAAAGGAAATTAATATTTCTTATTTCTCCCTTTCTGCTCCTTATCCATTTCCCAAGAAACTTCCCCAGTTTTTAGTCTGATGATTATGACCAGTATAACATTTTTAATAGAATGTTAAATTGAATAGATTATTCTACTGTAGGGCTTAATGCAACTTAAAGTAAATTAGTTGTTCTTTTTCCATTTTTTTTTGGTGACATGTTTTCATCCAATTTGTTTTTCATTTATTTCTCTTCATTTTGTTTGAAATAAAAGGAGCATGTGTTCTTATTGTAATAAGTGGAACAGTACACAAATGGTGTAAAAAGTTAACAAGCTCTTCTAACCTGCATTCCCACCCCTGTGGTGTAATCAATCTTAGCAGACTGCTGTATTTCTTTGCCCATTTATCTCCAGTCATACAGTCCTGTGAAACATATGTGCACATCTGTAGGAGTGGCAGACATTGTTAGTCACTCATCCAATATTCATTTTTTTCTAACTTGAAAATAGAAACCACTTTTTTAGGTGGGAGTTGGGGGCGGGTTCCAGAGCACCCTGTTAAGATACTTACTATGATAACTTTCCTTTCAGATAGGAGCGCAATGCGATACACTTCTTGGCCGTAGAAAGAATGTAGATGTCAACTGCGTGGGCTTTTGGAAACGTTTTTTAAGGGTAAGAGGCTCAGCTGTTCCCTAAGCTTGTCATTTAGACTTTAATATTAGCAGTTAGTTTTGATAATTTCTAATCTTTGGAGATGGGTTGGTAAAACTTTTCTCAAGTGGGTGGACTATTATTCAGATACTGGGAAAATATTTGGGAAATTGTTAATAGCTGTAAGACAAGGACATTACTCATCCTATCTTTATCGCAGGGATCAATACCTGCCTATTCCAGCAAAATAGAACATAGCACATTTCATTTGTTAAATCTATCAGCTGTATCCACAAGCTGTGCATTGTAGAAAAAGGAATCACAGATTACTAAATAGAATCTTAGATGATATTCACTTATGATTTCTTTGATTTAAAGTTATAAGGTTTGCATCTTTAGCAATTTTTCTTTTTTTTTTAAAGATTTAATTTATTTATTAGACAGAGAGACACAGCGAGAGAGGGAACACAAGCAGAGGGAGTAGGAGAGGGAGAAGCAGGCTTCCCACCGAGCAGGGAGCCCGATGCGGGGCTCGATCCCAGGACCCTGGGATCATGACCTGAGCAGAAAGCAGATGCTTAAAGACTGAGGCACCCAGGTGCCTCTTTAGCAATTTCTTATTTCAATTATTTATTTAATGAGAAAAATTACGTCTTTGCTTTGTGAAATTCAAAAAGGGATGTTATTGTATGGTGGGACATTTAATGTTGAAGTCCTGTTTGGTGCTTAGTACTTTAGTAAAGTGCGTAGTTCTCTTTATTCGAATGACAACTTTAATAAATAAGTACAGGACTGAATACTCAGTTGTGTTTCATAATTATAATTTATTAAATTAGCTCTATTCATTTCTAGTTGCCACTAATTTCTCAACCCTTTTCCTATGAATAGTCTTATGTGTTCATGTAAAGAATAAGGTAAATTATACATTTTCCATTATGACAATTATTACATTATTAAGATGTTTTCCATGATACTAAAGAGAGTATAATTCAGTCTAAATGATTTACTTCGGTACAAAATAATATAACTCAGTCTTTGTAATTAAATGCTTTTTTTTAAATGAAGATTTTTAAAAATGTAGCAGTGAAGGGTAAATGTGAGCTAACAATAGTCTCAGAGCTTCAGGCAAGGAAGGGAGCATTTCTTCGCATAATTTATAACTTCACAAATGTGGCTTCCAGTATTTATAATTCACAACCAGCAAACTTCAAGTTGATATAATCTTGAAATGAAGTCAGCAATTTTTTTTCTAAATTTAAGTAAAACTTTTTTTCCTTCTCCCCCTTTTCTTGCTGACGTTTGTGCCTATCATAGTTTTCTTACCTATTTAACTTTTATATCTTGACTTTTAGCTTTTGCTCAGCTGCTACTTTTTCTTGTAAATCATATGATCTCTATTTTATACCTTTCCTCACATCTTCTTTTTTTTTTTTTTTTAAGTCAGATGCGTGGGTGTAAACTTTCACAGTTCTCACAAATCCAAGAACTACATTTGTTTTGCTTTTCACACTTGACAAATCGAATCAAAATGAGAAATAACCAAACTGATGACCCAAGCCAACAAAAGAACTCATGGAGGCCAACGTCTGGTCATTCTAATTTGAGAATAGTCCAAAAATCATCATGTCAAAATCACAAGGCTTCAGTCAAAACTATACTAAATCAGGCAGGTAACTGCTTAGCTTCTGAGCAGAAGTATCTTTATTTATGAACCGATACCACTAAAACTTTACTCAATTCTTGGATGAAGTAAAATAATTATATAAAAATGTTTTATAAATTAGAAAATAATCCATATGGTTTGGACATTATTTTTTGAATTAAGAAGACTAGTTTATTAGAAAAAAAAATCAACTAATGATACTTAGAAAGTCAGTCTACATATGCTGACCAGATCCTTAGTTCTGGTAAGACAGTTGTAGGAGAGTGGTAAGAGAATCAGCTCATGACTCAGGCATGGGGGAGTACGCAACAGTTAGCTTGATAGATCCCAGGGCAGTTAAATGCAGTCATATCATTGTCTGCTGTGGTAGGCACAGTGCTGAAATGATCTTCAATCAATCATGCACGCTCTTTTATAATCTGCTCTCCTTTTAGTGCGATAAAAGCTGACACTTGCTTCTAGCCAATAGAATATGACAAAAACAGTGAGATAGTTCCCTCCCACCCCACCCCAAGTAGATTATATAAGACCCCATCTGCATGGACTGGAGTAAGAGCTTCTCCTACTGACTGAAGAGGCAGGTGGGCATGTGGTGAATGGATGGACCTCCGAGTAAGTGGGCCTGTAGGAGCTGAGAGCAGTTCCTAGCTAACAGCCAGCAGGAAAGTGGGGACCTCAGTCAACCTAACAGCAAGGAACTGAATTCTATCAATAGCCATGTGTGTTTGGAAAAGGATGCAAAGTTCCAGAAAGGAAAGCAGCCTGGCTGACACCTAGATTGCCACCTTGTGAAACCATGAGCAGAGGACCTGAACCCCTGACTTGAAAACCAAGATAACGGACATATGTTTTCAGCTGCTAAATTTTTGGCAATATGTTAGGCAACATAAAGACTAATACGTCTAGTAGTGAAAAGGGTTTAAAATATTCACCTCATATTTTAAGACCAGGGAAGCATTTTTATCCAGGGAAAAACATGATGACAGGGCTTGGGCTAGCTTGTAAAAAAAAAAAAAAAGATTAAACACACACATACACACACACAGAGAACTATCAGGATAACTTAGCAAAAGGATTGCAGTGGCTTTTTTCTTGACATTGTTTATATAGTTGAGTATTAAGGAATCTATTAAGGAGTTATTTAGTGGCTACTACATCATCGATGGCATGTTTTTCTGTTAAGAGCCCACTAGTTAACACAGGAAACACTGGGGATAGAAAGCTTAAGAACACCAAGTATGGATAGCTACTCTATCCAAATCCTTTCATTAAACTTAGACAATGTTTTATTTAGGAAGGCAAAGTTACTATTATGTTTTAAAATTTTGCTTTAAAACTGTGAAATAAAACTCCACACATTTCTTTAGAATCATTCCAGGATATTGAGTGTGTGTGTGTAAAGGGTAGAGAACTGTTAGCTAATTTTCTTTACCAAGTTAATGGACATGTTTCTATTTTAAAATAATCACTATGCTGAGAATGCTGTAAAATGAATATGTTCAGAGCTTGCTTGTATAATATATGATGATATTTTTTGGAAAATATTTTGGTAGCACATATCCATCAAGTGACATAAACAAACCAAATCCTTTGAACTAATAACTCCACAATTAAGAATCTATCCTAAGAAGACATCTAAAGTTTGCTGGCTTTTATTGTAAACACCGTTTATTGCTCTATCGTAGCAAAAATGTGTCTCAACCAACCTTAACCCTTAAATGTAAGGAAATTATTAACTCCACCAGGCGTTGAGACAATTTTACAGGTAGTTTGCAACGAGTGGATTTTGGACATCTTGAAATCCAGTTCTCTCACATTCTCAGACGAAGCTCTGGGGAAGTGGTCCGCAAACCCATTGACTTTCCATTCGGCCCCTCCCATTTCCATGCCCTGCTTTGTCCTTGTCTGCAGAGCTAACTCCTCTGTAATAAAAAGCAAGGTTTAATGATTGTGAACATTTCTGAACAATATAGCTTTTTGTTTGTGTGTTTGTTTTTATTGTGAGTGCATGCATGTGTCAGTTTAGACCAGGTAAGAGAGAGTTTATTGCATGTGATGACCTCAACAAAAGCTGTGGTCTTTGGGAGTAGGAGACTTGGGTCAAATTAAAGATTTTGTTTTCTTCCCCAGCAGGCCAGAGCAAAAGAATCAGAGGTAAAACTGCAGATGAGGGGTGTCTGGCTGACTCAGTCAGTAGTGCCTGTGATTCTTGATCTCAGGGTTGTAAGTTCGAGCCCCATGTTGGGTGTAGAGATTACTTAAAAATAAAAACTTTAAAAGGAAGAAAGAAAGAAGGAAAGAAGGAAAGGAAGGAAGAGAGAGAAAGGAAGGAAGGAAGGAAGGAAGGAAGGAAGGAAGGAAGGAAGGAAGGAAGGAAGGAAAGAAGAAAGGAAGGAAGCTGCAGGTGATGGCAGCTGAAAGGGGAACAGATGAATAAATAAATCCCTGGCTAGGGAGAGTAGAAGTGAGTGGTATGACTTAGGGATTAGCCTGGGAACTGCAAAGCATACTACATGTTTATATCAGGAAGAATGCCTAGGAGAATCTCATTTCTTTCTTCATTCCAAAGTGACCACTTCTACCCCAAAACTCAAATGAATTTCTTTTTTTAAAGATTTTTTTTTTAATTTATTTATTTGACAGAGAGATAGCACAAGTAGGCAGAGCGGCAGGCAGAGGGAAAGGGAGAAGCAGGCTCTCTGCTGAGCAGGGAGTCCGATGCGGGGCTCGATCCCAGGAGCCCGGGATCATGACCTGAGCTGAAGGCAGCCGCTTAACTGACTGAGCCACCCAGGCGCTCCAAATGAATTTCTTTTTGTTGAAGTCTCTTTCAATCCTCTCCCCCAGCTCCAAGCCTTAAGACGTATGAGTAGTGGATTGAAAATGAGAGAATCCTTTTTTCCCCTTTTCTGGATGAGAAAAAAAGGATAAAAATTATTCTACCATTTCATGTCTATTTCTCCTATTAGGTTGTTTAAGCAGTTGAGCTCTCCAAGAAGGTCTAAACAATGAATAATTCAATCTAGTACACTTCTATTTGCCACTTATTGCCCAAATCAAGCTATACATTTCTTCCAAAACATGGATACAGACTCTAACTGGTAAAAGGCATCTGAAGCAAAAAAAAAAAAAAAAAAAAAAACAAACCTATAAAATGTACTATTCCCTTGAAAGGAAAATCACTCACATTTTCATATAAGTGGCAAGTTAGAAACATAGCTCTTTAAATTTTCTGTCATTATGAATCTCAAACTCTATGACATTTCTTGCTCTATAACATTCTTTTGATTTTTCAAAATAAAAATAAATTATTTATTGGGAATATAAATTTATATCAAATAATGGGAGAATGCCTTTAGTGGTCACATCCAATATTTATGCATCACATATAATTTTTTATATAGCTTTATTCAAACACATGCAATTTTTTGTGCAAATTCAAAGCTGGACAATGTGGTTATAGGGAGAGTTTTCAATTTGTTAAAAAAAAAAAGAGAGAGTATGTGCACTCATTGGTGTTGGTATTTACACCTGAGGAAAACTGGATAGACGTAATTTATTATGTTGTGTATAAGTACGTCCCTCAAGTAAAACTAAATATCACAAATCATAAACACTTTGAACTCAAAGTGTTCAAATATTATTCCTTTTAAATGTGCTATGAGGATGATGAATATGTATACAACTGCAGGTTTCAGTAAAATATGGGGCTTGATCAAGTATTCATTCTAGATAAGAAAACTCTCTTCATCATGTAAAATTTAATAAAGACACAAACCCAACCGACATTGGTTGACTTATTCTTTCAGAGATGGGAACAAACATTATCTATTAAATGTTTTCTAAATTAATTCATTGGTTTAATTTATTTAAGTATTTATTTAGTACCACTTTACATGAAAGGGTCAGCTTCAAAAACTTCTCCGTGTTTTGAAAGAAATAAAATCTCTAGTTATTCTATATTTGACTCTCAACCTATTTGTTTAATTTTTTTTCATTGATAGCTGTGTGAGACACTGAATAGTCAATGATGTGTTCTGGATTAAGCATTTAAAGAACATTCATTAATACTCACATCTCTTTAAGAAAATAAAAAAGAGAGGGAGCCTTGTTTTTCTGGAATGTAATCTTGAAAGATTCTAGCCTGGAACCTTCATCAAAAAGTCAGCACTTAACATAATTTGCATTTATCTTATTTCTTGTTTATTGTATGTCTTTCCACTAGAGGGCAGGGCCTTCTTAGTTTTGTTAACCGCTACGTCCTCATTGGCAATTAGTAGGTGCTCAGAAAACAAAAAAACAATAAAACAACAACACCAAAAAAAAAAAAAAAACACAAATGAATTGATGAATTCATTGGATTTATGCAAGCCAACTTTTCAGATCCTACAGGAAATGATCATGCTTTAACCTGGCCCACGTTCCCACTGACCTGCACTGCTTAGACCACATACAACGGAGAATTCCTGTCTGGCTTCTGAGTTTTTGCTTTGGATATGTACAAGTTACCAGGCTTCAGTGAGGTCGAAACATCAGAAAAATGTAAAGATCTCAACTAAGCCAGCAAAACAAAACCTTTGTGAAGGCTTTCTGGATAGAACTTCTGGGTTTACAATCAACTACGTTTTAGCTACACTGTAATATGAGCAGCAGGTGTATGGAAGCACCCATTGTCCAATCAGGCCCCTGTGAAGATGGCATGCAGCTGGCTCATTACACAAAAAGTTAAAGCAAAGATGGTGCTAAAAGCACAGTGAGTCTGTTAACAAACCTCTTCCATTTCCAATATATTTTATAAATAATTTTGTATTTTAGAATACGCTAACATTTTAGCTTCAAACTACTCTTTCCATTAAAATTTCCCCTAAAAGCACTGAAAGGACCCTAAGGAATTTCATATATAGTAGTGAACTATACATATTCTCTTCTACACATAAGCTTACAGGAAAGCAGTCGAGAAAAAAAACATACTAATTTTACAATTTTGACTTTCCTTATACACGTAGCCATGTAGTTCTTTGCATTGTTCTCTGTATTTTGTCAATATGATAAACACTGGGTCTGAGGCACTAAAAACATTATTGTCAGAAATGAGCAAAGGTCAAAAACTCACAAAACAAAATTAATGGAGAATCTAATCTTCATCACGCCAAAATTAAGTAGTAGCAAAACTATCCGATACTTGTATTGTTACATAAATTTTATTTATTTTTTTTTAAAGATTTTATTTATTTATTTGAGAGAGAGAGCACATGAGGGGGGCGGTCAGAGGGCAAAGCAGACTCCCTGCCAAGCAGGGAGCCCGATGCAGGACTCGATCCAGGGACTGCAGGTTCATGACCTGAGCCGAAGGCAGTCACTTAACCAACTGAGCCACCCAGGCGCCCTTGTTACATAAATTTTAAAATCATTGCTATTAAAGCATCTTTTTATATCTTACTCCAAAGTCAGTGGAAACAAAAGCAAAAATAATCAAATGGGACTCCCTTAAACTGAAAAGCTTCTGCACAGTGGAAGAAACTGCCAACAAAATAAAAGGGGAACCTACTGAATGGGATTTACAAATCATAAATCTGCTTAAAGGTGAATATCCAAAATACATAAAGAACCCAGGGGCGCCTGGGTGGCTCAGTTGTTTAAGTGCCTTTGGCTCAGGTCATGATCCCAGGGTCCTGAGATCGAGTCCCGCATTGGGCTCCCTGATCAGCGGGGAGCCTTCTTCTCCCTCTTCCCTCTGCTACTCTCTCCCTCTCTCTCTCTGTCAAACAAATATATTAAATCTTAAAAAAAAAGAACTAATACAGCTCAATAACAACAATGATTAAAAAAAACAATCCAATGAAAAAATGGGCATAGGCTCTTAATAGACATTTTTCCAAGGAAAACATACAGATGATCAGCAGGCATATGAAAAGATGCTCAATATCATGGATCATAAGAGAAATGCAAATCAAAATACAATGACATAGCACCTCACACCTGTCAGAATGTCTGTTATCAAAAGGACAAGAAATAACAAGTGTTGGCAAGAGTGTGGGAAAAGGGAACCCTGGTACAGTCTTGGTGGGAATGTAAATTAGGGCAGCCACTATTGAAAATAGTATAGAGGGGACACCTGGGTGGCTCAGTTGGTTAAGCATCTGACTCTTGATTTCAGCTCAGGTCATGACCTCCGGGTTGTGAAATGGAGTCCCATGTTGGGCTCTGCTCAGCGCAGAATCTGCTTGTCCCTCTCCCTCTTCTCCTCCCCCTGCTTGCTCTCTCTCTCAAATAAATAAATAAATAAATAAATAAATAAATAAATTTTTTAAAAATAGTATGGAGGTTCTTCAAAAAATTAAAAATAGAATTACCAGCAATTCCATTCTGGGTATTTTTCTGAAGAAAATGGAAATACTATGCATCCCTGTGTTCATTGCAGCATCATTTATAATAGCCAAAATATAGAAACAACCTTGGGGCGGGGGGTGCCTGGGGGACTCAGTTGGTTAAGCATCTGCCTTTCGCTCAGGTCTTGATCTCAGGGTCCTGGAATCAAGCTCAGCATCGGGCTCCCTGCTCAGCTGGGGTGAGGGCTGGGCAAAATGGGTGAAGGGGATCAAGAGGTACAAACTTCATTATAAAATAAAGAAGTTATTGGGATACAATGTAGAGCATGATGACTATACTCAATGATATTTTATTGCAAATTTGGAATTTGCTAAGAAATTCAATCTTAAATGTTCTCATCACAACAAGAAAATTTTTTTTTATACCTTTGTATGGTAGCAGATGGTAACTAGAGTTATTGTGGTGATCATTTTGCAATGTATACAAATCATTATGTTGTACACCTGACACTAATATAATGCTGTATATCACTTATAACTCATAAAAAACCCAAAATGTTATTTACCTTCATTAATTATATTCTCACATGTACAGCTTTTGCTTTAAAGTTAATGTGTTTTGAAATTTTACATATATATTATATATGAAAGCATAAATATATTTGTTTATACATATTTAAATTGTATAAATCCTTTCAGGAAAAAGTATATCATCTATTTCTAAATGTAATTATCATCATTATTAAGTTACGCTTTTGTTTTAGTTGATTTTCTTATCTCCGTGTATCAAGGCCACTGAAAAACTGAGATGTCAGTTTAATATGCAAACATCAAGTATATTACAAGTAGTCCTTCAAAAGAAAACCTCAGGAAAATAAGAGAAAATACTCTCCTAAGTTAATTAGGCTGCCACATCAATGTCCCTAAAATAGTCAAAACCAACTTCTATTTCAAATAAACATTCTACCAAAGACTAAGCTAAAATAAATTTCTTAAATTTATTTTACTTTTTAAATTAATATGCATTGCCGAGACAGCAATGATTATTTAGGAGGGTTTTTCTTTAGCACACTCAGTAAGAGCCTACGGAACTTGAAAAAGGTGTGGGTATAGCTGCTTTAGATTTTGAGAGAAGCTTTATCATGCAGACTGAGTAAGGGTAAGGGCCCTGATGTTGGGCCTAACGTGTTTGAGGTACAGCCAGGAAACCAGTGAGCGGGAGCTGATGAGCAAGGACAGGGTAATACACAGAAGAAAGAGGAACTGAATCACAGATTTCAAGAGGGTGCATAGTCTGAATGAGACAGGGTGACAATGGAGAGTTTGGGCAAAAGAGAGATGTGATCTGCCTCTGTTAAGAATAAGCCAAAGACCAGTGGGGTGGAAATAGGGAGACCAGTTAGGAGGTATTGTAATCCAGATAAGAGAATCATTTTTCAAATGGCTAACCAGTGACCCAACTGCTTTTGTTGAAAAAAAAAAAATCCACATCTATTCTATTGATATTTAATGCTTTCTTTCCTTTCATGGGGTAGAATTACTGTAATAATTAAGACAGTTTGACACAGACCTATGTACAGAACCAGAAATAGATCTGAGACTTACCAAATACAAAAAATACAGTATGTTAAGATTTCAATTGTAATTATATTGAATTAAGGGTTTAGTGAAAATGGGCAACTTTATAATATTGAGGCTTGTCATCCAAGAACAAATCAGAATCATTATTTTCTTTTTGTGAAGAACCACCACAACAATAAAACTAACTTTTGTCTAAAGCTTACTATGTGCCATGCGCCGCCGTCAACGGAAGATGCCTTAACTCATGTTGCCCTGCCCCAATGTAAGATAGCTACTTGTGCTATTATTCCCATTTTACAAATGGGAAACTGAGACTGAGTGAGGTTAAGTGCTTTGCCCAAGACCATGCAAACAGCAGGCATGTCAGAGACATCTGCCTTTTATAGAGCACCTGTTCAGTCTTATTTCTGTCACCTTATCAGATATTTTGTTGATACTTCCTATTTTCTTTCCCTTTTCTTCCCTTTTTTTTTCCCCCTATATGGTCTGTTTGTTGCCTCGTAGAAGTTAGAAACTGTTTTTATTCTCTCAAAGGTAATTTTTTTTTCTGATTGAAATCATAACATATCTGCCTTCCCTATTTTATTAATTTCAGGGGGAAAAAGGCATCTACTAATTCCCTGATGTAGAAGGGGCTAAAATTGATAAATTAATGAATATTTTCTTCAACCTCTCTTCCCTCATACTTAATGTAACTAAAATATCCAGGGATTTTCATCACAATCATTAAAGAGAGCTAATAGCACTTATTATCTTTTACATTAATTAACTTGTCTTTTCAGAAAATAAACCATATTATCCATTTCTCATACAATCATCACAATTTAGTTAAGCCTATATTATAGTGAATGTCTTTATCTCTATCAGTCCTTTCACACCATATGGTACCAGGTAAGATGATTTTGGAAGTGGGATTTTTAAAAATCCCACTTAAATTGCCTTAAAAAATTAGGAAATATGTCTTCCGTAATTAGAAGCCTACAGATAGCACAGGATCCAAGAATATTGCAATGGACATCTGTCTCAGTAATGTTATCAAAAACTAGTGTTGCCTTTTTTTTTTTTTTTTTTTTTAAATTTTATTTATTTATTTGAGACAGAGAGAATGAGAGAGAGAGAGCACATGAGAGGGGTGAGGGTCATAGGGAGAAGCAGGCTCCCTGCCGAGCAGGGAGCCCGATGCGGGACTCGATCCAGGGACTCCAGGATCATGACCTGAGCCGAAGGCAGTCGCTTAACCAACTGAGCCACCCAGGCGCCCACTAGTGTTGCCTTTAACCTCAGACTGAGAGCAGATAGCTCGAGAAATTACAGATGCCTGTTACATCCAAGACAATGAGCTGAAAAAGAGAAGAAAATAACTAAGTGAAGAAGAGGAAGTTTCTCTTTCTTGATTCTCTCTTAGGCATAGAGAAACTTTTCATAGACGCCATTAGCAAACTACCCCTCCAGTGTTCTTACTTTTGAAATTTTACTGGAAGGAAAACTGGAATGAGCATGTTTAGCTTAGATTGATTATCTGGGTGTTTGAATTTTAGATTTTCTTATTTATTTATTTGACAGAGAGAGACAGAGAACACAAGCATGGGGAGCGGCAGGCAGAGGGAGAGGGAGAAGTAGGCTCCTCGCTGAGCAGGGAGCCCAATGCGGGACTCGATCCCAGGACCCTGAGATCATGACCTGAGCCGAAGGCAGATGCTTTACCAACTGAGTCACCCAGGTGCCCCCAAGGCATATACATTTTTAATAGACTTTATATTTTAGAGCACTTCTGGGTTCACAGCAAAATTGATCATATACATATACAACCTCTCCCATTATCAACATCCCTCACCAGTGTGGTATATTTGTTACAATTCATTAAACTGCATTGACACACCATTATCACCAAAGTACGTAGTCTACATTAGAGTTCATCCTTAATGTTGTGCATTCTATGTATTTTAACAAATGTATAATGATATATGTCTACCGTTATAGCATAATTCAGAATACTTTCACTGCTCTAAAAATCCTCAAGTCATCTAGGTTTTTCTCTTTTGTTATTTTCCAGGAGTTTTATAGTTTTGCATTTTACGGTTAGGTCTGTGTTCCACTTTGGGGTAATTTTTGTGAAGAGTATAAGGTCTATGTCTAGATTTACTATTTTTTTCGCATGTGAATATTCAATTGTTCCAGTCCCATTTGTTGAAGAGACTCTTTATTCCACTGTGTTGACTTAGCTGCTATGAAAAAGATCAGTTGACTATATTTATGTGGGTCTATTTCTGGGGCCCAGGGCATATTTTCTTAAAAAGCAAATTTAAGAGTGTTTTCATAATATAAATGAACCTACATTTTTTTCTGGTTTAAGGGGACAGATGAAGCCCCACCTCCTGAATCCTTTCCTTCACCCCAGTGGCTGCTCAAATAGAACAGGTGGTATTCTAAGAAAATCATTGCAATAACCTACTTAAGTTAAAATACAGATACATACTACATACACACAAATACGCACACTCAGCCACAGAACTTTTGTGCCTGTGGATCTCCATTCTTTCTCAATAGCAAATCAACCATGTAAAATTCTCTAGTATTTATAATGTAATTTGCATGGTAGTTCTTCTTCACCCTTAAAAGATAGAGTTCTGATTAATGTTGTGGTTATCTTTAAAAGTATTCTTTTCTCAAAGCTTGAATATTCTTAAATGTTTAATTGTTTAATATAACAATTCAATGAAAAGGAGAGTAAACTTACCTTCATCCCTTAGAAAGTATGAACTCACTTTTCAATGTACCATTATCTTCACAATAACAGTTCTGGTGGATCTCAGTCTATCATAATTCATTTAGATTAAATGGAAATCAGAAATTTGCAACCTAATGTAAACTTTTGGATTGAATTACATTTTTGGGATCTGAATCATGTAGGCTCAGTAGTCTGAATTCTAATTAGTAAGAAATCATTTGTCTGAAAATCAATGGTAACTTAAACTCTCAATAATTTGGCTTGTCATTGTTATGATGAGAATTACAGTAAAGATAGACTATTGTAAACTTTTTGAATACCAGGTCTATAAGCGGCAGGAGAACCAAAAGTACAGATTAATCAGTAAAGAAGAAAGCCTGCTTTCTAGTGGCTCAGTCTAGGTAGGGCTAGGGAGGCAATTATTTTAAGCAATTTGTCTTCTTCATATTTTATTTAGAAAGACACAGTTATGGGGTACAGTATTTAAGGGAGAGCCCCAAGAGCCTTCTGATCGAAACCATCACTGCATGATTGATCCTACTGTAGGGGGTTGAGAGACAGAAAGCAACCTCAGAGGAAATATGAGAGCCTGCCACTTTCTAGGGATCCTAAGACATGAGTCAAAAGGCTGTTAGATACAGAGGGGAAAAATACTAAGCTCCATGTCTTCTGGAATTTGCTAAGCTATGAAAGTATAACTATAAAACAGAATTCTATAGTACTCAATAACTGTCTTTTCAAATAAAATATGGAGAAGATTTAACAAATTGATTAAAACGATTGCCTCCCTTGTTTTACCTATCTTGAGCCACATAGAAAATTGTCTTCCTTTTTGACTATATAATCGATACTCTTGATCATCCTGTCTCTTGTAGATCTGGTATTTAGGAAGCCTACTACAGTTGCAGTCCTTATTCTAATTCTAGTAATAACCGTGATAAGCCATGATAACTGCACTTTATCATGAGCTCTCATTTAAAAAAAAAAATAAGTTTTAGAACTCCCTATTTTCCTTCTAATTCTACGATTTCCCAGTCACTTCAGATGACTACAAATTCTAAAAGCACATCAGTGCAAATTGCCTTTTCTTATCGCCTTCTTTATCTGGGGTGACATCTAAGTGCTGAGGTCGGTTAGCAGCTGCGGTAAGTCGTGGCATCTGAACGCCTGGCCTGCGGCAGTGTCTGGTGCTGCTCAATGCATCGAGGCTGGCTGTTAGGGTCTGAATGTGTGCCCCCCAAATTTATAGGTTTGATCCTAGCTCTGAAAGGTGATGGTAATAGGAGATAGGGTCTTTGAGAGGCTCTGCCCTCATGAATGGAGTTGGTGCTCTTATGAAAGAGGCTCCACAGAGATTCCTCACCCCTCCAACCATGTGACAACACAGAGAGAAGGTGCTATCTAGGAAGCAGGGAGAGGCTTTCATTAGAATACAACCATGCTGGCGACTTGATCTCGAACTTCCAGCCTACAAAACTGTAAGAAATAAATTTCTGTTGTTTATAAGACACTCTGTGATGTTTTGTTTTAGCAGCCCAGATGGATTAAGACACTGCTCTGTAGCACAGCTATTGTATGCAATTCTATAAAAATCCCAAATAACTGTTTACAGGCAATTGTACAAGGGGATAACAGTAGTATCTACCTGTAGTGATGTTGTAAGTATTAAATGAGTTAAAATATGAAAAGTATTTAAAATGGCTGTCATGTACAAAGTCTTCTAATTTATAATCATCAACACTATCATCACCATTATTTTTTGTTTCCACTCTGATTAAGTACATGTGATTCTTGTTCCTAAGATTTGTTTCTACCACACTTCTCGAAAAGAAACTCAATAAACCTGTATGTACTTGTGGCAGGAGCAAGAGATAACAGTTGGTAGAGCAAACAGGAAGGGGCAAGAAAGCAAAAAGTATGATTTAGCCTACATAGATATAGAAACATAGCACCTAAATGTACTTAAACACACACACACACACACACACACACACACACACACACACACACCCCTAGAGAGGGCTGTCAAGATGGTCTCCCAGCCATCTCCAACTGGTAAGGCTGTGAGAGTTTATCCCACTTGCAAGCTAATGAGTTAGCATGTCAAGTTTCATACATGCCAGCAGACTCCTGGGTCAGAGATAGAGGATCTTGGTGCAGCAGGCTGCAGGGGCTTCATGTCCTCATTAGTTCCCCTTGCTCTCCAAGCCCCATACAAGAAAGAAGGACGTGGGCCCTTTTGGATATTGCACATAAGTAACTTCTTTCCCAACTGAGGAAGTCCAGAATTAGGCCATCTCTAATCTTATAAAGGAACTGCCAACTGTTTGCCTTAGATAGGGACTTTATTTTTATGATCCTGGACTGCAAGCCAATTTGCCCTTAGCCCTAGAGAAAGCTCCTATATATTCTAAGGCTGTTTAATATGTAAATATTATTGAAAAAAGGAGCTCATAACAAAATCTGATACTACATATGAACAAATGCCATGGAGAATGGCCTCCCAAAGAAGACATCAATTGGAATGACATCTAGTTGAGTGCTTTCCCTTAAGATACATGAGGACTTTAACATTACAGGGAACTGATTAAAACACATTTTGATTTATTTTACTTTTATTATATTACTCTCATTAACGTAATGCTGTGATGACATATAAACTTCCAAATCCAGTAGTCTATCATGGCAATTACATAAAATATATCTATTGGTATGACGAAGTTTAAAATGGTAGCTCCTGATAAAAGAATAATTCTTCATCAAGTAGCGGCACAAGAATTCTAGCTTATTCCACGTTATGGCTCTAATATTTCAACACAAGGCATCCAAGTTTGCCATAGGCATGGTCTTCTAGCCATCTTAAAAAGGAAACAATCTCAGTGGCTCATATGTGGGAGGGTTTTAGGGGTAGAATTATAGGTGACACACATCATTTTACCCACGTTCTCTTGTCTACCATATGGTCACATGGTCACATCTAACTGCAAAAGAAGCTGAGAGATGTAGTCTAGTTCTGCGTATAAGAAGAGAAGCTGTTTTTTAGTAGCCAGTTTGACAGTCTCTCACACATTCAACTTAGATAAGTGAGTTCTAAATTTAGGCTTTTTAAAACATATATCTAGAAAAAATATTTAAAATACATATTTAATTTCCTTTTGAGTTTTTCTGTGTACTTTGAGTGGATCCACTAACTATGGTACAGAATTAATTTCAAATTACTTTTCCACAATTGAAAGTAATTTTGATGTGACACAAATACATTATTAGTTAATCCTTCATATCAGATGTAGAGATTTACAGGATTAAAAAGATTGATTTAAAGCCAACTCAGAAGAATGTTTATGCATGCATGACTAAAACATTGCCATAAAGCAGCAAAAATGAAAGAATCAGAGTAGTGAAATGTGTGTACCAAAAGAAATCAAAATAATTTCAGGGAGTTGGGGGTCTGCCTAAATTATTGTCTAATATTTAGAGACTAGCAGGAGGGCGCCTGGGTGGCTCAGTCGTTAAGCGTCTGCCTTCGGCTCAGGTCATGATCCCAGGGTCCTGGGATCAAGCCCCACATTGGGCTCCCTGCTCAGCGGGAAGCCTGCTTCTCCCTCTCCCACTCCCCCTGCTTGTGTTCCTGCTCTCGCTGTGTCTCTCTCTGTCAAATAAATAAATAAAATCTTTAAAAAAAAAATAGAGACTAGCAGGAGAACTTGGTTGGTTATAATAGTCTCTGGCTCAATTGATTCACCCATGCTGCATGCAGAGAAGAAATGGAAAGATAAAATGATGCTTGGCAAAGTCAACTTCTTGGAGCCCTGATCACATGGAAAGAAATAAAGAGGGTAGATCAGCTTCTTAATAGTAAAACATGACTTGGTGGATGGCTCAGATCTCTAAACAATTTTACCAGCTATTCCTCCTACCTTGTGAGGGACTAAAACACTTCCTAGTATTGGGGGTGGAAGACAGCAGTTTTTCCTGTACCTGTATCTTTTACTCCGGATTAAATTTAATTTGTCTTTTATTTTTTTTTTCTTTTTTTTAAAGATTTTATTTATTTATTTGACAGAGAGAGACACAGCGAGAGAGGGAACACAAGCAGGGGGAGTGGGAGAGGGAGAAGCAGGCTTCCCGCAGAGCAGGGAGCCCAACGCGGGGCTCGATCCCAGGACCCTGGGATCATGACCTGAGCCGAAGGCAGACGCTTAACGACTGAGCCACACAGGCGCCCCTTAATTTGTCTTTTAATCACTTCATTTTAGTTTCTCATGTTCATAACCTCGCTCTGACAATGGCATTGCGTAAGTGTTCTTTATGCATGAGTTTTGCTTTCATCTCTCTATAGTTTTCAGCATTGTTCAGTCACCATTTTCCCTTGTTGCTATGTGCAGTTTCTATGGTATCCTTTGCCATTAATTTTGTTTCTCAAAATAACCTGCACTCTTTCTCTTCGAGAAATATCACAGAGAGAATAAACATTCCTAATCCAAGATAATGTCAGGAGATTTTAGTCTTAAACATTGAACAGGTGTCATTACTCTTAAGTTATTTTGTTTAATGGTAATGTTGCAGATACTCCCTTTACATACATGGTTTAAATGAATCTATAAAATATGGAAATTTGGAAAAATATAAGAATTATATGTACTATCTTCATTTTACTCTTCCTGTGCAAAACCTGTTATAGCATGTTGCCCCAACAATAACAAAAACAGCTACCATTTAATTAGAGCTTACTATTTGAGATTCAAAGCCAAGCACTCCTTTCTCTTCCACACCAGGGTTCTGGCTGAAGGAATATACACATGAAGATTTCTAGCCAAATGAAAATCAAGTAGCGATTTTATTAATTTGTGCAAGTAACTTAAAATGCCAAATGTAAGCCTCTCTTTCACATGCTGTGTTGAAGAAAAAGAGAAGGGCTTAGATCGGGGTCTGAAATGGCATCTCCTCATCATAAGCCAACCTTCATCTTTGAATCTTCTTTACTCAGGGGTGCCTCAGGAAGAGCTGGGGCTAAAGAGGCCCATGTTGCCACGAGGGAGAGAATTGCAAGACTGAACTCCATTCAGGTATGTATATAATAGGGGAGGAAGAATTCCAGGATGCTTTTTTTTTTTTTTTATGTTCAGTTAGCCAGCAAAATCAGTGTTCACCAATTCATTAGTTGTGTATAATACCCAGCGATCATCCCAACACGTGCCCTCCCCAGTACCTAACACCTGGCTACCTCATGCCCCGACCCCCCTCCCTTCTGTAAACCTCACTTTGTTTTTTTTTACGTATTTTTGATTTAAGTAATAAAAAACGAAGATGTTTGAGACGGAACAGTTCACTTACATGTAACGTTCAGTCCAAAGAATGTCAAATTCAGACTAATCAGATGAGTGCATCTGCTGCCTTGGGGATGAACAAATAAGTATACTGCAAGAAAGTTATGGAAGTAGCTTCCTCCCTTTCTGGCTAAGGCAGAAATGAGGAAAGAGAAGAATAGGCATTTTTCCCTAAACTCACAATATGCTAGGTATTTTGCTAAGCAATTTATATTTTTCAGATGTCTATCAGGTGGTGTTATACATTTTGGCAACTATTATTACAGATGTGAAATACTCAACTGTGTTATAGTAGGTGAACCAATCATTTGCCTATTTCTTCTCAAATCCGTCTTTTCTGCCTTTCTTGTATCACAAAGAACTAACCCATACAGATTATATTTTTAGAGCTGCCCTGAAACAGGCTGATAGGAAGCACTCACAGGACATGGGAAAACAAGAGACGAGCAAATCTTTGGTATTTATCCTGCTTTTGGCTTCGAGTATAGTTCAGTTGGCGATGGCTGCACCTTCTTGATGGTTCCATTTCCCTTGGGAAGCCCCTTCCTCTTTGGTCCCTGCTTCGGATGGGAAGCTGCCTAGATGGCTTCCTCTCCTACTGAGTGAACCCTTCTCTAAGAGTCTCAGTAGGCAGCCTAGGATCCCGGATGTACTATCACCTCTGTCTTTTATCCCATCAGCCTTAGTGTCAAGAGGGCTTTCCTTAGTTCATAATACTTCTGCTTTACCTCTCCTTCTTAATCTGTTTGCTCCTTCAGTTCTTCTTTTATTTAGGTGATTAGTTCCAAACTTCTTGGGCTCTCTTTTCTGCTGAACTGTTTGGCATAGGTTCTAAATTCTTCAAATGGATATCAGGTTGTTAAGCCTAAATATCTAATACTTAATTGTGAGAAATATATATATTTTTTTCTGAACCTGATTACACATTTTAGGCATTTATCAAATGGTCTATGACATCAGGGATCCCTACAGACTGGTATATATATTACTATTTTATTTGTTACAGAGTATGTATAAAACATGAATAGGAAGTTAACCTAATGGTAGGAGAAAGTGAATTTATGTATTTATTCAGTCAACAAATATTCTTTATGTTTTTGTGACTACCGCCTACATGTCAGGTATCAGTGAAAAGGACAGATATGGCCCCTGCCTTCATGAAGTTTATAGGCCATGGATTTCATCTTTGTTTCTGGTTTGTTTGTTTTTTTTTTTATGTAATATTTGGGTAAGGAATAAAGGGTTCTGAGTAGGTGTTTTTCCACCAACATTAGATTATAAAAATTTCAAATATATATAAAAGTTGAAAGAATTTTATACTGAATACCGGTATACCCATCACCTAGATTCTGACCTCAATAACATTCACTCTTCTTGTTTTATCATGTGTTTGTCTATGTATTTCTGGCTCTATTCATGCAACATAGAATCTCTTTTTTTTAGATGTACTTTAAAATAAATTATAGACATCTGTACAGCTCTCCCTAAACAGTTTAGTTTGAATATCACTGACTAGTTAAATATTTTTACAGATATTTTCCTTGCATATAAAATTTACATACAATGAAATGCACACATCTCTCTTACATATTAGCTTAGTTTTGACAAATGTATATATAGTTCAAAATTTTATGATATAGAACATTCCTATCACTATAGAAAATTCCTTGATATCACTTCACAGTCAATTTCTATTTACTCTCTTCTGAGGACTTCACAGTTCTGATTTTATCTATTATAGTTAAGATTTTGACTCTTCTAAGAACTTCTTATAAATAGAACTATACAATATATACTCCTTGTCTAAGGCCCCTTTCATTCAGCATTATAGTTGTGAAAATCATTCATGTCATTGTGTGCTTCATTAATTCATTAATTTTTATTGCTCAGGAGTATTTGTGCGAATACTCCTTAGTTTGTTTATCCATTCACCTTTTGAATGACACACGGATTCTTTCAGTTTTTGGCTACTATGAATAATGCTCCTATTCAAAGTACAAGTTATTTAACATCAACAAAGAGAACACTAGAAAAAGAATGGAAGAGCGTTCCTTACCTTGTTTCCAATCTTAGGGGAAATATATTCAATTAAGTATGATGTTAACTGTAGATTTTTCATTGATGCCCTTTGTTGGACTAAAGAGTTACCTTCTATTTTTAGTTTTGCTGAGTATTTTGTTTATGAGTAAGAATTGCATTTTGTCAAAATTTATTCTTCTTCTATTAAAATGACTATAGAGTTTTTCTTCTTTATTCTGTTATGGTGAATTGCATTGTTTAGTGCTTAATGTTAAAGCAATCTCACATTCCTCAGATAAACCCTATTTGGTCATGGTATACTATTTTTTGTATGCAATAATGGATCTAATTTGCTAATATTTTATACCAATCTTTGCTTCTATGTTCATAAGTGATATTGTCTGTATTTTCCTTTTGTGTGATATAATTAATAGGAGTTGGTATGAAAGTTATTCCGGTTTTATAAACTAACTGGGAACTGTTCTTTCCTCCTGTATTTTATGAAAGTTTTTTTTATATAAAATTGATCTTTTAAAATAATTCATAAGGAATCTTCTGGGCATGGGTTTTTCTTTGTGGGGTGATTTTTGAAAATAAGATCCATTTATTTAGTATTCATAGACCTGTTTCATCTTTTGCTAATTGTGTTAAGTTTTGTAGCTTCATTTAATATTTTAGTAGTGCAGTATGCTGGTGATTATTTCTTTTAGTTACTTTTATCTAAAAATATCTTCAGCCATTATTCTTGAAGGATATTTTCAATGGATTTAGAATTCTAGGTTAATATTTTTTTTCCATTTGGCATTTAATATTGTTATGCATTTCTCTTTCGGCTTCTATGTTTTCTGTTGAGAAAACAGCTACCATTGTAATCATTTTTCCTCTGGATGTAATGCATGATTTGTCTCTGGATGCCTTCAAGATTTTTATTTATTGCTGGTTTTAAGTAGTTTTACTATGATGTATCTAGGCTTGTTAATCTTTATCCAGTTTGGGGATTTTTGATCTTCTTATCTTTTCAAATGTATAACTTTCAGCCAAATGTGAAAAATTTCATCCATTATTTCTTCAAGCTGTTTTTCCTGCCTCATTATATTTCTTCCTTCTCTTTTTGGTTTCCAATTATATATATGTTAGTGTTTCTTTACGTTATTCAAACAATCTTAAGCTTATCCTCATTTTTCCCCAATCTTTTTATTCTCTATAGTCCTCAAATCAGATAATTTTTATTAATCTATTTTCAATCTCACTTAGTCTTTCCTTATTCAACTCAAAGTTCATTTGATTGATTTTTTTCAGATATTATATTTTTCAGCTCTTTCATCTCCGTCTAGTTCTTTTTGTAGTTTTAATTCACTGGTAAAGTTTTCATTGTTTATTTCATCAAATTCACTTTTTTTCACCTCATTTATTATAGTTAGATTAGCTGTTATTATGTCATTATTGTTATTTCTAATATCTTGGGACTAGTACCTATTGATTATCTTTTTTTTTCCTCTAAAGAATGGGTCAATTTTCTGCATTCTTCATATATCAAGTAATTTTTATTTTGGGCCAAATGTTATGAATGTTATGTTAAAGAGGCTATGCATTCTGTTGTATTCCTATGAAGAATTTTGATGTTTTTATTTTAGCAGGCAACTAACTTGGCTGGACTCAAAATAAAACTCTTTCTCTTAGTCAACAACTCAAAACTCAGTTTACACCCTTTATTGTCCCTTAGCAGGGTTCCTTTCAGTCTGTAAAAAACAGGCATGCATGTTTCAGTGAGCAGCTAAAGATTTGTGAAGAATTTATACACAGAATATGAGGTTTCCAACTCTGGATCTTTATTTTCTAGGATCCCCACAACCAATTTTCAGTGTCTGTGATTGCCATATGCTCTGTTCAATGGCTACTCAGGCCCAGAAGTTTATGAATGTTTTCTACTGGAGTTTTAGATGCCTGCTGACCATGGTCTACTCTCAGGCTAAAGGCCCTAACTGTTGGAAACTCATTTGACACTGTTCCATTCTTTCATATCAAAATTCCCTTTGCAGTATGACTGTTATTTTTTTTCACTGTACCAGAGATTATTGTCCAAAGTTTATGGTTTTTATTTGTGGGATGATCAACCTGTTAGGTGCTTACTTGGCCATCCCAGAGGGAGAACTTCTATTGTAGAATTTTCTTCTTTCTTTGGAACCATGTGCTATTCTTCGTTATGTATGTCTGGTAATTATGATTATATATTTGTAAGCCTTTACTTTGTGTTTAAGCTATACTCTAGACACCAAGCTCCCAGCAGAGTATAATATATATAATATTTTTCTCTCTATTCAACATATATAGGAAAGAAATAAAAACTGTAATTATAAACCATGGAAAATGATATGTTCTACAGAAAGAATATATGATATTTAGATAGAAAATAGTGGGGCGTGTGTGGGTGGCTCAGTCAGTTCAGCATCTGACTTTTGATTTTAGCTCAGGTCATGATCTCAGGGTTCTCAGGTCTCCCTGTGCTGCTCCCAGCAGGGAGTCTGCTTGGGACTCTCTCTCTCCCCCTCCATCTGCCACTCCACCCGCTCACACACTCTCTCTCTCAAATAAATAAATAAATGAATAAAATCTTTTAAAAAAAGAAGAAGAGAATACAGAATATTGAAAGGGTGGCAACTCCTGACTCTAGAATTTGGTTGAGTATGCTTATATGGGACCTTTCCACTAATAAATCTAGTAAGCAATAATGGAAACTATAGCCAGGATGTTAAACTCATGAGCTAATATTTTGGCTGCCCAGAGAACTAAGGGCTGGAAATGGAACTTGATAGTAAAGTAGTGTTAATGCCCAAAGGATGACAAGCAATGTGGTTATGGGCTCATGTGAGGTGCTGAGCTAGAAGAGAAACTTGGGCCTTACACTTTATGTTGGGACTCTACTAAATCAGCCCTTTCTGCAGAAAGGAGACTGGAAAATCTATCTATTGACTCAAGGAAGTAGCAAGAAAACTTGCCTGATTATGGTTCTGTGTATGGAAAAAAGATTTCCCATGAAAAATTCAGACACAGAACCAAAGCTCTGATTTCAAGTAGAAAGCAAATTTGCACTCTGTCATATGCTTAATCTGAAGAAGTAAATACAAAGCTTCTCTATAGGATATTTCTATAGCTAACAGTGCCCAGCACTCCCAATGTAGGGCTCAAACAAGATGCAACTTGTTAATAAACTCACAATCCAAACACTGGAATCAAAGCTTTGAAACAATTTAAAACATGAGTGAGTCAGCTTATACCAAAAATGAGATTCCCATCTAAAGTCATTTAGATAATAGACTATATAGAAATGAATTATAAAATATGTACATAATTATTTAAAAAGTAAAAGAAAACTAAAAATCATAATGACAGAATAGACTACCACAAACATGGATATTTGGAAAGAAATAGAAATTCTAGAAATTAAGATAGTTATTAAAATTTTAAAAATTCAATGGAAATATAAACAACAGCTTAGATACAACTTAATAAAGGAACTGGGAAAATTACCCCAAATTCCCAGAGACATAAATCGAAAATACAATATATGATAAGACAAAATTATCTTCCACAGTTGCAGCAGAAAAGAATTAAAGAAAAAATATGGGAAACACAATATTTAAAGATAATATCTCTGAAAATGTTCCAAAATTGGTGAAAATAATGTCTACTTCAGCAGAAGTGCAGTTAGAGACTTTAGTGAATGAAGGAAATCTATCCTAATTGAAGCTGGAGAAAGACCTTCCCAGGCAAAAAGAACAGCAAATGCAGATGGGTTGAAGTGAGAGAGTTTAATATTGTCATGGAATAGTCCAAAGGCTAGTTCGGCTGAAACTTAATGAGTGATATGAGAATTGCATTAGATGAGATCGGAAAAATAAGCAGGGGACAAATCAAACAGATGCCCTGCAGATTTTGTTAAGGGGATTGGATTTAATATTAAGTATAATGGGAATCTATTGAAGAATTTTTAGCAGGGACTGCCTCATCTTGAAAAATCTGTATCTTCCAGGGTCTAAATCAACCCTGCTCAAGACCAAACTTGTTTGAAATTTATATATGATGTTTAAAATGCACATGAATCTACCCGCTAATCCACAGCATGTTTCTGTAGGCTCAAGTTAGAAATAACTATGTGAAGGGGCACCTGGGTGGCTCAGTTGGTTAAGCTTCTGCTCAGGTCAGGATCCTGAGGTCCTGGGATCCAGCCCCAAGTCAGGCTCCCTGCCCAGCGGGGAGCCTGCTTCTCCCTTTTTCCCCCACCCCCCGCTTATGCTTGCTCTCTCTTTCTTTCAAGTAAATAAATAAAATCTTAAAAATAAAAAAGATATAACTATGTGAAGTGGGATAATGCTAACAGAGAACAGAGAAATGTTAACTTGTTAATAAAAGTTATTGTAAAATATTTAGCTACAGAGAAGTTAAAAATTTAATTCAGTTAAAACTGAATCTTAAAATCTTTAAATATCAGTAAATCGCTTTGCTTTATGAAGCCTTTCTCTCCTACTCCATCCCATAGAAATTTCTATTTTCCCGAAATTCCAAAATCTGCATACATGCACCAAAACTTGCACCTATAACAATGTATTAGCTGCCATTGTTACAGGAGATAGTTTTAGCTCTTTACCACTACTGAAGATTCCTTGGAGATAAATATCATGTTGTCACACTATGTCTTTAAGCACCCAATCTATGCACAAGAAATTAGCATTATTTAATTCATCTAAATTTAATAACCAACACATAGCAGACTATTTTGTCAAATTTTGTAAACAAATACCTTATTCTGATGAATATAATCATCATATCCCATTTCTCAGGGATTCTGATTTACTTATCTAGGAAGGTTACCCACAATTCCCTTAAAAATCCTTTTCACTAGCAAAAATATTTTATCAAGTTTTTTTCCTTTTGTATTTTATATTTATAAAAATAGTTTTCCTCATTAAAATTTATTATGTGTATCAAATGATAAGTCAGACACAGTGAAGAATCTGAGCTTTTACTCTACTTGTAAGCTAACAAGTTAGCCTGGTTTAAAACACACACACACACACACACACACACACACACACACACCAAGAGAAGAAATAAGAAGACATAAGATCCATGGATCAGAGGCAAAGAACATAAATTTGTTACTCATAGTAAAAGCAGGACCTAGAACAGTATTTTAACCCTGATTACTCAAACCTCTACCTTTCCAGGATGACACAATGTGGAGCATATATTACCTGCACATACAGCGGCCTCGATCATAGGAGAGAAATTTAAAAATTAGGAAACTCTGAACTAATTAGGTCTGTTGGTGACCTGACTGTCCTACCTTCCAGAGAGAGAGTGGCCTTATTCTTATACTGGAATGTAAACAAATGTCTCTAGTGAAGAGAGGAAGGATTTTTTATTTTTATTACCTTGAAATGTCTCTGGAGAGACAGAGGTTTTTAAGTTTACTATCATGAACTATTTTCTTATAGAAATATTCTTAACTTTGCTATAAAGGCCTTTGCTAAGAATCAGCAATATGCAGAAACATCAGTTATTCATGGAGAATTGTTCTCTAGCCATAATTATCTTGTCTTTGTAACTAGTGCCACCACTTGGCCTCTACCATCCTGGTATTCCATTATCCTTGTGCATTTAGGGACCCCAGTTTGATGGCAGCATTCCCCACTGCAATTTCTGACCTGCATAGAAAAATGACCATAAAACTCTTCAGGGATGCTGGGGGTCCTCTCACAAGTTTATTCATTGTATTTATCATGAAAGGTATGTCCTATGGACCCTTCTAACATGACTGAGCATGTCTTAACCTGATAAATACAGTCTAACATTATAATCTCTCTAAAGCTTTGGACATCATCTTCTATAGTATACTAAGACAATTCCAAAACTTTATCTTCATATAGGATAAGCACATTAGGATCCACGTTTCAGACAATCAAAACAATTGTTAGAGTCCTTTCTAATATCTTCAAACACTGAATCCAGAATCTGCTTAGTGGGACTGTATCAGTACATTTGGCCTGACCTAACTTAATGTTCTTTCCGCCATTACCCCACATCTTTAAAATCCATTCCTATATATATTCCCCAGATTTCTGTAAGTATATATTAAAAATAATCATGCAGTTATTTTCACAGGTCACACTTTGTACCTTACCCTTTGGGACCTTCTAATGATTGAGTCTAGTTAGAGGCACAGTCTAGACTAGTCCAGTCTAGTTATAGATCTAAGAACAAGGAGAGATGGCAGAACCATTCATCTTCTTGGAACTTTTCCTTGTCTTCAAATGAGCTGACCCTGCCACTTCCTATTCATGCTTTTGGGACCATTATACAGGTGTGGCAAATCAGACTTTAGTAACCCTATGCTATAGCAACTGATACAGGGAAGGGAAGAAGGTTTGTTCACTCAGTAAATATTTGTGACAAAATTAGACCAGAGTTTTTCCAGGGACATTGTCTCATTGCAATGGAATGCCCCATTCACACTGGCACTGATAAGTTATTAGGATGTGAGTCTGTTTCTGCCAGCAGACTTTTCATCAACCATATGGGTGGAATATTTGAGCATGAAAGAAACATGGATTTGACATCATCAATTTCATGAACCCAGTAGCACCCAAAGCCATAGGCTATAGATTTCCCGGTTATACAAGCCAGCCAATTTTTTGTTATGTTTAAATTTGGTTTCCATTACTTGTATCTAAAAGATTTTTCAATAATATATTGGGTATATTTGAAGACTTCTGGAACTTAAACAGAGAGACTATAATAAGACTGTGTCTTTGCTAAAAACTATGGGACAAGGATTTTTTAAAAAGATTTTATTTATTCATTTGACAGAGAAAGAGCACAAACAGGGGGAGCAGCAAAGGGAGAAGCAGGCTCCCCACTGAGCAGGGAGCCCAAATTGGGTCTCGATGCAGGGCTTGATGCGGGGCTCAATGCGGGGCTCAATCCCAGGACCCTGGGATCATGACCTGAGCTGAAGGCAGATGCTTAACCAACTGAGCCACTCAGCCGCCTCTATGGGACAAGGATTTTATGTGATTTGGGAGAATAGTGTTGGATAAAAGTTTGAGAAAACATCTTCATATTGTAGCATATAAATGTGTTTGTAAAATTGTGTTTTATTCTGTCAGACTTATGTCTGGTAAATTGTTTACAGTCAATAAAATGTCTTCATATTCTACAAGAACACACTGAGGTGACTTACCCAAGGTTACAGAGTGGCAGGACCTGTTCTATGCCTTGATGAATAAATCACATTAACTCTCAGAAAAGAACACAGACTCAACCAGTTTCAGTGTATAGTTCAATCTATCCAGAGAACTATCCACTGAAGCTTCAAATTAGTCTTTTCTCGCTAACCTTAAAAAATACTTACCAAATAACATTTTTAAGTGAATATTGTACTAGGATAATACACACACACACACACACACACACACACACGAACATTTATTTAAAAACCTTTAAAAAGAAGTCATCTCGAAATTGCTAACTAGTAAAAATAGGTAAAATATTTTAAGTTTGTACTAGAATCAGATCCTTTCACTCATTTTATTTATGATAGCTTATTCACTAGTATTATTCAACAGAAGCAGTATATTTGGAATTTTGAATACTGGCATTGTAAATAATAAGATTTGTTTCTAAAAGGAAGCCAAAAGGACTTATATTTTGTAAAAGTATTTCTTTAATTCTGCAGAACTCTTCTTTTGCATGTCAAAATAGCTGTAACTCAGAGGTAAAGTGATAAACAAATATTGATAAAGCATTTATTAATTTATTAATAAAACTATGGCAATTCCAGAAGGCACGCTTTTGTAAGCACTCTAAGACATGGACAGTTTCCAAGAAGTGTCCTGAAGTCTAATAATTATCATCCCAGATGCCTGATTGTGCCTGCATGGGACGAGCCGATGGTGCTGTCACATCCGACAGAGTTGCCAATCTTAAACCAACTATGATTACTCTCTATACACTTCTCTCTCTGGGGCACTAAAAAACTCTTAATTAGCTTTTGTTTCCAAGCAGGGCTTCATTTTTCATGATGTTATTTCATTTTTCTGGGATTATTAGATTCAAATTGACCTTGACATTCATCTATTACAATAAATGCATATATTTATACAATATTTAAATTCAAGTTGTTAGCCTAAGATAAAATCAGAGGCTCATTAAAAACATAAATGTCCCTTTCATACTGAAACAGGAATTTGTTCTATATAATTCAGAATCATGTGGAGATATGATAAATTTATCAAAAAAAGCAAACTTACGGAGACTTTTGATGACTTAAAAATATAAAAATTACATACATATAAAAGATAGATACGATATGAAGAAACTTTATCAATGGTATAATCTTGCATAAATATATACTTCCATGATGGCAAAAAATAAAAATACCCAAATTAAGAATATATTCTATTTACTCTAGAAAGAATTTAGATAAATTGCCATACGATGTATTATTCCAAAGTGCCTTGAGTTCCCAAGGGGGGAAATATTATACCAGGACAAAATATTCAGGTATTGTTGAGAGCCTGGTATTTTTGAATAATTTAACCTACATGTATTTTTATTTTACAGTGTCAGTTTCAACTCACTTGAAATTTGTCACACAATAAATTTTGATTTGGGTATGTAGCTTCACTTAGAGTTCAGCATCAGTTAAAACATGCAACTGCTTAGGAAAGTAAAGAACCAATTGTCATTTACCTTTACAGATATTAATAGTGTGTTTAACAAGTAACAATATGTGTCCTCCTTTTAGCAGAAATGCTGCTTACTAATGACATCTCATTGCTTCACACGGCATGGGCTCTCATTCTATTTGGGCATAATGACTGAGCTAACATCAGTTTTTAAGAATGTATGTTATCATTATTCATTACACTACTGCACTGAAGCTTCTCTGGAGGCAATAAAGAACAAAATGTATATTTTAAAGACCCTCATTTCCCCCCTAAATGCTTGAATTAAGCTACAGTCTGTGGTGTTCAGAGAATTGAGTTATGTCCTAAAGCAATGCTTCTCTTGGAGTACATCACGCCTGGAGATTGCGCTCTGATTAGCCTCTGAGTTTTCTAATACAGTCTATTGATTTTCTGCTGCTGTAGCTGCCATTGGATTTTGTGTGCTGGCACAGGGGTTCTATCTTTTGCATGAGAGAATGATGAATGGTTGTCTGCGAGGCTCCAAGCACATACTTATTTCCTCTTCAATAAGGACAACCGTCAATATCATTTAAGCGGAGAAATATGATGAGGAACCCAGCATGCTTATGGAAAGATTCGGGTTTTCTTCATATTCATTGTTGATTCTATCTACTAAACTATACACCTTCTACAAAAAGTTGACAGTCTTTTTTTTGGTATTATTAAATTCCCTCACTCTTACGGTGGGAAAAGAATAAACCTTGTTTTAAAGGTAAAAATACAACTTTTGTGAAAGTATATTATGAAAGCAATTTCATTTTACTTACAATTGGCAACAACCTTGATTTTAAATGCAAACAGACTTGGACTAAGAAATAAACCAATACTCTGAATCCAGTTTTTAAAAATTCTCATTTTAAATGAATGCACAAAATTAGAAGCATCTGGAACTTTCTCAATATACACTTAAAAAGCATCCTTTCGACATCAACTGACACTGATTTTTGTTTTGTTTTGTTTTCCAGTAAGGATACCAGATTGTCTTATATCAAATTCACTACAAGCAGAGTTTGAGAAACAGATTCTTGTGTAAGTCCTGTTTTGGAAAAGCACTCTCGATGCCACCTGTAGCAAGTGAGGGAAGCAGACCAGGCTAGGGAAACGCTAGGAGCAGGTAACAGTGCAGGTGAGGTCGGGCCTCAAGTTCACTTCACAGGGAGTCCTGGACTGGGAATGGTATTGCTCAGTTCTTACACCTTGAAGCAAGGTCTCAGCCAATTTTTGACCCTTATGAGTACGTCATTGGTCACTGGCTGCCTGGGAGGTAGAAGGGGAGCATAATTTCCCATCTCAGTGCCAAGCAGTTCCCATTAGCGGAGGCCAAAATTCAGGGGAAGAGGCAGCTGTGAGCTACCAGCCGCCAGCACTCAGGGCGGCAGAGATCGGGTGCGTCATCTCCCAAAGGGGATCCAAGCAGAGCATCAGCAGCGCCCGCCACACGGGTCAATTCAGATTCACCATTCCAGTCTGACTACCTCCCACAAAGGTTTGCAAAGATGAAACAGAGCACCCATTCCAATTAAAACGGGGGTCTGTGGAACGGATGTACGGCTGGCTTACCAAAGTGAGGGCTGATTCGAATTACGGTTTAGCATGTAAATTGACCAGCAAAAAAGAAAGGTAGAAAAACATTTGTTTTACAATTTATGGATAAAAATCAAAGGGCTTTCTGCACTAATTGAATCAACATTTTTACACCTGTTTCAACTATTTTGTTTTGTAATTTGAATACTCAATAGACTGAAAATATTAAATGTGATCATTGTGTTCCTGTTACTATTTTTTGCTCTTCCAAAGAACTCTCATAAAATACATTGCAACACTGTTCAATTTTTATACAGGAAAAGAAAATGCAAAATGATCTACTTTTTCATTTTTTTCAATTTCATTCAGGAGATGAAAAAAACTTAAAAAATAGTCTAATGGCTCAAAAAAGGTATAAAGTATGACAGTAACTGAAATTTAATTATACTTAAAAGAATCTACCAAATTATTTATGGAACAATGAGTTTCATAGCTTCTGAAAGTTCGTACTATCATTCTAAAATATCACAGTCCTTAAATGGTACATGAATCTGGATTTACCCACATATAAAATCCTCAGAATAAAATTGAATCAATTCTAAGGAAAAGGTAGAGAACTCCTTTTTAAGTAATCCAGAGATAATGTTTCAAATACATATATATTAAGAAGTATTATTTGCTTCAGGGAGAGGTTTTTTTGTTTCTTTGTTTTGTTTTGTTTTCTTAAAACTTAACCCCATGTCATTTTTTTTTTAATGAGTTTTTAACTCAAAATATTGAGGGTTTTTTTTTTTTATTTTCTTCTTTTCTTTCTACCTATAAAATATTTGGTATTTTCTTTGTTCAACTTCTCAAATTACTAGAATAGGGTTTTTGCATATAGTATTTGAAAATGTTAGTGGTGTCAAATACTCTGACCTGATGATACCAGAATATGAAATTACTGGCTATTGTAAATGATAGATTCTGGAGTGATTTCAAATCACAACAGGCTAGTGAATGAGCTTGTGCTTTTAGATCTTTCTCCAAGCAGACGACTCAAATGTATATATTAATATCAATCCAGTTTTGCCTTGGCAACTTGGTATTTATTCTACCCAGGAATCTCTAATATTGATTACAAGTCATATGAAGTTAGACTGATATGCTTCTTTCCAGCTTCTTTCCAAAAATTCCAAAAAATTAGGCCAGAACTTCAAGGTTAATGGAGCAAGCTCATTATAATACACCTCTTTTCGGCATTCATTTCACTTTAGTTAAGTAATTGAAGAAATTAGATAGGTGGAAGTGCACAGTGTGATGCATGTGTGCACATCCTTGGGCTCAGTCAATGTGAAATTACAAGAGCAGGTTAGAAGGAAAAGTTCTGGGAGAATCATATGAGCTTAACTATGCTATAGTCTTTACAACCTTTCAGCCACCAACAAAGCATTTATCCATCATCGAAACTTTGACTTCAATTCCTAATAGAAATGGAAATAGCAACAGATGCTGATGGACTGTTTTTGTTTGTTTGTTTTTATTTGAGAGAGAGAGAGAGAGGTGGAGGGAGAGGCAGAGGCAGAGACAGAGAGAGAGGGAGAGAAAGAGAGAGAATCTTAAGCAGGCTCCATGCCCAGCGCTGAGCTAGATGTGAGATGTGGGACTCAATCTTACAACCCTGAGATCATGACCAGAGCCAAAATTAAGAGTCAGTCGTTTAACCTACTGAGCACCCAGGCACCCCACATGCTGTTGGAAAGTTAAGTATAACAAACTTTTATGTGGTAGGTTATCAAATAGTCAAATTCAGTCCTATTCAGTTACTAGAACCATATTAGCATAATAGCATAAGGTATTTTGTGAATTCTTAATGAATCAATGCAAACTTCATAGAAAGGTAATAGTCATCCATTGCTAATTAAGATCAACTGGCCTGTTGTAACTTGGGAAAAATTTAGTAATATTAACTAATTGAGTTAAAGTATATATGCATTCTTTGATGTGCTGCAGAGCATAGACTGGGGCCACTTGTAAACTTGATCAAGTTACCTGAACTTGATATGCCTTAGCGACCTCATATTTAATATAAAAATAATAATAGTACACTCCATTTGGAGATAATCCATGTAAAATGCTTGGAAGAGTACCTTGGACATATGGGTATTAACTATTAATAATCAGCAACTCCATTTTTATTAATAATCCGAAGAAAATGATAAAGGATGTACACAAACATTTTGCTGTAAATATGTTTAGTGTAACATTATTTGATATAGAGGAAAAATATTAATAATTATCACATCATAAGATTGGGGTTTGAATGATTAAGCTAAATCCTTAAGATGGAACTTCATATAGCCATGTAAAATGGCATAATAGAAATGCACTTATTTATATGAAATATACTGGTTTTACATCACTGAGATCAATTAGGCTAATGACAGTATATGAACTATTATTCTAATTCTATTAAATTTTAAAATAAATTCATACAGATACCCTAAACAATTCTGATGGTGCAAATATAATGTTAAGACTGGATATCACAGGGGGTGCCTGGGTGGCTCAGTTGGTTAAGCATCTGCCTTCAGCTCATGCTTCGGCTCAGGTCATGATCCCAGGGTCCTAGGATCAAGCCCCATGTTGGGCTCCCTGCTCAGTGGGAAGTCTGCTTCTCCCTCTCCCTTTGCCCCTTCCCCCCACCCTCCGCTCATGCGCGCTAGCTCTCCCTCTCTCTCTCCCTTTCTCTCTCTCAAATAAAAAAAAATAAAATCTTTAAAAAAAAGATTGGATATCTCAGAATGTAGCTGTATGGATAATTTTATCCTTTTCATTTTATCATATTGCTCTTTGGATGTTTTCAAAGAAACAGATTTTTTTTTTTTTTGAGAAAAGACTTAATTAATTGAAAAGCTTAAGAACTCCCACAAATTGTATAGAACACCAATTTCTACCCTCCTAAGTGATCTTGTAAAGTTAGACTTTTAAATAGGACCTTTTTTTATATAAATGAGGTACACCCAGCAAAATTTGTGCTACTTCTGTATGAGAGAAATGCTTTTCACAGAAAGTCTTCAGTTCTTAAATATAATAAATGTAAACTTTATAGGAGATATTGTCCACATTATTAGCCTAAGATGATAATGAAAAATTATTGACTGACTACACGTCTTGAAGCAATAAAAATACCCCTCACACATTACATTCAGCAATCTAGAAAAACACAAACCTGATAAAGCCTTTAGCTGAGACTAATAAAAACAGCCCCTATTATGTAGCCTACAGTGCTCAATAAGATGCCCTCCCTTTTTTTTTCTGGCAGAATGAGCAATGATTTTCAAGAATATGTGAACTACTTTTTTTTAAACTTATAGACATACATCTTTGATGATTAACGGCTGAATTTTTCATATGCTCTTTTCAATACTGTAAGAGAATATTGTTTTACAAGAAATAGTTTTATTGCCTACGGAAAAAATCTGTGATGTGTCTAGTACTAAGAATCTAAGCATACTTACATAACATTGCTAGAATATATTGAAAAGGCAATTAATACTTCATGTAGTCAAAAGTGTACTTGACATTAGTTGTTTATAGAGGAGAAAATTGTAGCTTGCCTGAAAGATAATGACAGAGAATGTTATTAAAAGAAATGATTTTACTTTGAAACACAAAAAGAAATCCATCTATGGGAACTGTAATAAAACTTCCCAGCATGCACCTCAGAAAGTACAAGTTGACATGCTCTGAAGCAAGAGTTATAATAATCTCAGCTTCATTTGTTATTTCATTTATTCATTCATCTCTTCATTCATTCATTTACTTATCTGTAGCAAAGTCTTGCCAGTTTAAAAAAAAAAAAAACAAGAACAACTCAACTATAGGATCAAAACTTACAACATGTCACTCAGAATCGCTACCTAATCTTCAGAGTATAGATCTTGGCAGCAGATAAAGAGCACCTATGCTTTAGTCTCCTTAGAAATGAATTAAAACTAAGCCAATAAAAGGGGTGGGGTGGTGAAACCAAAAGTCAATGTCTTCTGATTAATTTAAAGAAAAATTTCATTTTGCTAAAGATGTAAATATCAGGTAATTTCTTGAAGTTTAAAACTTTTCCTAATCTTAGTTTCTTCCTTCCACGCCTACCCTGAATCCTGAGTGTGACTGGCTAGCTGACAAATGTACACAGTACTTTTAGTTGCCAAATACCTGGAAGCACATGTCAGGCATGATTATCAACAACCTATGCTCCACGCCGGTTTATCCCACAGGGGCCCTGGGATTCTGTCCACGTGGTCCATCTGCAGTGCCAAGAAACCATGGGTAGCCCACAAATAGAAGCTGAGCCCTCCTCAGATCTACTTACACGTTTCAGTACAGGACTTTGTTTGTTGTTTGTTGATATACCTTGTATTTCAGAAAGAGGTTTATATTTATCTAAGGAAAAAATAGAAAGATAAAGATGCTGGGTCTGATTATATATCATTCTGGGACTAATTCCCAGAAACAGTATACTGAAACTGAAAATCTGTTCCCAAAACAATAATTCCCAGGCAGCCAAATGGGCAAAAATTGGCTTGTTATTCATTCACATGTTAAAAAACAGATCATACTCATCCTTATTATCTTTTAATAATTATCATCTAATATTTAATTGCTGACACATTGCCTTCTTACCCAACCATAAACCTTCTTTCAAGGAAGTACAAAACTCTGGAAAGCCCACCTGTGGATTAAGTGCTTCTTTTAATGAATAAATAATTCATGAACTACTACCTTCTTCATGAAATTTTTAAAAATTGGATATATTGAATATTTTCCGATCACCACATACTCTTAGCTTTCAAGACTCCTATTTCACTCCTATTTTGCTAAATTTGCAAATTATGTAAATACAATGGGTCTCACTTTATGGATATACATTTGTAACCGTTAAACCTCTCAGTTACCAACATATTTGTAAGACCTTGGGCGCCTGGGTGGCTCAGTTGGTTAAGCGACTGCCTTCGGCTCAGGTCATGATCCTGGAGTCCCGGGATCGAGTCCCGCATCGGGCTCCCTGTTCAGCGGGGAGTCTGCTTCTCCCTCTGACCCTCCCCCATCTCATGCTCTCTCTATCTCATTCTCTCTCTCAAATAAATAAATAAAATCTTTAAAAAAAAAAAAAAAAACATATTTGTAAGACCTCACTTAAAATTTCTATTTTAATTTGCAAAGTCTGGAATCAAGGAGGTTGAAATGGAAATAATTGAGTTGATTACTTCAGAAATCTTTACAACAGATATTTACTCATTTACTCAAGCATCAAGAAATCTAATAAAGAATTGCTAAGCTTAAAAGTATCAGAGAAAGTAGAGCAAATCAAAGCAAAAGTAATCAACCAATCTGTAATCTATCTCACCTTATTATTATTGCTTGTTTATTCTGTCAATTTAAATTTCTCTGTTCGCATTCATGTAACTGACCTTGAGTTATTTACTTAACTTCTATTAGCTTCCAATCGTTCATTTCTTGAGTGGATTACATAATAAGAGTTGTTGGAAGACTAAATTAGGCAGGGCAAGTGAAGTAGCAAGCACACTGTAGACTTTAATAAATGCTGGTCAATATCTTTTATTTCTCTTCTTCATCTCAACCCTTACCCAATCCCCGACCCCCTTGCTGGAGCATGCAGCTCTAGATGCAATGTTGTGATGAGTGTGGGTTTTGTAAGTCTAGGTTTGTTTACTCTTCTGTAGATTCATTCTTCTTATTACTATTTAGTCAATGAGGCTACTAATTAATATACAGCCAAACAATAAAGAACTCTAGTTTTAAAATAGTTGCTTATTAATTGATAAAATTGAAAGTCACTCTTCTATGAAATTCAGTATTCTGTTTTTTGTTTTGTTTTTTCCCTTGGTATCCCACTTACCTTGTGACCAACTGCAAATAATCTGAATATAAACAACTTCAAATGCTTCTCTCTCAATGGCTTGAAAGTTTCCAGCACCTGTGGGAAATGATACATTGAACAGATAATAACATTTTTATTATTTATCTTAGTGATGTGAAAGGTGCCTGTAAAGGAAACTGAGTCATCAAAGTTGTTGTATAACTGTAAAGGACAACTCATATTCCAAAGGCTAGGACTATGCATTTTTTTCTTAAACAAAAGTCTAGATACTATATGTTGCCTAATTGAACATTTAACTAATAAAAAAAAAAACTCATCAGTTGCTTCTAAAAAAATTTAAAAAGTAAGAAAAGATTACTGTACAAAACAATAAATAAATAAATAAAAATAAATTATGATCTTTGGGTGGTAATGATATGTGAACATAGGTTCATCAGTTGTAACTAATGTATCACTGGTGGCAGATGTTGATAATTGGGCAGTTTATGCAAGTGTTTATGAAATATCTCTAACTTTCTCTCAGTTTTGCTGTGAACCTAAAACGGCTGTAAAAAAAAAAAAATAGTCTTAAAAAAAAGTCTGGATCTAATTAAGGCCATACAAGGCAATTAAAAGAAAAAATCAATAATAATATAATTTCAACCCTCTCTCAATATCACATTTTCTCCTAAGATAAGTGGAATGGGGACATAAGAATGGGCTCCTAACTACAGCTGTGTGACTCTGGAGAATTTACTGAAACTTCTTGACTTTAGTTTCTGAGTCTACAGTTTGGGGTAAGAACAACATATGCTTGATTTTATCGTTATTAATTAAAATAATACTTAAGTACTTGGAAGATTATCAGTATGCAATAAATGTTAAATGTCAGTAAGGGAAAAATATAGAAATAACATGAAGAAAATAATCTAGTATCATGAAATTAAAGAAAATAATGTAGATATATAATTATTCCAACTTAAAAGTGCTTCAGGAAATGGCCTGCCAAAATTTCCATCTGTTTGTGTTTTTTTTAAATATTGAATTAATAGCCCAAAATTTTAAGAAACAATTTTGATTGAATGTAGGCTGTGTTTGAAGCACATATAATATTGCTTGATTTTTCGTGAAGAATGTCAAAAATTTACCTGTTGAGATTCTAACAAAATTGTTACACTCTTGAGCATGGGATATACCCGTCTTAATCTGAGTGTAGAAGTTTAAGATGTTAATGATTATATAGATATTTGACAATTTCAAGATACATTAAAAATTAACTTGCTCAATTATTATGGATCATTTTGGGATTATTCCAAATAGCCCTACATTTATAATGTCATGTCAAGTATTGGAACCTAAAAGTAAAAGGGCAATATCTACAGGAATGACTAATTACTTAATAATGTACCAAAAAATCTTAGTCTAATCATCACCCATTGCTTGTAAGGTGAGTATATGTTGCCTTATGAAAAATAAAAATAGAAATAGTAATTGGGAGGCTAGTTACTGAACAAAACTGTTAAAACTCTGATCACATGTTGAAAAAGAAAAGTCCATCTCTCACACTCCTAGATGTTAATTTTATCTTCTTTGTTTTAAATTTGATATTGAACAAGGCAAAAGAGGAAAAACTAAAAAACAAATTTTAAGTGACATTCAACAGACTTCATATTAACCTTCCTAAAATCATGAAAAGTCACTTTTTATCATTTTATTGGACTAGAGAGTGTTTATTTTGTCATATAACTGCATCATAAAGTTGCTAAAGGAACAAATATATACCAATGATTATTTCTACAACTCATTTTGGATTTTTGGAGCATTGTGATTATTGAAATGTTTTCACATGTGTCTATTTCCCCTCTCAAACGACAGTGAAACTATAAGCTCATTTAAGCCAGAAATAATAGGTAATACGATTTATATACTACCCACTCTCAACCACATCCCAGTTTCTGGCTTACTACTAAATCATCATTGAGCTGTTTTTCCTATTTGAACCACCAGATGTTACATCACTTAACTGCACTAATTACTTAGCTATTCAGCTATGTAGAAATGGGATTTGACCGAGACTACATTAAACAAATGACAAGAGAGGAATTCAGTAACCTTGGAGGCCCCATTCCTCCACTTTTGGTAATGAGCAAGAAGGCAAGAAGCCCTTCCTTAGGTCTAGGGCATCTCACTGAAGAACTGGCTGATAATAGATACTGAGTTCTGGGAGTGCAGCCTTTTTATCAAGAGCTTTTTTTTTTTTTTCTCACCAAGAAAGTTCTTATTCCACCTTAGTTGTGATGTTCTCTGTCTGCTGGTTTTCTGTTTTGTCTGTCTGTTTTGTTTCATTTTGTTTTGTTTTGTTTTGTTTTAATAGGAAGTGCCCTCACCTGGAGATTTTTCTGTGATCCACCCCGTCCAGCCATAACTGGTCTGAGAGCTTATGGATATTGTGCTCTGATAGTTCTCTGCCTGTAAGTTTTCCCTCAGGAAACCCTATTTTACATTTGCACTACATCAAGTAAGTAGCACTAGGTGCATCTGCATCTTGTTTGCATGACAAGGGATGTAGTGGCCTATTACTTTAAGTTTAACATGAGAGAACATCTCACATTTCTTAAATGGTAAAAGGAAAAGGGACAAAGTCTTAATACATTATACCTGCATATAATCTGTTTTTTAGAGACTTTTGGGATAAGGAGGGATGGTAAGATGGAGTAAAGGACACCTTGATGAATTTCTTCAAAACATGGCAATATCTTTTTATTGAGAATATACTAAGAGCTTTTTTGGAATCAGCAGGACTGATGTCTTAAAATTAGGAGAGTAACAGTGAACACAGGAATAGGAGTAAAACCCAATAAGTCAGAGAGAATGTTAATAAGCTAGCAGAAGTCCTTCAAGATTTTACTTTACATTTTTATATATTTTGTAGAGTATGCTATCAGCACACTTCTGTAAACTTTCCACTAAATACATTATAAACATGTTTATCCTTTCCTCATAAACATCATTTTTAAAGTACACATTGTTTCATCACATAGAGAATACTTAGCAAAAAAAAAAAAAGTTTTAGTATAGTCTATCACAGTCACTAATTATTGGCATTTTAAGCTATAGAATAATTGGCAAAAATCTCATTTTATTTCCTATTCCTCATATCATGTATTTAAGTGAACCATATTTAAGGGGGAAATAGGTTGGCTTGAGAGATGGTTGTAACTATATCTGTAATGAGTATTTACATAGGAAAACAGATTAATTTAGCTTTCCAACAAAGGGAAATATTTCTTTTTGAAGCAGACTAAACATCTATGGATCTCTGACAAGGAAATAGACAGTCTCACTTCATGTTACAGATCTCTTGTGATTTTCAAAACTACAACTCTCATATAAAAATTGAATAAATCTACCCATCATTTTAGGTTACATTACAGACTGATTCGAGTTTGTAACTTGAAAGAATATATTAGGTGTTTGATGGATCTCTTTCAAAGACAGTGATGAAATCCAAATTCCCTCAGAGGACATCCAAAGACCTTCAAGATATGGTCCCACGGTCAATCTTATTCATGTTTTTCAGGAGAATTACATTAGATTATATTCAATAGTCTCTGTTTTTCATTACTACTGTGCTTTTTCTCAGGCTTTTCTTTCTTTCTGGAATGCTGTTTCTCTTTCCCATCTATTCCTTTCTCTGTCCAAATATTGGCTGCCTGCCAACCATGACCCAGTTAAAAGCTGTTTTTTCCCTAAAGCTTCCACTGACCTCTTCTGACCCATCACTACACTTTACATTCCTGAATTCCTCATATTCTACCTTCTATGAGAGATATTAAGACTTATGTTAATTCCCTTTACTTGATTGGGAGTATTTTGAGGGCATATATCATGTCTCTCACAACATCAACCTCACCACCTCATATGTAGTGCTGCTCAATCATTGTTGCTTTACTTGAATATGTGTAATCATTAGAAAAAATTAGAGTTGGAAAAAATTAGAAAAAATTGAATGATTGCTATGGTTACAAAATTTTAAGTGAAATATAAGTGATAAATTGGGTGATTATATTCAAAACATGGAACTGACTTTACTACTTTTATTTTGGTAAGGATTTTATTAAGAAAAATAGAATCTTGAAAAACTGTACGAATCATTCTTGACTTATTAAAAACAATGACATTGGGGCACCTGGGTGGCTCAGTCGGTTAAGCATTGGACCCTTGGTTTCGGCTCAGATCATGATCTTAGAGTCCTGAAATCAAGCCCTGTGTTAGGCTCCATGCTCAGGAGGAGTCTGCTTGAGATTCTCTCCCTCTTCCTCTCCCTCTGTCCCTCCCCTTGCTCACACACATGTGCTCTCTCTCTCTCTCAAATTAATAAAAAAAACTTTTAAAAAATGACATTTTTCTATGGATCATTAGAATATCACAAATAAATAAAATCCAAAAATTATCCCCAAATCCTAATCTCTCCTTCTAGAACTTCCTTGGATTTGTAAATTTTTACTCTGTCTTTCTTAGGCTTATGTAACAAAAACAGACAAACAACAAACAAACAAACACAAAAAACAACAACAAAAATCCAAGTAAACACAGTCATTTCCATGAGAGTGGCAATTTCAGAGCCAATAAATTTCAATTGCGTTTTAGTCATTTACTGTGGTAGTTAGGTGTAAAAGACAGAGCAGGACAGGTCTGGTCTTACCCCATCCATTTATTCTATAATCCTGGCTCAACTTCGGTTTGTTCATCAATAAAATGTGAGGAAAAGGCCCTACCCATAGGGTTGTTATGAGGATGAAAAGGGAATGTTTAAGTGTTCAATAATGAGATCTACTTACTTTATTCATTCTTGGTTCTTAGCATGCTTTATTAGCTATAGATCTCTTTCATAAAGGAAAAACATTGGCAGAACCAAATTCTGACTTTCTCTACCTACAGGAAATCATTTAGCCCAGTCATATTTCAGGCAAATGAGCATATTTTCAATCTGCAACATTTTCTTCAGTGGAAAAATCATTTACTAAATCACAAAGTTTCCTTTTGGGAAACAAAATGGAAAACATCAGCAACACTACTGAAGGTATACTTTATGCCGATAGCCATTGATTCTTTGTTCCAATTTCTAGGAAGTTAATGATTTTCAAGCAGGTCAGGAAAGGGTGATAAAACATAGGAAAACATTTTCTCTCATTCTAGTATCCGAGTAAGAGTTCTTCTACAATGCATGCCAAAAATAAAATAATTAGGTGTATGGTTGTCTATAATCTAGGGGATAATGTAAGTATGTTATTTAGCATAGAGGTAATGGTAATCTGAAGCTTTTCAATTACATCCAAAATGCTGACATATCAATTCTGTTACCTAATTCATATCACTGGACAGATTTGTGCTTGACTGAATTATGTGGAGGCATCTTCATATGTCTTGAGAAATATACCTTCCATTAATGGCACAATACACAATCTATTGAAGTATTTTCTTGAGAACTAATAATCATTTTTTATGCATATGTATTTGGTAAATGATGCTCTAAATTAACTCAGACAAAAGCAATTATTAAACAGAAGAGAACATAAATCTGTCCTTTCTTAGGATTATGATATAAAAAAGTAAATGATATCTAATCATTTGCTAGCATCAATTGAATTTCATATAATGCCTGTCTCTCTGCTGAGGGTATATAATTTAAAGGCTTCTGTAGAGAAAAAGTATTTCCAAGGAATATTTTATTCTTTAAGTCTTCTTATTAATTTAAAAATAATTTCTTTCTTTTATCCTGTGTCCTACAGAGTAGACAAATTTTCTTCTATTGCTAATTTTCAATGATATTTATGTGAATTTCAGATTCACAATTATTACTTTAGAGCTAATCAATAAACAATAAAAGTTATTCTTGCTGTCTTTGAATCCAAGAGGGAAATTGTGAAGGTCAAACAGTCATGCTGTCTGGAGCATAAGAGAGAGCATGCTCTCTCCCTCTCCCTCCCTACCCTTTCCTCTCCCCCTCCTTTCCCTTTCCCTTCCTTTCCCTCAGCCTCTCCCTCTCTCATTCTCACACTGCTCTTACTGTCTCCATAGCTCTCATTAATGCCTCTAAATCATCAATATACTCTGAGACAGAGGAAAGAGGGATTCTTCCGTGTTAGGGATAATATGATTGGGAGGAAATGGGGAAGAGAGGATACAATTGTCTGAACCTACAATCAGATTAGATCAGGCCTTTCCTCTTATTATACTGATCTAAGAAACTTCATCACCACCAAGTTGCAAAAATGAAGCACCAAATCACAGGCAAACTACTGTTTCCATTTAAGCAGCATACATTAACTAAGGGCAAAAATTTTGAAGTCTTTTTTTTTTCAATTAATGGATTTTCTTTTTTTTCTCTCTTTTTTTTTTTTAGATTAAAACAACCACCATTTATTTATCTTATGATTCTGTAGGTTGACTGGCATTTCTTCTTCTCTGAGCTGGCTTGTCTAATCTCAGCTTGTCTCATTGATGAACCTCTAGTGATTTGATTGATGAGTATAACAATAATGTCCACAATAGCCAAACTATGGAAAGAGCCAAGATGTCCATCGACAGATGAATGGATAAAGAAGATGTGGTATATATATATATACAATGGAATATTATGTAGCCATCCAAAGGGATGAAATCTTGCCATTTGCAACGACATAGATAGAACTGGAGGGTATTATGCTGAGCGAACTAAGTCAATGAGAGAAAGACATGTATCATATGATCTCACTGATATGAGGAATTCTTAAATTCAGGAAACAACCTGAGGGTTGCTGGAGTGGTGGGGGGTGGGAGGGATGGGATGGCTGGGTGATAGACATTGGGGAGGGTATGTGCTATGGTGAGCGCTGTGAATTGTGTAAGACTGTTGAATCACAGACCTGTACCTCTGAATCAATTAATGGATTTTCTAAAGGAAAACTTCAATTAGTTGAAGTATATAGACAATTGATACTTTTTAATTTTTTTCCCTTAGAATACGATCATGTTTTACTTTGGCAAAATGAATACAAAGATCAGCATTCCATGTGGATATTGTCAGAATGATGGAAAAATGGAACTAAAATCTGCCATTGTCAGTATTTGATCAATAACTAATTTATACTTCACTAGAATAGATCCTGGTACATCTTTAGGCAGTACAAGTCACGAGATTAGGTCTCTTTATAAAAATTTTCATACTGTGTTAAAGTATGATAATTTTCTCTTTCTTTTTTTCTTTTTCTTTTTCGGCACTGGTGAATTCCTTTTTCCAAATGGCTTAAAATAAAAGACTGTCCTAGGTAATGTATAAAGCAATGCTCAAACAATTCACAAATTTAATTAGTTGCCAAACTATGATATACATTTACATAATCATGTTCTTATACACTTCTTCATTATGAAGCATCATATTTAGTAGCCTAAACGTGTAAATAGCCTATATTTTCTTTATTAAGGCAGACTGCATTGTTTCTGGCACTAGGTAATGTAGATTAACATGTGTGCATGTGTGTTCATGTGTGTTCTGTCTCTCTCTAGGAAAATGTAAACACTTGGTAAAGGACATTTTTGAAAAAAAATAGGATTTTGTATAAAGGGATTTTTTCCAAGGATATAGAAGAAAAAAGGATAAATATTTCTAACTTACTCTCGATAACTTTTTTAGGCAAAATGAACTTCTTATTGAAGTTTTAGCACATTTATTTGAAAGAGAGTAAAGTGAACAATATGGTATTACCTAACTTTTGTTGAATTTTACAAATATTCTAAGAGTATTCTCCATCCTAAAGATCAAACTCTGCTTGAAATTATACACTTTTAATCTGTAAAATTTTTTATAAACATTGGCTAATATTAATGACTCTTTTATCAGCCTATTCAAATAAGACACAAGGAATTCTTATCCTCTATAACTTGTTTCTGGGTACTTATGTAAAATACTAAAATGTTTCCCTACAGAGTGGAGAAGGAAGTCAGGTAAGATCATTCCCACTGTCTTTTAGAATCTTCTCAACCCTTCCTAACATCTCCCAATGCTGTCATTCTTCTGTCTCAGAAATGGCATTCTTCAATCTATTTTGTAAATGGATCTTTGGCAATTTACCTAATTTCTCTCAGCTTAGAAACTTTTTTTTTCCTTTTTTTTATTTAATGGATATATCGTCTTATCAGACTAAAGGCTCTAACAAAGGGATCCCCTTTCTTTTTCTCAATGCATACAAAATGGTGATGTTTAAGAAATATTTGGCGGGTTCTAAGGGAACTCCACACTTCTGAACAGCCAGTTCTCAGGAATAAGTTCCTTTCTAGAAGACCCTCGCAACAGAGAACCTTTGCCATTAGTAAAAGGATCTTTTCTGAGAAGATCATTACGTTCTAAGTCAGATAAAGAAGAAGAAATAGTATTCCTTAATTCGCAATTCACAGCCTTGCTTAAGCCAGTTTCAAAGTAGGCATGAACACTCAAGGAGGCCTCATAAAATTGTCAAAATATAATTTTCAAAAAGTTAAAAATATAACTCTCACACTAGTATAGATTGGATAGCAAAGATTTTTTTAAATGATTGCATTAGTTTTCTCTTGCTGCTGTAAAAAATCACCACAAATTTAGTGGTTTAAAGCAATGCAAGTTAATTATCGTCTATTTCTGTTAGGACAGAAGTCCAGCATGACTCTCACTGGGTGAAATGGAGAAGCCAGCAGGGCTGTGCTCCTTTTTGAAGGCTCTACAGGAAAATCCGTTTCCTGCTCATTTAGGTTGTTGGCGGAATTCAGTTTCGTGGGGTTGCAGGACTGACATTCCTATTTGGGTTCCCGTTGCTGGCTATCAGGTGGGGACCACCTTTACCACCAAGAAGTTTCTCTTTTTTGGCTGCTTATAGCCCTTCATCTCAGAACCAGTGATAGGGCATTGAGGGTTTCCCAGGGCGAGATTTCTCTGCCACATTCTGTTGTTGAAACTGTATATCTGACCACAGCCAGGAAGAGGTCTCTGCTATTTTAGGAGTCACATGATTGGACCCACCTAGATAATCCAGGATAATCTTCCGTTCTCAAATTCCATAATTTTAAAAGCAGCAACAGAGTCTTTTTTGTCATGTAAGGTAACATATTCACAAATTACAGGGATTAGTGTGTGAACATCCCACACCTCTGACAACCAGCAATCTGTTCTCTGTATTTATGAGCTTATTTCTTTTTCTTTTTCTTTTCTTTTTTTAGATTTCATATATAGGTGAGATCATATGGTATTTCTCTTTCTCTGTTTGACTTATTTCACTTAGCATAATGCCCTTGTTTTCTATCCATGTTGTTGCAAATGGCAAGATTTCATTCTTTTTTATGGTGAAATAATATTCCAGTGTGTTGGGTGTGGGTGTGTGTATATGCAACGTTGTGACGTGAGATATATATATATATATATATTTCACATTTTCTTTATCCATTCATCGTCAATGGACACTTAAGTTGTTTCCATATCTTGGCTATTGCAAATAATGCTAATGCTGCAATGAATATAGGGGTGCACATATCTTTTCAAGTTAGTGTTTTCATTTTCTTTGCATGAATACCCATAAGTGGAAGTGCTGGATCATATGGTAGTTCTATTTTTAATTTTTTTGAGAAACCTCCATACTGTTTTCCATAGTAGCTGCACCAATTTACATTTCCACTAAGGGTGCACAAAAGGTTCCATTTTTTCCACATCCTCACCAACACTTATTTCCTGTCTTTCTGTTAATAGCCACTCTAACAGGTGTGAGATAATATCTTATTGTGGATTTGATGTGCACTTTCTTGATGATTAGTGATATTGAGCACCTTTTCACTCATTAATAAGTCAAATAGCACAATTCAGAATGAAATAGGGAGACTCCTATAAAATTAATGGGAAAAAAAATGCTTGAACAAATTTGCACAGATAGATATAAAACAGGTTAATGTATTATAGGGAGTAAAATTGTAAGATTTAGCTTTATCTCTTCTAGTGGATGAAAGTTATTTGAAACTTTAATAAATGGAAATTATTTGCTACATATCAATATTTATAAATATATAACTTTGTAGAATGTAGACTCTGGTCAATAATAAGTAGGTCAAACAAAGCTGTATGTATGAGTCAAGCTTTATCATGCACATAGGATTTCTTAAAATTTTTTTCCAAGCCTTGGATTTTCTTTTTCTTTTGACAAAGTGAATTATTAGGAATTTCTTTGGAGTGGCTCTTAAAATTAATATCCCAGGTTAAGGAAAGGATGCAAAACAGGATTGCAATTGTTCAAGTTAACTGTAGTCTACTTGATAAATTATCTGGAATAAAAATAGATATGCATTAGGGTGCCCGGTGGCTCAGTCAGTTGAGTGTCCGACTCCTGGTTTCAGCTCAGGTTGTGATCTCTGGGTCCTGGGATCAAGCCCTGCATTGAGCTCCTGCTCAGTGGGGAGTATACCTCCCCTCTCTCTCTCCTTCTGCCCCTGCCCCCTGCTGGTGCCCATGCTCTCTCTCTAAAATAAATAAATAAATCTTTAAAAAAATAGACATGCATGGGGCGCCTGGGTGGCTCAGTCAGTTAAGCGGCTGCCTTCAACTCAGGTCATGAACCCTGGGTCCTGGGATCGAGCCCCACATCCAGCTCCCTGCTCAGTGGAGAGCCTGCTTCTCCCTCTCTCTCTGCCTGCCTCTCTGCCTACTTGTGCTTTCTCTATCTGTGTCAAATAAATAAATAAAATCTTTAAAAAAAATTAAAAAATAAAATAAAAAAATAGACATGCATTATATGCACAATTATATAGTTTGTAATGTATTTTAACATATACATGAATACATATAAGTAGGGATATTTGTATACCTCTACATAGATAATAAATATATTTAGATCTGCATTTGCTATGTGCTAAAGATTCTGCATATAAAAAACAAAATTACTACATGCAATTCACAGGAAATGCTTTTGTTAAACTTCTTACATAAAACATTTTCAATGTGATCATTCTATAATTCTTTGCAATATCACTTTAATTCAACATATATTTATGGAGGTCTTACTATGAAATATAAATTATGGTAGGAACCATGAGTATTAGAAAAGAGCAACATATGGTCTCAGCTCTCAAAGGACATGTAGTCTAATGGTTGATATGAATAAATAAGCAAATAACTGATAGAATCTGAAAATTGCTCAAGAGAGATATGAAATGTTATGGGAGTGTAAACACATAATTAAATAGTCTTTTGTGGGGGGGAGAATTTCAGGGGAAACTGAAAAACTAAAGATGCACTCTATTTCAGTTTTGAAAGATGGGTAAGGATGAAACAGATTAGCAGGAAGCGAAGCGTGCACCATGTAGGAGAGGTGGTAAGATTCCAATGTGATACCAGTGGAGGTCGGTAGGGGTGAGGCGGTGAAGGTAGGCCAGAGCCTTGCTTTGCAGTCAGGTAGATGAAACTAAACAAACATCAACTTTTCTCTTATTTACTGTGTGTCTTTGGCAAGGTAGCTTTTCTAATCTTGAATAAATCATATAACAATGTCTCTCTGAGAGTATTGTCATAGTACAGAGCCAATATAAATGTTAAGTTTCCATCGGCCCTCATTTTCCATGACTAAAGCATAGGCCTCTTTCTATAAGCTATGGAAATTCATCAGAATTTTTTTTTTTTTTTTTTAAAGATCACCGTCACAACAGAGTAGAACATGGACTGCAATAGCAAGAGGTCAGATGCAGAAAGTCCATACTGATTGTCCATGTACCGCATGAAGAGGCTGAAAATAAGACCATGGGAGTGGAGCGGAGAGGGTGATTGCCAGGGGAGTCTGAAAGTACGGAGATGGCTGGAGTGCTAACATGGTTCCTGACATAGGGTAGAAGGGTAAGGGAGAAATCAAATATAATCATAGGGTTCCTGGTTTAAACAACTTATTATCAGTGTTATTATTGAAGAGAATGAGTAAAATGAGAAGCAAGTAGAACAATAGGGAAGAATTTTTTTAAGTTTTTAAATACTTGTTAGGGATAAACTTATGATAGATATTACTTCTACTACAATTATCATCTTCATGAATTTTGTGTTCCCTTTTCTGATAAAAACTGTTCAGTCGTGAACTAGAAAGTGACTTATTCATAAAATAATACCTAACTCAAAGACATATATGTGCGTAGCTCCAAGAAGGTGTGATGTTTTGGTGTGTTTTCATCTCACTATTTTTGCAGTTATAAAAGCCTTGCCTCATAATGTCAAGCTTGTGTCTTGTACCATAGAAAATGATCCTTGAAGACTGTCTGATGTGGACCGGCATACCTTGAGGAGAGGGAATTTGTCTTCTATTTGCTTGGAAATATCCCCACAGTGCTTTGTTGCTCTGGTCACAGTAAGTGTTCAACACATATTAAGGAACGAAGTCATCCTATAATCTTTAAATGCAGACATTTCTTAAACTCTTGTTGCTAATTAAGTTAATTAATTTCCAATTTGGTTGACAAGAGTAAATTCAAGAGACTCTAGGGGTTCACCAGGGCCCTGAGAAATTCCATTTAAAGATTATAATCCATTCTGTCTCCAATGTAAAACACGAAATATGAAGCAGGAGGCCTGATCTAACCTTCCAGCTCATTTGAATCAGTCAACTATAACTAATGAAGGTGTGACTTGGGGAGGCCTGGACCCGTGCTGGATGTGGGGCATAAACAGCAGTTGCCTGGTCCAAGGGGGGGATAGCTAGCAGAGGGGGAAGAAACATCTGCTTCCCTGAGGTCTGACCCATAACACGATGCGCTAATCACCTTTTGCTCGTGCCTCGCTTACCCAGGCTTTTTCCTATATCATCCTTCTTCCACCCACAACCTCCTGGTAAGGGTTTCCACCGCGTACCCCAACCCTAGACAGTTCATTCGCAGTGCGTGGCAGGGAGAAAGTAGCTGAATGGTTCTCATTATCAGCAGCAACAGTTGTGTGTTGTGTCGAAAATACCCACAGCAAATTATTAGGAACACAAGAGAAAAGGAAGGAGAAAGACTGAATGCTAAAAGCCCCTGAAGTAATCCATGCAAAAGATAATAAAGAGAGAACAGTTCCCTGCCCTGAGAGCAACTGCCTAAGGAGCTGTTGCCAAGCAGGGCCCCTTGCTGTAGAGTATTACAAATGTTCTGAAACTTCTCATCCTAATTCTGACTCATTAGGTTAATTTTCATTTCAGGAGGCTGTAAGGCAACTGGAGAAGGAATTTCAGTTTTGTACAGATCTTTTTAAAAGTAAGTCATTTCAACAGAAATCGTTCAGTTATAAATGACCTTTTAAAAAAAAAAAAAAGACTAACTTTTAAATCAAGGTTGAGAAATACTCACCAGTGGGGTGGAGAAGCAAGGTATACAAATAAACCATTCATAAGGTCGCCAGATGGCATTTTAAAAATAGGTAGGATGTAAAACATATAGTAAAGGAATGATACTGTCTTTTCTGAAAGTTAAATCAGGTCTTTCCCATCTAAACTTATTTAAGAAAAATAATGTTTGGGGCGCCTGGGTGGCACAGTTGGTTAAGCGTATGACTCTTGATTTCGGCTCTGGTCATGATGTCAGGGTCCTGAGATCAAGTCCCACATTGGGCTCTGTGCTCAGTGGGGTGTCTGCTTAAGACTCTCTCTCTCCCTCGCACTCTGCCCCTCCTCCCTGTGTGCTCTCTCTCAAATAAATAAATAAAATTTAAAAAAAAGAGAAAATGTTGTATTCCCTAATATGAACAATAGAAACATCATAATAATGCAAACAACAGAAATTTTAAGATTGTAATTAAATCTATACTACTATCAATTAAGTGTTAATACCTAATTAAACAATATGTTTTAATAAACATTTACTTGTGCTGCAAAACCTGGCATCTTCAATTGTGTAAGCTGACGCCTCATTTAGTTTCCTGATGAGGGAGGAGGGTTGTGTGAAGGGCTCAGCAGCATATGGGGCATATAGGAATCAGGCTGAAATGATTATTACTTTTATTATATCCCATGCAATTTCTCCTTTCAGTTCCTCAGTGTTAAAAATTCTACATATATAATAAAGTTTTAGGACAGTAACGCCTGGGTGGCTCAGTCGGTTGAGCATCTGACTCTCGGTTTCGGCTCAGGTCATGATCTTAGGGTTGTGAAATCGAGCCCTGCTTAGGCCTCTGTGCTCAGCCAGGAGTCTGAAGATTCTCTCTTTCTGCCCCTCACCCCACTCTCTCTTTTTCTCTCTCTCAAATAAATAAATAAATCTTAAACAACAACAAAAAAAGAAAACATAGATTTTTTTTAAGGGGGGACTTCCTGAGGCCATAGGTGAAGCAGAGCACCAGAATAGCTTAAATGAGCATTGGTTATGAATACCTACCCTCCCTGGAGGAATTCTTCAGTGATGTATGAAGGTGTCCCAGGATTTCAGAGTCCATGTGGGCAAATGTAATGGACTGATGCAGTAACATCCCCAGTTAGTTCATGATTCCCTGTAACTAGATTGTCTAGAAGTGCTTTTTGCACTCTGACTCTGGGCTCAGTCTTGTGATTACCTTTAATATAGGAACAGTAGTAAAAATGTTGCAAACAGATAAAAAGTGCTTGTAAATTAGATCTTGCCCTATCGCTTCTCTTGGAACCCTGTCACTATGTGGACAAGCTCCAGCTAGCCTGAACAGTAACAGTCCACTTATCCTGTGGTCCCATCTGAGGCCATTGTAAATTATCCGGTCATTGCAGACCTACCTGCTGACCACAGATAGAAGAATGAGTAAAGCTGAGATTAGTCAATTTCAGACCAGAGCAAACCAAAACAACAACACACAAATTTCTGAACTGCAGATTCAGGAGCTAAAGAAGTGTGTGTGTGTGTGTGTGTGTGTGTGTGTGTGTTTTAAAACCTCTAATGTGGTTTGCTATATAGCAATAGCTAACTGATGCTCCAATTTGACAGGATGCCAAACTGGAGAATTTCCCACATAAACCTGGTATTCTGATGACAATAACAATGCTACTGATGGAACTAACAAGGATTAAAATCATAATGCCCATCACCTAAGAGATAAACTCCCATATCTTCATCATGTCAAATAAGATTCTCCATGATCTAACCTCTGCCTAGTTTTTTTTTTCCTAATTTTTTAACAATCTCACATTTTTCATCCTAATTTCAAGAATAAAAATTCATATTCATCCATGCAGAAATAAAAGGTTGTCCATAAACCACAGCCTCAGACTTCCCCACTTCAGAAATTCAGAAAGTGATTGAACATTATTGGCATTTCCAGGAAAGAAAATTCTTGACAAAAAAACCCAGTACTCAAGTAATTTGAAACTAATGGGCGAAAGCACAGGAAAATCTGCCTATCTTTCTTGAAAGTAGTCCTTTAAGAAAAACTTCAGCTAATGGAAATATGAATTAAAATGTAAAATATAGGAATGGAAACATTTTAATATTGAATGAATAATGGGATAAATTAAAATATGCTGATTAAATGTAACATAGTATAAGAATTTGATGAATAAGCCAAATAAATTACATATGTATGCACATACACATACACGTATGTATATATTTAAGTAATCAAAATTAGACTATTAACATGTTGGAGAGTGGGGAATAGGACAGGAGAAGGTGAACATCTTTCAGAGAAGGATTAAAAATTAGCTTTGTTAACTTAGATAATTTAGAGAAAAATCAGCTAAGTTATTTATTAAAAAATCAAATAAAATTGCAAACAGAATTAAAAGCTGGGTAAAACTAAAATTGAGAGAATATAGGATTTTATAATGCAGTCAGGGTAAGAAGAGTCCCTACATTTAGGTGAAAGAAATTTAGACAGTGGGCTCTACAATAAAAGCAAAGTAGGCTAGACCGGAGTAGCGAAATATGTTCAGATTTCTGGGACAAGGTAAGCTGTCAGGTAGGAATCGAATGCCCAAAGATATTTCAAGTACAAGGGTTAAATAAGAAATTTTCAGATAAACAAAAATTGAGATAATTTACTATGCCTCTTAAAACAACTTCTATGGGCGCCTGGGTGGCTCAGTTGGTTAAGCGACTGCCTTCGGCTCAGGTCATAATCCTGGAGTCCCTGGATTGAGTCCCGCATCGGGCTCCCTGCTCAGCAGGGAGTCTGCTTCTCCCTCTGACCCTCCCCCCTCTCATGTGCTTGCTCTCTCTCAAATAAATAAATAAAAAATCTTAAAAACAACAACAACAACAACAACAACAACAAAAAACTTCTATAAGATGTACTCCCAGAAGTAGTAAATGACCCAGCAGGCATATCGGATGTTCAGAATGTAATGGTGAGGCTGCAGACAGTGGTTATGTGGGTGGAGGGATGGGGGCGAAGAAGGAAGAGGATCAGGGAGGGAAATGCAGTGTGTTGCTAGGAGACCAGGAAGGGTCTGTTGATGGAGTTCAATGTTTTTTTTTGTTTTTTTTTTAAGATTTTATTTATTTATCTGACAGAGAGAGACACAGCGAGAGAGGGAACACAAGCAGGGGGAGTGGAAGAAGGAGAAGCAGGCTTCCCGCCAAGCAGGGAGCCCAATGTGGGACTCGATCCCAGGACCCTGGGATCATGACCCGAGCCGAAGGCAGATGCTTAACCATCTGAGCCACCCAGGCACCCCTCAATGGTTGTTTTTTGTTGTGACTCAAAAATTACATATAACTTGTATATCATTCTCATGGAAAATGCTATATACACTTTTACATAACAAAAAAAGAAAAGAAGAGAGAATGATAATTGACTGACTCATATGATCTATTTTGTTTTACAAGTAGCATATAACTGGACAACGCAAGGAGTTAGGTAACGAATGAAGTACTTTAAATCCTGGGCGTGAAAATTTACAATTAGTGGGTGAAATACCATTTTCTAAAGGGAATTTACAAATTTTGAGGGAATTTAAAGCCGTTACTTAACAGAATTATTTCATTCTATTTAATAACTTTCCCTCATCTTTCAGTATAAAGTTATTCTTCCAAATTTATTTCTTTTCTTTTTTTTTTTTTTTTTTTAGAGAGGGAGAATGGGATGAGGGAAAGGAAGAGGGGGAGGGAGAGAGAGAGAACCTCAAGTAGGCTTCACGCTCAGCACAGAGCCCAACTTGGGGCTCCATCTCAGGACCCTGAGGTTATGACTTAAGCTGAAATCAAGAGTTGGATGCTTAACCGATTGAGCCCAAATTTCTTGTAAAGAAATCTTCATGTTCTCTTTTTCTCTTTAGCTTTATAGGCAGTTTGTCTGCAAACATTGTTCAGATTCAACCTTACTACTTCAATTTTACTCTGAAGCCTTCATCATGTGAAATATAAAGCATTTCAAAAATATTAAACTTTTTATTTACTTCCAATAATTTGCAAACAACCAAGAAAAGACACAGTACAACGTTTTTATCAATCCCTGCAACCCATAAAAACTGCCTTTCTTCATGCACTTAGAAATAAAGTCTGAATTTATATTATCCTAAGCCCTTTGGTTACACATTGAAACTTAATTTCTTTTCTTTTTCTTTAAAATGAGAACTGAAGATTCATTAGCTCAGAGAACTAGAGAATCTGGGGCATGATTTAAGTATAGCATGGTCCACATATTCAAATCATGTCATTGGGAAACTATATCCTTTCACCTCTTGTTTTGGATTTCTTCTGTTTTAGATTCTTTCTAAGGAATGATTTCACCATGAAATGATAAATATATTAAGAATTAATCCCTGACTAACATTCTGTGAATTTAATAACCCTTGTGAGAAGGACTCACTGCTTTTAACAATTTATTAAGGAAAAGTCTCAAAATTGAGTTTGATTTACATAGCTTGGAACATGAAATCATCCTTCAAAAAATTCTGGACCGTGGAATATTCTCACTGGCTATATACAGGTAACACCCCCGACCTCGGAGCAGAATGGGGAATATAGCCAACTCCACTCTAATCGTGTGGTGAGAGTGTGAGAACAGGGCTATTATCCCCCCTTTAAGTAAGGTGTTGGTAGCAGAAGAAAGGAGGAGTATATATGCCTCTCTGGTGTAAAACACTTCTTTTTTTTCTAAATTTTGAGGAACTTATCCACAAGTGTAACTTTACACTAATTAATGCAACCTTATTTCCTAATAATTATTATCCTGAATCTCCTCTCGCAGTGAAGCAATCTCCTTAATGAACTCCACACATGTCACTTTTATAACCACCCAGGCCAGGCCAAAAGTAACCGACTTGGCTGGGATCCTCTTGACATAAACCAGTCCTTTTCTAAGGTATCTCCATCTATAGATGTGATGCTGTACATGAAAGTACATGTCATAGTAAATACTCAGCATACTCCCTTCCTTCCTTCCTTCCTTCCTTCCTTCCTTCCTTCCTTCCTTTCTTTCCTTCCTTCCTTTCTTTCCTTCCTTCCTTTCTTTCCTTCCTCCCTTTCTGCCTTCCTCCTTTCCTTCCTTTTGTTTCATTTCAATATTCTTCCTTATTTTATAAGACTGTAAAATACAACCTTATCTTAATGACTCCGCAGTTACTAAAGAACACACCTTTATTGGAAAAATGGACATTTATATTTCTCTTTTCCCCTGTTCTTTATGCATGTGTTAACTAAATTAAACAATTAACACTGCAAATTTACACATTTAATTTCTATGGCTTTAATGTAACTCCGAAACTAGTTAGGACTTTAAGTAAAATATTCTAATTTTACTTTGTATTTTGTGTGAAAAGTAGCACAGTTGGGGATGGCAATAAACCACAAAAGAGGAGGCTGGGATAGAAACAGAAAACCTAAGTTCTAGTTCTAATTCTGTCACTTCCAAGCTGTGTAATCTTGAGCAAATTAATTTTGCTCCATAAAATTGTATTTTCTTATGCCCCAAATGGGGATACAGAGAGCTGCCCTGCCTACATCACACATTTACTTTGTAGAGCAAATGAGATGATGCATGAGGAAGTGCTATTGATAGTGAAGGACTGGTGTCTTATTGTTTTAGCTCTTCCGAAAAACTGCCTGGAGCAAGATAGAAGCAGGAAACAGGTGCGCAGAGAATGTCGTGCGGTCACAACAGTCTACAGAAAAGAATCACGGTTACATCAAATGTGCTGAAGGGCATTGGCAGGTTGGAGGGCAGAGAAAAACAATGTTTTGTTTGTTCCCCAAGAAAAAGAGGTGTAAATAAGTTTGCTTATAATCCTGAGACTATAAGAAACTGTCCAGGTACCAATTTCTCTCACGATATAGACAAGTGGACTGAAATGTAATACCAATGGAAGACCCTATTCCGTTGATTTTGTAATGTGTTCTGAATTAGCCAGCAGATATGATTACTTCATTACTGAGGGGGAAACAGACTGAGGTTTTAGAAGGAGTGTTCAAGATGTAGACCAGAAATATAGTAAATGCTTTCTAAGATAATTTATATTCTATGGACAATTTCTATTGTCTTTATATTCTGTGAAACTTACATTGCTCCTTTTCCCCCTAAAACCAAAGAAGTAAGTCAGTGTCTGTCCTGAATGGCCCCTTGTATACCTGTGGCTCCTGAGAAAGGGAATCCTTTGGGAGTAATATAGGAATCCTCTGGGATCTGCTAATTTTCCTTCCTGTGAAATTGAAGCGACTGGTCATAAAACTCCTGAGCTAGAGTTACCAGTTTTACCCAAGTGCTCTGCCCAAAATGACCAGGCCTAGAGTCCAGGGAATGTGGTGGTTGTTCATGGCAAGCCCATCATTAGAGCATCAGAGCCTTTCCCAAAAAAAGAAGCTCCATAGCTCCATCCTTTGTAGTGTTAGTTTTGAACTTTGCTTCTGTCCACCGTATTGCAGATTACTATTTCTGTGCCTCCCTCCTCATGCTTTAGGCTAGGCCTGACCTTGTGCCTGATTTATGAGCCAGTAATTGGTAAGCGCTCTTCTGCTTTGGGAGATTTTTGCTTCAACCTTAATTGTTGTCATGTAGTTTCCCTTAATATCCTCTGTTAAGCAACACCACTTGTTGTTGTTGTTGTTGTTGTTGTTGTTGTTATCTACCGTTCTGCTATACCAGCCGCAGCACGTAAGAGTTAAGTCCCTATTTAGACATGGCAAGTAAGCAGAGACATCTCCTCTCTTCTATACCTTTCTTTGAAATTATGCTGAGAAACCATGACCTGCTAATTTTGGGCCTCCTTCTCTCTCTGGCAAATCTCACGCACTGACTTCTCATATTACCAAGCCCGCTGCACATTCTTGAATCGGTAGAAATGCTCCTTAGGATTCCCCTAAGGTGCTGGCACTGAAGGTATAAATCTGTGCTTTGTCTCTTCCCCATCGCTCTGCTCCTCCTGCTACAACCCACTTTATAAATGAGCTTGTGTAGAAAACTGGAACATTAACTTAGCGTTTCATGGGGCATGACTAGACGAAGAACAGGTGCACCATATGTGACAAGGGCAACAAAAAGTCACATTAGACGACTCCATAGAAAAGAGAAATTGATCCTCGAAAATGATGTCAAATAGTGATCTGCTTATGACAATAAAATAATAGTAACTGCTTTCTTATGACCATCACCGATTGTTCACCTACCATTTGATAAGCACTCTATTCATTTCACACATATTTTCATACATATTTTTCCAACTTTCACAAAACTGAACATGGGCATCATTGCCTCGGCTTTTTAAATGAATACACTGAGGCTCATCTTGTTATGCACCAAAAATTATATTATCAGTATAATTATAAGAGCCTGGGATTTATCCCAGAGTTCTCTGACTACAAAACTTTTGCTGCTTTTTTCCTAAGCAGAAATAAACAAAAATGCTCTAAGACTAAGTAAATAAATTTTATTTACAGGTATGCAGTGAATGTTGTACTGTCACCACAGTCTACAGAAAAAAATATATGTGTATTATGTGGGTATATATATGTATATAGAGAGGTATATAGATAGAGATAGATAAATAGATATTTAGAGAAAGACAGAGAGAGAGAGAGAGTAAATTGTCATTACTTGAAGATGAGATTGGAAATTGGTTAGTAGGGATAGAAAATTATAGATTGGAATGAGAGGTCATGGATTATGTTTTCTATAGGATTGTGTTGACTTCTGTGCATATTGTATTTGACCAGCTGTAGGAGTTACTATACCCTGAGAATTAAGGAATATGTCCTCACGATATATTTCCATTTTTTAGCAATTGTATTAGAAGCAATGGTGAGACTAGAAGGATCTCTAAATAATGAATTTCACGCCCAGAATTGCTCTTGTAAATGTAGAGCTCTCTAATAAATGGCATTCCGTCACTTCAGCAGGATGCTGATACCTCTGTGGAAAAACCTTACAAACAAGCTGCTGTGTTGGAAACCTCTGGTTGAAAGTTTTGTGAAATTTGACTTTATGGTAGAAAAGTACATTTGAACTATATCAGACTCAGCTGTGGCAGGCGAAGTGGATACTGGCCGAGAGAAGTGCCAACCGAGGCTTAAGTCTGACTTGGAGCCAGCTGACTAAATTGTCAGAGTCACAGTGATTTCTTTTACAAAATAGTGCAATATTTCATTCTCAGTGTGATTGTGAGGATTAAATGAAATCATATTATACCCACTCTACTGGCCTTCCGCTATGCCTTATTATCATTATTCTGTTTAAAACAGAAGACAATATTGCATTGTAATTTCCTATTGCAATGGTTGCAGTCTATAGACAGATCTTTAATATAACTTCTTATTGTGAATCATAATGAAGAAAGTTGAGTAATTGCAAAAACGTGAATAATTGTTTTTCAGAGAAATACTGGCTACATAGTCACAATTTCTATAAAAACTCACGGATACTTTAGTTATAGGGAATGTCTAATAAATATTATTATTTGGCTTGTTGTATATGTTAAATAACCGAAGACTAAAATGGAAAATTCAATTGTACAAAGAAGTCACTTTATAAATTATTCACTTTTGAACGGTTGAGGCTGAATGAAGGTTGGCACACCAGGTACCTCAACCAACTGAAACTACAGGCAACAGGCGCCAAAATGGGAATCATTATTGTTACTTGTAACAAACAAGTATCTGAAAGTGACTTTTGGAAAAGCAAATAAAATTATGCAAAAACTGGCAGAGCTAGCTTGATTCCAGTTTTTACTCATTTGCATTTTCCATTGTGGCTGTTTTCTAACACACCAGCAAAAATTTAGGTGACAGAAAGAACTGACTAAGTAAATTGGCATTGAAACACAGATTTAATAGAAACCAAAATCTTATTTATATTAGTCAAAGATGTATTTATATTTAGGATAAACAGGAAGAATATTCTTAAAAATAAACTGTGAAGGGAATTCTTAAGAGGGAAATCTTCATTGAATACTAACAAAGGATTAAAAATTGACTTAATAAATCATGCTTTTCATACTAAATATGCATCATTTTATTTGTAAAGAAAATAACAGAAATTATTTCTTCTTTAATTTGGATGTAAAACAAAATGTTTTTTTTTTTCTCCCACTGTTGCCTTATACTATGACTTACTGTTTTTCTCTGTGAACTCCCAGAAATTGATACTGACCACATTTGAATATTATAAATTGTTGAAAAACAACAACTCTATGCCATGTAGAAAATCATTTCCGGAATTGTATCCTTCAAAAATAACCTTGGTGACAATATATTGTATTGTATTAACTTTATAAAACAGTGCAAGTTCTACCTCGCTAGTTCAGGTAAAGCCTACATATTTTTAATGGCAGATAAATTCTTTAAATTATATTGTTAATACATAAATATTTTGGAAAAACTTTTATTTTATGCTCACTGCTCTTTGAAGTTTTCTCATAACATGATAAGCAGTACCAGTAGTATTGTGTTACATTTAAGCAATAGCTTTCTGCCTTGGGGCTCAAGCTGGATATTCATTTGAGCCAGGTGAAGGGCAAACTCATATTCAGAGGAATGGACTTTTATTATAAAGTCAGACTAAAAATAATCTGCAAATGATACCAGTTTTTACATTGACACCACATTTGTCTCCTGAAACCTCAAATCTAGTTATGTGACACCCATTGATAAAATCATTCAGTGGGCCCTGATGACAAACAGGATCAAGCCACATTTTGAATATTGCTTGATTTCTATCTCAGTTGTTCTTCAACTTTAGTGCATGTCAAAATCCCCAGAGGGCCTGTTCAAACACAGACGGCTAGGACCCACTCAGTGGGAGTGAGAGGCAGCCGAAAAATTTACATTTCTAACAATTTCTCAGGATGCTGATTGTGCAGGTCCAGGGACCACTTTTTAAGAATTGTTCTAGCTACTTGTTGTTTCCTGCAAGCTGTAGTGTTTCTTGCCTCTCCTATCATTGTTGCTTAAGTCCTTCTCTATGTTCACAACAAACACCATTTTGTCTTTCCCATGCTTAATTTTGAATTGTTATTCAAAACAGACCCCAGAAGAACCTTTTTGTTTTAACTCCTTCAGGCTGAGTTAGAGGCCTCTATTCTGAGTTCTCACAGAATCCTGTGCATGTCTCTATTAATTCATAAAGCACAATGTACTGAGATAGCTTTTTTCACAACTTTTCCATCAGACTGTGAGTTTCTCAAGGGCAGGGACCATGTATAGTTATTATTTGCATCCCCAAAACTACTATGTGATGGGACACTCCAAAAAGTATCCACTGCTTTGGAGTGCCCTTTTTGTGTTTCCACATACACATTTTTAAAATGATCAGCAATATACAGATAACAAGAAAGAATGGAGAGTAAAGAATATCCCAGATATAATCAATAGGAAGAGGATGGTAGAGGTAGAGCATCAAGTGCAACCTCAAGTCACCTGACAGGTGCTACCTAGAGAAAGATTAGTTTAAAAGAAGGCCAGTGATTGGCTGACATTAGCTGAAGATGATTATTTTGTCTAGGACTTGATTTGTAGGTATGGTTCTCAAGACCAGGTCCTGAAATACACCTTCTTTCTTTAAGAATATAAACTTCTATACAGACTATAATAAATTCAAATGATTTTTGACTACAAAATAATTATGCTTTACCCTTCACCTTGTTCAAAGATTTGGAGATTGTTACAGTTTAATAATATCTAAATTTTATTTGAAACAGACAGAATATTTCTTTTTCCTAAATTGATACTATGTGTCTCATACCTGGATTAATACTAAGTGTTTCCAGACTTCAGAAATGCTCAAATTAACATCATTTCATTTCCAGAATAATGGAAAGTCCACAATCCTATATTGTTTATATTTTAAACTGCAGCTTTATCATTCTGCATCAGAGGGGAGGGAAAGGTTGTAGGGAATGCTGTTGTCATTTCTGTACAATGTAGACTTTTATAGAAACAAATCATAGAAGGCAAGAGAGACAAAGAAAAGGGTCAAGAAAATAAAAATCTAGTGAGTTATTAAGATTGGTCATGTTCAATTTATGAGACATAGATAGTGATAGCTGAACAAATAGAAACTAGGGGAAAAAATTCAATTAAGTGTCCTTGAAATTTTAGATTCAAAATCTACCCAATGTCTCTGGGGAGTTTGCCGACTGCACTTTTATCAGAGATAATCAGTGCTCACAAGAAAGCAATGTGATGATCAATAAGACTTTATGGGTCATACTTACCCTATAATGATATCCTGGGAAACCCTAGGGCAAAATAATGGTTCTCAGCGCTGATGGGGTTGATGGGCCCCTTAGCATCTCTCTGCCGCCTTCTCTGCATTTATTTCTAGCGGCTATCTTCAGGCCGTATGTAGGCACAATCCATCTCACCCAGATGTCCATTGTCCATAGAGAGCCAAGACAGTGGTCCGAAGGCCTGCTGCAGAAATGTGGCTATGGAGAATCAGTGCACACTGGACACTCTGTTCTTTGTATCAGAAAATTAGAAACGTACCACGGGCTCTGAGGCTGAAGGTGTTAGTGTACTTGGATAAGCACATGTTCTTAGTCGTGCCTCATAGCAACTCACAGACCCGAAAGAAAGGGATTCTTGCTTCATATCCCGTTTTCAAGCTGAGAAAGCAAATGGTAAGGATTAGGCAGTGGGAGTGTGTGTGTGTGTGTGTGTGTGTGTGTGTGTGTGTGTGTGTGTTTTGAAGGGGTTGTTTGTGAAAAATTAAGAAAAGTACACAAAAGAGAAGTGATGCAAAACATCATAGCAGGAAAACAAGGTCTTTTGGCTTCCATGTGCCTTCAGATAGAAGGGTTCTTTGTGATGGTCATCATTAAAATAGTACAATATTAATAATTCAAAAAGATCACAACTTTACATTTTTCAGCTATTCGGCTCTACTTTTATTGAAGAATCAGCTGCTAACCTATCCATTTAATATTCCACCCTACAGTTGAAACTAATCTCAATTCATTCAGCTAGAATGAATCAAAGGAAAGGAAAAAAAATCTTTAAAAAGATTAAATTATTGTAACAGAAAAAGAACATTATAACTGAAAATGTGAAGGAATAGATTGGAATATTTTAAATTTGTCATACTGAAACACGTTGTTTTTAGCCATATACATTATACTGTATATACTATATGCTGGCTACTCTTGGTATTGGTCCCACTACTGTTGTTTGTTTTGTTTTGTTTTGTTTTGTTTTAGAGCAGTAGGCTATTGGAAGGACTGCCTTTAAAATATAGCATTTTGTTTCTTTGAGAATGGAAACTGATATAATTTCTGAGTGAAATTGCATAATGTTTCTGTCATAAGCTATAGGACAAATACATGAGAGAGGTAGAAATGGACTGTATGCCAAAAAATAGTGAGAACATATTAATATAAAACTCAAACAATTTTTTCCTTGAGTCTTATTCTAGAAAGTTCTGAGTTTTATCATTCACTTCAATTTTTGAGAGGATGTCTGTCTTATTCTTCATTTGTGTTGAATTTGCTAGTAATGGACAGGTAGATTGATGACATCTCCACTACTAGCTTCAATTTAGAAATTGGTCCAAGAAACCCATGATATCATTAATGATGAAAATCCAGGATCAAACTTTAAAAGCAAAAGCCATGACTCCATATTCTTTTCTTTTATTTCTTCCCTTAACGTCAGAAAATCTGACTCCCTTCTATCACTATTTAGGCTTCTTCAAGCCAGAACAGTCTTTTCTTTGATTGACAAGAAATGATGATAAAATAAATGGTCTATTTTGGTTTTCTGTCTTATTTTTTTCTTTTTGTTCTATACTCACTCATCCTGCCCCCCACCCAGCTATTACTTGTCTTATCTTTGTGCCATATTTGTCTAATGCCTCAATTCAGTTATTGCTTTTCATACTGTGCTCAAAAGATGATATGGCTTATTTTGAAAAAACAGCAATTATTGTGCAGAAGACAATTGCATAGCCTGGAACAATTTCAGTAAAATCAAATCAAATAAAAATATTTATGAGCACACATAATAGGAAGGGCACGGTAGTGGGTGCATTTGAGGATACAGAGAAACAGAAGCAACTCCTGTTCTTAAAATGCTGAAGATCCATTCATTGGGAAATTCAAGACATAAGTACAAAACTTAAATATCAGTCATAGATTGAAATGAGAGTGAAGACACCATTAGGAGAGGAAACAACCAAAAGTAAGTGATTAATTGCAAAAATGTGGCGAACACAGTAGGCATTCAAAAGATAGAAACATTACTTTATATTGCCGTCATGAGAAAACTCTGGACTTTGGTTCTAAGATCACATAACAGGTATCAGTAGGCGGCAACGGTCAGCCCCAGAGAGGGTGTGGTAAGAGGAAATCTTCAGAGTGCATATCAGTTGTAGATTTTGTGGGTAATGAATGTTAGGTTGCGGCAAGAGAGGAGAGGTTATATACCAACATATCAAGAGTCTAGGCATTATCTTCTAGTCAGTGGGGAGTCATTGATTCAGAGACACAGTATCTGAGCAAGAAAGTAACATGCCTACTGAAGATTACTAAGACATCACTATGCATCTATGCATAGAGATGGACTATTTGAATGACCATAAGGATGCTTCTGAATTAGAAAACAGATTTTGAAGGAAGGAGGGCCATGTTTCTGGTATTAGGGCTTGTTAAAAGCACCTGACACACTCAGGTTTCAATCCCGAAGGGCTGTGGAATGGAAAGGACACTCCTTCTTACTTTGTCCTTCACTACTGCGAGGAGCTTTTGCCACTTAGGAGATATGCGATTAAGTACAAGAGCAAAAATATTTAAGAACTACTAAGCTGAAGAGTGATATCTTCATACTCCAATTCATTGACATTTAACTTCTAACAAGTGGAAACTGAGAGGTGACACAATAATACCCCACCCCCTACACACACACACACAAACACACACACACACACACTCTCCATAAACACACATGTGTAAGATTGAGCTCCTGGTTCCAGATGGCAAGAAGAGGTAATGCTTTAACTCCCTTATCTTAGAAATATGAAGATAGGAACAAACATACATTAATAATTAAAATGAGTGGTGGTATCCTCCACATACATGCCAAAAACCTAGAGAACTCTGCACAAGAAAAAAAAATACAAATAAAAAGTGAATTACAGAAGGACCAATCACACTGAGAGTAACCACACATGAGGGAAAAGTCCATTCCAGCTCAACCCAAACAGTATGCCAGACTCAGAGATGTTGGATCTGGATCTAAGGCATGCAATGGATGAGTCAGTGGTGAAAACCCCCCAAATGTGGCAGACCCCAACACACAGCAAAGATGACCTGCTAAATAAGAGATTAGAAGAAAGGGAGAGGTATTAGGATGTTGCAGTGACTTTCTCCAAATGAGGAAATTGGGAGAGATCAAGATAGGAATCTCTTACACAACTAACTTCAGATTGAAATAGAAATGGGGAAATCAGTAGTTGTTTCACGACAGACAAAATGGGATATTTGGGTGAGTTAGCTGAATGACTATTATGACTATTCCAGACCCTGAAGTTATTGCAAAAAAAAAATATATATATATGGATGTGGCTTTTGTTCTTCTGGAATTTACAATCCAAAAGGGGAAAATATAATAACTGATCACATAAATGTGTCATGTAACACAAAATAAGCAATATGAAGAAAATAAGAGGCAGCCCTGCTAACATTTGTCCATGTTTCATGTCTCATGAAAGAGTGATGTGTCAGGAAAAATTCCCTGAAAAAAGGGACATTTTGGTTGAACTTTAAGAATGAGTAGATATTAACTAAATAAAAGGGCATGGAAAAGAGACTTTTGGAAAAAGGGTTGAAACATATGCAAAATCATATGGGAAATAGCACTGGTATATTTGGGTACAAAAAGAAGGCAGATTTGACTAGAAAAGCAAAAGAAATCAGAAAAGCAGTATGAGATGAAGGTAACAAGATGGGCACTTACTAAAAGAAGGATTTAAGGAATTTTATCATTACCCTGATACAAATTGGTAGCCAGTAAGGGATTTTAAAGAGGAGGCATTACAAGGCAAAGCGTGAACAGTATATTGTGGTTAAATTTGGTCATTTCCAGCTCTTAGGACAGCAACAGCTATCCATCCCCAACTCAAACCCTGTGGCAGTCACCTATGCACCTGTTCCTGGATGAACCTGCATACAACTTGTGGGAGTCAAGGTGGGTAAAAAGGATCCTGCCTTACAAATATTGGAGGCCTTTGTTCTCAGTGTTGATTGTGGCTTCTGATCACAGAGGTGCAGACCAAGAGGTGGGCAGCCAATCGTGTGCCTCCCTCTATTATTTTAAGCCCTCTCCCTCCACTAATGTGATTTCCAGAGGACTTAAAGGGGTAGCACCCTTCATCCACACTTCACTTTCTCTCTCTCTTTTTTTTTTCTCTTCTGGGAACCAGACATGAAATACAAGTGTATATACTGGAAAAAATTAGAATGTGACCATACATATTCAAGGAAAGGTGCAAGGCGCAAAAAAATACAAGAATACTAGGAACCAAATTCAACAGCTTATTAAAAGGATTATACAACATGACCAAGTGGGCTTATTCTTGGAATGCAAGGGTGGTTCAATGAGCCAAAATTGATTAATGTCATATAACACATTAATAGAATGAGGGGGGAAAAAACCTGTGATCATCATACTTAATGCACAAAAGGATTTGAAAAGATTCAACATCCCTTCATGATAAAAAAACACTCAACTCTGTGTTCATATATTGGAAGACTTAATATTGTTAAGATGTCACTAGTACCCAAAGTGACTTACATATTCAATGAGATCCCCATAAAAATCCCAATGATGTTTTTTACCAAAATAGGAAAACCTGCCCCAGTAAGAAAAAAAATGGGGGAGTACCACAATGAGAAATCATACATTTGGAATGGTAAAAATAGAAATCTGACTGTACACAAAGTATTGACCAAGATATAGAAGATCTGGAACTCTCAAACCCTGCCTGGTAGGAATGTAAAAATCATAAAAATACCATGAAAACAGCTATTTAGTTTCTCAAAAATTTGAATCTGTCAAATGAAACAGCCATTTCATTCTTGCTATTTACCCAGAATAAATGAAAGCTTATGTCTAAACAGAGAATGGATGTTCATAACAGCTTTATTTGTAATAGCCCCAAACTGGAAATAACCTAATTGTCCATCAACAGGTAAATGGATAAACAAACTATAGTATAAATAATACTCAGCAATAAAATAAAATAAAGTAGTTGCTCCTGCTCCTTAAGAAGTAGAAGAAAAAGAAGAAGAAGAAGAAGAAGAAGAAGAAGAAGAAGAAGAAGAAGAAGAAGAAGAAGCAGCAGCTTACTTATGTTGTCTAGGTGAGAAGTGATGGTGTTGCTGGTGAGAAGTGATGGTGTTGCTGGAGATAAGTGAAGGCTTTCAGGAGCCATTTAGGAAAAATACTCAACAACACTTATTGGTTCCCTATATATGGATGGTAAGGTAAAAAATTTCAAGTGCTAATCTTCAGTTCTGGCTTATACAGCAGAACGGGAGGAACAATTCATTGAGCTAGGAAATCTTAGACCAGAAAGAACAGGACTTTTGAAGAATGGGTGGGGTAATTTTAAAATTTCAGTATGACCATGTGATGTAAGACGGCGCCTGTAAAACAACCCAGTAGTTGAATCGGTCTGTAGAGTATGGAGGATCAATTCTGCACTTCAAAAACAAAATTGAATATCACTGTTATTTTACATGGTATGCAAAGGCATGGAAGAATAGGACAGCATTTAATGAAAGGAAAATAAACATTATACTGAACTTGAAAAACTATGGCATTTCATATTGGAGAAGTGGAGCATAAATCTACAAACTATATTTCAAGAAGAGTTGAGAAGAAAACCCCAACAGTGTGCTGTTGTAATCCAAGGGCATAGAAGGTGTGAAAATGGATTTGTCAATAACAGCATCTTTTGTTGAGAAGTCAAGTAGGAGAAGAAATGAGTAGGGTCCAGGGAATTAGTCCATGAAAATATTTTGTGGTTCTAAAATTTTCTTATTATTATACAATAAAACTGACAGGTAGTATAAAGTTTTATAAATTTTAATACAATTATTCATTCATATAACCAGTTTGAAAATCAGGATATCGAACAATTTCATTACCCCCCAAAATCTTCATGCTATCCTTTTGTAATCACACTCTCTTCCCAACCCCAAATCTGGCAAACATTGTTTCTTTTTATTACCAAGTACTATTCTATTTGATGATGTATTACATTTTGTTTATCCATTTATCTGTTAGAAGACTGTTGGTTTGTTACCAGTTTTTGGTGATTATAAAAAGGGCTGCTATAAACATTGATGTATAGGATTTTGTGTAAAAAAAAAAAAGTTAATTTCTCTAGAGTAATACCTTTAGTAGGTTTACAGAGTCATATGTCAGGCATTTGCTTGACTGTAGAAGAAACTGCCAAACTTCTCTGGAGTGGATGTACCATTCTGCCTTTTACCAACACATGAGAATTCCAGGTGTTCTACATCCTCACCAGCACTTTGTAGTATCAACATCATTATATCTTTAACTTCAATCCTTCTTATGGGTGTATAGTGATTTCTAATTGTAGACTTAATTTGTATTTCTCTAATGACTAATGATACTGAACATATTCTCACCATCTTATTTACCATACATATATACTCTTCGGTGGAGTGTCTGCTCAATTATTTTTGCCAATTTTTAATTGATATTTTGTTTTCTTAATGTCATTTTGAGAATTCTTTACACATTCAGGATGGAAGTCATTGTAATATATAGGATTTACAAATATTTTCTCCAACTCTGTAACTTGTCTTTTCATTTTTCTATTAGTATTTTCAACAGAGCAAAAGTTTTAATTCTGATAAATTCTAATTTATTCTTTTTTTCCCCCTTTGTAAATAATAATTATGGTGTCATTTCTAAGAACTCTTGTGTAATTCCAGGTCACGAAGATTTTCTATTGTCTCCTAAAAGTTTTATACTTTCATAATTTACAACTAAATATATGATCCATTTTGAGTTATTTTTCATGTAAGGTGTGAGATTATGTTGAGGTACATTTCTTTTTCACATATGATCATCCAAATGCAACCCATTGCATTATTGAAAATACTGTCCTTTCTCCATTAAATCATGAAAATAAGAACCAATGAGGTCACAAAATATTCATAACAGAAGATCTCAATCCCATTTGGAGATTAAAATATCAACACATACTATGTTTTGCAACATCAAATTTTAGGTTGAAGTGATTTTTACAATTATTATGTTTCAAAGGGCAAAATTTTGTTTTTCCTTGCTTTATTTTATTTTAAATATTTTAAATAGTTTTTATTAAGTAATGAATATCCCAAAATGATATTTATAATATGAGTAATACCAAGAATAAATGTAAACTGAGGCAAAACTAGAAACATTCCCAATCATTCTTCACCTGGGAAGCAGATAAACCAACAATGATGCAAACATGCATTGGAATACTGTTTAGCAACTAAAAAGAACATACAATTGATCATGCAACAATATGGGTAAATCCTAAATACCTTATTCTAACTGAAATAAGTCAGAATCAATTACATGCTTTATGACTCCATTTACAATTTATTTTATAAAAAGCAAAACTCTAGGGATGGATTAAAAATCAGTAGATGCCAGGGGTTAATGGTTCGGGGACAGTTTGGCTCCAAAGGGGTAGTAAAATGGAATTAGTGGAGGGTGAGAAGGTATTATGAACTGTACTGTATCTTGACTATGTTGTTGGTTCCGTAACTCCATACATTTGTTGAAACATGGAATTGTACACCAAGGGGCGCCTGGGTGGCTCAGTTGGTTGAGCTTCCAACTCTTGGTTTTGGCTGAGGTCATGATCTTGAGGTCATGGGATCAAGCTCCATGTCGAGTTCAGCAGGGAATCTGTTTGAGATTCTTTCTCTCCTTCTCCCTCTGCCCCTCTCCTTACTCGTGCTCTCTCTCTCTCTCAAATAAATAAAATCTTTTTTATTTTAAAATTTTTTTTTAAACATTTTTTAGAAGATTTTATTTATTTATTTTTCACAAAGAGAGAGAGAGAGAAAGAGCAGAAACAGGAGGAATGGCAGTCAGAGGGAGAAGCAGGCTCCCCTCTGAGCAAGGAGCCTGATGTGGGACTCGATCCCAGGACCCTGGGATCATGACCTGAGCTGAAGGCAGATGCTTAACTGACTGAGCCACTCAGGTGTCCCAATAAATAAATATTTTTTTAAATAGTTGTACACAAAAAGGAATACATTTTATTATATGTAAATTAAAAATATTTTTAAAATAATAAACACCTGTGTACTTTCTCCCGATTTAAAAAAAAAAAATAGCATGCTTCTAGTATATTGGAAGAACACTATGGACTTTTCCACATCCTAGAGTTAAACACTACCCTGACTTCTGAGATTATGCTTGTCTTACTTTTCCTTACTATTTTTCCTCAAATGAGCATATCCCTAAACAATATAGTATTTGAATTTGTATATCTTTGAACTGTGTAAATGTAAACATATTTTATATTCTACAACTTATTTTTTGTTCAGTATTGTTTGTGAATTTAATACAATTTTATGTGGATAGATGTAGCCCATTCATTTTTTTCACTGCTGTATAGAATCCCATTCCATGAATATAGCACAATTTATTTACCCATCCTCTTTAGAGTAGACAATAGTTTGATTTTTTTTTCTAATTAAACTATGCTTTGTAATAAACTAGATAGATAGATTGATGTTACCTGATAAATACTTACAAGAATTACCCCAGGATATATGCTAAGAGTTGAGCTACCATAGAGTTATAAAGTATGCTATACTTTACTAGATAACTTCTACCAATTCTCCAAAGTAGTTGTATTATATATTCCCACTAGTAGGGTATGAAATGTGTAGTTATCTTTATCTTACAAGATTTAAACATTTTACAAATAAAGTGATTATGATGGAACCTCACATATTTGGCAAAGAAATTGTTTGAAGAGATACACACAAAACTGTTAAAAATTCTTTCATTATATATATTCTATAATTCTGTATAGTTTAAAATTTTTATTAAATGAATTTGTACTGCCTTTTAAATAACAAGAGTAAAGACAAAAATATAGGTGAAAGACAGTAAAAAAATTCACCTATTTTTAAAAGCCAATTTATCACATAATGAGCAAATATTCTTTGACAAATTCAGGAATGAAGAGTATGCCACAAAATCTTATCCTTAGGACAAAAGTAGATATACATATGTATCATTTTTCACTTAAGCAGCACAGACAAAACAATGACTTTTTTTTTGTAATTGGCAGTCTTCCAAATCCTGGGTTCCATGTAAATAGCAATATGTGGTAGTGAAAAATGTCCAGATTAGTTTTAACACAATTCTATTTCTTAAGATTTTATGATAATGTAATCTCTGCCTGTGGATTAAGTTGCTGTCTACAACGATTCCATGACATTTTGTTCAGCCATTGTTAGGAGTTCTCACCTATGTAGCATTTTAATTTATTAATGTACCTATCTACTTTCCCCATGGATGTTTTTGGAAGAACTCTAGCTTTGAAATCATATAGAGTTTAAATCCCAATTCTGTTATGTATTAGTTATTTACATGTGGATGATAAGTTCTTGAGCTAAAAAACCTGTTTCTCTGAAGTGCTACTTTTGTAAGTGTAGGTGTATTATAATACTTATAATGCATACGTAGATGTTTTGGTAGAAGACTTTTAGCAAAAGCAAGATGAGACGTTATGAAGACTATCCTCAGCCCATGCTTAATTTGTGCAATAATCTCTCAGAAGATATTTCTTCTTTCTCTTGCCTCCCACATTCCCACCGTTGATTCTGCTGAAACCAGAATGAGTCCTAAAACGTGGTATTGTTCATGAATGAACCTGACTAAAATCCTCTAATAGCGGTCCTTAGGATTAAGTTTAAAATATTTTAACATGACTTACAAGGCCCTCCATGACTGACATTTCTTTCTCTTTCCAGCCTCATGTCTTGTTAACTACTTGTTTACACTTTGCATTCCAGCCATCCTATGTTTTTTTCAGTTTCTTTATTTCTAAACCCTGTTCCTCAATGACTTGTTCTACTCTGCTTTACTTTGAAACCACAGATATGAGCTAGGGGATGACATCAATGCACTGGGGGGGAGGGGGGTGTCCTTGAGGTCCGGAACACCTCTGTGCAGTCTGTTTGGACCTTCAAGGCTGATCTCTGATATATCACTTCCATTTTATAATGTATTCCTGCTGGGCCCACCAGACTTTCTAATTTGGTGAGGTTTACACAAGGCAACTCACAATAGGCAGTTTTACTAGAGTCCCTATTGATTCCCATTGTCATCTGTCTGGTCCCTACTAAGATCCAATAACATACGAAGAGCTTTTTTTCAAATAGCAATCTCTACTACACATGGAATGGACTTGCTCTAAAATCCTACAGTTCTTTACTGTGAGTCTTCTATGGTGACTTGTCACAGACTCAACACAAGATGTTTTTCTATGCAGATACTCAAATGCCATGAGAACTGTTGGATCTATGGCCCAAATGGTAGTGGCTGCTTGTACCACTTCCTGGAAAATTTAAAGTAATAGATTCAGTTGGAAGAATGGACTGGCCTCTGACCATTCTGAGCACCTTTCACCACTCAACCATCAGACACACACACAGGAGAATTTCTCCCTAGTCGGAGTAATTGCTTTCAATTATCAAGAGGAAATTGTGTCGCTATTGTACAACAGGGGCAAAGAAAACTGTATCTGAAACCCAGCTGATTTTCTGAGGGTGGGGACGGTTCCTGCGTTCTTCACTGCCAGCTGAAGTTTTGGCTCAGAGCCAAAGGGAAATTGGGGCTAGAAGAAGAAAACCAGAACTATTATAGCCTTATGATCAATTATAGAAAGAGGGACTATAGTTTGTATATTTTTTCCTTTGCTTGTAATACATGTCTGTTTAATTGTATATACTAACCATGCTCTTTTTGTCTTTCCTTCTTCCCCTTTTGTTTTATTTTACATACAAGTTGTAGGAGGATAACTTTTACATTTACTCTTTAGGTAATGGACATTTTTCAGAGATTCTGTGATGAAACATTATAATGCCAACGACTAGGGAGTGTAGTATTTGGGGAAATGGTGAAAAATTCATTCATAAGAAGGACAACTATATCTTGTCAAGTGGTAAGACAGGATTGTTTTATTGTCATGCAGAAGTTCAAATATATATAGCTGATGCATATGGAAACCAAGTAACCAAAGAAAGGGACTCTTCTAGTTATCAAGGTATTTCCTGTCAGCTCCTAATCCACCCTCATTCCCTGCACAGTGATAATGGAGCGTGTGCTCATATGCATTTCTTTTATGCTGCAAGTACAACTTGTTTTGTTTACTTGTATTTTGTTTGCTTTGTTATTGTTGTAGTTTGGTTTTTGGTTTCTAAAATCTATAAAGCATTGAGTCAGTGTGGTTCATCATTATATCTGTAGCTCTGAGCAAAATGTTGGCATAGACAGTAGGTATCCAATACACGTTTGCTGAATGGATGAATGAATAGTAAGCAATTAGAAATCTATTTCTGGTGAATTTTTTAAGTTGATATTTAAATCTTCTGAATAGTTTAATGCATTGAAAAATGAAAAGGCATTGTCCCTATAAAAATTGGTGCTTATATAGGATTGGATAAGACGGCATATACTAGAATACTTTCCAGACAAGGCAGAATGCAATGTGTCTTATTGTTTAGAGAAATCAAATTGTATGACAGTTCAGAAGAAGAGCAATTATTAGGGGAACCATAAAAAAAAGAGATGTTTGAAGTAAAAATTTTTTAAGAGGGTAAAACATCAAAAGGTAAGTAATCAGGTGAGAACAGAATAAACAAAAAAGAGAAATGTAAGAAATTCAGAGTATATATTGGTAATGATACGTCTAGATGACCCGATCATAGGCTAGGTTAAGAATAAAACAAATAAGTTTTTAAAACTGAGAGAGGGTGCCTGAGGGGCTCAGTTGGCTAAGGGCTAACCCTTGATCTCGGCGCAGGTCTTGATCTCAAGGACATGAATTCAAGCCCCACATTGGGCTCCACACCGGGCACGGAATGTACTTAACAAAAATAAAAAATAAAAAGTGAGGGAGAATCACAGAGTAAATTAATAGCTACTTTAGTAGACATCTGAGAGTCTTCATTGTGTTCAGCTTTTGAACCCCGTTCTATGCTTGGGAAATCCACTGATTTGTGAAACAAAGTACATATTCAACTATAGAAGCAGAAAGTGCCAGATAATCGCTTTCTACATTTCTCTTGCATGCAGGGTTTAGCACGGGATGTAGGGCAATCAGATGTGCACATCCCAGTTTCTTAATCTGAAGTAGATGGCCAGCTAGATACAGTAGCAATGGGGTCAACTTCACTTATTTTCCAAAGTTGGCCATGAGCACAGTTCCATTGACTATATCTAATTTTTTAGTATTGGTGATATCACAGCAACTTTACTAGTACCTTTGGTGAAACAGCTTGGTAGCATAATTTTAAGTATTTTCTTTCCAAAACCTGTAATTATGGTTCTCAAGTCCTGCCATAGAATGTGAGTTTCTCAGTATCCTTCTAATAAAATGCATTTCTGTAAAAATCGTTTAAATTTCTGGTTCCTAATACTTGTACCTAAAAACCTTGACTAGTACACTAGATTAAGGGACTTAAATTCTACACAGTTGAAAATCAACAATAATTTAAGGTATTCTAATGGCAGTTATTCTAGAGATGTGAATTAGTAATATTAATCTAGAAACAATTTGTAATCATCTTAGAAGCCAAAAGAGGCTTGAAGCAGTGAGACAAGATGGAAAAAAATAAAAGGCAGTATGCTATAGGCATTTCACAGAAAAAGCAATACAAATTACTTATAAGCATATGAATAGATGCTCAATCTTATTCATAAATAATAAAATGTAAAATAAAACAACAGTAAGAGAACAGATTGGCAACTATCAAGGAATGATAACACAAGGCTTAGGAGAATGTGGTGAAATCACATCTTCATACTTGCTAGAGAGTATGTTGTTTCAACTACTTTGGAGATAATTTGGAAATACGATTGCATGCATAAATGATGATTTTGTAATGACACACATAAAACTGTGGTAAAGAGGGAATGGCGTATTTGTACGGGAAGAGAATTTCAAATTTCATTGCAGTTTATTTTTTACTATGAATAAAATTTTTTTTCCAAAAGAAAGGATTTAAAAAAAAGAATAAGTTAGAGTCAGATGTGAAAAAGAAAACAACTTGAATAGGGAATAAGGGAATTGATAGAAAAGGACAAAATCAAAATATAATTCAGAGACAAAACTGCTTTGGAAAATGATTAAATATAGAAAGTGAAGAGTCGAGGAAATAAAATGTTATTGAGGCATGTGGAGATGAGGCAATTGGGAAAAATAGAATCATCATAAGCCAACTAAAAGAAGAAATTAGAAAAAACTGTTTTGAAGAATAAAGTGAATACTGTTGAGAACATGCCATGTTTGAGGAGTCTCTTAGGATGTCCAGCTAGATATCACAATAGATAGTAGAGGTTGTAGACAAGATCAGTCAAGAGATCTCGAGGTTCAGATTTCAGAAGTACTCACAAAGATGAGGTGGTTGTAACTGCAGCACTGCCAAAGAAGAGAGAACAGTAGAGATGAAAAGCAGCGTGGCCTTGACTCTCGTAACACAACTCCGTTTGGGCAGTGGAGAAGCAGGGAGAGTCAATAAAGAATAAAAGAGAGGAGCAGGCCGTGCATAAAGAATAGTGTATGTTCACTAGACCCACGGGATGAGAGTTTTAAGAAGACAGCTGTGTGGATAGTCACAGATAGATCTGTAAAGTATTAGAGAAAGAGTCACTTGGTTTTGTGATTAGACAGTCAGTTTCAAGGCATGCAGTAGCAGACAGCTGATTGCAAACAGTTCCAATGTAAAGGCAGTGGAATTTGCAACAAAAACTATTCTTTTCAGAAACCAGTCACAATAGGAAAGGAGAAAAGAAAGAAAATGAGCTCAAAAGAAAGAAGAAGAGCTTTAAGACAAAACTTCCCAACAAGTATATGTGCCTATCTCTTGTGAAGATGTCAGATATTTTCTTTTATATTCAAATGTTAGTCTTTTTTAAAATTAAAGGAAGACAGAGAAAGCCAACCTTTGGAAGAAATAGGTGGGAAATACTACTGTTGTTGTTGTTCAATTCAATTCAATTCAATTCAATTCAATTCAATTCAATCTTTGCATTCAGAAATTGAAAATCTAGGTATGCTTGATAGTGGTTCTAGGTGGTACAGTTGAGATGGCATCTCCTACTTTGGGTAAGACCAGAGTGAAGGGATGGTAAAGAGTGGGCATTCCAGTTGGAGCCCTTAGTGGTAAAGAGTAGGCATTGTAGGGTGCCTGGGTGGCTCAGTTGGTTAAGCAACTGCCTTCGGCTCAGGTCATGATCCTGGAGTCCCAGGATCGAGTCCCACATCGGGCTCCCTGCTCAGCAGGGAGTCTGCTTCTCCCTCTGACCCTCCCCCCTCTCATGTGCTCTCTCTCTCTCTCAAATAAATAAATAAAATCTTTAAAAAAAAAAAAAAAGAGTAGGCATTGTAGTTGGAGTCCTCAGAATTATTAAATCTCAAAAGTAAACCCTTTACCTTTGTATTTCTCTTTAGTAATATATGAATTGGTACTAAAGCTGTGCTTGCATCTTCTAATTTGGTCTCAGCTGTGCAACAGGGAATTAAGAGAAGGGCTCTGTGCCTTCCTTGAGTTAAAACATTAGAGGATCATTACTCCACTTGGTTTGGTGTGTCCAGCATCCACCAGAGATTAACCTCCTGGTCCCCTTTCCTCCAATAGGCCTGCGCAGCAGTAGTTAATATCGAAGATAGCCCTCAAAGGGAGAGGAAGCTTAGGAACAATAGTTGAGACTCTGAAGTCTAGATAGCTCTCCTCCATGTGAAAAATCCTTCCTTCATTACATTAGAATACCTGGATTTAATCTCATTTATACTCTTGGCTGGTACATTAAAAGCTAATAGAAAATCTGAGAACTATTATCAATGTAGGAAGATCTAATATGTTTATTGACAACTAAAGAAGACACTAGTAAAAAACTTGAAAGGAATATGCTGATTATAAGATGACATCAAATTTTTGTTTTTAAGTGGAAAATATATCTTTTCTGTAATTTTTATCCCCAAATGGGTAGAAGAATATTTTTAATTGTTTTGAAGACATCAAGAAGTAGTCACCTTACCACCAGAGTTACAATATATGAGGTTAGCTAGTAAAGAGTTTTGCATTCATATTTATTGAGAAGGCATTGATATTGTCTTACTTCAATAAGATACCACCTACACAGGGCACAGATTTAACAACTGGGCAGTACTTGGAGGAAAAAGTAATCTATCAGATCAGTTACTTGTAGTCCAATCCATCAAAATTCTGGCTATTTGCCTGAAATTTTCAATTTTTAATGTTTCCTTTGCACATTATGCAGGTATAACCACTTTCAATAATATTTTATACATATTCAAGATAACAGTTAATTTTACTACATTTACACTTCCTGATATGCTCTTTCCCCACAAGACGCAGTAACAATCAAATCACCTAACAGAAATGAGCATTTTGGCGCCTGGGTGGCTCAGTCGTTGGGCGTCTGCCTTCGGCTGTGGTCATGGTCCCAGGGTCCTGAGATCGAGCCCCACTTTGGGCTCCCTGCTCAGCGGGAAGCCTGCTTCTCCCTCTCCCACTCCCCGTTTGTGTTCCCTCTCTCACTGTCTTTCTCTGTCAAATAAATAAATAAAATCTTAAAAAAAAAAAAGAAGGAAAGAAACAAGCATTTTATTGTTTTAAAGCATTTAATTTCTAACCAGTAAGATGACTCTATATACAGGGAAGAGATATTTAAACGTCATTTTTATGAATATTCAACTTAATTCAGCTTAAGCTTTCCCATTAAGGCAAGTGAAGCAGAACCTTGACTCTACCATGAGAACCCCTTTAAAAATGACTTTTGGGGAGATGCCACATGTAAAGAGTGAATGTTAGTAAGCAGTGGGGCAACTTGTATTTTTTTCTTGTAAAGGTGATATACTTTTTATATCTATATTATTCCTGTGTAGTTCTTAAAATGACTGTCACAAGAAAGCTTTGAATACTAATTTACCAGAGACAGGAATACACATTTATAACTGTGGCACTTAAAAAGTACATTTTTCCCCGTATAGTGACACATTATAATGATGTCAAGGTCCTGAAAAAAGAGCATGACATTAACAAGATGGAAGGCTAACTTAATGGAAGTTCCATTGATAAAATGCCATCCTCACAAAGCTAGTAATTGTTCTTTGGCTATTATACTCTTACCAAAGAAGCAATATATCAGATGCCTGCTCATCTAGGCATAACTCTAAAAGATTCTGAGACACTGTAAGTTGTATATCACTAAACTGTGGAACATTAAGAGCAACTAACTTATTCATTAATTATTGTATCTTACTGACTAGAGTCAAGAATTATGACAGACCATTTAATCGTTGAAAACCTCATGCATAGTTATTCGAGAGTGTTGTTTTCTTTTAAAATGAAATACATTCTTAGAAAAAAATATCAAAGATTCTACTTCCCATGCACAAATGAATAACCACATAGCACAGGATTGCAAAGTTCTTAGGACTACAGTTATGTGTCTGTGCTTTATTGTGTTTTATTATAAATTCCTAGATCCTCATATGAAGCTAAATGTAATTATGCGGTATAAAAGATCAGGGCTCACCATAATAGCAGGCGAAATAGCTTCAGGACAAATACGTTTCACCTGAAGCTGAAATTAAAACCTTAAAATCGAAAATATGCAATTTAAATATTTTTATTTGTATTATCTGCATTGCCATTATTCGAGTTCTTGTAGACCATCTTTTTGCCCTTCTCATCCCCTTTGTCACTGAGCTACTCAAGTTAGCTTTTATATTATCATCTATCCCAAGAGATTTTTCTATGATTATTACATTGAGTCACAGAGAACATGAGCAACTACTATGCAACAGTAGAATGATAGAAACAAAGATTTGTCCAATGTGGCAAAATTTCTCTGTGTACCTCGTGCTCCTCCCCCACATTTAAAACTCACCTCTGGGTGGCTCAGTTGGTTAAGCGACTGCCTTCTGCTCAGGTCATGATCCTGGAGTCCCTGGATCGAGTCCCGCATCGGGCTCCCTGCTTGGCAGGGAGTCTGCTTCTCCCTCTGACCTTAACCCCTCTCATGTGCTCTCTCTCATTCTCTCTCTCTCAAATAAATAAATAAAATCTTTAAAAATAAATAAATTAAATAAATAAAACTCACCTCTGAGCATCAAGTGGTAGGTTGTATGGTTTCTAAGAAATTATAGTCATGAACAGTAACAACCTATTCTCTTAAGGAAGAAAGAAAAGAAAGAGTCAAAATGATCAAATTTATTTAAATCTCTCAACCAAGGGTTTCTTCTCTATCCACTTTACTTACATTAATAGTATTCATTCATTGTACAAGGGTCAATCAGTCATTGCCTTCTCGCCCACTTGCATCAGCGGAAAGTGAACTCCCAGGCGCTTACTGCCCTCTGAGCGCGCATGGCAACTTCAAGCATGTAAGCCATCTTCTAAAGGCCACAGGGACACTCAGACCCTGGGAATGGGTTCACAGGTCAGGTTGGCTAATGGAGGATCCCAGAGATTCTGGAAGGGCCACCATGTTGTCAGCTAAATGATTTTAACAAGAGACAGTGATTGTCCTAAAAAGACTTTATAGTGCATTGGAATTTAAGACACAAGCCCAAAAATTAAAAACTCAATTTTTTGGTATTTAGAATTGCTGCTGATAAATAAGAACTAATACAAACTGATCACAAAAAAGGCCAACCTATACCAAGTGGTTTACACACAGATGATATCTGGCCTATGGAAAACTCAGTTTCATAGTTGTTAACACTTGTCCTCAATATCACCCAAATATATTTTCTTTTAAAAAAAATTCTCCATAAATGTATATGGATAAGAGCCATTTTGGATCTGCACATGTAAAACCCATATGGCTAAAGGCTGCTAAATGCCTGGAAGATTATCCTGAGAAGTTCTGCAGTTAGTTTTATATTAACTGCATTCAGTGTTATTTTTGTAATTGCGAAATTGAGGAAGAGTAAATGGAAAGAGATAAAAGGTATTATAACTACTCCTTAATTAGTATGCTTTAAGTGAATTTGAATCTTTGCAAGTAGATACCAAGTTATTTCAGCTATTTCATAGGAAATAGATGACGAAAGAAAAATAAATGTTCTCTGATATTCAGGCTTTTTTTTTTTTTTTTTTCCAAAGCCTGTTCAAATAGAGGTTTTATCCAACTGGCTAAGCACCCATCTGCTGGCCAGATAATAATTCTGATTATGTGCAACCACAGCAGATATCCATTGTAAGACATTAAGTTATTTATTAGTCTATATGTGTTGGCTTCTTTCCTGATTACATAAAAATTCTGCAGTGTAAAAGACACTTTAATAAAAGCTCAATAATATTTGTACTCGTGCCAAATAATTCTCTTAAGCCAGTAGTCCTTAAAGAAACATCTTTGAGGAATTGGTGTGGGGAAGTTTATAATTCTCTTTACATATGGAAACATAGAAGACTAAGAGTGACCTTACCATATGCAAAACATGCCCTCATTTTTAGAATAACAAAGCTTAATTATGGGGAAGAAATTTCTGAAGTATTTGCATACATGGAAATACATTTACCCTGTGGAATTTTCTTTGACAGTTTTAAAATAAAGCACCACTTAAATTCAGGTTTAGTCACTACTAACGTAGCTGTTTAAAGCTGGTAGAAAGGAAAAATTTTCTTACAAGGATGAGTGACAAGACAGTTCGAGTATTCATTATATGTTACCTGTGTAGAAAAACGATGGATTGAATTGATCCCTTCTGGCAATTCTCATCATTAATATAGTGAATGATGATGTCTGGCAAAAGGAACTTATAATGCTTCTTTCATTTCAGAGCCGATAAACTCAGTTTTCATGTTTCGTTCACCTGGACAGTGTGATAGAAATCACGACTTGTTAATGGTTCCACATCATCTCTCAACTAACATTTACATAACTTTTTAAACTAAAATGTGCAAATAAATAAATAAATAAATAAAAATAAATAAAATTAAAATAAAATGTGCAGCTCTCCACCCCACCCAATTTACCTATTATGTGAAGGGGGAGTGGGTAAAAAATAAAACAATTAGACATACAACCTGAACAATGCCATTAGGCTTATTGTAGAGTGGTTTTGCCATATTCCTCATTTGCATAAAAATAGGTCTGAAAGCAACATTACCAAATAATATGAGCGATTATATGCAAAGCATTAAGTAGGCTATAACTGGGCTCATTTCATATTAGGATATTAGAGAAAGCAAGCAAGCTAAATCTGGAGGGGAGAATTCTGCAAGCAGGTCTTGAGTTTAGAAAGCATATGAATTCACCCTCTTAAAGTTCCAAATACTTAATTCTTTCATGCAACAATTCTCTCTAAATACACTCTGCAAAATAACTACAGCAGGCAAGTGATTGATTTCAAACATTTTGCTTCTTTACAAGTGTTCTAAGTTTTGGGAGCATTAAGTTGATGTAAATAACCTTACTTATGTTTATTGATTTATTCCCTTTTAAAACAATTGTTCTGTGATAATCATTCCATGTAATTATTACTTCCTCTGCAATTATGTGTATCTTGCTTCTAAAACGTTGACATCTTCCCTGAATGAAATAATGCGCTTGGCTGTATAAAAGGAAGAATATTATGTAACGATTTTAAGGTAAATATATGGGTTATCATATAAGTTCATATATATATACAATCAGCTAAATAATGTTTACTTAATATTTGATAGTAGATCCATTAAAATTGTAAATATTTAAACATTGTTGACCTACAAAAAAAAGGCAATTTCCTATGAGTCAATACAAGCCTTATTTGACATACACTCATCAAGATGAGGGAAAGAAAACTTTCCAGAATTGTTGTTTCTGGGTTTCATGTGGTTCTTTCTCAGTATGTTCAGAATATAGACCTAATGGGGCACCTGGGTGGCTCAGTCGGTTACGTATCTGCCTTCAGCTCAGGTCATGATGCCAGGGTCCTGGGATCAAGGTCCTGGGATCAAACCCCATGAGGGGCTCCCTGCTCAGGGGGGAGCCTTCTTCTCCCTCTCCCTCTCCCTCTGCCCCTCCCCCTCCCACTCAAGCTCTCTCTCTCTCAAATAAATAAATAAAATCTTTTTTAAAAAGGAGAATATAAAACTAACATAGTAACTACTATTACCAGTACTAATTATAACAATGCTTTATGGAGTGCTGTGCTATGTTGGACAATGCCCAAGAACTTGAAATAAGTTGTCTAATTTTATTTATGAGACATACACATGGAAGAGACTAAATAAACAACTAGACAATGATCAGACCCCACGTGCAAAAGAACTCTGACCCATAAACTCAGCCGCCACCAGTCTAGGAGGCCACACAATTTCTGTAACAATTGGCTTAGAACAATAAGGACTTGGTCAATGACTTCAAGCTTCCTATTTTGGGGCAGAGTGTCCAACTCAGGACCAATCAGAGAAAACAAAACAATCTCCCCAAAGTAATCACATAAAATGCCCTGCTGCTAGTTAGTCTGCCTCCAGCTCCCCCATGTGAAAACTTCCCATCTGAGCATCTCTGCAGCCTTCCATTTTTTCGTGTAAGGCTCTCCCAACTCCGCACCTGCTTTTCCACTCTCCCAAAGGCAAGTGATTGTGACTAACTCTCTTTCTATTGTAAGTTCTGAATAAGCGGCTACTATTTGCTCTCATTTGGGTGTTTGTCTTTGACAAGAAGGTAACAGTTTACTCAAAGGAGAAATTTGACTTTCCGACGAGGATTATCAGTGGTGGGGAAGGAGGCAGGGTATCAGAAGCCCTTGGCTGTTTTTTGTAATCCCTCTGCCCTCACCTTGTCGGGGCCTGGGGAGATACCAAGAGATGTTATTCACATGTAATTACAGCCTCCTCTGAAGCTCTGGGGTCTCCCTGCTCTGTTGCCCGTCACCCTGGTGGCTTGCAGGGGCTGCCCCCCCCCCGCATGGCAGTCAGTTGCCATCCTCCTCTCTCTTCCTCCAGCAGGGAAACACTCCTGCTTCCCGGCCGTGATGACAGCTAAAACGCAGGAGGCCAGTTCAATCTGAATGTCAGATAAACAATAAATTATTTTTGCTATAGATATAACTCATGCTACATTGAAACACAGTTATTCACAAACCTATGGTTTTGTTTATCCAAAGTTCAGAGTAATTACAGCAGAAACAGAATATTAAATACACATTATATATACATATAGACACACTATAACACATGCTGCATATACATGTGTACATAATACATATCCATATATGTATGCATATGAATATATATACATACACAATATTTAGAACACACTTATACTAAAATAAGCATTCATCGTTCACCGGAAATTAAAATTTAACCTGGAGTCCTGTTTTGTTTTCACTTTTGTTTTTAACTAAAGCCACAACCCTATTCCTATGTGTAATTCTGTGAAAGGCGGTGCCAGTAGCTGCCAGGACTTTTTTTCAATCATCCTCTTCTTCCAGGTGTGCAATTATTCCAGGAGAGTGTGGGCAGAGCACAGGTGCGAAGGGTCGGTGTGAGGAGGGGTTACAATGGTAGTTTCACAGTAACCCAGCCATCTGGCCCCGCCCCGCCCCGCCCCGCCCCGCATGCTCTGGCGGTGTCAGGCTTTTATGGTACTCACGCTCCAGAGTCCTGGGCTTCTTCCCTTTGACTCGGGCTTCTGTTAAGGGTGTCTGGGTTTTTAGAGCTATCTGTCTCTGCCTGATCCCCAACTGCAGATCGCTATCAGCTTCTTTTCAATTGAGCTCATAGACCATATTTTTACACTCTTATTTTCATTATACCTGATCATTCTATGACATTTGCAACGAAGAGAATCTTTAAGGAAAAGTACTGCTTAACTCCACCAAATGTCCTTAATTTTAGTTCTTACCTAGCTGGAAAGACAAGACATACCAAAAAAAAGGAAAGGAGGAGATGGTGGCTGGTGTCAGTAGTCAGTTTTCTTTGTTGCCAGAGCAACAGACACCATAGATAAAGTTAATGTAAAATCGAAAATATTAGAGCATAGTTGTGTGTGTGCGAGCATAGTATGTAAGTGAGGTGAGGTGATGCAGAATTATAGATAAAGAGAATAATAGGTTATTCTAAGAATAGTAGTTTTTGTTGTGAAGTTTAAATGATAGCTTAACCATTTAGATCGTGGTGAGCATTGTGATAGGGAAGTTTATATTTAATTTTGGATTATGGACTTTAAATGTAGGTTTGAGGTGGTAGGAAGAAAAGTAACACCATCAAAAGAACGTTTTAGGCAGCTTGTTCAGTTTCTCCTATGTGGGATAGATTGAAGGAAGGACTCCCAGAGCAGGGAGATCACTTGGAAAGCTATTATAATAATATAGAAGGGAGATGATGAATGCCAAACATAGTAAGGAATGATACAGAAGGAAGTGATGGTATATAAAGAGAAAGTAAGAGTTGACACTCAGCTTGGAGCTTGGATCACTTAGAGAATAGCAACATTATTTATAGGATTTAGAGAGACAGAAAAAGGAGCCAATTTTTCTGGGAAGATAATGACTTTTTAAAAGCATACAGAACCATGGAAGTTTCTGGAGTGAGCCATCTGAGTTGAAGTATACTACCGGCCACAGAGGCCGTGGAGGTATTGAGAGAGAGACCAAAGTTAGGAGTTAAAAATTATAGGTAATTATTAAAATTTCTTATTAGGGTGACTGATTTCTGCTGGGGAGTAAAGAGCTGAGGGTAAACAACTCAATTCTTGGAAGTATTCATGCAAAATGGAAGGCAAAGAACAAGAATCAGTTCAATGACATAGAGATGATGCAGTCATGACCGGTGTGTGTGTGTGTGTGTGAGAGAGAGAGAGACAGAGACAGAGACAGAGACAGAGAGAGACAGAGAGATCTATGTGGGAATAAAGAACCCCACTTGCAGAAGGAGCCTGTGATGGTTTTAATGCTCTGATATCCTGATTTTGAAATTCTTTTTTTTTCCTTAATCTTTGAACTTGTGTTTTGTTAAACCAAATGTGATAAGAAAACAGCATGTGCACGAACAGCGGAGATACGCCTAACTCTAGTGCACACAAGGGTGGGCTCAGGGCCAGCAAACACGGATGGCTGAGGTATGCTGAACAGTTATCTGGCAGACTGCAACAAACCTTTCAGGCCAAAGCTGCAGGCCAGGGACGTGCCCCCAGAGAGGCTGCCGCAGAGGTCCCCGCTGAAGGCAGGGAAGGCTCTAGGTGCCCTGCGAGGCTGCCTTGCCTGTCAATCTGGGACCCCATCCCTTGGTATATGCACAACTTTCCACTCTCTGGTCTGAGCCCTAGAGCAGGAACCGGTGGTGCTGAGGCAGCAAACTTTGTCAGTAAATTATTACAAAATAAAGTGTATACATTGTCATTGCAGTAAAGCATATTAGGGTGATATTACATTTTTTCAAAGTGTTCAGAATCTGTGATTCTGAAAGCTGCAGCAACATTGCAAAGCAACTATCTACAGGCTTAGAAATAGAAATTAAATTTAAAGATTTGCCACATTTAATGGAAAAGAAAACTGCATATGAAGCTTCAAATGAACAAATTATTACAAAGGATGCCAATTTTAATTTTTTTTCTCATAATGGAAAATGCAGTGATAGAATGAATAATTAGGTGTCTTGTATTATATACAAATCTTGAAGCCCTTTTTGGTTTTTTATACAACCTCCACAAGTGACAAGAAATAGAAGAAACATAAAAAGCCATTGTATAAATTTCATATAAAATTAAATTCATATTTAAATGAAACTGATTTGTATGAAGTTAGAATTCTTTTAGAAAAATTCTTCTGTTTGAATTATCAGCCTAGATATACCAAAATTTGTATTTTCAAATAATTTATCAGAAATTATCCCAATGTTACAACAGCCTACAAAATAGATTTAATAGCCTCAGTCACAGTTATACCAACAGAAGAGATCTTTCCTCAAATTAGAAAGTATTAAACATTATTTAGTATCTTGAGATTTAACATTGAAACATTGAGACCTTACATTTGCCAGGAATAACTGACATCATTTCTAATTATATCAATTAAAAATGAACTCGCTAAAAGTATACCTTTTGATGACCTAATAAATGAATTTGTAAAAAAGTGAGTCAGTAAAATCCTATGATAAATCTAAGATATCACATTAACAAAACATTATTGTGTATGATTATGAAAATAAAATATTTTTGCAGTTTTTATGTTTATGTTGTTACTCATGTGTCATTATTACTCCTAATATGTTTGATAAGTAGTAAAATATTTTAGGGGAAAAAGCTTTACATTGTAGTACCTTTAATAACACATTTTTCCTCTCTGAAAAAGGGGCCATGCATTTTCATTTTGCAAGGGGCCCTGTATATTAGATAACCAGTCTCGAATTCAGTAAAAAGGAAATAATCCCAGAAAATCAGGTGGCTCCTTTGCCACGGAAGCCAAAATGTAATTCTATTATTATTCAGGTGCAGCGAGGCCAACAGATCAATAGACAATTGCCCTTGAAAAGGTAGTGTTTATAGCTCACTGTTCCCGAGGGGCCATGCCACACCAGGCAGGGCCACAAGGGGGCATCAGGCTTGGTCTGGAGGCGGAGGGAGTGAGTGGGGAAACAGGGGTACAAGCCTATTGTGATTCCTGCGGGAAGGAATGGGTGAGGCCAAGAGGCAGACTTAGAATTTCTTAATTTTAATAATTTCAGGTTTTAATAATTTCAGCTCTAGGGCTCGAGGCTTCTCCGCGTTGACTGGTATCTTGCCCTGGGATGATTAGTTGCCCAAAAAGGAGGCTGACCTACAAAACTAACCTAAAAAAGGAAGCTATTGGGGAATAAGGGCTCCTGATTGAGTAGTTTGCATATGAAAGGCATTCTCCTCCAAGGAAAGTCCCTCCAGGGTCAGCCAGGCTTGAGAAGTCAAAATATCAGAAACACATGATTAATGCAGGGGGTTGGTGCACAATGACAAGCACTGGGGGAGATTAAGGAGATGCAGAATCTCCAATGGATTTGCAAGTCAGGTAATAGTGTATTATCCTTAAAAAGGACAATTTTATAGTCCTTTAGGTGAGGTGAAAAGGCAAAATGCAGGCTGTCGAAGCAGGAACATATCGATTGATTATTTAACCAAAACATGCTGTATACTCTGCATATATGGTGAAAGGAAGTGCAATTAATAGAGACAAAAAGAGACAGGTATATAAACTATAAAAAAAAAAAGAATGAAAAGAGAACACTACTATTAAAAACTAGAGGGATGCAAAGATAAAGATATTTCTGATTAAAAGATACTAAATACCTTTTAGGATGATAGACTTGAAAAACAGTATTATAGTGCAGAGTACTAGACTCAAGAAGAACAAAAGTACTTAAAAGCAAAGAACTGTCTGAAAAAAATACGTATAATGGAGTTCACTTATGAAGATGATACGAAGGATAATGAGGAGTTTGGCAAATAAAGAAGAACAGCTAAAATAACGTGGAGATCCAATGGAACAGAAGGACAGCATCCTGTGATAGAACTAGCACTCTTATTTTATTTCATCACGATAGGTGTACTCCTTAATCCCCCTCCCCTATTTCCCCCACCCTCCCCACCTCCCCTCTGGTAACCATCTATTGGTTCTCTATAGTTAAGAGTCCATTTCTTGGTTTGTCTCTCTTTTTTTATCTTTTGCTCATTTGTTTTGTTTCTTAAATTCCACATATGAGTGAGATCATATGGTTTTGTCTTTCTCTGATGGACTTATTTTGCTTAACATCATACTATCTAGCTCTATCCGTGTTGTTTATTTTTATAGCTGAATAATATTCCATTTTATATATATATATATATATATATATATATATATATATATATATATATATAAAATACACACCACATCTTCTTTACGCATTCATCTATAGATGGACACTTGGGCTTCTCCCATAGTTTGGCTATTATAGATAATGTTGCAGTAAACATAGGGGTATAATAGGGGTATAAGCATCCCTTTGGATTAGAGTTTTTGTATTTTGGGGGTAAATATTAAGTAGTGTGATTCATGGATTGTAGGGTAGGTCTATTTTTAATTTTTTGAGGAACCTCCATACTGTTTTCCACAATGGCTTCACTAATTTGCATTCCCACCAACAGTACACAAGGGTTCCTTTTTCTCCACATCCAAGCCAACACTTGTTGTTTCTTTTTTTTTTCTTGTTTTTTTTTTTGAGCCATTCTGACAGGTGTGAGGTGATTATGTACCACAGCTATTTCTATTGAACTAGAGTATAAATTGAGGGCCAAGGAGAGTCTGACGATTAAAAGGATAGTACCAAGTAAATCTTAAGAGACATCCTATAATAAGCTAAGGAATTTGGAAGTTATCCTATGGGTAAAGAAGTGTGAAAAATTTTATTAATGGTAAGACATCAATAAGTGTCTATTTTCAAAAGATCACTCTGGAAATTGTGTGGAAGATAAATGTTAGAGGGGCAAGGCTCTGTGGGAGGCTGCTGAAAATTAAAAGATTGGTGGAGAAGGAAAGATGTGTTCATCAACTGAACAAATACTGACTGAACAACTATCATATGACAGAAACTGTTCTCAGAAACATACATCTGGACACAGGTCAATACAAATATATTCTTATAAAGCTACAATATGGTGCAATAGTATAAAATATAAGCAAACATAAGCTTTTGAGTTAGCATGAGCATTAGGAAAATGCTGTGATGTCAGAATGCGAGCAGATCACTTCCATGTTACAGAGAAAAATTAAGAACTTCCATTAAATATTCACAGAAACTCCCCCATGCTCCTGGGTGGGGGAGGGGGAGAGGGAGAGAGAGGGAGAGGAGCAGATTGCCGCTGAGCTGGGAGCCGTAAGCAGGGCTCCATCTCAGGACCCTGAGATCATGACCTGAGCCAAAATCAAACGTCGGATGCTCAACCAACTGAGCCACCCAGGTGCCCCACAACTTAAAAAACTTAAAAAAAAATGTTTTAATGAGCTTTTGAGTTGGCATGAGCATTAGGAAAATGCTGTGATGTCAGAATGCAAGCAGAGCTACAGGATAGGGAAACAATACAGCTGAAGGGCTTTCAGTTGTTCTTGAGTCTGTGTTTAAGAAGGTCAAGAGTACTAGGGATGGAAGATAAATCCAGATCATTTGGGACCTTAAACTGACACTAGCCTCTCATCCAAGGGCAAGCAAGTTCCTGATATGATCCCCTCACATGGTCCTTGTGATAAAACAATCTCTCCGGCCTCCCAGGGCCTTACCCTTGTAGCCCCTTTAGATAAGACCCCTGTGGAGCTTAACACCTGTCTTTTTGGCTTAAATTGACCAATCTGGCCTTAGCCTGGTAACCCAAACCGTTCCATCCATGGACACTAATAAAGGCATGTGCCCCCGGTTCTGTCCCTCTTTGCTTACATCTTGCCTTGACTTTCCCATATGGCTGTTCAGAGGTCTTCTGTGTATTTCCTGTAGGACCTATAAGTAATAAACTTCTCCATTTCAATCTCTCTTGTGTTCTGTTGTTGAACTCTAGCTCCCCATTGGGCACCTTGTGCTTCACTTAACAAATGTTAAATTAACAGAGTCGTAACATTTGCCACCAACAGAGTGGTAGAGTGGTGATTGCAGTTAACTGGAGGGGATGCCTTATAGCTGCAAATGGCTGACTAACTTGCTCTCCCTGGTGGTAATTCTCTCATGAGGGGTTCCCTGCTTGCAAGCACTGCTTTATCCTGCACAGAGTGCTGCCTTAGCTTCCCATCACAAAGTGCAAGCTCTAAAACAAAACGAAACAAAACAAAACAAAGTCTTCTGAAACTTTGGAGCACTGCTCATCAGAGCTCATTTGAGGTGCCACAGATATGTCTTCTGCCTATTAATATCATATGGAGGGTAAATTCCCTCCAGTGGGTGTATTTCCTGACCCTAAACACAGAACCCACTGCCAAATGGTAGAACTGGCTAAGATTTTCACAGCTGGGACACAGGAGTGGCACCCCTAGCCCAAGTGTGGGCGACTGGAGAAGGGTGCTGGGTGGTGCCCTTATAAGAAGGAGAAGGAGATTCCCTTCTCTGACTACTGTGTTGTAGGAGGCACTACTGTGTAGATTGATAAGGTTTCAATGGGTCTATCACTTCTTTGAAGATAAGCAACTCAGAAGACCAGAATTTTGGGGCTCCTGGGTGGCTCAGTCGTTAAGTGTCTGCCTTTGGCTCGGGTCATGATCCCGGAGTCCTGGGTTCGAGCCCCGCATCGGACTCCTTGTTCAGCGGGAAGCCTGCTTCTTCCTCTCCCACTCCCCCTGCTTGTGTTCCCTCTCTCCCTGTGTCTCTCTCTGTCAAATAAATAAATTAAATCTTTTTTTTAAAGATTTTATTTATTCATTAGAGAGAGAGAGAGCACAGAAGTGGGGGGAGAGGCAGAAGGAGAGGGAGAAGCAGACTCCCCGCCGAGCTGATATCTGGACAGGCTTCCAAACGGCTTCCCTGACCTCCAGCTAGGCAGCCTCCAGAGCATTACCCTAGGGACTTGGCAGCTCCCCAGAGCTTGTCCTACCTTCCAGGGATAATCACCCATTTACAACTCCGGTGGTCCACTGCAACAAAGACAACTCCCGGCCGTTCCTGACTCTATTAGACACAGAAGTCCCCGTCATGGTAATTCCAGGGAACCCCTCTAAACTCCCTAAGGAAACATCATAAAGTCTACAAGACATAGCAGGTAAAACTTAAAGGAAGAACAAATTAAGTTAGAGGTATCTACTGGCACCATGTTTCTAGCACAGTTGCCAGTGATGGTAGCATTCTTGGCTCTCTCTTTTCCTATGGAAAAGTATCCTTGAGTATGGATGCCCTTACTCAACAATGTGTCTGGTGAAATACACTCAAATTCCTGGGCTTTCTCCGGGGAGATGCCAAATAGGAACCTATTCAACTGCCTTTTTTATTAAAAAGAGTAATCACACCACAGTATCTGCTGAAGCAAGGTACAGAGAGCTTTCAGCCCGTCTTTAGAGACATGTTTGACATCAAGGTCGTTAGGCCTTATCTGACCAGTGTTAAAACTAGCCACCAGTGAATGGACACTAACAACTGACTATCAAAACTAAAACACACAGTTTCCCACCATTAAGATTCCCATTCCCAGTATTACAGATGACAGATGATATCCAAAAACTCAAGGCCCCTACTTTGCTGTCCTAGATTTAGGCAATTCATTTATTCAGTCCCAGTAACTGAAGCCTTACAACTTCAATTTACTTTCAATTTGAAGGGCACCCAGTCTATCTTCGCTAGGCCGCCCATGCTACTGCCCATACCCTACACTGACAAGATCTAAATTTATGCCAGCTAAGCCACTACTGCCTTTGGCATTATATACATGAAGGTCAGTTATGGAAACCCTCTTAGAATGCCATCTGGGAAGACTGACACCTAATCGCACAACATTTTCAGCAGAGAGAATGGGCCACTGCCTTGCATAAGGTCCAGGGACCAGTACTTCTGTCAAGTTATTTGGCATAGTGTGGTCAGCAGAGGGCTACAAAATTCCTCTCACAGGTTAACTCCTCGCCATCAAGCTAGATGGCCACTAGATTACAACAGGCACAGCCCATATTAGGTCACTTCACTTTTTGCAGGCAACACATTGCACATGTATCCATTCTACTTAGATCTATTAATGCCATTACAGGCCAATTGGTTTCTTTCCATTGGGGAGTACCTTGACAAACTGCCTGTGGCTGGCCCAGCAAGCCATATAGCGGGTCTGCCTTTCTGGGCTCAGATTTCCCACTGAAAGTACTGGAGATGCCTGATTGTGTCTCATGGAGTCTCCGGACTAAGCATGACTCTACCTGGCTGCCCATAGCATTCTGGAGTCATAGCTACCCCAGACAGCAGCCTGGTACATGCCACCTGGGGGCCAAATCTTGGCAGCCTACAGGCCTTTTAGAGAGAAAAACATGAATGGGCTCACAGCCTCTATAACTTCACAAACAAGCTTTCATCCTGCCTCGGTGAAGGATTTAATCCTGCCGAGGCTCAGCCAATGGGCTCTCAGTCTGGTCTGGACAATGTCCAAAGGGTAATTTCATGATTCAGGGAAAGCATCTCTGGAAATCTCCATTTGTAAAGAAACCGCTAATTCACAGGTGCTGACCATGGTTCCTCCTATCTCTGCACACACACGCCAACAAACCCCAGAAACTTATTACAGTATTGTAGACTCCTTATCCAAACCGCACACCTGTTCCAAGGTTCCACATGAGCCACCTCCAGAATACCAGATACAGCCCCAGACACCCTTATTCCCCTAGAAATGCCATTCCTACTAGCAGCTTAGACTCACATTACGTCAGGCCATGAGGGAGTGACAACCCTCAGATATGGCATACAGTGTGGCCTCTCCTCCCCTCAGCTCTAGCCAAAGTGGTAAATAATTGCCTCCTTTGCTCCAGAATAGAACTCTGGAAGGCTCCCAGATGGGGACATGTGCCCCTGGGCGACAGAACCTACCAGTAGGGCAAATTGGTTTCATTGGGCATTACTGCACTCTGCTGGAACTACTGGGTGTGCACCCACCATAGTCAATACCCTTACTGGACTTTCGTTGGCTGCTCCCTCCAGAAACAGTGCTTCCCATCATGTAAACTCCTTCTTAACCAGGTATGTTCTCACCACCTTTGGCCTAAACAGATATTATAGATTCATATCAAGGCACCCATTTCACATCTCAAGTTGTTCTGTCATGGGCTCTAGAACATGGAATATTGTGGAATTTTCATCTGGCTTACTGGGCCCAAGGAGCTGGACTTATAGAGAGGCACAGTCACCTTACTCAAAGACATGCTCCTCAGGCTTTTAAACAATAAGTGGCTCTCCTAATGAACAGAAGTTTTACCCCAGACTCTAATACTGCTTAACTCCCAATCTTCAGGTCTCCAAATGCCCAATAGAAATCAGCAGTCTTCTCCAAAGGCTCCCTGATAGTACTTACAGGGAAGTCCTACCTCCTCTGATGTTAGAAAGAATGTCTTTCATATCCCTTCACCAGATAAATACTCCTACCATTTTGATTTTTCTATTGTCTCACCATCTTCCACAAACTGGTGACCCACCAGAGGACAGATTGTGCAATATGACCCTCTTATATTAAAGATCCCAAGAGGACAAACCCTTACTCAATTGCTCAGAGGTCATGATCATGCAAATTTTGTTGGCCCAAAGGATGGCCTAGTACCAGCTGCAAATCTAAGGCTGCAAGCTTTGCCCATCTAGCTAGCAGGTTTGTGCTCTAATGATGTTACTATAGTCTTAGTATGGCAATCTCTGGATAATAAAGATGCCATACACAAAATGTCCCTATAATTAGCCTATCAATATCCCCAAAATTGATATACATCATGGGTGGAGTCCTTAAAAATAACTTGGTCATGGACATTGTGACTTCCTTTGTAAGGTGTACCCCTGAAGATCCCATGGAGCTCACTGAGATCTGTTCATCTAGAATTAGATCCCATACTTGTAATTCCATCCTGAGCCAGGCTTCTATCATATATACTCAGAGTTTAATACCAGCCAGCCACTCCTACCCTTCATAAGTTTTGTCCAGGGAAGACCACCACCCCAGGCTGGTCTCGTCCACCTCAAACACGCCAACTCCTCAAACAATTTCACCTCAGCTCAGAAACTCACCACTGGACATGATCGAGCCTCAACTCCAGAGAGCAACAAAGGAGACAATGTACCCCAACCTTCCTGGACATTATGACTGGCCCCACAGTCCCCTGCATTTTAGGAGAGAAATAGCTGTGATAACTGTCAACCTGGAGGCCAAATCCAGTTGATAGGCCCTGAGGACCCTACAGAGTATTATTGTTTGCCTGTAAGCCTTGCTTCTATCAAAATGCTTGTAAACCTATGAGTAAGTCCCCTGTTAACTGCCTGGCAGGACTAGACATCATTTTACCTTTATGGCAAGCCAAACAATGAATTCTAAACCATATTTAGCCACAATAAAACACTTCCTCAAAACACCCCTAATTTTACCTGCTTAACCCCCATGGTTAAGGACCTCTTGCTGTTGTGTTCACTGCTCAGTGTACTAGATTAGAACCTTTGCTTTCTACCCATTGTGTCCAAAACAGACTCTATTCCCCTTGTTATTTCCACCACCACTACCAACACCTCCCCTGTACCCAACACTGTCACCTCCACTTCTCTCCAGTTCTTATCCATAAGCCCCTCCACATTGTATGCTCTGGTCCTGCCCCACACCACAACCAAGTGGGCCAGATCCCACATGACAAAAATATTCATATGAATGTGCAAAATGGCAGCCCAAGCTTTGCAAGTAAGACAATGTTGAATCTATCACCACACAGGGCCAGACCTACAGACCTATGTCACTATTATCCTGCTGCCAATTACACTTGAACACAAAGGGTAGACCTCACCTTGTATGCTCACTGCCCCTTAATGATAAATAATGCCTTGTTCAGATTCCACTGTGGCCTGAGTCGAGGGGCAAAGAACAAATCTGCTTGACCCTGCCCAGTCTGTAAGATGACCCCCATTATTGCAACATTATTGCCTTTAATATACCCACCCTTTATCCTCCTGTCACCTCTGTGCTGGAGATGTACTGCTTACCTACCAAAGAGCCCTTCCTATCCCCATCCTGTTGGGGCTTCCTATTACCACTGGCCTGGCATGTATAGGAACAGGTGCTACCACTCCAGCCCAAAAAGATTAATTATTAAAAGCCACACAGAAATTTTCAGCCATCATAACCAACCACATGCAGATGCTGTACCATGCTCTCAGTCTGATGCAGCAACAGTATGACTCACTAGCACAGAAGGTGATGGATAATCAATTGGCATTATATTTCCTATTGGCTGAATAGGGTGGAATCTGTTCTTTACAGGGCACCTCTTGCTGCAATAATAACTCAAGACAGGTACAAGCCAACCTCCAGAAGTTGTTTCAAGATATACAGATCATGCATGATATAACTAAAATATTTCAACAAATTCCCACACTTCCTGGGGTTCCTGAGTTACTCTCATGGCTCTCCATATCCAGAGGGGAAAATGGCTAAGAACTGAATTTCAAACATTAGTGAATCTATTCATCCTCATCTTTGTCATTATTCCCTTGGTTGAATGTTCTTTATAATGGCTTCAGAAAACAATACTTATGTCCTTTAACTTATCTGCTACCCAAATGAATGCTATTCCTGATGCTGGGCATCATAGGAAGGATTACCAAGAGTTTAGCTAAGCTACTCCATGGTTTGCTGCCTCAACATCCATTTCCTCTGGTCAAGAGACCTGGATGGACCTTAAATTAACACTAGCCACTCATTCAAGTTCATCCCTAGATAACAGTCCCTAGAGTTACAAGCAAATGTAAGTTCCTTATATGATTTCCACAATGGCTCTTGAGATCAACAACTTTCTCCACCTCCCAAAGCTTTCTCCTTATGTGCCCCTTAGGTAAGACCCTTGTGCTGCTTAGCAAACCCTGGTCTTGTGGGTTTGAATTGACATATCTGGCCTTCACCCAGGAACCCCAAACCACTCCTCCCATGGGCCCTAATAAAGTGAGGTGTCCCAGTTTCTGTCTTTTTTTCTGCCTATGCCTGGCTTTGACTTCCCCATGCAGCCCTTGAGGCATGCTGTGTACCTCCCCCAGGATCTGTGAGTAATAAACTTCTCTGTTTCAATTTCTTTTGGAGTCTCTTTTTGATCCCTGGCTCACCGTATGGCACCCTGAGCTTCACTTAACAAATGTTAATTTAAAAGAGTCATAACACCTGTATAAAACTTAGATTGTTAAAAGTAACCTTTCTTTTCCACTAGAGAAAAAAAAAAAACCTGTATACATATAAGTATGAAAAATATTACCATTATTTCTAGCTCTGGGCAGAATGTGAAGAAAAGACAAAACAAGATAAGGCAAGGCAAAACAAAATGAAACAACACCCTGTCATGGTATTTCTGCACTTATATGGGTCAGAATTCATATATTGTATCCCTAACCATCTCCTATCAAATGCCAAAGTTTAATTTAAAATCTTTCTTCAACTTTTTTTTTTTTTTTTGCTCCCAAGTGTTCTATAGAAGCATAGAAATCCAAGGAAAAGGCACTTTGCATCCAGATGGGCCAAATAGTTCCTACAGATAAAATGCAGTAGAAAAGAGCTCACACTATAATTACAAGCCACAGGAAAAAAAGAAAAACAAACAAACAAACTAAAAAGTCAGTAAATTACAGAGTGAAGTTCACCAAACAATGAAATCGAATATTTTGAACTAAGATTTAGACAAAACTATCTACTGTTAAAATGCTTAAATAAATAAAAATAAGAATGTCAAATAAAAAGATTCAAATCAGTCATTCAAAACTTAAATAAAAAGCTCGTTGAGGACTCAATGGACAGCATAGGCGGCATATTACATGTAGATGAAGAGAAAATTAGTGAATGGGTAGATCTGACTAAATTAACTTGAATGCAACTCAAATAGAGATAACAAATATCAAAATGAGCTTAAGAAACTCTGAGGGAAAAAGAAAAGTTAGCATTTGCTTGAGAATGGACTAAAATAGATATTCAATTAATAGTTGCTGAGTACCTAAATAAAGAAGTTGAAAGGATGAGACAGAAGCAATAATCAAAATAATAATGACTCAGATTTTTACTAGAATAAAAGGCACAAATTCTCAGATTCCAGAACCTAATTTATCCTAAGTAGAAGAGGAAAGAAACCAAAACAATAAGATCATCAATATGAATTTTTTATGACCTCAGTAGAAGTAGGATTCTGAAGTATATTACAAAACATTATGAAGGAAAATAAGAATTTTAATTATATTGAAAATAAATCCATAAGACTATGTTTTTCAAAATATATTATACTGATATTGACAAGACTACCCAAACTGGAAGACCTCTGCACACATAAAATTGACAAAGTAGGATCCACAACACATAAAGAACACTTATTAATGAATAAGAAAAAGATATCTAAATAGAAAAACAGGCCAAACAGTGGATAGGATTTTCTTAGAAGCAAAAACAAAAAAGATGATCAATTTAATTAGTATTAAGAGATTAAAAACTAAAACTAAATTAAGGGCGCCTGGGTGGCTCAGTTGGTTAAGCGACTGCCTTCGGCTCGGGTCATGATCCTGGAGTCCCTGGATCGAGTCCCACATCGGGCTCCCTGCTCGGCGGGGAGTCTGCTTCTCCCTCTGACCATACCCCCTCTCATGTGCTCTCTCTCATTCTCTCTCTCTCAAATAAATAAATAAAATCTTTAAAAATAAAAAAAATAAAAATAAAAAAAATAAAACTAAATTAAGATATGATTTTATACCCACGAGATTGCTAAAATTAGAAGTTTGACACTATAACGAATGATTGAGGATGAAATGCAATGAAAATGATTATGCACTACTGGTAAAGACATATCTCAGCAACTTCCTCTTAGGAATATATCCTTGAAAACTGTTGCATATATGAACCAGCACACATTATAAGAATGTTTGCAGCAGTATTGTTTATAGTACAAAAATCTGGAAACCAATCAAACGTCTAACAAGTGTAGAATAAATAATTGTGCTACACTTATTCCTGGGAGACAATTTTTGAGAGTTCTTTTATGTTTCTGCACATTTTGTGAGGGAAGCACTGACTACTCTTTGTTTTGGACTTTCTTTCCAAGAACGCTGCTATAACCAGAAACCTTGGAATATACAATATTTTCTTCTGGAACAGAGGACACTTGTGCTTACAGCCATGGAAGAAAAACATGGTGCCTCCCTCCAGAGGAAAAGATAAGCCTGCTTACTGCCCAGAAAAATGTTGTTTCCCCGTATAATCACCCATTATAAAAGATTTGTGTTTCATAATCTCAGGGTTTCTTCTCTGCAACACAATCTACTATCCATGTGGGTGTCACCTGGCACTCTTCTTGTCATTCAGTGGAAACTGAGGCTCAGCATACTGGGGAAATATGTTGATGCTCCGGTTTCTTACTATGCATGTGTAATGAAGTTCTTTGTCTCTGAACCAGGAGTTTTGTGTCTTCTAGCAGGATTCACGAAACAGTGACAAGCAAACTCGTTAGCATACAGGTAAGATAAAATCACAGACCTTTCAGAATTCATGATATTCATATAATGGATTAAGTAATATAATTTAATCTACTTTAGCCATATGCATCAACATGGATGAATCATAAAAGCACTTTATTGAGCCGAAAAACCCAAGTTATATAAAAGTACTATTTCTTTCATAGAAAATAGAAAAGATACTCTATCATTAGGTTAGGTATACATACATTTGGGATAAATCTATTTAAAATAAAAAGCAAGGAAGTAAAATCAGAATACTAGGTACTTCTATTGGGGATGGCAGGGAAGAAGATGTGGTATAGAGTAGACGCAATCTGTGAAGGATACGTAAGTGCTTCACAGGCGTTGATAAGCTTCTATCTCTTCTGTTGGGCAGTGGGTACATGGGTATTTATTTTATTTGCTTCTTTAAACTCTACATATATATTTTTATACTCTTTGATACGTTTGACGTTGTTTGCACTTAAAAAATATAGAAAAAACAGAACAACAACAACAAAAAAAGGTAAGGAGGAAGGACAGTGATGGAGTTAGAAAGGGCAACAAAGTCCTCCCTGATAAGGTGACATTAAGCATGTATCTTAGGGAATTTTGGGAAAAATCTCTGTGGCTCTCTGGGGGAAGTGATAATCTAGCCAAAGGAAGAACAGCTGAAATTGTCCTAAATTGAGACATGTTTGGTATCTTTGAGAAACACCAAGATGGTCAGCATGGCTGGAGTTGTGTGATCAACAGAAGGAACTGTAGAAGATGAGTTTGGAGGGATATGGATGGGGGGCAGGAGCTGAAGGATCACTGAACTCTATAGGATAGAGGAGTCACATGATAACACTGTATTTTAAAATAATCTCCCTGGCTGTTGTGTGGAGAATAGACTGTCTGGAGTCAAAAACAGAAGGAGGGAGATCATTTCAGAGATTACTGCCGTATTTCAGGCGAGAGAAAATGGTAGTCTGAACTAAGGAAATCAAGGGGGGGACGTAAGAAGAGGTCATAGTCAAGATGCATTCTGAGGGTAGAGCTAAGGGGATTTCCTGATGCATTTGATTTGGGAAGTTAATGAAAGAGAAGCATCAAAGAGGCAGATCCAGAGGGAATGCACAATCTGAACAGCACATAGAGAAAAAGCTACTTCTGGCCTCTTCATGACAATCTCATCAGTCAATCTACTTTATCATTATTTTCAAAATAATTTGAAATTGTTGGATATTTTAAATATCTCCTCCTCAGTCCATCATTTTCGTTGTTATAGTGGTGGTCTACTTGTTTTATTTTTGTCATTGTTCTTCCCTTTAAAGCAAATTCTTATGAATAGAATTTTATCATTAAACCTGATTGCTTAGTTGGAACAATTTACAGAATTTAACCAAAATTTATTAAGAAATAAAAGTAGAAAAATTAATTCTGGAAAGCATATGAGCTTAATGAAAAACTATATGCATTTATGATACATTTTCAGAGATGACATGAACAAGGTTAATTCAGCTTCCAAAGTAACTGATATGAATTGAGCATGACAATCTAAACCTCCTTCCTTTAGGCTCCCAGGTTAGCTAGGGTGGAGTGAACTAATTGAATGACAAGAGGGTTCCTCTGCTTCCCTCCTGTACCCACTTTACCTCAGACTTTGTTTCCTTTTTCTCTTCCTTTATTCCTTATCTCTGCTTCCATACTTAAGCAATCATCAAATGTCAGAGAGTTTAGGAAATGCCAGGATTCTGCACAGATGGAACAAAGTCAGACATAAGCTATGAACCTGGGACCAAAGAAGATCAGAAATATATCTGAGACAGGGGCCTAAAGTAGAAATATGGATCAACAAATACTCAAGTGGTTGCAGGTCAGATAACATAGGTCAGGAAATGTAAGTGAGACAGAAAACAGGTAAATAGGGTTCTAGAGGGGAGGGGTGTGGGGGGATGGGTTAACCTGGTGATGGGTATTAAGGAGGGCACGTTCTGCATGGAGCACTGGGTGTTATACGCAAACAATGAATCATGGAACACTACATCAAAAACTAATGATGTAATGTATGGTGATTAACATAACATAATAAAATAAAACTTAAAAAAAGGAAAAAAAAAAGAAAACAGGTAAATAAACAAAAGTAGAGCCTAGGAGGAGGTCACGCCTGAATCGCTCCCCTTTTTTTGTTGCCCAACACAAGGTCAGCACTCAAGCCAAAATCCTTAGAACTCTTTTTGGTTTACGACAATATTGTAAATTTTTGTAAAAGTTTGAAGAAGTAATGATGATCACATTGTGAAAAGTCTAGCAATTGGCTTAGGGCTGTTAGAGAGTACAGACAGATCTAAAACTCCACTACAGAAGTTACACGCAGTGGTTTCCTACATCTATTTACTGGGTTGTGCCTTGAACTTTGCATTGTGCCTATCTTGGGGACATTATTCATAGTGTCATAGATGTCCTCAAAGTGCTTTTAAGCCATGGGAGAAATTGCCCATATCTTATCACGAAAAAAAAAGTATTTATCTAAAAATCCAGGAATGTAACACTGAATCTCTTTCTTGCTTTGCCTTGACATTTTGAGAATTTAGAGCCAAATTTTTTGTCAAATGGGAGGTCCTAAGGATATTAATTTTAGTGTGTTTATCTTTTATCTTGCCTTTATTATTATACTATATATGTTATTCTTCAATTGTTTATTTTTTAGGTTTCTAATTATATTCATTTTGAGCCTTAATTTATTCAAATTCTTTCTAGAGTAAATTGAAACTAAATTAGTAAATCATTGTTGAAATATGCATCACAGGTATATTTTATAGTTCTACCAATAAGATATAATTACTTATTCCTCTCCTCCTTTTAGCACTAAGCACTAAGTGCTTTTTCCTTCAAAGACATAGAGTATTTATTGCTATAGGTAATTGAGAATAATATGCAATTCCCAACTATGAATCTAATTTATAAAATTTCCCATCTTAAATAACCAAAAAGCACAGCGAGAGCTCCAACTCCAGGGCTCACCATTCTCTCCAAACCCTCCTCTTTCTCAGCTCTATTTCAACTCTGCTCTCCTATTAATCTCACTCTCTGGATGTGTCTCCAGATTGAGTGTTCCAGGGGGCCAAGCCTTGGGTGACTTTATTTAGCATAACCTCCTCCCATAGCATCTCTGCTAACAAATGAAAGTCTTTCCAGCATTGGCTATGATATGGAGCCATCATCTTCCTCAACCATCTATCAAGTGCCTCTTCCGTTTTAACCCAGACTGGGTTAAAGTAACAATGGTAAAAAACAGCAACAACAAATAAAACAAAACAAAAAAGACATGAAAAATTAAGAAGAAAGAAAGATATTTAAGTTTCTTATAATTGATTGAAGTTTGTGCAGGTGACACTCCAAGATTAGCACATTGGACTCTGGAAGAGGCAAAAGGAGTTAAGCTAACTTATTTCATGCCCCATCAGCACTCTCAGTGAAAAAGGAGAGGGAGAGAGGGAGCGAGGAGGAAACCTGTACTTAAGTAAGCTTGAAGTAAATACTACACTGCCGGACATGATGTCCACTCTTGGAGGTCTGATGTCGTTAATACATTCAGTATTCAATTCTGACTTCTGGAAATCAAAGCATTACTGAAATGACCTCGTCAAGTCTTACTGATTGTTATTTCCTACAAAGAGAGATTTTCAGGAAATTAGGAGCTGGTGGTAATGAAGGAGGATAGAAGAAACTGCAGAATTTGGGAGGGGGAGCTGAGAGATGTAGAGAGAGAAATCTGTAATCATCAAATAAATTTTTTAAAATCTTCAACCAGATTGATGGAGTGATGATATTAATAATGATATTCATACCTTGGCCTCACGTAATTAGCTTTAAAGATAGGGCTTTGATTTAATGGCATTAGTCATTTCCTTTCTCCTGAAGTTGCGGGAATTAGCTACAAATTCAGGGTTTAAAAAAAATGAAGAGTAAAAGTCGTCATTTTTCTGAATATAGCATTTTATACTGTCCATTAAATATATAAGATTAACTATAAAGAAATGCTACTGGCACGGCAGTGAAAAGATGTAGAGAACAGATTGCAATTATTTTAAACCTTTTCATGAAGATTTTACATGTTGACAAAGCAGTAATTATTGATTGAAGCTATGTGTACAAGGTGAAGTGCACATGGAGTGGGACCAGTTAGAAAGAAGTTCCGGTGTGCACACCCTCAGACAGGCAGGTCATGGTGCTACATGCACAGGTTTTCAAAGCACAGCTGCCCCTCATTTGGTACGGACTGACATGGATGCCTCTTTCTCCTGAGTTGCTTTGTCCCTTTAATGTAACATTAATTCTATTCTTCACTATAAAATAAGGTTTATGTAGAGTCAGAAATACAAAAGGGAATTTCTATGTTTTCTTTTATATAAACAAAATGGCCACTGGCTTCAGTTCGTTTTTGTTTTTGTTTTGTTTGTTTGTTTTGTTTTGTTTTTGTTTCTTACCTTAAATCTATTCAGTGGTTGAATTTTCAAGGTATGGCATAATGTAACAGCAAGAGAGAATCTACAAACATTCTAAATGCATTTTAGCTGCGATAATCATTAAGTTCTAACCTGCTCATTCTTTGCTTTGTTTTTCTACTTCAACAGAGTCAGTGGAGTACAGAGCTTAAAAGCACAGTCTCTACAACCAACTGGCTTGTTTTTAAATCCCAGCTCCAACACTTCCCGGCTAAGTGACCTGAGGCAAAGTATGCCTCAGTTTCCTCCTCTGTACAAATGAGGAGAAAATTATAGTATCTCTCTTTTTATAGATATACTTGGAAAGATGCCTGGCTAATAATCTCCACTACTTAAGTGTTTCTTATTATTATTGCTTTCTGCCAAGACTCATACATATTTGGAATGAAAATAATCATGTGCTCAGATTTCTCACAATCTACAGCATCCACATTTAAAAATAAAAATTACTCTGGTCATCTCTGAATTAAAGGAAACACCACTGAAATACAGTTGGCAGAAAAGCTTTCACTTATTTGAGAAAACCTCAGTAATGCACTAAGTACATAAGTCTTTATGTACCTAAGTGGATAAACTAGATAATAAATATAAAAAAAATCAAAGGACAGCGTGTGTAAATAAATATAAAGCTGTTACTTTCAATGAAATAATATGCTACTCATTTAGATAGGAGGGTTTAAGGCTTTAAATGACTTCATATTATATACTTAGTATAATTTTTCATAAAGAACAGGTTTATATATCCTGACTGGAGAATTAGTTCCTCTAATTATGATTTATTTTATTTAGTAAGGTCATAATGATATGGCACTATATTTTCCATTTTAAGTTTTTTTAACATGTATTATGCAATAGTTTGTAGCCAACATTTTATTTTTAATATATTAAGAAATTTCAAACATGACTATAGAAATAGCCCGTTAAATTGAATTTAATGTTTTACAGAAGTAGATATCTGAGAATTTCAGTTATATATTTTTTGAGAGAATATTCCAATTCTCTAGTAATATATAATGAACCCCCCCCAAATTAGTGATATAACACAAAAATGGATTCTGTGGGTCAGGAGTTTAGGAAAGGCTCAGTTGGTTGGCTCGTCTCTGCTCCACAGTGTTCAGGACCTTAACTGCAGACCAAAACACAAAACACCTGGGAGTGTCTCAGATAAAGGGACCAGTGTCATCGAGAGGCGTCTTCCCTCATATGTCTGATGCCTATGCTGGGGTGACACGGAGATGGGCTCATCTAAGACTGTTGACCGTAATATCTACACCCTTCCATGTGACCGAGGGTTCTCAAAGCATGCCAAGTGGATTCTGACAGGGAGCATCCCAAGAGGGAATATGTGGAAAGCCAGGGTTCCAATAAATTGAGATTAGAGTTGCAAGGGTTCCTCTGACCTCTCCTTGGAAAGTATGCACTTTCATTTTCTCCACGTTCTACCAATAACAAGTGAGTTAGGAAGGCCATACCAGATGCAAGACAAAGTTAATTTAGATCTACCCCTTGACAGGGGACTGCCAAAGTCAGATGGCAGAAGAAACTGTGTGATTGTTGATATTGGTGCAGCCATCTTTGGACAAATAGAACCTTCTACAGGGATTGTATGACATATAGAATTACCAGGTTCTGTCTACAGAAATTTAAAATAAGCATAAAAAACAAGAAGCTTGATAAATATAAAAGGATTCACTCTTTATCTACAAGCAGAAAACATTTTCAAAAGGCTTCTCCAGGTGCCTCGGTGCCTCAGTCAGTTACGCATCTGCCTTCTGCTCAGGTCATGATCCTGGGGTCTGGGATGGAGCCCTCGCATTGGGTTCCCTGCTCAGTGGGGGTGGGGTGGGGGGATGGGTGGGGGTGTCTGTTTCTCCCTTTCCTGCTGCCCCTCCCCCTCTCCCTGCTCCTGCTCTCTCTTGCTCTCTCAAATAAATAAATAAATAAATAAATATAATCTTTCCAAAAAAGTCTTCTCATAAGATCTCAGAGTTAAACAGTTTAAGTTTTATTCATGACATTAATTATAAGTAAATAATATTACTAAAACAAAACATATCTAAAAATATTTTAAGTATGTAAAGGTTGCCAAAATTATATAAACCATTTTAATACACAATAAGTATTACCATATATTACGAATTATTTTTCCAAATCACTTTTGTTTAAATGAATGTGATAGTATCAATACTCTCTGGAAATTTAAGTTATGTGGGGTTGGGGAGTAGATTTATAAACAGATAAATATGACACAGAACAAGAAATTCTTTAGATATACCATCTAAGTACTTTGAAAAGAAGGAAAAAAAATAAAATTAGCAGACAACTATGACAAAAACTCACATATCAGTAGCCATAAAAGGCTATGATAGCTCAATGCTTTTCGTTAGCCTAAGTCGGTTATATATAAAATGTGCATTTATATAGGATATGTACTTATACTTCAGTATCACAGAAAAATGGATGATATTGGGTAAAAATAGTAAAGATTGTTTTCTTCTTCTTCAGAAAGGCCTATACTGAAAACCAATTTTGTCTGATATTGAAATTGTAATAAAAACAAACTATTTTAAAAAAAACAGTTTTTGAGTGCCTACTTACTAGTTGCTGAGGATATAAAGATGAAAGATGCCTGCTGTTTATATGACAGAAATTAAATGAAGTAATTTGCTATGTTTATCAGAGATTAAAAACAAAAGCCTCTAAATGAGGCTTGGGCCCAACTTCGTCTTTCCTTTGTTTCCTCAAAAGAGAAAAAGAGAAGTGCACATTTTGATTCGTCTCTGTAGCTAATAGCCAAAATTACAATTCCTGAAACATGAATAATTTTTTAAGTTCATTTTTCATGTTCCTTTAGTACACATGTTCTTGTGATAGTAATTTCCAAACATCCATGTTCTGGATACCAACACTTGAACAAGGATGTGTACAATCTCAATAAAATGTTGATATCTTCACCACTGATGCAGTTTTTAAAGTGAGATAATCTCTTAATTGTCATTTTCTTATCCTATGGCACAATAAAAATGTGTATTCAAGAAAAATTCTTAGGTTAAAAAAACAATTTAGTGCTAATTTGTGTTAATTCTTCCTAATGGAGGCACTCTAAGAGCAATGACATATTTTTCTTAACTGTTTTTATGTAATCCATTTATAATCATTAATCTGCTCTGGGTATATTTCACAAGATTTTCTCTTAAAAGTAGCAAATAGATCTTGGTGTCTAATATGGGTATTAATGATTGACTGATAAAATGTAATCCTGGGAAGGACTGTCCCAGTGCTGTCTCATTAACCAGATGACCTCCAGACATTGTCAGCACAACCCAGCCAAAGTGATTGATCACCAGAGAATAGAGGTTAGTAACTCTCCTCCAGGTATTAATGTATAGCATCTTCACTTACCTCCCTTCTCAGGCTTTTCCAGTAAAAGATTGATTTATTATGCAGCTTCAATGGGGATTTGTCAAACTCTTAATCAAGGAATCCTATATTGCCACAAGTAAATCAATGACACTTTCTGATAAAATGACTTTTATAGCACGTGAAAACATTACTCTGTGCACAGGGTACTATTTGATAACAGCAAAATATGTTCAGATTTCAGTGAAGCAGAGATGGCCCAATGCAAGGAAAAACAACACAACCATTCTTTGAGAAATGCTGTTCTAAAGTAAAATGCTTTTTGTTGTTTCCAGGAATGAATCAACACAATTCAAAGCTCTGGGCCTGCGTAAAAGGAAGCAACAGAAGGCAGAGGTGAAATGGCTAAGGAAGAAACATACTTTAAAGACTGAGTGTTTGAGGTATATATAAAAAAAACAATGTGCAAAGAAATCTCCAAACCTGATGGTTTTTGATTACCAGTCCTGTTTAAATGTCCCCAGGGATGAAACAACTAGCAGGTGTTTTGTTGATTTCATGACATATGTTGTGCTTGGAATTCAATAATCCACGGTGTATCTTAAGACAATGACTAGAATTCTCACTATTTGCCAGACCATATACTAAATAATGTGGAGTTAAAAGAATGTAAATAGTGCAAACTAAAGACACCACAGTGTCACTACCAAACAAAACAAATAAACAAACCAACAAACTGAAAATTCTTCTGTCAGCTATTTATGTCTGGGAATATATTCCTCACCCCTGAAAATATTTTTTTTAAATAAGTAAATTACATTCTCTGTTATGGGTTGAACTATATCCTGCACAAGAAGATATATTTAGTCCTAATCCCCAATAAGTCAAAATGTGGAAATATAGTCTTTGCAAATGTAATCAAGTTAAGATGCGGTAACTAGGGTGAACCCTAATCTAACACAACTGGTATCTTTATAAAAAATGGGAAATTTAGACAGACACACCACAGAGGGAAGATAACGTGAAGATGACCATGTGAGGACAGGTAGAGATTGGACTAATGTAGCTGTGAGCCAAGAATCACCAAGGATTGTCAGCCACCACTAGAAGCCAGGAAGAGGCAAGGAAGGATTCTACGCAGAGTTTCAGACCGAGTCCTGCCAACACTTTGATTTTAGACTTCTAGCCCACAGAACTGTAAGAACTAAATTTCTGTTGTTTTTAAGCTACCTCGTTTGTGGTACTTTGTTGCGGAGCCCAGTAAACAGCACCCTCTCTATGCTTTGTACACGGGAGAGCCACTGCCCTGGTTAGGGGAGATAGTGCCGGCTGGACTGAAGAGACACGTGCGTGTATTAGCTCACAAGGTGGGAGAAATGAGAGACTTAGTGACCTGAGCCTAGACATTTCATGCCATGGACAGGGCTATCTGTGTGTGGGAATCAAATGGATGGAACAGAGACCACAATTTCCTTCATAAGAAGAGAGTCATCCCACCTTGAGGACAACAGGCATTTTATGAGGAGGGACAGAGGTGGCTCTTCCTCTTTAAGTTTGATACAATTTTAAATATAACATTAAAACCCAGCGATCACCTGAATTGTTATTTTCAGAAGAAAAAAAACAAATTTGATATGATTGCTAGAAGAAAGTGTTTCTTATATCCAATCACATAGGGCTCCTTCACAGAGCCATCAATCAAATTCTTCAGAAACCTATGGAATTTGGGGGTGCGTGCATGGCTCAGTTGGTTAATTGTCTGACTTCATTTCAGGTCATGATCTTGGGGTCCTGGGATCCAACCCTGCATTGGGCTCCCTGCTCGGGGTGGGGGGGGGTGAGTCAGCTTGTTCCTCTGCCCCTCCCCACTCGTGTTCTCTCTCTCTCTGCCTCTCTCTAAAATAATAATAATAAAAAAAACTAATAATAAATAAAAAAGAACCATGAGATTTGTAAGTCACCAGGGACCACACCAACTCTCATGTTTAATATAGTGATCTTACCATAATTCATTTGTTTAAAGAAATCGAGTGTGAAACGAAAGCAGGGGAAAACTCAAGTGATACCAGAAACGTATCCTCATTGCCAAGCTTGTCATTATTTTATAACTAAGACCCAGGCTTCAAGGGCAAAACACTATGTCTAAAGTAGAAAGAACCATTTTCACTGTAAGGAACATTTCATTGTAACATTCCTTTAAAGAAGTCTCACTATCTTAGAGGAATAATTTGTCTTTGAACTGCAAGGACGTTTGAGAATGACTTGAAGGTTTTCTTTCTTTAAACGTCTTTTACGTAGATATGATGACCATATGATAAGGCCTCTTACTGAAATAGTATATGTCAATAAATATCTCCTGAATAAGGATATAGATTACATTTAGAGAGTGAGCACCACTAGCATTGTATAGTTCCTCATCAGTCTATACCAACTGCTAAACTTTGTATTCTCCACATCACTTCATAGCTAACTAACCTTGTACTTAAGAATTACGTCTTTTTTGCATCCAAATAGTTTGAACCATTGATTTGTACGCAACTATTTAAATATTTAAAGCTCCATCAGAATGAGAAATCAAGCATAACAGATTTTGCCATGATGTAAATTGAAAATATATTAGTATGAAATGTTTTTTCTTCAGAAAATATAGCCTAATTTGGGGAAAAACCAAATCAGCATTTTATAATGACTTACTCCAATCTTATTAAGAATTCACATTGCTCTTATCACAACATAAACATTATGGAAATCAATCATTTAAAAGAAATTCCTACTTAAATCAAAGTAGATTTTGGTAGATCTCACTTAAATTGAGCCAACAATATCCTTGAATAATCCACCTCAATTACAGCTACACAAAGAAAGAAAGCAGTGAATATGGACTTAGACTTCACAAATAGTGAAAAGCTTTTGGATGCATGTGACAGAATGTACTAGAAGAAACTCCCTCTCAAACATAGAGCCCCCAAAATGACCTTATTGATTTGCCCTGGGACAATCTTCCAACACAGGGTTTCATTTCATTGAATGGATGTCCTTTGAAGTCAATTAAATTTAGGCATGGCGCTCCCAGTACTGCAAGCACTTTTATAGCTGAAGGCAACAACTATTTGACAGGGTGACATGGAAATCAGACTCCTGATGTGGAGCACTATTTTCAACCTTCAAGCACGTGGGAAATATAAAGTAAGGGTATTTATTTGATATTTAAAATTGAGCTGTTCCAGGGCTTTAGAGGATAAATACACAAATCAACTGAGCTTTTCTTAACTTTTTCTCAGTTCAGGCTTACAGAGCTTCACTCTGTTTCCAGCTGCCAGTCTTCTCATAACCATTTGGCCTTGTCCACCTTAGTGAATATGATCCAAGAACAGATAAAAGAAATTTCAGCAACCACAGACACTGGAAATACCTAAATGTGAGTCATCAGGGCCCATTTATGAAGAAGAGAAATTTTAGTTTGGTTCAGTTGTTTAAGAAAATCTTTGAGTAGTAGTACCTCATTATTCCCATTTGCCAATTTAATATTAATCTGGTGATGAGACTAAACTACTAATTCAGAATGGTCTTGTCAGGGCATGGGCATTATTTTACTTATACATTAATATAAGCAATCTTATTCTAGGAAAGAGGAAATCTTTTTAAACATTCACCCAGATCCACAATATGTAATTCACAATTAAAAAAAAAAATTAAAGTTAAAAGAGAGTAAACTTAAGTTCATAGGTATTAACTTCTCAAAGGAAATTAGTTAAATAAAATGTAAAGGAAAGGTCTCAAGGCATTCTTTAATGCTTCCATTGCTCTAAATTTCATAGGAAATAGAAAAATACTTTTGTTTCCATTTATTTATGAAAAAATAGTAGTTAGCTATTTCCTTTAACTGTGGGTATTATCTTTCCATTTCCCCCATGAAAAGAAAAATGTAGACAACAAATTGCATATTCACTTTAGCTAATGGTCTAACTTTGCTCATACTGTATTGCTTTTCTCTTAGGTAAGGCTATCTGATGTCCTATACAAATTAGGTTTAAAAGTAAGTTTTAAAAATAATTACCAAGGAATCAGAAATCTTAAGACTCTAATAGAGAATACTCCATTAACAAATTTGTATATTGTTATGGGAATAGCTGGTTTTTCTTTCTGCTCATATTAAATAAGAAAATCCAGTAAAATTCTTAGGTAGCTTCAAATGCATCAAAATGTAAATGTAATTTTTCATTTTAACTTTACAATTACAATTACAGTTTCAATTAACTTTACAATCAGGGGCTCAAAGATATCTGCTAATTTGTGATCCCACGTTTATTGTTAATGCCCTTATATTTTTTTTGCCAACATTGAAAAATGTGACCTATTCATCTAGCCAAAGATATTTTAGCATATTTTCTATATATCACAAGTGCATTTATTTCCACAACCCTGTTGGAAGACAGTAATTAGAATGTTGGTTACTCAAGGTAAATACTTGAGAACATTCAGAAGTGATATCAGAAAACATCTTTATTTAATGAAATAAGAGTTTCATTTACATTGAAGCTCTTCCCCTGCTAAGCACCATTTCCCCACATTCTCCCAATGCCTACAAATGATGTCACCAATTGTTGCTTTGATTGGCTCATCTTACTTCTGACATCCCCATTGCTAATTTCAACAGTTTATCAAGCAATTCAAAGTGCTCACCCACTGTTCAGAGCTCTGCTATGGTTCAACATTGAAATGCCTTCTTTTTTTTCACTCTCTTCTTAGGATTGCTGATTTAACAGCTTGCGGTTCAAATTTCTCTTTTAATCACTACCTTGTGCCTTGGTACTCCAAGTGTATGGCTTGGACCACAGCATCAGCAAAACCTGGAATCCTACTAGAAATGCAGAATTTCCAGCTACATTACAGACCTACTGAATCAGAATCTGCATTTCGGCAAGACCCCTGTGCGATTTTCCTCCATTTGAAGTTTGAGAAGCACTGTTCTTGTGTACAAAGTCACCCTCCCTCTATACCTATAATTCTTTATTTCTATCAGACACAAGTAGAAGTAAAATTGGATCAACAAATTGTATATCAGAGAGGGAGGTAGAGAAGTCTGCTCTTCGATATGTCGATTAGTTGTTGCCTTACTTTTCTGTCCTACCCTCCATCGTATCTGTGTTGTCCATACACAGATTCTCTCCACTGATCTTATCAGGCAGGTCAACTCCTGCTACAGGCTTCTCATTTCATCCGGATAGGAAGACTACATTCTACATCATCAGCAAACATCTTCGTTCGCTAATAAGCATCCAAAAATTCACTGAATTTTCCCCTCCACTGATGACCCTTTCATTCCCTCTGGATTATTGTGGGCTTATATCATTAAAATTATTTTTCTATAATATTATCTCAGGAATTACATGTATGACATCTTTTACTCGATGTGCCAATTTTAATCAAAAAGTCTTCCATCCACTATTGAAATCACTCCAATTTTGTTTCTGTCCATACGTCTCTATCTTCATCTCATTCAGATCCTCAACAATATTTTACACAGTTGTCTTCTCCTTTCTTCTGACTTTTCTCATAGCATATGGGCCAGGTTTCAGTATTCTCCAATTGCTAAATATAGCTGAACTCAGGGCTTTTGTCTTCTGTCTTTCCACCCCCTCCATGGCTGATCCTTCCAAGGCTGTGGCTTTAAATATGACCCATGTCCTCAAGACAGGAATTTCTATAAATCTTCTAATGCTCTTCTAAACCCCAAACTTTTTATTGAACTACAGAATTTATATCTTCACACTGATAGATGTACTAGTCTTCTGAACCAGAATATATCTGGAAATAAAGTCTTGACTCCTCCCTCCATTCCCAAACTATCTCTTTAGTAGTCTTCTCCAGCTCAGAGAATAGCAGATCACATACCCAATTATTCAAATAAAATCCCCAAAGTCTTTCTTGATTTCTTCCTTTCCTTTACTCCAAACATTTCAGGTTATCAGCAAGTCCTTTTTTTTAAGTTTTAATTTCAATTCCAGTTAGATACCATATGATGTTATATTAGTTAAGTGTACTAGATAGTGATTCAACACGTGTAGTTGTCTTTCTCTGACTGACTTACTTCACTTAGCATTACACTCTCTAGCTCCATCCATGTCATTGCAAATGGAATGATTTCATTCTTTTTTACAGCTGAACAATATTCCATTTTATATATATATATATACATATATATGATATACATATATATTCTTTATCCATTCATCAGTTGATAGACATTTGGTCAGTTTCCATAATTTGGCTATTGTAGATAATGTTGCTATAAACATTAGGGTGCACATATCCTTTTGAATTAGTATTTTTGTATTCTTTGGGTAAATACCGAGTAGTGTGATTGCGGGATTGTAGTGTTGTTCGATTTTTAACTTTTTGAGGAACCTCCATGTTGTTTTCCACAGTGGCTGCACCAGTTTGCATTCCCACCAACAGTGCATGAGGGTTCCCCTTTCCCCACATCTTCACCAACACTTGTTTCTTATGTTGTTGAATTTATCAGCAAGTCCTTTGATAAATATTTTTATGTGCTCATTTCCTTTTCTCTACTTTATAACTCTAATTCAAGACACGATCACCTTGTTTTAAGACTATTTTAACAACTTCTCAATTGGTCTCCCTGCTTCTACTCTTACATCCAAAACCCTAGTCTTCACACAGTTACCATTATAAAATATATTTTTGTTCATGCTATTTCCCTGCATAAAATAGTCCAGTGGTTTTGCAAACTCGTTACCAGCATTGATGGTACAATCTTACATATTTCTTGGACTGCTCCTTCCATTCTCACTATACTCCAGAAACATTTGCTTCCTTTCTTTTTGTTCAGTTGCCAAGCTCTCCTCTGCCTCATGGTCTTAGCATTCTTGGCTCTTTGTGTGGTAGGTTCCTTTCATCATTCAGTTCTCAATCTTAATGCTACTTCCTCACCTTCCCTTGCTACTCAAATAAATTACTTCATTTGCTCAAGTTGCTTTTTTCATACAACCCTCTTTATTCCAGAAATTTTTTTTTTTTTATTCCAGAAATTTTTGCTCTCTAAAATTAACTTATTTGGCACATAAACCAAGAGCAGTGACCTTTTCTGTCTCATTCAGCACTTCCCTCCATCTTCTAAAAATGCACGTAACAATATTAAATGTTCAATATGTATTTAATGGATGAATAAAAAGAAAGACGGATAACCTGTTCATGTACAGCTTATTGTTCAGTAGACTAAGAACAAAGGGAAGGTCCAGAAAAAGTGCTATGTTGGTTCAGAAACCCGTAATTACATCCAGTTTCTGAAGAACACTCATACATTTAGAAGCACTGCTTCTAAAAATGTGGTCCTCAGTTGTTGCACTATTTATGTTGATAAGGTTCAAGAGTGGGACACCTGGGTGGCTCAGTCGGTTAAGCATCAGCTCAGGTCATGATCCCAGGGTACTGGGATGGAGCCCTGCATCAGGCTTCTCACTCAGCAGGGAGCCTGTTGCTCCCTCTGCCTGCCTCTCCCTCTACTTGTGCGCTCTCTTGCTCTTCTCTATCTGACAAATAAATAGATAAAATCTTAAAAAAAAAAAAAGGGTTCAAGAGTGGAAACAGGGCAATATGGTACAATGGCAAGCACCTGAATAGGAATCTAAGAAACTGGAATTTTCCCTATTTTACCACTTTCTAATTGTGACAACTTGGGTGAGTCTTTTTACTTAACTGATCTCTATATTCTTTGTTATAAATTGGGAAAATAATCTCTGTTTAACCAACCAAGGTTGTTATGAAGGTTAACCTGAGGTAATGTATGTATGATACACAAAAAGATAACAGGTGGATGGGCACTAGAAAGAGACTGGGATTTGCACATCCTTTGGCCAAATGGGATTTACAATGACATTTTGTATTTAATTTATTTTTATTTAATGGAGTTTTATTTTTCAATTCATTTCTGGTCATAAAAACAGTGTTTCTTTCTTACAAAGAGGAAAGATAAAGTATAGACAAATATAAAGAAGCAAAATGTCATCCATAATTCTAATATTTAAACAAATTACACAAGTAGGAAATCTCTAGTCTTTTTCTGTATGTTTTTATTATATTTAAGATCATACAATATAAGCAGTTTTGTATCATTTTTCTTCCCTTCACATGTATTGACATAGATATTTCAATGGCTGCTTTTTGGCAATAATATTAATGATCAATATTGTTGGTTTATTGGTCTTTATATGGTTATGTGGTAGCTATGTCACTAGCTAAATGATAAAGACACATTAAATTCATATTCATAGCTCAAGAAATGAAGACTCAATTAATTTCCCAGATAGTAACATATCATATCATCAACTCATCAACATTTGAAGATAGAGGTACCTCTCCTAGAACTGCACTACATCAAATAAATAGTGAGGTGATCTGAGTCTGAAAGCATTCAATAGGTCCTATTATTTATAATATGGTCTTATTGGCTCAGGACTGAAAAGGAAACACCTCAAGATTTTAGTGAATTATTTTAAATGTTATCTATTCAAGTAGTTTAGTCTGCTCTCAGTTTTGACTGAAATGTATTATCCTGGGTCTGTATTGAGATTTTGGGAGAAACATTAGTAAAAAAGTTATATTACCCAAATACTATTGAATTTTTGCAAATCTAAAAGCATGAAAAAAAATCAAGATAAAAATTGACTTCTTTTTCTTGAATGGTGTGATAGTATTTAAGCTGACAAAAGATCTTTAGCAAGTTCTATGAAAAGACATTTTGAAAAATAGAGATGGTATATGAAAGATATCTATTCCTACAGAGATGAAAATATTTTCAAAATTGTCCAGAGGGTGGATCCAACACTTATTCCTAAAACATAACAAACATTTCATAATTATAATGCACCATCTCCTTTTCCTTGCTGCCTGTTCTAATCTTTTTCTTTTCTTACTGCCAAAAAAAACCCAATAGTACCAACATATACTAAATGCTAAGTCACCCGATTATAAATTTATACTATCGGTTCTGTTAAATTAAAACATTAAAATAAATTTTATATATAAATACATTTTTTTGTATTTATAGATATATAAAATACGACTATTTTAAAATATATGTATATTGTATAAAAGATAATTTTGTTAGATTGAATTGTGGAAAAGAATTTCTGGGATATAGTAAAAATAAAAAAATGGAAACCTTAATAACAGCTGTTATAATTTTGAAGTTGAGATGATACCAGATAAAGGAAACAGAATCTAAACTTGTTCATGGATATATGGTCTCATACTCTATGCCTGATCAGCTTTCTGTTCCTTGGAAAAGTACTAATAATGGATTGGAAAACAAAGATTCTAAGATGGTGAGCTGAGATTGAGAGCAGGACTCTTTTCTAGAGTGGGGTGATTGGTCTTGTGAAGTGTACCAATTAAACTAAATTATGAAATATTAAATTAAATTTAATTAGTTATGAGTGATCATTATTAATTATGAATTTAAGTTATGAGAGAATAAACTAAGATAGGAAACCTCGTTACATGAACAGAGTCAATATTAGAGGTTTGAGGAAGAAAGATAGAAGTGTGACTTAGGTTCCATAAGAATTCAGTGTTAAACCTGCAAGGAATTGGGTGCAGGATGATGACTTAACTCTAAATCTTGGGAAGATGGATAAGGCATTGACACACTTTCTGATTTAGGTGGGATGAGCACCCAAACTGGAGTGCACCTGACACTGTAGGGGGGAAACATAAAACAGATTTAAGAAGCTAATTCAGATAAAGCCAGAGGGGGTAATGCAACAATGACAACCACACTGATAATTGTGACACTTCAGAGTCCTTCCCTGTGACCTACCACTACTGAGATAAACTCAATCAGGCTCTCAAAGGTGTTGTAATTTGTCACTATAGTTTTCTACTCTCAATAAGTATCTTGAGTCATATAATGAGGTCACAAGATTCTTATGTTTATTCCTAATCAGGAGGAAACAAAGAACTTATTTCTAATTGTTTTTTAATAAGAATTGAACCTTTTTCCTTAATCTCATTGATGAAGAGAGGTAGAAAATTATAACTAAAAGGAGATATTTGTTTGACTAACATGGAGTAGAATAATTTTCTAAGTTATAGTTTTGTAAAGTCACAAACAGTATGGAGGTTCCTCAAAAAGTTAAAAATAGAACTACCATATGATCCAGCAATTTCCCTTCTGGGTATTTATCAAAAGAAAACAGGGGCACCTGTGTGGCTCAGTTGGTTAAGTGTCTGACTCTTGATGTTGGCTCAGGTCATTATCAAAGGTTGTGAGATCAATCCCCGAGTTGGGACCCCTGCTGGGCTTGGAGCCTGCTTAGGATTTTTTCTCCCTCTCCCTCTTCCCCTCCCCACACCCCCCAAAATAAAATGAAAACACTAATTCAAAAAGATATATGTGTCCCCATTTCATCCCTGCATTATTTACAATAGCTGAAAATTCCGAGATATGGAAACAACTTTAGTGTCCATCAGTGGATGCATGGCTAAAGAAAATGTGATGTATTTAATAAACACTCACTCACACACACACAATGGAATATTATTCATCCATAAATTAAAGGAACTCTTGCTCTTTGCAACAACATAGATGGACCTAGAGGACATTATGCTAAGTAAAATAAGTCAGACAATGACAAATACTGTATGATCTAACTTATATGTGGAATCTGAAAACAAAAACAGTAAACAAAAAAACAAAATATAATATACAAATACAATACAGAGAACAGATTGGTGGTTGCCAGAGGTGGGGGATGCAAGTGGGAAAAATGGGTGAAAGTGGTGAAAAGGTACAAATTTACAGTTATAAAATAAATAAGTCATGGCATGTAATGTATAGCATAGTGACTATTAGTAATACTGTACTGGATATTTGAAAGTCACAAAGAAAGTACACCTTCAAAGTTCTTATCACAGGAAAACAATTCTAACTATATGGTGTTGGATGTTAACTAGAATTATTTTGGTTGTCATTTCACAATATTTAAAGATATGGAGTGGGGGGAGGGAGGAAAAGATGGTGGAGGAGTAGGGGACCCTATTCCAACCAGTACCTGGAATTGAGCTGGATATCTACCAGACCACTCTGAACACCCACAAAATAAGCCTGAGATGTAAGAAGATAGATCTGGATCTCCACAAACAGAATATCGCAGGTGGTTGGTTTTGAGGTAGGAAGTGGGGATCCATGATTCCATGGGCAGATATCAGAGGATAAATGGAAGGGGGAGGGAACCAACCCTCAGGATCCTCACCACTGGTGAGCGATAGCCTCCTGCGCTTGGGACCAGGCACAGACTCGCAGACCAGTACCGGCAGGGAAAGGACCTTAGGGCAGCCCCCTGGACAGAAACCTGCCCCTGCGAACTGGGGGTGGCTGGTGGTTTTAGAAGCACCAAGGGCAGAGACATGCCCCAACCTGGAGGCGAGGACTGGGAGTGATGTGGAGGGGCACACAACCCAGGATGCCGCAGTTTATAGCAACACAGACAGAAACAGAGATAGTGTGGCCTAGAGAGCTCACTGAAGAACAGACTGCAATCTCTCTGCTCTGAGGCAGAGGGTTGGACACTGTCTCTTCTGCTCTGACTCTCAGAAGAGATGCAGAAAGCCGCCAGGGAAAGCCGCCAGAGAACAAATGCCCCCCAAAATCATTTTTTTACTGAGCCCATCCCCTGCCACAGGGGGGCAGGGCAACTCTGCCCAAACAGGGTTGCCTGAGTAACAGCACAGCGGGCCCCTCCCCCAGAAGACAGGTTGGGAAAACAAGAGGCCAGCAATCCTAATGTCCCTATAAAACAGGTGCCTCTTGCTTGGGTTGTGGTCAATAATTTGGACTCTATACATCCCCTCAACCACCCCTCAACAGAATGACTAGGAGGAAGAACCCCCAAAATAGGAAAGACTCAGAGACTATGACTTATGCCACAGATTTACAAATGGATTCGGATATAACCAAGATATTGGAGATGGAATTCAGGCAGGCAATTGTGAAAACAATACCTAGAATAGAGAAATCAATTAATGGCAACATAGAGTCTCTAAGGGCAGAAATGAAAGCGGAATTGGCAGAATTTAAAAATGCTATCAATGAGATCCAATCTAATCTAGATAATCTAACAGCTAGGGTAAGCGGGACAGAAGAACGAATTAGTGACCTAGAAGACCAATTAATAGACAAAAAGGGAAAAGAGGAGGCCAGGGAAAAACAACTCAGAATCCATGAAAATAGAATCAGAGAAATAAGTGACACCATGAAATGTTCCAATGCCAGAATTATTGGAATCCCTCATGGGGTGGAGAGAGAGAGAGGACTAGAAGATATATTTGAGCAAATTGTAGCTGAGAACTTCCCTATTCTGGGGAATGAAACAAACATTCGTGTCCTAGAGGCAGAGAGGACCCTCCCAAGATGAAGGAAAACAGGCCAACACCCTGGCATGTAATAGTAAAACTTGCAAATCTTAGAACCAAGGAAACCATCTTAAGGGCAGTTAGGGGGAAGAGATTCCTTATGGACAGACAGAGGAACATCAGAATAACATCAGACCTAACCACAGAGACCTGGCAAACCAGAAAGGCAAGACATATTCATGGTACTAAACGAGAAGAACATGCAGCCAAGAATACTTTATCTTGCAAGGCTGTCATTTAGAATGGATGGAGAGATCAGAGCCTCTAAGACTGGCAGAAACTGAAAGAATATATGACCACTAAGCTGGCCCTGCAAGAAATATTAAGGGGGGTTCTATAAAAGGAGAAAGACCCCAAGAGTGATATAGAAAAGGAATTTAGAGGGACAATCTATAAAAACGAGGTCTTCACAGGCAACATGATGACAATTAATTCATATCTTGCAATAATCACACTCAACATGAACGGCCTAAATGCTCCCATAAAATGGCACAGGGTTGCAGATTGGATAAAAAGACAGGACCCATCCATATGTTGTCTACAAGAGACTCATTTTGAACCTAAAGATACATCCAGACTGAAAGTGAAGGGATGGAGATCCATCTTCCATGCCAATGGACCCGCAAAAGAAAGCTGGGGTAGCAATTCTTATATCAGACAAATTAGATTTTAAACTAAAGACTGTGGTTAGAGACACAGAAGGACACTATATCATTCTTAAAGGGTTTATCCAACAAGAAGATCTAACAATTGTAAATATCTATGCCCCCAACATGGGAGCAGCCATCTACATAAGCCAACTATTAACCAAAATAGTCATATTGATAACAATACGTTAATTATGGGACACCTCAATACTCCACTGTCAGCAATAGACAGATCATCTAAGCAGAAAATTAACAAAGAAACAAGAGTTTTGAATGACACACCAGACCAGATGGACCTCATAGATATATACAGAACTTTCCACCCTAAAACAACAGAATACTCATTCTTCTCGAGTGCACTTTCTCCAGAATAGACCACATACTGGGTCACAAATCAGGTTTCAACCAATACCAAAAGACTGAGATTATTCCCTGCACATTCATAGACTGTAATGCTTTAAAACTGGAACTCAAACACAAGAAAAAATTTGGCAGAAATTCAAACACTTGGAAGCTAAAGACCACTCTGCTCAAGGATGTTTGGGTCAACCAGGAAATCAAAGAAGAACTTAAACAATTCATGGAAACCAATGAGAATGAAAGCATATCGGTCCAAACCTATGGGATACTGTAAAGGTGGTCCTAAGGGGGAAATACATAGCCATTAAAGCCTCACTCAAAAAAAATAGAAAAATCCCGAATTCACCAACTAACTCTATACCTTAAAGAACTAGAGAAAAAGCAACAAACAATGCCTAAGCTATGCATTAGAAGAGAAATAATTAAGATTAGAGCAGAAATCAATGAATTAGAAACCAGAAACACAGTAGATCAGATCAACAAAACTAGAAGCTGGTTCTTTGAAAGAATTAAGATCGATAAACCACTGGCCAGACTTATCCAAAAGAAAAGAGAAAGGACCCAAATTAATAAAATTATGAATGAAAGGGGAGAGATCATGACTAACACCAAGGAAATAGAAACAATTATTAGAAATTATTATCAACAACTATATGCCAATATGCTGAGCAACCTGGATGAAATGGATGCCTTCCTGGAAACCTATAAACTCCCACAACTGAAACAGGAAGAAATCAACAACCGGAATAGGCCAATAACCAGTAACGAGATTGAAGCAGTGATCAAAAACCTGCCAAAAAACAAGAGTCCAGGGCCTGATGGATTCCCTGGGGAATTCTACCAAACATTCAAAGAAGAAATAATACCTATTCTACTGAAGCTGTTTCAAAAAATAGAAACAGAAGGAAAGCTTCCAGACACATTCTATGAGGCCAGCATTACCTTAATCCACAAACCAGGCAAAGACCCCATCAAAAAGAAGAATTTCAGACTGATATCCCTGATGAATATGGATTCCAAAATCCTCAACAAAATCCTAGCTAATAGGATCCAACAATACATTAAAAGGATCATCCACCACGACCAAGTGGGATTTATCCCTGGGATGCAAGGGTGGTTCAACATTTGCACATCAATCAATGTGATAGAACACATTAATAAGAGGAGAGAGAAGAACCATATGGTCCTCTCAATTGATGCAGAAAAAGCATTTGATGAAAATACAGCATCCTTTCCTGATTAAAACTCTTCAGAGTATAGAGATAGAGGGATAAAATCCATCTATGAAAAACCCACAGTGAATATTATCCTCAATGGGGAAGAGCTGAGAGCCTTTCCCTTAAGATCAGGAACACATCAAGGATGCCCACTCTCGCCACTATTGTTCAACATAGTAGTAGAAGTCCTAGCAACAGCAGTCAGACAACAAAAAGAAATAAAAGGTATTCAAATATGGCAAAGAAGAAGTCAAACTCTCTTTTTGCAGATGACATGATACTTTATGTGGAAAACCCAAAAGACTCCAGCCCCAAATTACTAGAACTCATACAGCAATTCAGTAATGTGGCAGGATACAAAATCAATGCACAGAAATCAGTTGCTTTCTTATACACTAACAATGCAACTGTAGAAAGAGAAATTAGAGAAACGATTCCATTTACAATAGCAACAAAAATCATAAGCTACCTCGGAATAAACCTAACAAAAGAGGTAAAGGATCTATACTCTAGGAACCACAGAACACTCATGAAAGAAATTGAAGAAGACACAAAAAGATGGAAAAACCTTCCATGCTCATGGATCGGAAGAATAAACATTGTTAAAATGTCTATGCTACCCAGAGCAATCTGTATCTTCAATGCCACCCCGATCAAAATTCCAATGACATTTTTCAAAGTGCTGGAACAAACAATCCTAAAATTTGTATGGAATCAGAAAAGACTCCAAATCGCCAAGGAAATATTGAAAAAGAAAAACAAAGCTGGGGGCAGCACGTTGCCTGATTTCAAACTATATTACAAAGCAGTGATCACCAAGACAGCATGGTACTGCACAAAAACAGACACATAGACCAATGGAACAGAATAGAGAGCCCAGATATGGACCCTCAACTCTATGGTCAAATAATCTTCGACAAAGCAGGAAAAAATATGCAATGGAAAACAGACAGTCTCTTCAATAAATGGTGCTGGGAAAATTAGACAGCCACATGCAGAAGAATGAAACTGGACCATTCTCTAACACCATACACAAAGATAAACTCAAAATGGATGAAAGACCTCAATGTGAGACAGGAATCCATCAAAATCCTAGAGGACAACATAGGCAGTAACCTCTTTGACATCGGCCACAGCAACAGCAATTTTTCAAGATACATCTCCAAAAGCTAGTGAAACAAAAGCAAAAATGAGCTTTTGGGACTTCATCAAGAGAAAAAGCTTCTGCACAGCAAAGGAAATAGTCAACGAAATAAAAAGGCAACCCACAGAATGGGAGAAGATATTTGCAAATGACACTACAGATAAAGGGCTGGTATCCAAGATCTATAAAGAACTTCTCAAACTCAACAACCAGAAAACAAATAATCAAGTCAAAAAATGGGCAGAAGATATGAACAGACACTTCTCCAAAGAAGACATACAAATGGCTAACAGACACTTGAAAAAATGTTCATCATCATTAGCCATCAGGGAAATTCAAATCAAAACCACATTGAGATACCACCTTACACCAGTTAGAATGGCAAAAATTGACAAGGCAAGAAACAACAAATGTTGGATAGGTTGTGGAGAAAGGGGAACCCTCTTACACTGTTGGTGGGAATGCAAGTTGGTATGGCCACTTTGGAAAACAGTGTGGAGGTGCCTCAAAAAAATTAAAACTAGAACTACCCTATGATCCAGCAATTGCACTACTGGGTATTTACCCCAAAGACACAGATGTAGTGAAAGAAGGGCCATATGCACCCCAATGTTCATAGCAGCAATGTCTGCAATAGCCAAACTGGAAAGAGCCGAGATGCCCTTCAACAGATGAATGGATAAAGATGTGGTCCAAATATACAATGGAATATTACTCAGCCATCAGAAAGGATGAATACCCAACTTTTGCATCAACATGGATGGAATTGGAGGAGATTATACTAAGTGAAATAAGTCAAGCAGAGAAAGTCAATTATCATATGGTTTCACTTATTTGTGGAACATAAGGAATAGCATGGAGGACATTAGGAGAAGGAAGGGAAAAATGAAGGGGGGGAATGGGAGGGAGAGAAGAAACATGAGAGACTATGGACTTTGAGAAACAAACTGAGGATTTTAGAGAGGGGGGAGATGGGTTAGCCCAGTGATGGGTATTAAGGAGGGCACATACTGCATGGAGCACTGGGTGTTATATGACAACAATGAATCATGGATCACTACATCAAAAACTAATTATGTATTGTATGGTGACTAACATAACATAATTTAAAAAAAAAAGATATAGAGTGAATTGTGTTGTACACCTGAAACACATATATTACATGTTAATTATATCACAATAAAAATGAGTCATGTGATGTGTAAACCATATATTTCTATCATTATGATGTTTAATAAGATTTTTATTTTAGAACAATTTTAGATTTACAGACTCACTGTGAAGTAGTCCAGACAGTTCCCATATACCCTACATCTAGTTTTCTCTTATTATTAACATCTTATTTAATATGGTGCATTTGTACAGTTAATGATCAATTATTGATCTTTTATTTTTAACTGAAGTTTTAATTATATTCAGACATTGTTAGTTTTCACCTAATGTCCTTTTTCTGTTCCAGTATCCCATCCAGGATACCACGTATCCCAGTCATGTCCTCCTTAGGCTCCTCTTGGTGTGACAGTTTCTCAAATATTACTTGCTTTTGATGACCTTGAAAATTTTGAAGAGTTACTAGTGAGGTTTTTGTAGAACATACTTATTTTGGGATCTGTGTGATGTTTTTCTTTTGATTAGATTGGGGTTACAAAGGAAGGCCTCATAGATCACATGCCATTTTCATGATATTACATCAAGGTTAATACTATCAACATAATTTATCACTGTTGAGGCTGACTTTGATCACTTGACTGAGGGGGTATGTGTCAGGTTTATCCACTCTCCAGTTCTTTTTCTCCCATTCCCCATTATATTCTTTGGAAGGAAGTTAGTATGAAATCCACACTTGAGAAGTAGGGAGTTACACTTCACTTAATTGAGGGTAGAGTATCTATATAAATTATTTGGAATTCTTCCACATAAGAATTTTGTCTAGTCTCTTGTATTTTATTTATTTATTTATTTATTTATTTATTTATTTATTTATTTATTTATATCAGCATGAACTCATGAATATTAATTTTATACATTGAGTTATAATCCAATATTCATTTATTTTGTTACTCACATTTTTCCAGCTTTGACCATTGGGAGCTCTTTCAGTTGGCACCTGTATGTCTTTTATACACCCCCATTATTCTATCTTTTTCTTCTCAGCACTTCTTTCCTTTCTGGCACTGCAAGATGTTGTAGATTCATCTTGTGTATTTTCTGTCCTAGTCCTAGAATCAGCCATTTTTCAAGGAGCTCTGATTTCTTTAGAGGAGAATGTCATTAGAAAGTGATGTCCAGGGGTGCCCGAGTGGCTTAGTGGGTTAAACATCTGCATTCGGCTCAGGTCATGATTCCAGGGTCTTGGAATTGAACCTCAAGTCCTGTGTCCAGTTCACTGCTCAGTGGGGAGTCTGCTTCTCCCTTTACTCCTCCCCTCCCCCAGCTCATGCTCTCTCTCTCTCTCAAATAAATAAAATCTTTAATAAAAGAAATGGATGTCCAGCCGCTGCTGGGATGTCATTATTCCTCGGGCCACTTAGCCACAGAGCAAGGAAATATATATACATATACTAATCAGTGTGTATACATATGTATATAAATATTTTTATATGTAATCATCTTTATATTAAAATAAACATGTGTTTATATTTGTATGCCTAACTCTAAGCCATTCCACATGGATAATTCTATCCTCCTATCCTTGAATATCTGTAACCTCCCACTCCAACAATGAGAAACCTGTTTTATTTATCCACAATTCATTTATTTAATTTTTCAGTTCCAGTATACTTGAGTAGCAGTATCAGCCCTTACTCTGTGGGAAACAACTTTACCAACTAGAATACAATGCTTACATACAGTTTCTTTTGCCTTTAGTCTTAGAGACACCAATCATTCCCAAAATTATATAGGTCAGCACTTTCCTCCTTCCATTCATTTCAGTGAGGTTGGATCAAACATTTATAATATAGTTAGATTGTTTTGTCACATTTTATATTCCATCCTAGGATCTAGTGACCTCCTAAAGCATTTTATTTTAAAATTGCATATATAAATGTGTACTCATTGTACCACAAATTTCTATGGGCTTTGACAAATGCATAGTGTCCTGTATCTACCATTACAATAGCATAAAGGTTTCATGCCCTAAAATGTCCTTTGTGCTTCCCCTGTTCAACCTCTCCCCACTCTACCCCCAAGCCCCTGACAACTACTGCTCTGGTTTACTATCTCTATAGTTATGGCTTTGACAGAATTTGATATAATTGGTATCAGATTATGTAGTCTTTTTATATTGGCTTTTTTTTTTTCACTTAGAAGTTTGTATTTAAGACTCATCCATGCCTTTTTATGGCTTGGGATTCATTGCTTTTTATCACTGAATAATATTGCATTGTGGATACACAGTTTATTTATCCATTCACCTTTTGAAGGACACTTTGGTGGCTTCCAGTTTTTGGAGATTATGAATGAAGCTTCTCTGAACATCCACGTGTAGAACAGAATATTTCCTTTCAGCTGGGTAAATATATACAAGTAAGACTGATGGTAAAGATAGAGGAACAAGTGAGAAGGAGCAAGATGGTGTGGTAAGGAAGTGTTTAGTTTTGCAGGACACTGTCAAATTGTCTCCAAAGTGGCTGCCTATTTTTTACATTCTCAAAAGCAAAGATTAGAGAATTCCTGTTGCTCTGCATCCTTGCCAGCAATTGGCATTGTTAGATTTTTGGAGTTTAGCCATTCTAATAGCTGTGAAGTGTTATTTCATTTTTGTTTGGGTTTGTAATTCCCTAATGAGATATGACACTAAGCATCTTTTTATATGGTCGCCATTTGCATATCTTTCTTGGTGAGTTGTCTATTTAGACTTTTTGCCCATTATTTAATTATGTTGTAACTTTTCTTATTGTTGATTTTAAGAATTCTTTGTATATTCTGGGTACAAATTCTTTATCATGTATGTGTTTTTTTTTCAAATATTTTGATCCAGTTTGTTACAGTACCTTTCTTAGAGAAGATTTTAAAATTTTTAATGAAGTCTGGATGCCTGGGTGGCTCAGTCGGTTGTGCATCTACTTTTGGCTCAAGTCATGATCGCAGGGTCTTGGGATGGAGTCCCACATTGGGATCCCTGCTCAGCAGGGAGTCTGCTTCTCCCTCTGCCCCTACCCTAAACCCCTCTGCCAGCTCATGCTTGCTCTCTCTCTCCCTCTCTCTCTCTCTCTCTCACAAAAATAAATAAATAAAATCTTTAAAAAAATAAAAATAAATAAAATTTTAATGAAATCCAACTTAATTTTTTTTATGGATTGTGCTTTTGGTATTGTATCTAAAAACTCGTTGCTAGACAAAAAAAAAATCACATTAGTTTTCTTCTGTTTTCTCCTAGAAGTTTCATAGTTTTGCACATTACATTTAAGTCTATGATCCATTTGGAGTTAATTTTTGCGAAAGACATAACATCTGTGTCTAGGTTCTTCTAATTCCGACGTCTGGGTCATATCTAAGTCTGATTCCAATGATTGCTTTGTCTCTTCAGACTGTTTTACCTTGTCTTTCAAAATGCCTTGTAATTTTTTTTTGTTGTTGAAAGCTGGATGTGTATTAGCTAATAGGTAATGAGATAAATAGGGCTTTATTGCGAGGATTTATGTTAATCTGGGTAGGAGTTGGGCTGTGATTGATGTTTGCTGTAACTGCAGGTGCCAGAGACTTTGTATTCCTCTAGTGAGTTTGTTTGTTTGTTTGTTTGCTTGCTTGTTTGTGCATTTGTTGTCTCCCCGCTTGACTTTGGGCTTCTCTAAGTACTACTTCTCCTGGAGAGTCTTTTTTTTGCAGCTCTTTCAGCTATAATCCACTGCTATTTTGCTGGAGCTCTGTTGTTATAGTAGTGATGTGTTGACGATAGGAAGCATTCTAATATCTTAAGGTTATGTCTCAGTCTTTAAGTAGTGAGCCTATGTCTCTGGTCTGTGATTTCCACAAGTTTTTCTCTAGTGGTATAGCTTTTCTTCCCCCTACCCTTTAGGTGATTTAAGAAAGAGTCTGGAGTGGGGAGAATGTCTTTAGCTCATCTAGCAGAAGGATCTGGCACAGCCTGTTCTCCTGGAGAATAGACATTTATTATAGAGAACTCTGTGGGTATATTTCCACAATGAGTACTCTTCACTACCTGCCGCCAGAAACACGAGGGGATCTTTCCTGAGGATTCATCCTGAAGACCTGGCGGACTTTCTGGAGGTAAAACCTGTGGTAGTTTTGAGGTTCTATGAGATTGCAGCCCCCAGGAATACTACACTCTCTTACTAGTCTGCATTCCGCAAATTCAAGGCAACAGCCTAATAGAATAAGTGTATGTATTGATAATGTTCACTTTCTTCTACTTAGCAAATTTTTTTTGTCTTCTTTTCTTATTTTAGATTTATAAATAAAAATCAAAACTTGGATAAAGATACAAATATATTTAGATTCGGTTCTCATATAGAATTAAAGCATATAGGATATTCTGCTTTGCTTTTTTAAACTGTGGTTGCATATTATAATATCTAGCATATTTTTAATCTGATATTGTACCTTCAGGACTAGGGAACACTAACAAATTTATAATTACCTCTATTTCTTACCTTTTTCCTAAGATTATCAAAAAAGCTTTGTCTATAAATATTGTAACTAGGTTTTTTTTTTTTAATGGACAATATACTCATATAGAAAAATAAGTGTTATGGGAAACATGACTTTTTCCACTGCCTAGACCAAGATAGTTGATAGCAAATATAGGTTTCTCCTGCTATCTGAAAGTGGAGGCTTCCTATTAAAATTTTCATAAGCCAGAATGGTGTAAAGCAAAGAGGCACTTACCATTAATTTATATGGAAACATTTTTTTAGTGTTCCAAGACCCCAAAAATAATATCTCGTAGGATTTTCTGATACCTTAGCACACATCTTGCTAACAGATGTCCTTCTCCAGGGCATGATCTGAGCCTCCTGCCTCTTGCTGAGCCTGCACAGTTTTGACTGCAGAGTTGGTGATGTAGATTCATGGAGGCATAGATTTGTCCATGATAGTCATGGGAACAATACGTTCAATTCTTTCTTCTCAATGCGTGTGTGTGTGTGTGTGTGTGTGTGTTTAAACAGCTATACAGCAATATAATCCAACAAAGTGTATTTAAAGTATACAATTTAATAAGTTCTGACATTTGTATACACCTGTAAGACAATAAGCATGACTAAGACAGCAAATATCCATCCCTACCCCAAAATTTTCTTGTGACCCTTTATTTCCCTCACTCCATCCTTTCCCTACTCTCTCAGTCCCCAAGGAACAACTCATTTGCTTTCTGTCTCTAGCGATTAGTTTCCATTTTATAGAATTTCATAAAAATGGAACCATGCAGTATATAGTTTTGTTGTTGAGCTTCTTTTATTCAGCATCGTTATTTGAAATTTATCTATGCGGTTAGATGTATCAGCTGTTCATTCTTTTTATTTCTGAGTAGGAATTCGATGTGTAGATGTATATAACTTGGTTATCTAGATGAACATTTGGGTTGTTTCCAGCTTGGGGTTATTACAAATAAAGCTGCTCTGAGCATTCATATAAAACTCTTTTTACGAATATATGCTTTCATTTATCTTTGTTACTTAGTGAAATGACTAAGCATGTGGTAGGTGTATGTTAACTTTCTCAGACATTGCAAAACTATTTTCCAAATGGTATGTTTTACAAACCAACCAGTAGTTTATGAGCATTCCAGTTGATTCAAATACCTGCAATACTTGGTATAGTCAGTCTTTGAATTGTAGACATTCTAATATGTGGAAGGCAGTATTTAATTGTGATTTCAGCTTGCATTTTCCTAATGATTAATGATACTAAGACTTTTTTCCATGTGCTTATTTGCTCTCTTTGTATTTTCTTTCAACAAGTGTTTAAATTGATTGCCGAAGTTTTCATTGGGTTGTTTGTTTTTTGTTATTGAATGTTGAAAGTCCCTTATATATCTAAATAAAAGTTCTTTATCATATATACGATTTGCAAACATTTTCCATAGTCCTGTCTTTTCTTTCTCTTGAAGTATTAACCTTTTAACTATACATTTCTGCCCGGAATTTTTAAAAAATTCATAACTAAAAAGCTCATGGCATCAATTTAACAATAAACGTATTTGTCAGATAGGAATGATTACAATGCTTCTCTCTGTTGTGATTACATAATTCCTCAATTATGCTAATAATTCAAGTATCTAAATATTCCTAATCCCCTTACAGGTTAATATTTCTTCTAAAAAAATGTGAAATATAATCTTCACGAGAAGATCTTTGAAACACATCAGATATGAATATTTATTGAATGAGTTCTCTGAAAGAAATGCTGTCAATTCCTAGTCTGCTTTCTTGAACTATTCAAAATGTTTCATTTCCAACCCACCACCATCAATAAAATATTGAAAATTAAATTTAGGAAAAAAATATTTCCCCATTGTGTATAATCACACACATTATCTCAATGAATTTTTGATGGAAAGAAAATGAATGTTATTAATTAATCATTAATCCCTAATTGGTTAGTAATTTTAACTCTTTTTCAGGGAGACAAAGACATCAGAACTTACATATTTATATTTACACTTGTCTTTATTCATTTATCTTTATTCATATCACAGTGCTTAGGAATCATGTTGATTCTCCTTTCTATGGGGAAAAGTGGATTTTCATAAGTCACAAGATTTACTCAAAGGGTGTTTTTTCACTAAATAATTTAAACAAAGACCTACTAAGTGCCAAGAGATACTGTATCTCTATAAAGTCTCTATTGTTAAAATGGTAAAAAGAGATAGCTCAGATTCTGTTTTTTTGCTAAATGCATTGAGGCTAAATAGCGGTGATACAAATATTTTAAATGTTATTTCCTGGCCTTTTGAAATAAAAACAATGACATTTAGAATGCAGCCAAATAGCATTAATCTGACTTCTCTGCCTGCAAGTTATATTAGCAATTTATCTCTAGCAAGGTTTCATAGTTAAGGTGACATCACACAAAATGCCACTCTGGAGAGAGAGCCAATGACCCTGTTCTGATAGGATAAAAACCCAAACAATGTAACTAGCTACATTTCAAATTACACCATGATATATCCTAAAAGACTCTGCAAATCCAAAGTGAAGGATTCAAGCATCAAGGATTCTAGGTTAATTTAAAGTTAGCATCATCACTGATTTCATATTTTTTCAACAAATAGCTATTGAGCATCTACTATATTCCATGCACTGGTTTAGATAATTAACAGTGAAATTCAGCGTTTTCATGGAGTTTGGGATCTATTAAGAATGGCAGGGAATAAGGTAAATGAGTCAATTATTAGTAGGTATAAAAGTATTAGTAGGTATAAAAGGCATATTAGTATATTTATATTAGTAGGTATAAAAGAGTAAACAAAAAAAGAGGGCGAATGACAGAGTTAAAGATGGTTTAAAATTTTCAATAGAGGATCAGGGAAGGCCTCATTAAGAAGATGACATTTTTATTGTTTACAAAAAACACTTTTATAACACTACCTTACAAGCTAAGTATTTTTCAAATATTAACTCATTTAATCTCCATGATAATTCTATGAAGTAGGTACTATTATTAACCCCAACTCATAGAGAATGAAACCAAAGGAAAGGTTAATAACTTGCCCAAGATCCACAAAGCTGGAAAGTAGCAGAGCCATCTCCTAAGTGCAGGTGGCTTGCCTCTCAGCTCCATGCCCTTCACCATTATGGCTCTTAACCTCTCTTCTTTGAACAAAGACACAAAGAAGATAAGGAAAGGGAGGGAAGCCATGTAGGTACATGGAGGAGATGCATTCTAGACATAGAGAAGAGACAAGGGCCTAAAGTCTAAAAAACAGTCTGGAGTTCAGGGTGGCTGGTGTAGCTTGTAGAAAAAGGATGGGTCATGGGGCCAAGGTCTGAGAGGTAGTGGAGTCTTAGATCACATAAACATTTTACTTTAATTCTGAGGGACATAGGGTACTAGGAGAGAGATCTGAGCAGAAATGACATGCTATGTATGTCTTATTTTAAGAGGATCACTGTGGCCGCTAGGTCAAGAATAGACTGTAGAGGGTAGAAAAGCAAGACTAGTAGTAGGGAATACAGTCTCAAGTTTTTACAATAATAGTAGTGAAAGATAATTATTGTTCCTTGAATCAGGTGAAAATGTTACAGGTCATATATAATAACCAAATTCTGAAATATTTTGAGTCTGATCAATAGAATTTCTTGGAGATTAGATACAGGGGTTTAAAAAACAAAACAAAACAAAACAAAAAACAAAGAGAAAACCAGGATGACATCAAGGATATTGACATGAATAACCAGAGGATGAACTTGCCATTAATTGAGAAGGCAAGCCTAGTAGAAGGGGAATATGGATGGAGATAGTTTAGGACATGGTAAGTTTGACAACTACTTGACATCTAAATGGAGATGTCAATTTGGTGATTGGATTTATGAGTTTGGAGTTCAGAAAAGAAATCCACACTACAGATATAAGTATGAGGTCATCACTGTACCATTAGTATCTAAAGGTATGAGAGTAGATGAAATAACCAAAGTAGTAACTGTGGAGAAAGGAAAGGAAGGATTCTAGTTGATAGTTGAGCATTTTTTCATTTGCTAGAGAATAAAGGTAATGTGTCACACGTGAAAAGTAGGAAAATCAATGAAGAAGCAGAAGCTAAACTGTTCTTTTTTTATAATCCTTTGACATTTACAAATGTAGAAAATGCTGATATATCTATACACATATGTTTTATGTATATGTATATATGCAGTTATGTAATATATGTGTATATATGTATATATGTACATAAGATGTACTTGTATATGTACATATATGTATGTGTGCAGTTATGTACATATATGTATATACATGTACATAAGATGTACTTGTATATTTATGTATGTATATATGCATGTATATGCATCATATATGCATGACATATGCATATATACATATATAACATACATGTATATATATCTTACATAGCACAGAAGACTTCATGAGTTTAAAAAGAATTTCATCTGAGTACAGGTTTATATTTTTTCAGAATTCTAGATTCTCAAAATTAATAACATTGAAATCTTTTCCATGTAACATCAATAAATGGTCCTCTCTGAAGTTTCCTTGGATTGAGTTTGACAAAAGCTGCCTGATGTTGATACAACTAACTTATAAATGTGCTAATAAAGATGCTTGTATTATCCTTAAGAGAAAAGAAGGCAAGGCAGAAGAAAGGACAGCAAAATGGCTAGATGAAGGCAACCACAATTGCCTGGTATGGATTCAGAACTCGAATGGCTAAGTTGACAAGGAGCAGCTGAATTCCTTAATCACCCATCCCCCAAGCATATGAATAGTAATCACAGTGAAAACATACTTTCAGAGCTTCTATACTGGGAAATAGCTAACAGTCTCTGTTATTTAATTGAATCATGGAATTAAAGCTTTGTAAGAGCTGATTTTACAAAGAAATTTGGATTCTGAAGCCCATGAAAGGCAGATGGATTCTGGGAAGGAATTAAGTGTCTGCTAGTAGGGGGGTGATGGGTTGTTTCATTAATAAAATGTGAACAGCAGGAGGATGTTAATGAATAGACACCCCAGAACTTGCATACCGAATTGACTCCATAAAAAGAAGAATTTGAATATGTTAACAAGCAGAGGTATGTTATAAGAGGAAATGCCAGAACAGGGAACAGATTCATTACTTAGAACTCTATGGTTTTCAAAAAATCAGTTTAAGCTATTTTCAATATAGCATTGCATTTTTTCCAACTTGTGGTCTAAAGATAAATGAAAAATGTAACTAATTAATATTAGTTAATATGACATATTCCATAGTGAGAATATTTATCCCAACTCTAGGGAATTTATGACACTAGTTATTTCATTTACATAACGTGCTTTCTTTTCATTTTTTTTGGATGACAAAGAGTAAATCTTCAAAAATTTAAACTAATTTTGCTTATGTTACAAAAGTAACTCATACATATTTTTAAAAAGTTAAAACTATAGAGAAACCAAGAAAGAACTTTAAAAACTATCATAATCCCACCATCCAGAGATTATCACTATTAACTCACTCTCTTCCCAGAAACTTTCTTTTGAATAAAATCCTGATTCACATGCATCGCCTGAATTTAATTTCAGAAGAGTACTTCGAATATTAGGAGACACCAAAGTATGTCAAACAAAACAGGGTTAATGATGAGTAGAGTGTCACCAGTGCAACATCTTTTTGCCTTTCAAAGTCCTATATTTTTTGCAGTCCATTGAGCCTAAGGCATGTCAAAGCAGCAAGGATACTGTAAAAATAGCTCTTCTGGCATGTCTCAACATTTAGCTTTATAATTTTGCATTTACAGTTAGTGAGGTAGAGTATCAGAAGTTTTTTAGCACGTTCTGCAGTCCTCTAGGGTCTCCAGCTGGTCGGCTGCTCTGCTCCTCCCTGCAAGAGAATCAGCCACGCAGAGCCACTCCTGTAATGTATAGTGCAGGGCCATATGTGGCCATCCAGCTCTTGATTGCCATGCATCCCCTGACGTCCTAATGCAGGAAGTAGGAGCTTCCCTGGATGAGTGACATTCAATTATCCAAGAAAGAAATTCTTAAAGGACCACATGATACAAAGATAAATCACCCTAGCTGACAGCTTCATTACAAAACTGACATATGGAGAAGAGATGTAGCCCACTGGGCTAAAGGTATCCTGTCAGCTGCTCCCGAAGCAACCTGTGCTATCTGGGAAGGGAAGAGCCTGAGCCAGATGATTTGGGCCAGGCCCAGGAGTCACATCATAAAAGGATTAGATCTTCCCCACAATATCAAGGACTGTGTTTCTGACATCAATTATTTGCTAAATAACCCCAAGAAGTTCCTAACAAGTAAAAGTAATAATAATTATTGTGCTACAGTCTCTGGCTAGGCTGGTCCACAGCTACTTCCTCCTGGTGCCCAACTCCCCATCATTAATGTAGAGGAAATCTCAGTCTCTCGTTTACTTTTTACACTTCACCTGGCACAATCTACGTCTGTCTTATTCTTTGTTATCTCCATCAATTAGCACAATGCCTGGTGCTTGGAAGACATTGATTAAATATTGGTGAATGAATGAGTACACAAATGAATAAAAGTGCAAACGACTGAAAGACTTACCAGCTGAACACAGACTGCCTGCCCCATGCACTTACCCACAAGATAAAATGGTATAACTTGCTTCTCCTCTACATTGATGCCATAGGAAAAAGTCAGTCCTTTGACTTGTACTATGCACCCCGCCCCCAACCCGGACTATTTCTACACTGACATTACCAAGAAATAGGGTAAGTAAGGCTTTTACTTTTGTCAGAAGAGATACTAATAGCGTTCAAATCATTTTGACATTTAAGTTAGAGAATGCAAGTAAAACACTAAATGCTATGTCTGGCACATAATAAGAGTTCTGTAAACAGTCACTATTTGGCTGTTGGCCACAATGGTAGAGGCTCACGGCCACGACAATGAGCCTCTCCTAACATCTGAGTGAGAAATATCATTTGGCCCGTGGTAGGAAAGGCAGAACATTTTAGGAGCTCCTTGCTTTACCCGCATTCTGTGAGGTAGGCATCCACTCCATAAGGACAAGTGGAAGAGGAAAACTGAAAACGCTGCCTGCTACTTGTGTAGCCACTGGTCAATTATAAGATATTAAAATTAAAAAGGGCCTTAATGATACTAAGTCTAGCCTCCCATTTCATGTTTGAATCCTCTCAACAACATCCTCAGCAAAGGGTGCTCAGTTCCCATAGACACTGGTGAGAAGCTTATTCCCAAATATATTCAGGAGACAGGTCCACAGGGAAGAAGAATGTAAAGTTGCCTGTATTATATCCTGTTTTTTAAAAAAGCACAGTATATTCGACAATATGAAATTCTACACTCATGTCACAATGCATAAACTGCCATGGAGGGCTTCTGTTAGACTTCTGAAATAATCTAATTCTCATTTTGATTCTAGTAATAGGAGATGTAATGAAAATGTCAAAAGAGGTTACTAAACGATTTAGGCACATTTTCAATTCCTGTGTTGCATTTTTAATAGTTACATTAAAAAGTGAATACTGTAGGGACTCTCTCGCTCGGGGACAATGAGGTGTACTGGAGATATAGCTTTGATATAAGTAAAGGCTTTAAAGAGACAGCTATTTAATTATGCATTAATATAAATGCTGAATAGGAGATGTTCCAGAATGAAGGGAGTCCCTATTACAGATTATATCCTACCTATCCTATTAATGTTTAGTTCCTATTACTGGTTGTAAGGCTCACCAAGATTGGACAGACCAGGAAAATCTAATTAAATCAGCTGGTTTCTTGGGAGATGGGAGGTAAGAAAGAAATTGATGCCTGCATAGGAAAAAACAGTCATTGAGGTAAAATGAACCAGAGGTTTCTAGCGAAGGATTGTGTTGTTTTATCACTTGATGTGTCAAAAACACTGGAGTTAGAACTAACACCCTTACCCACAAATACTACCACTAGGTACAAAAGGGGTTTGAAAATGCTAGTAGCATGGTACTAGTTAGTCTAATTAAAAGAAAGATACAAATCCCTGAGACCTCAAAGGACTCTCGCCAGAAGTGCATGCTAACTTCTCTATAAATTGCAAAACCTAAAATAGATTCCACACAGGGCTGTTTTATGCATTGTAGTCTAGAAGGCCACAGTGCCCATTGTACTGTGTTCTTCTTTCCTACCACCATCATATTTATACAGATAAAATTTAGATTAAATATCTAAGTAGCCTTGAAAACACGAAGAAACAGAGGAGTGGAATTTACATTGTTCATGATGGAGGCAAAAACTTTGGACATGGTCCCCACGGGTGTTTCCTTTTCTTCCTAGTTCAGGCAGGTATGCCCTTGACTCAGAGATTATATGGTAAATGGAAATCAGAAGTTGTTAAAGACAATAGGTTTTTCCTTTCATTCTTAGATTCTAAAGTCTTTGAAGAAAGAGCCTAAGTATCTGTAAAGGAATACACCTTTAAAGTACACAGTCAAGAGGAGTTACAGACTTTCAGGAAAGCTAAAAGGTAGTGAAGAGACAATGTTCCCTGAGATTAAAAAGCAGTAGGTCAGGAACTGGGAGGAAGTGGTGATTTAGAAGCCATTTTGCTGAGAGATGAACAAAATGGCCTCGTGATTAGAGACACTTCATCTATTTTCTAAACACCGCTGGACTCCTGAATTTAGTGTGAAAACAGAAAAGAGAATAATTAAAATTTTTCAAGATTAAAATTTTTTATTAATTTGGTGAGATCATAGGAAGAGTCAATTTTACCTCTGATTTAGATAAAGGTAGGAAGAGTTGTACTCCTGAGTTGGCAGGCTGGGATTCACATGAGCTACAACCCTGAGATCAGGACCTGAGCTGAAACCAAGAGAGACTCTTGTCTCTCTCTGTCAATAAATAAATAATTTAAAAAAAGATTTTATTTATTTATTTGACAGAGGGAGAGACAGGGAGAGAGGGAACACAAGCAGGGGGAGTGTGAGAGGGAGAAGGAGGGAGCCTGATGTGGGGTCCCTCAGCAGGGAGCCTGATGTGGGGTTCCATTCCAGGACCCTGGGATCACGAACTGGGCCGAAGGCAGACACTTAACGACTGAGCCACCCAGGTGTCCCGAGCTCAGTAATTCTTATACCTTTCATTTCTGAACAGAAGCTGAAGTTCTTTGGAACATCCTTATATCTAAGTCTCTCCATTATTCTCTCATCATTGAGATGTACTTGAGATCCATTCCCTCCTAAATTCATTCTTCAAAGAGTATAGATAGATAATTTGATAAAATCTTTCTGAAGCGTTATTTGTATTCAATATTTGGATTTCAACAAGATGCTTCAATGCCATAATTTAATGGAAGAATTCAGCAAGGTAATCTCAAGCTCTATAAAAGGAATTCATGAGACATGGCAGGGGGCAGACAGGTAGGGATGTGTGTGATCACATGGATAAATCCCAGGACTGGGGGTTGAGTTGTCTGGGATCTAGTGTTATTGTTTTTTCTGGGTCACAATTGCCTCATCTAAAGAAAAAAAAGTGAAGGCAATACTTTCTACTTTTCTAATATCTATTATTCAATAATTCTATTTTGCTGCCCATACCTAAGGTGTCTATTTGATGTCTATCTTCCTTTTACACACACACACACACACACACACACACACACACACACTTTCTCTTTCTCAGTTTATCTGCCATCAGTATTTTTATTTCCAATTAAATAAGGACAAATATATCCATGTACTGAAATACATGAATATTCAAATAAAATAAAATAAATAAAGTTTCAGTACTCATTAAGGACTGTCTTTCTATGCTTAGATGTCAAGAGATCAAAATACTGAACTAGTAACTATATAGTTGTCAAAATTATGATTTATTTCCGAAATTTTTGTATTAAGAACACTATTTTCACAATTTTTTCAAATCAATTAAATAAATCTACCACAGTCCTAAGGAATGGTTTTGCAAATAGACATAACCTTATAGGCAAAGTAGAGTAGAGTGCAAATGTGCTTAATAAGAAAAAACAACCCCTTGGCCCAGACTGTGATTAACAGGTCATTAGCCAAAGTGGTGAGAACACTTATTTTATTTTGTATTTATTTATTTTATTTATCTTTTTATTTATTTTTATTTTTTATTTTTTATTGTTATGTTAATCGCCATACATTACATCATTAGTTTTTGATGTAGTGTTCCATGATTCATTGTTTGTATATAACACCCAGTGCTCCATGCAGAGCGTGCCCTCTTTAATACCCATCACCAGGCTAACCCATCCTCCCACCCCCCTCCCCTCTAGAACCCTCAGTTTGTTTTTCAGAGTCCATCGTCTTTCATGGTTCGTCTCCCCCTCCAATCTCCCCCCCTTCATATTTATCTTTTTAAAAGTTTATCTATGTATTTGGTGGAGGAGGGGCAGAGGGAGAGAGAGAGAAAGTCTCAAGCAGACACTGTGCTGAGTATAGAGCCCGAAATGGGGCTTGAACCCATAGTCCTGAGATCAGGACCTGAGCTGAAACCAAGAGTCCATGCTCAACTGACTGTGCCACCCAGGTGCACCAAAAATACTTATTTTAAAACAACACAGTGAAAGGTGTCATTAGGCAAAAGTGTAAAGTTGGTAAAATCTGTCCTTGGTGTCCTCTTTCTTATTCACCTTTCAGCGCAGCTGATTTAATCATCTTGGTCTAGATTGCCCTCACACTTATTGCACATGATACATCTTTTGGGCAACTCTTATTTGCCTGTCATCATGCCACCTAGGAGATGGTTAGCATGGTGACACTTCTGACTTGGGAGAGGGAACTGAACATGGGCATCTCAGTCCCATTCTGTCCATCTTTAAGAGAAGCATCATTGCACAGGTAGGTGTCTACTGCTGTGTCTGTTTCTACTTGAGAAACACACTTTGGTCAGGCAGCCTAAGTTCTAACGGCTGGAGATATTTTTCACTAGGCCCCTCTTATCAGACTTCAAAGACAAGATAGAATGATGACGCTTCTCACTCTTTAGGTAGTGTTTGCTTACTTTATGGACCCAAACATTCCCTCAGGTGAATCACACCAATGTCTAGACTAGAGGAGTGAGGTGCAGGTAATAACTGGGAACCAATTGGCTCTAGATTTTAGTCATGTTCTCCATTCCAGCACTTCCAGAAACACAGCTGATATTTAGAGGTACGCTATTCTGTTTATTTTTCAACTAGTTCTCAACTGTAGGGGATGGAGGCAAGGTAGGAGAGAGGGTACTTGATTAAATATCAACCTTAAACACTAACATGGTCAACAATCCATTATCAGCTCACAAATATTTTAGCTGATAACAATTTTAAGTGTGTTTTCTAAATGATAACCATTTCAAGTCCATAGTGGTGGTGATATATTTTTATTATTAATTAATATAAGAAATTTCATGTATTGACTTCTACATATAATAATTCTAATTTTTAAAACAACCTTATAAGATGGGAATTATTGTCTCTACAGAAAAGCAGAATCAGATAACTATAATTAGGTAATAATTAACTGAGGCAGAATTTTATTTTTTATTTTTTTTATTTTTTTTTTAAAGATTTTATTTATTTATTTAACAGAGAGAGAGACAGCGAGAGAGGAAACACAAGAGGGGGGAGTGGGAGAAGGAGAAGCAGGCTCTCTGCGGAGCAGGGAGTCCGATGTGGGGCTCGATCCCAGGACACCGGGATCATGACCTGAGCTGAAGGCAGACGCTTAACGACTGAGCCACCCAGGCGCCCCGAGGCAGAATTTTAAACAAAATACATATTTCAAAAGTTCACTCTTTCCTGAACATCACATTGGTATTAGGAGAGATAAACTATATATACAAACAATAATTTAATCTAGAAATTTAAATTCACATTTAAAAGAAAGGCAAATGCTATACTAACTTGACTTCTGATATAAATCAGGAATACCACAATTTATGATTAAATATTTCTACGGTTATTTAATGTCCATTTCTTCAAATGAACTGTGTGTTCAGTATAGACAAGAATCATTTCTGGTTTCCTCACCATTGTATCCTTAGCTCTCAATTCAGGGCCTGGCTCATATTATATAATCAATGTTTGTTGAAACTTAAAAAAAAAAAAAAAAAAAAAAAAAACAGATAGTTAGTTAGCCCCATTCCCCGTATTAGCTACTGCATTCTTTTCCATTGAGAAAGATCCTGTGAATGGACCAATCAAAATTTATCTTTCCAGAATCTGTTTTGGATCTAGGGAGAAAGAGTGATTTGCTTGGACTTGAGACTCTGAGCAGAAAGACAGAAATGGAGAAAAAAAATTTAGAATTAACTTGAATGTGCTCCTCCCTTTTTGTTGTTATTAATTTTTTTCTCCACACCATTCCCTAATGCCTTTGCATGACCCATGTCCCAGTATTCCCAGACTGCTGTGTATTTTCAGAATATGGCCACATGAGCAGACGTTGGTAGCTACTTAATTTGTCTTATGCTTGGAATGTTTAGCTCATCATTCTCAACTGTCAAAATACGGTCTTTCCTCAAAGTGTAGCAATTATATGAAGAATTCAGCTGCTCTTCCCAGTCAGAGATAATTCTTCCTCTGATCACCCATCAAACATCTTTAAATCCATATTATGGTATTTGTCACAAACTATAGCATTAGAGTTCGCTTTATACACCCCTCTCCCTAACAGAACTCAATGCTGCTTTTTCCCAGGAGCTGTATTCCCTCAGTTCCTGGCACTGTACCTTGGGCAAAGAACATAGTCAATTAATGCTTATTAAACTGAGCTCTACATCTTTATTTATAGTGTGGAGATAATGACTAACTTATAAATAGTGGGATGCTTTCATAATGCCAGAATCACAAAGCACTGTCAATAGTTGAAATGACAACTTGCTCAATCATTAGCTTGTTTGTTTTGTCAGTTGTTTTTAAAAATATGTGTTCTAGCAGTTATTGTGGAAAAGAAATAACAATGTAGAATGCTTCAAGAATAGGTTGCCATCAAGGATGCAGATCGGATGACTACTTATAAAATTGTACCTAATCTTCTATGTTAAGTATTAGGAAGAGAATTTTAAATTATCGGAATTTTGACTAAAGAGGTAACATACATCTTGTAAGCGTCATAATACATTCACCCTCTACTATTTTAGCAAGCATCTTTTCAATAAATTTATTTAAGACTAAATAAAACAGGGTATGTTTCTGTTGTTTGCAAACCAAAGTGGCCTAACAAGCCGTAATCACTGAGACTCTTCAGTGGCACAGTCAGTTAAGCATCTGCCATCCACTCAGGTCATGATCGCAGGGTCCTGGGATCGAGTCCAGCATTGGGCTCCCTGCTCAGCGGGGAGCCTGCTTCTCCCTCTGCCCGCCGCTCCCCCTGCTTGTGCTCTCTCTCTCTCTCTAATAAATAAATAAATCTTAAAAAAAAGTACATAGTTCCTTTTCTTTGGGTCTTTATTTCCTTATGAAGGTTCCCATGTCGAGTAATCTATAAATCTGCAATTTTCTATTAATCTGTTTTTGTCTTTGGCAGTTTGATTTCAGACCCGGCCAGAAACCCTAAGAGGGTTGAAGAAAACTTTTTTCTTCCCTACAAACTCATCACATCTCCTTTGCCCCAACCCCTCCCAAACTCACTCCCTCTCCTGCATTTTTGATCTCAGCAGCACCACCACCCACCCAACTGCCAAAGCCAGAAGTGAGAGAATCATCCTTGACATGGTCCTCTCCCCAACCCTCACAGCCAATCACCCAAATCTTGACAAGTTTAACTTCTGAAGGTCTCTCAAAGCTGTTCTCTTCTCCTGCTCAAAGCTATCATGTTCTGCCCAGATCACAGCAACAGCTTTCTAACTGGTCTTCCCAAGAAGGTCCTATGACTGTTCTTAGTACATTCTCCACATCTCTGCTCATCAATTATCTTTCATGCTGTATGATGAAGGGGAAAGTACATATAAAGCACTTCTGCATACCAAAGTACATTGGTTTTCTCAAGGAAAAGCACACATGCAATTGTTGGAGTTGCAAACTAACGTAGCCACCTTTCAGGGATAACATTTTTATTTGAAAGAACTGATTAATTATGGGTACTCAAACCTGGATATTTAACAGACATATTTTTTTTGAAAATGAACCCATCACTCTATGGAGAACAATTGATGGTACTTTTTTCGTCAGTGACATTTTTTCAAAATTTTGCCAAAATTTGAAATTTGGTGTAAAAATTATAATTTTGGAGCACTTGTATCAAGGAATGTGAATTTGACAGCTTTCTGATACTAAAGCTATTTCTGATGAGATTGGTGTGATAGTAACAAATGTTTTTTGTTGTTGTTGTTATCATATAATACAATGTGTCAACATTTGCAAGATATGTAATCTTCCTCAAATGACCAATGCATGATAGTCCAAGATCTGTTCAAAATTTAGATGAAACAATAGATTTAATAACACAAAGTATGACAAATTATTTCTTTCATATGTTTTCAGATTTCAAACTTCAACTTAAATTTAAGAAACTACCACATGTTGAGCTTAGTATAGCAATAGACTACCCACATTTGATCTATAAAAGCTAGAAACATATTTTTCTTTTTTAAACTATATATTATGAAAGGCTGGATTTCTTCACATTTTTCAACCAAAATTTCACAACAGACTGAATGCAGAAGCAGTTATGAGAATCCAGATGTTTTCTCTTAAGTTAGGTGTTAAAGATTTTAGATAATTGTAAAGCAAAGATGCTCTTAATGTTAATTATTCTTTGTTTTGGAAAATAGAATTTTTACATTTAGAAAATGTTATTTATATTAACATACATCGTAATTGTTAATTTTATTTTGAAATGAGTTAATATGTAAATAATTTAAAGCCTCTCAGTTTTCATTTTTAATATGATAAATATTGGTGGATATTGTCCACATTAAAAACAGTACTTTGGTGCTCTCAATTACTTTTGAGAACATAAAGAAAGCCTAAGAAAACCAGAAATTTCAAAACTATTTTCTTATGCATAACATACAATGCAGTGCTGAGCAAAAACTTTTTATTAATTCATTAATTGATTGTGATAATAACAGTTTAATTTTTTTCTGAGATTGAAGTCCAAATAATGATTTAGTTATATGGAAATGAGTTTTTCTAAATTTTATTTTCCAGTTTTAAAGATAAAATAGTGTTTATGGAAACTTTTTCTACATTTTATTTTCCGATATCAAAGATATGCACCTTTATTATTTTAAATATTTATTTATTTATTTTACAGAGAGAGAGCAAGTGGAGAGAGGAGCAGAGGGAGAAGGAGAGAGAGAATATCAAGCAGACTCCCTGCTGAGCATGGGGCTCCATTAACGGCTCCATCCCAAGACCCTGAGATCATGACCTGAGCCGAAACCAGGAGTCTGATACTCAAAGGACTGAGCCACCCACACACCCCAAAAGGTATGCCCCTTTAATCCACAAATTCTACCTCTAGGAATTTGTCTTAAAGAATAATAGAACAAATGTATAAAAGATGTATAATAGAAAGTCTTCACTTCAGTGTTTTATAGTGACAAAAATGTGGAAAGAAATAAATATCGATGAATAATGAATTATTTAAATAAAATATGGTACCTCCATATGAAGGTCGATTAGAGTCACCCAAAGAATAATATAATTGTAGGTATATTGAAACGTGTGTATTTATGACATATAAACTGAAAAACCAGTATCAAAATCATGTAAAATCAAGATAGTTTGTAAATATATGATTTTCCTGCTCTTTCACCTCCCACTCCAAGGCTTAGCAATAATAGGAAAATTGTAAAAATAGAAATTTAAAAAGATATCACTGAACTCAAAGAGAAGAAAAATATTTTCATATACCAAAACATAAATCTCAAGTAGTGAGCAAGCCTGAAGCTCTGGGTTTACTGGGTCCTAGTTCATGTTGAGGTAAAGGAAATGAGAGTGTCCCATGCTAGATAAGAGGACCAAAGCAAGGCTTAGTGCTTGAAACTAGGATCTGTGTGGGTTCTTCCACCAAAAAAAAGAGAGAGAGAGAGAGAGAGAGAGACATCTTCCTGAAGCTGCCTAGAGTTTCAAGTTAAATGAAGCTGCATGTCTGGAGGGGCAGAAGAACAGAAATGATAAAGTTGAGAAAATTGAACTAATCCTGATGCTAGGTGACTGGGCTCTCTGCTGTCATCCCTGAGAAGATATATAAAAACTGGTTTTTGGATGACAATTCGGGAAGGTGTAAACTGTAGAACTGCCATGTAGGGCTGAATCCAGAGAGAAAGGGAGAGTAGAGAAAATGCAGAGCGGGGGGCAGGAGGAGGGCTGTGGGAAAGGAAGATGAGAGGGGAGGAGAAGGCAGAGACAGAGATAGAAGAGAGAGATAGAGAATATGTCCCAATCAGAATGAGTCACTAAATGAAAATAAATAAATGCAAAATTAATAAAACTATGTTGAGAAAGTCAATAATAACTGAAAGATAAAGTCATAGCAGATGAATAAAAATTATTTAAGAATCAGAAATAGAAGAAATAATTATGTTTAGAAGAATAGAAGGAATCAGAAATACAAAATGCATACATTTGAGATTCTACAAGAAATAAGTACTAAGAAACTAGTAGTTTTATAATCTTACTTTGGTTATGTAAATATATAGAATAACCTGGTTCTTAATTTTGTATTATCTAATAAATTGGCATAGTCTATCTTCTATAATTGTTCTTCTTGGTATATACCCAATGTATTCAAGAGAAAATTTCGCACATACATACCATATACAGAATGATCTATAGTATTATTTTTTAAACACACATACTCCAAACAACAACAATAACAAGACAGATAAAAGAAACTATCCAAGGAGAACAGTTAAATGGTAGCATACTTATACAATGGAACACAGTTAAAGTTAAATTAAATGTAATAGATATTACATGCACTACAAGAAATAAAATCTCAAAACAAAATGGTAAAAGACAAAAAAGAAGTTGCATAATGATGCTTATAATACGAAAGCACTGGTGTAGAACATAAAAAATATCCAATTGTCACTACACCATTTAGAGATATGTAGTAAACATAAACAAGACAGACACCGTCTTTAGAATAATGATTAATACTGGGAAGGAAAGGAGAGAAAAAAAACAGGAATGGTAATAAACAGAAGCTTCAGTTATATCTGTTTGATTTCATTGTTCAAAAAAATTCGAAGGGCAAAATGCTATCATTTTTGCTTTGCATGTCTTTCTGTGTATGTCAAATATTTCACCATAAGATTTAAAAATGATGTTTAATGTAATTCCATTTTAGGATAGTTCAGAGATAAATATTGTTTATCTTTATTTGCCATTATTTCTATAAGGCACATATATTAATTGACTAATAAAAGTAATAAAAAAAGGAAATGTAATTGTTTAAAGATATTATAGTCAGAGGCATATTGAAGTTGCCAGCAACCTGACATGTATGGTGAAATAATAAAGATAAATAACCTTTACATTCATTGCAATGATTATTTTTTGGATGAAAGTATGTTAGTAGAATTGTACTAATTTTTCCCAACTAATCAATATTTGTCAGGAATGTTTTTAAGCTTGTAAAGGAAATTTTTTAAAATTAATACATAAACTCTGAACAAATACCTTGAATACTAGTAATTGAAAAATATATGTAATATCTTTAAAGTGTCAAAATTATATTCTTTAAAATTTTTTCCCTCAAAGTGAATGGTAGGAACAGCATAATTTCTGTTGTGACATGAATACATTATTCATTTTATACAAATTTTCTTTATGCCACATTTTGCTAAAACACGCAAAGTCCATTTAGGAGCAATAATTTTACTCATCAATTGTAAACATTAACTAATGGCTAAGTTGTCACTTTAAAGATTGCTTTAGGATTACAAATATAAACAAAAGTGTAATTTCTTAAATTTATAATCAGTTTTCCTGCCTCAAAGATTAATATAATGCTATGACATATACATTTTATTAACAGAAGAACTTTATGTGTGTTCAGAAAATCATCTTTCCTTTGATTTTATAAAAAAAATTATAGCAACCACTCTCCATCTTCCCGTATTCAGTAGCCAGTCATAGTCTGGCTTTAAAGGGCTAGCCAAAACAAATGGTCAAAATGATTTCTAGTATCTGCTTACATCCTATATAAATCCTGAAAACTTGCTTGGAAAAGATTGATAGATTGATAGGAAGTATGGGTAACACCTTGGTTAAGCTCATTTATTAGGTCCACAGTACTATTTGGCTATGTGGTGAAACAACATGCTAAACTCAAAAAAAGTAATACCATTCACCATCTGAGTTAACTCATCAGTATTGTGTTTACACTTGTCATTGACTAGGAAAGGCTCTTCGCGTCTTAAGAATAAATAAATACATAACATAAAAAAACATAAGCAAAAGAAACTGATTGAGATGGTGACTTAGGTTGGGCTTCCTGGCAACAGACTTTGAGATAGGGTCTTGTGTGTCGGTTTATCTAGCAGTACTGGGGAGATTTCCCCATGTGAAGTTCACGGGACAGGATAGAGCAGATGGAAAGGCCGATTCGCAATGGGATTGCAAGTGAGAACTCATCTGACTGCACATGGAGCTCTGAAGCAAAAATGGCCCATCATTTGCTCCCAGTTGAAATACATGGTAGAGCCTTTTATATCCTTGCAGCAGCCTGGGAGGGACCATGAGCCCTCCTCTAGGAAGGACCGAGCTTGAAGTCAGGTAATGTCCTGATATTGAGGGCAAACATCAAGGAGGGCCAGCCCTGTGAACTGGCAGCAGTCACAGGATTATGACCCTAGCAGCCTAGACAAGAAAATAGAAATGGAGCACCATGTACCTGTTACAATGGTACCCATTACAGGTATCCACGAAGCAAAGTCTATCTGGACTTATTAATTTATAATACACATATGCCTTCTTCTATATATGTTGGAGATATCTGAAATAAAACTCACATTTTTCACATAATACCTGAAAAAAAAAAGGTCATAATAAATAGAGACAAGGGGCACTTGGGTGGCTCAGTCGGTCAAGTGGCTGCCTTTGGCTCAGATCATGATCCCAGGGTCCTGGGATCAAGTCCCACATCGGGCTCCCTGCTCAGTGGGGAGCCTGCTTCTCCCTCTCCCACTCCCCCTGCTTGTGTTCCCTCTCTCTCTCTCCCTCTGCCCCTCCCCCTGCTCATGCTCTCTCTCTCAAATAAATAAAATCTTTATATATATATATGTGTAATATATACATGTATATGTATAATGTATATATAGACAAGTAGCCAGCAGGACAGGTGAGAGCTAAATCACAAAATATGAAGATTTTCTCTGAAACTTAAAATTAAATTTAAGTTTGAAATTTGTGGCTGCCAGGGCAAGAGGCAAGCTGAAATAACATGTCTTCTTGTCACCTAAAAGGAAAAGAATTAGCTTTCACTGGAAAAAAAAATACATTTTCTAGTTTTTAGCCTTAGAAATAATTTATCATACATAAAAAAACCTGAATAAGAAGGTATTTAATACCTGCAGAAAATGTGGGAAGGGTCATCATTCAGCTATTACCTATATTGGTAAAATTGGAAATCTGTTGAGAAAATGAATGGCAACAAATCAATGCTAAGGAGAAGCAGAGCCAAGTGCATTGTTTCCTAGTGCTGTAACTTGAACCCACCTAAAGAAATGAATTGGTACTATGTCTTTTAGATCCATATTGATGAGAAGCATTTGCCTCAACAGTGTTTTGCCTGGAGCTAAGTAATAGCCAGTGCAAGATTGAGCTCTGGGGCTAATACCTGGCACATGCACATCTATGTTGATGATTGAAAAGATACCAGATGGTCTGGCAGCAAGTTTGCATTCTGTTATGGAAATTAAGGGGTTGAATTTTATTCTTGCCCACTTGGAGGATCATCTTTTGTCCACATGGAGGTGAACAGTAGGGGACCTACAGATAGAATCAATTTTTAAAAAACACTTTTAATCCCCATTGACTGAAGATATTTCTTTATTTTATCTGAAAAGTCATCTCAGCTAGACTGATGCTGACTGCCCAGTATTCTAACTTGAGAAGAATTTTAAGGGAGCATCTCTATTCTGTGGCAAAAATGGTCGTGACTTATCAGCGAAATTTGCCATGGACAAGGGAGCAAGCAGGCTATTCGTCTGCCAACCAGGATTTAGCCTTAGAGAGATCTGCACCATGCAGCTTGGGAAGGCTCCAGCTGAGATCATTTTTGGAAGAGGTGAAATCTCAATTGACTTCTCTAGAACATATGATTGGGAGTAGCATTGCCTCATTTTGAGCTCATGAGCTGTAAAAGGTACTTCTAAAGAACTCTTGACGGATTTATTTACTGTGGCTCATGTAAAGGTAGACTATGCCAAATGCAAATTTAGCTTTAGCCTAGCTGCTATGGCACTGAGAGTCTCTAGGAGTCACATCCAACTTGTTTGACTGCTGAAGAAGCATTTTGATTCCCGATAGTGCAATCGATGTCATTGGGAAAGAAGAAAATCTCTGCCTTTCCTTCTTCTAATGGCAGGAAGTTAGAGTACATGGCTTCCATCAAATTACTTTTTTTTTTTAAGATTTTATTTATTTATTTGAGAGAGAGAGAGGGCATACACACACAAGAGAGCATGAGCAGGAGGTAGGGGCAGAAAGAGACAGGGAAGCAGACTCTCTGCTTAGCAGGGAGCCTGATATGGGACTGACGATCCCAGGGTCCTGGGATCACAACCCAAGCCAAAGCATGCCCAGCTGCTGAGCCACCCAGGTGCCCCCCATCAGATTACTTTTAAAAAGACATTCAGGTAGGGGTGACTGGGTGGCTCAGTTGGTTAAGCGACTGCCCTCAGCTCAGGTCATGATCCCAGGGTCCTGGGATCGAATCCCACATCGGGCTCCTTGCTCTGCGGGAAGCCTGCTTCTCCCTCTCCCACTCCCCCTGCTTGTGTTCCCTCTCTCTCTCGCTGTGTCTCTCTCTGTCAAATAAATAAATAAAATCTTTAAAAAAAAAAAAAAAAGACGTTCAGGTATATGTGCCTATGTACTAGGAGAATTATGTATATTCTCATTTCATCCCATTTATTGTAAGCATTTCATTTTCTTGGTGAGAACTTTTCTAAATACCCCCTGCTGCATTTAAAATAGTAACTCCCCATCGCTACCACTCTGGCTTCCATATTCAGTTCCCTACTTAATTTTTCCAAATAGCGCCAATCACCATTTTTAATACACCATATAATTTACGTATATATTTTGTGTGGTGGTTTTTCTCTCCCCATGATAATGTACGCTCCATAATGGCAGGGATTTCAGCCTGTTATGTTCCGTGGTACATAATACAGTAGGGAGACAAATAAATGTTTGCTGACTAAATTATTGAGTATGCCCAACAGTGGATGGTGACTGCCCATTCTGAGTTTATAATTATATTGATCTATATTGACTTAAGAATCAAAAAGATTTGAATTCATGTGGGAATCACGTGGTTTGACCAGTACGTAGTTCCTATCAATCTGGAATGTGAGGAGGCTAGTAGGGCACAGAAACTGTGTTTTATTTTTATTTTTTTTCTCCTTCTGGCCCTCCCTCCCCCATGCTTGCTCTCTCTCTCTCAAATAAATAAATAAAATCTTAAAAAAAAAAATAAAACAGAACCTGTGTTTTAACCACTATAAACCACATGGTCTCACAAACTGGCAGTCTTTGTTAAAATAGAAGATTGAGGTCCTTGCAGTGATTTACATTGTCATTCCTATCATCATGTTTCTAGCTCTACAAATAAATTGATTGATTGATGTGATATTTGCTAAAGTGGCCCAGAGTCCACCTACCTCAGAATCACCTGAGGATTAGGGGTTCCCAAGGTCCATCCTACATCTACCAAATCAAAACACATGTGGGTGGGGGCACCTGGGTGGCTCAGTTGGTTAAGCGTCGGCCTTCAGCTCAGGTCATGATCCCAGCATCCTGAGATGGAGCCTCATATCAGGCTCCCTGCTTAGCAGGGAGTCTTCCTCTCCCTCTGCCTATCCCCCTGGGTTCATTCTCTCTCTCTCTCTTTCTCTCCCTCTCAAATAAATAAATAAAATCTTAAAAAAAAAAACACATGTGGGTGGTTTGATATAAAGGTCAAACCCAAAAAATCTAAGTAATAATAGATATATGCACCTTTATTCCTTTATTCAGTAAATATTAATTGAGTGCCTACTATGTGCATTCATATTAGGTAAACATAAAGAAAAGCTGTGGGATGATGAATACAGAGCTCCAGATGTTACATCTGTTGGGAATGCCATATGGTGGACCACAAAGTGGCTTCAAAGTAATGAACTCTATCTCAAGCAGGGTATAAATAGGTATTTGTTTGATTTTTGTAAAATCATTTATAGTTAAATGTAAAATATATATATACACATATAGATGAATAAATAAATTTCCAGGTAATTTTTATGCAGACTTCTGTTCTGGTCAACGCAGAGAATTTTCTCTTAGAGGAAAAACGTGTTTGGCTTGCCCTTAAATAGGAAGTTAAGAAAAAAATTCTTACATTTTATCTCTGTTTCAATAATTAGCATACTCATTTGGCAAATACACACATTTATGTAGGCAATGCCAATCTAAAAACATATTATCTTTCCCTTAAAATGGATAGCCCTGGATAATATCTATGAAAGTTTATTCATTCATTAAGCAATATTAATAAACTGCTACTATATTCCAGACGTTAAGGCAATAAGAGCAGTATTAATAAGACAGACAAGTCTTTGAGATAACTTTTAAGTCATATTTATAGACAATGCTTGGAGGCAAATGAATTATTTATTAAAAAAACACACAGAGGATCATGTCTCAATGAATGTATAGGTTGCATATATTACTGTGCAGGCATTATTCTGTAGAATAAAAGTAGCTTATTTCCTGAAATTATATTTCTTATGTAATTTTATTTGCACAGTCCTATTTCTCCCATGATATCTTACAAGTTATATTTTTAGAAGCCACTTGAATACTCTTTTTTTTTTTTTTTTTTAAGATTTTATTTATCTCTTTGACAGAGAGAGACAGCGAGAGAGGGAACACAAGCAGGAGGAGTGGGAGAGGGGGAAGCAGGCTTCCCGCCTAGCAGGGAGTCCGATGCGGGGCTCAATCCCAGGACATTGGGGTCATGACCTGAGCCAAAGGCAGACGCTTAACCAACCGAGCCACCCAGGTGCCCCAAACTTCAGTCCTCTTTGAAGTGAGACTGTACCTCAAGTAAAATACAGTTTCTTTTTCAGAGAATCATCATAGCATAAGACAAGAAACCAAGGAGATCTTTATTTCAAATAAACACATACTATATTCATTGAAATGGATGATGTGCTCCGCGGAACATCATTTTATGGCAACATTTGTCTTGTTGCTGCCAAATGCAAACAACCAGGAGAAACAGCAATGATATACAAGGCCTATAGCAAGTAGATTTGGAACTTCTTATGTCAATGCATTTAAAGTCTTAACTAGACTTGGTATTAAAAATGTCTAAGCATTATCTTTAGAAAGAATCAATACCTCCGTAAAATATGTGGCAATGCATCTAAATAAATAAAGGGAAAAGAAAGGAGAGAAGGATAAAGTATGTAAAAATTCATTAAAATAATTTTACTTAAGTATAAACTTTTATGGAATTGGATAGGAAACATGTCCATCCTCAAACCTGTCACAATCAAGACCACGTACTATGAATCATTTATGAGGTGTTTGGGTTGTAGTGTTATTTATCATGGGATTTGTATGCTTTCTGTGTTCTCTGGCATTGAATTCTGCATGCTTTCATGTGTAGATAAACAATGAAGTCTGCATTTTCCACGTTCGATGTAGAATTCTGACGAGGCGTTTACTTACGCCCTGATTGCAAACACAATTGCTCACAACATTCAATAGTTACTAAAATCAATACACAGCATCCTTAAAATCTTTTTGGGGGTGGAGTCATTCACAGCAAAAACCAGATGAAGATGTTTAAATAACTTTTAAAAAGCTTTTTTGGGGGGAAATAAATGCATGTCTATGTCAGGTATATGTTAATGTATCTTTATTCATTAATTCTTTCAAAAAGTTCTAAGGCAGTTAAAAAAAGGAAAAAAATGCTAACATTTTTACTGATGCTTGGAATGAGAAGAACTCACTTTAAATGAGTAACTAGAGTTGATTTGTAAAAAAATTTAGGAATTTTGCATCATTTTAAAAGAAATATGGGGTACCTGGGTTGCTCAGTTGGTTAAGCGTCTGTCTTCAGCTCAGGTCATGATCCCAGGGTCCTGGGATCGAGCCCCACATCGGGCTCCCTGCTCAGCGTGGAGCCTGCTTCTCCCTCTCCCACTCCCCCTGCTTGTGTTCCCTCTTTCACTGTGTCTCTCTCTGTCAAATAAATAAAATCTTAAAAAAAAAAAAGAAATACTACTGATTATATTACTGATTTAAAAGAAACATACTGATTATATATGTATATATATGATATCCTAATCACTTTCACATACAGCTTCTCATCTGTCATCACAATAATTCTGTGTCATATTCTTCCTATATTCATTTTATATATAAGGAAACTAAAGCCAGTAACAGAAAGGTTACACAATTAGCTAATAAACTTTCATATTTAAACACAAAACTCTGTTCCCTAAAAGTAGTTAGATCTAGAAGGAAGATATTCAGAAAAGTCTAATATACAAATTATTGAAGGAAATTAATTTTCCCATAAAATGATTTAATTACTATAACTGATATCAAATTTCCAAATTCACCATTTGACATTTCCTAGAAGAGCAATATTATACAGCTTGTGGTTTTATATAATATCTGGCAAAATATGCCAGAGAGATCTCCACTTCAACGTTTTGTCCCTAGTAGTTACCTAGCACTCTAGAATGAGACTACAATCTTGTCAGATCAAAGGCAGAATAAAAAGAGAAAGCAATACTCTCTTTGGAGATATACGACATAAGTCAAAATCCCTAAAACTAGAGTGGGATCATATGGAGGACAACAAACCAATGTTAAGATAAATCATTCAAAAAAGCACCTCATTTTAAAATCATCTTTCCAAAGAGAGTCATTGGTCAAATCAGTCCAGGAAAATCTCAAACCTATTTGCAAAACATAAACTCTTAAGAGTCATCTACCCAGGTATTACCATTATTCTCCTGATTAGATGATACGCCTTAATAATCCTCTCACAATAAAAAATTTCAGCTTTTTATATATTATAAACATATTCCATAGTAGATGAAAATTATTATAGCTATTAAGCCCTTCAAAAGCATTATGCAAATTCTTCTTCAACTATAATAGTATTTCACACAGCCAGAAGCAATGAAAGAGGGGATCGTTTTATTTTAAGGAAAGAACACAACATTATTGTTATTCCTTTTTTACAAATAGATAAAAGCAAGATGTGAATGCCATTCTGTTTTGTAGTCAAGGCTAACAGGGTGATAGTCAGTGAGCACTCCATAGGGCTGTTCACTTGGCCTTATCACAAACCAGAAGTATGCCTAAGTGTCCGCTAATACTAATTCATTATCTAAGTTACTCTCACACTGTAAAAGCTCAGTCAGTGGAGCATATAATTCTTGATCTCGGGGTTTTGAGGTTGAGCCCCACATTGGGTGTAGAGATTACTTACAAATAAAATCTTTGAAAAAAATAAAATAAAAATAAAAAGGCAAGCATGTCCTTCTGTTCATTTAGGGCAATGCACTGAGGACAAGCATGTTCCAAAACAGAAGCCAATAAACCAGGGTTTGATTGGCAATGTTTGTTTCATAGAGTAATGGAATGATATACATTTATATATGCTAGCACTGCTTAATTTCCTAAAACATTCTGGTGTTTTTATGGGAATAAATCTTTTATAATTTGAAAAGAAAAAAAAAGCACACAAGTGAACTTTTTGTTCTCAACCACTACTTTCCTCTGACTTTTAATGTAATAATATACACTGCAAACACTTTTGATTTTTCATCTGAAATGACCAAATGTTCGGATGAATGTTTTACTATTTTTAGGACTATGAAATGTGTTTCTCTTCCATCTGAAATGTCATTACGATATTACTCTTTCTTAATATTTAGCTATAGGACCACTTACCTAAAAATGGATTTGTGATCTTTGAATAACAATTCAGAGTACACATTATTTCTATTAAAATATAAAATGGTTTCTGTACAGAAACATCCACTTACACATTTTTTTCTTTTTTTATACTCTCCTGTCTTCCTTCTTTATTCCAGATAACTTTATATCCTAGAATATGTTTGCTTGTCCTGGAGTATGTCATTCTGTTTCTATTTTCTTTTAATCTAGTCCCAACAGAGTTGTCTATCTGTTCCTGGAGTCCCCATTTCACAGAAGATTCTCTGAACACAGTAGGTCTACTCTGATAATAAAGCCTAATCAAAATATTGACTACACTTTGCAATTAAAAAGTTTCTTCCAGGGGCACCTGGGTGGCTCAGTCGTTAAGCGTCTGCCTTCGGCTTAGGTCATGATCCCAGGGTCTTGGGATCAAGCCCCGCATTGGGCTCCCTGCTCAGCCAGGAGCCTGCTTCTCCCTCTCCCACTCCCCCTGCTTGTATTCCCTCTCTAGCTGTCTCTCTCTCTGTGTGTCAAGTAAATAAATAAAATCTTAAAAAAAAAAAAAAGTTTCTTCCAGGAAATGGGAATCTTGAGGTCCTCCACTAAATCTTTCAAAAACTAGAAAAAAAATACAAGTATTCTTTTGTTTTAAAAAGGAGTAAACTCAACATTATTCAGGAATATTTACATAATTATTAATAAACAGAAAAATTAAATATTTTTCTATTATGTCTGTTGGGGCAGTGCAGAATGCTAACTGCATTCTCTGTTGAATGTCTTTAGACTGAGACCCATCCTGTGTTTGGGGGTCTTGTTTTGACAAGAAGAGATCATTTTAGAGTCCTTCACAGATCCTATCAAAATGCATATCTATTATTCCCTGTGGTCTGAAATAGGTTCAAAGAAGGTGTTTCATTAGTTTACAATTAGCAGACAGTTATGTCCCAACTGATGTAGGCAATAAGGAATGTTTTGTTTCATAATATGCCAGAGACTTTCACTTTTCAATTTACTCCTCCGACTTAGTTGGCCTTGAGTTTTCAGTGTAGGGATGGGCATCATCAGAGGGCTCACAGATGTTTTCAAGGACACAATTCCCTCTATATCTGTACCTTATGGCCCTCAGTTTTAGCCTCTTCCTGAGCCTTTTTCCTATTTTGGTGGCAAGATGGTTATAGCAGTTAGAGTTCTAGACACTCTGTGAACAAAGAAAGGCTGCCTCTTTCTTGAGTCCCTTTATCAGTGAATAGAATCCTGCCAAGGTCTACTCTGGAAAGTAAATTAATCCCCGAGAGAGGAATGAGACCACCATGACTTGTTCCAAGCCATTAGGTTACCTGATGCACAAAATCAGAACTCTGATTTTGACACTGAACAATTTTAGACGTTGAAACAAAATCAGGACTCTCCCAGGACGGAAAGTGGGGAACGCTATCAAGTAGGCAACCAACTGATGCTCTTGGCCAGTATGCCTATCCAAAAGATATTCACACTCTTCTAGACACACGCGTGCGCACACACACACAATCTAAAAATTGGTCTAGATGAGGACAAAGCAAAGAGCACCAAGGAAAGGAAAGACCCATAAGGCCCAGCAAAATGGCAATCTAGAAAGAAGGCACAGACCTTCCCAAGACATTTTCAAAAACTGCAGCCTGTAGTTTGGCATACCCTGGGAAAAGATTAATTGGCAATTTGATTCATTTTTGTACCATAGAAGAAATAATTTACCATTAACTACCTGGTGCTCTGAAGGAGTTAATTTTCATCACATGGATGAGCATTTTATTACCAGAGAGTATCTTACTCACTCTGCCTGATCATGGGAAGAGACTCAATTCAAGGAAATATTGAACAATTTGGAAAGAACATTAAACTGAATTCAACACTCTCTGTGCTCACCCATGTGATGCAAATTAGTTCATTGTATTCTTTCAGTCTGTTTCCAAGAAGTGCAAGAAATAGCAATACGTACTACCAATTTAATTACATAGTTAACCAGCAATATTTATTAAGCACCTACTATTTGCAGAGAACTAGCCTTGGAATGGTGATAGTCACAAAGGAAACAGATGATATTCATGCAGAGATAAGTCAATAAAAACCTATTAAACTCTGGCTTTCTTAGTCTGTAAAATTAAAACCAAAACCTTTGATAGGGTTCAGGGCAGACTTCCCCAAAATATGCCACTCTGCCATGTTATTTTTGAATTAAAGTTATTTTAGAAACAGCCAGCACAAGAAGGATACTCTGATGGTCCTTTGTCCCCCTGAAAGCAGGAAATAAATTCCCCATGCAAAGGATACTTTCCCTGCACCTTGTGGCTAGAGACAGGGAATTTAGGGCCAAGAAGGTTATATAAACAAAGTTTGTTACTTCTTCATTAATTTGCTATCCCAGGCCAAACCTCTTTGTCAGTTCTTCACAAATAATTGTTTCTTTGTTTAAGAGGTATAAAAGTTGACTGCTTTGGTCACTTTGGGGTGTCTCATATTTCTATAAGCTTCTGAATGTGTGAAATTAAAATTTGTTTTTCTTCTGTTCATGTGTCTTATGTCAATTTAATTATTAGGCTAGCCTAGAAAGGGAGAAGAGAAAAATATTTCCTTCCTATACCTTACATGTATTTATTTCACAGAAGAACTGGTAGATAGGGCATGCAATAAACAAAGAAGCAAATAGCCATTTTGCCATCACTTGCAAACCTTACCCAGTAGATTTTTTAAAGTTCTTTTTTTTTTTTTAACACTTTTAGCATCCTGCTTCACCCCAGCCTAGTTCACTCCTTTGAAAGCTGGATACTATGCATTTTTAAACTTACAATAAAGATGATAATTATCATTTGCATATATAATATAACATGCTTATTCTGTTTTTTTCATATAGTAACATCTTAAATGTTAAGATTTTTTAATAATATTTTGTTTTCAATTCTGTAAAAGAAGGAATAAGTAAATGAAGTGTAAAAAATATTGATATGGCAAAGCCTGTACACATTAAAGACATACTTTCTCTATAGATAAATGCATCAGACGCAGTATTGTAGGAAAACATTCAATATTTTAGGTGGAATACTATCAATTTCACTCCAATTTTATAAAAAATAATCAAATATCAATTTATGACCTATACGGAAAAAATATAATTTCCTTTGGTCAAGTCAAGTATCTTTGATTCAAATATTGCCACTGTTCGTCAACGAGAGGTGATAAATTCAGTGTGAAATGAAAATTTTGTTTACTTTTCAGGTTAGATGAACATAACAAAGCTAGTTTCATATAGCACCCTCCCATGCTGTAGGGTTGCTGACTGCTCTACAATAAGCCATTGCCTGATGCCATTAGACATTCCTGGGAATTGGCACAGACCCATTTGCATTCTACAGAGTAAAGCACTGAGGAAGAATTTATGGAGATTGAAATGTGAGCTAAATTGAGAGCATAATTCCAAGCAGATGATTTCAGTTAATTAAAACTAGTAGTACAGGTTCCATATAAATGGGTGCTGGTAATTTCCAGAATATATGAGGACATCTCCTGAACTATACATTTTATCACAGCCTAATAAGCTGTGATAAAAAGCTTTAACTACTATGAGGATTTATGGAACCAACTGTGTTTATCAGACTGATGTTCGTTCAGTCAACTTTGACATACTAAGAGAGCCCAGTTTGGTTTACCCACACTCTTACTTTATCCTCCTTTCTACCTACCCCTAAGCTCATTATATCTGCCATCAGAGGAATAACAAGGAGTCACTCAATTGCCTTCATTTTTTTTGGTAAAATTTGCCTTGGGTGAGTGGGAGCCTAACAAACATTACACCTAAAACTAAGCTGAAGAATATGTCCATGTTTCATTCTTGGACATACAACAAGAAACTAATCATTAATGTCCAAAACTCAATGGATAATGAGACAACAATCAACTACTTAGTTTTTGACTGGATTCTTGCTTTAATATCCATCTTATCTAGTTAGCCATATCAAGAGACATCACTAAGAATAGCCATTTTGTATGTTGCAACATCTCCAAGAATAAGTTTTTCCAGATTGAAATAGTTTCCTTTGTTTCCTAGTATGAAGCCTATTAGAACATTAACTAGTAAATATGAACATAATGCCATTGGTGATAGGTATCCTCTTCATCTATTCCTGTCATTAAATGGGATCATAAAGCATCCCCATTGATGTTTAACTTTGTTCATAAAACCCCTACTAGTTGGTGCCAAATTACATCCAGGACTAAAGAATTTGGATTACCCAGTTGATCTCTGAAACTTCCAATGCTCCACTAATAGACAATATGAGACCTCAAATTTTATTCGATTACTGATTTTTAAGGAAAAATTGGCTGTCCTGAAGGCCTCTCTTATGCCCCATCTCTATGCTGAAATCCAATAATGAACATTTGGTTTGCATATCAATCTTAATGAGGTGCCAAACTTTCCACAAATATACATAACATGCATGGAGTCTTTATTTTCTAAGATCTTCCAAGGAGATGCCTCTTTGTATGGATTGTATATAATTTGCCCATAAAGAAAGCATTTAATAAAATTTTGCTATGATATGGTAATTATAATAATAATTAGTAACTAAACCATATTATTATAATAATAAATATAATTTATCAAGCTAAGACTATGTACATGAGGCATATAAAAGTTTATTTAATTATCATAATAGCACTATAAAGCTAATGTTAATAAATAGTATATATTAAACTCTTACTCTCTGCCAGGATGCCAGGATGCCAGGACCAGGACTTTTTAAAAAAAATATTAACTTATCTAATTTTTAATAAGCTAACACTTAATCTGAAGTAAATATTCTTCACACTTCCTCTTTGTAAATGAGGAAACTGAAGCTTATGAGGTTATGTGCATTGCACTGTTAGTTGATCTAGAGTCTGAAACATTTTCACTCAGTGTTGACAATCCGAGGTAGCACATATGAGAGCCATACTCTTGAATGAGCTATCTATTTACTGCAAACCTCTTTCCCCTAACTTCAGTGATCAAAGTAGTAACATCAATAGCCCATATTCACTGGTATCTCATTCTTGGTCTCAAAGCAGGATATTCCCAGTGTCCAGACTTTTTGGCAAAGATGAATGTGACTATAGCTGGACACAAGGTTAAGGAATACTGATGGAGCATCAGCTGACAACAGAAAGTCCCCTTGCATTAGTAACTTAGTGGGGGAATCCAAGAGGGCTTATCAGTCTCCATCTGAATAAGCAGAATTTTCATAACAATGATACCAGTCTGTGTTCAGGCTGACTCTTCACTGTACCTCATTTCTTTTATCTTAAGTGTGGGTCTATTCTTAACTGAATCATCTTCCCTAAAATTGATGTATTCAAATGTGTGAGGGATGGAGGTAGCACTTCTCAGCATGAATGACTGGCTAGATTTTATTGATGATATAAAGCTCAATAGCATTAGAAATGGAAAAAATGGAATATTTGCTTAATGAATTCTAGTTTTAGAGTAAACCTAAATAGTTAACTATCCTCCAAACCTTCCGTCCACTTTTCCAAATTTTAAAAAATAAATTATTTACATAAGAAATTTGTTGTGGTAGGATGGTCATAAATGTGGATTCTTCACTCAAAAGAATTATTTAAGGATCCTGATTATATTGTTTATTGATTATATGATTTGGGGCAGTTCCTTAACTTATTCCTGTGCCAATTTTTTCATCTATAACATAGAGGAAAGAATATTACTTCATGTCATAGGATTTCTGTGATGATTAAATAAGTTAAAACATAAAAAAAAAATTAGAGCTGTTCTTGCACATATAAAAAGCTTCATAAATATTAGGTAAATAATAGTAATGTTATTATTAATACAGATTGGCTTTCTCATCAGATACTACTGATTAGACAACGTTACAAGGTGTGCTAGGAAGGAACTCAAGCCTTCAGTCCCACAGCTTCAAGGAACTGAATTCTGCCAAAAACCTGTGTAAGCTTCAAATGGATCTTCTCCACATTGAGCCCCAAATGAGACAGCAGGCCCTGGCTGACACCTTCATAACCACATCATAAGACCCCCAAAAAGGGGCCCAGGTTTGCCATACCCAGACTCCTGACTCACAGAAAATGTGAAATAATAAATGTGCCAACTTTTAGATAACTAAGCTTGTTACATAACAATAAAAAGCTAAGTCCAGGGCGCCTGGGTGGCTCAGTTGGTTAAGCAACTGCCTTCGGCTCAGGTCATGATCCTGGAGTCCCGGGATCGAGTCCCGCATCGGGCTCCCTGCTCGGCAGGGAGTCTGCTTCTCCCTCTGACCCTCCTCCCTCTCATGCTCTCTGTCTCTCATTCTCTCTCTCTCAAATAAATAAAAATAAATAAAATCTTTAAAAAAAAAAAAAAAGCTAACTCCAGGCAGTGGAGAAGTGCAGATAATTATGAGATTTCTAGTTTGAGAGTCCACATTTTTAACTATGTTAAAGTTGAGATATTATCTGGGAACCAAACAAGGACCATTTGACTTAGCAGTAGTGGTGATCTTTCACAGAGCAGGCCTTGAACCAGATTCAGGTGGTCAAAGTGAACCAGAGTTTAAGAACTGGTGACAGAAAATATATTTAGATGGTTATTCTAAAAAATATATATATATATATATATATATATATATTTACTGAAGGGGAAAAATAGGTAGGTAGCCTTCAGAAGAGGTAGAGTTGAAGGCACATTGCTTCATGGTGAAGTAAGAAAGGGAAGTAGATAACTTTGGTAAAGTAAGAAAAGAGGAAAGGACTTGTCTATGTTTCATGGAGAGGAATAAATCTACATAGAGGCACAGATTTGGAACAAGGCAAAAGAAGAGGCAGATAATCCTCCACATCTGAAAAATGGGGTAAAAGCAATACTTAAACCATACAGGTATGGGAGAAAAGAAAATAAGATAATATATAGAAATCTTTCAGCACAATGTCTAACCTGTAATAAATAGTAAAGAACTATCAATTACTAGTAATTTCGTGATTATCAGAAACACCAAGAGAGAATTGGCAGAACCAGGCTTGGAAGCGGCAAAAGAAGGGTATCAGTATATAGACTAATTTTTTTCTTTTCATGAAAGAAAGAAGTGCTAGGTGAATGAAGAAGTACACTTGGGAGCCATTCTAAATAACTTGGACATAGCAGAATTTGGGGAAGCTCGTCTGCAGTTGGAAGTTCTGTGAGTGCTCAAGGCATGGACTGGATGACATACACCAAGGGCTAAGGCCATGTTCTTCTCTACTCCTCCAGGTGTTAAACCATCTTCCTGTGCCTCACCTTAACTCTATTCTTTATTTCATAAAGGGAGAGACATCAAAATACCAGACCCCTAGAGTAGCTTGATGAATCTGGTTCACATTCTATTTTGAAATCCATGAAAAAATTATCTTGAATTCAGATGCAAGATAGGTTATCCTTCTCATTTTCAGAAATTGTTTTTAACGATGTAACTGAGTAATCGAAATCTCCTTGTCTTAAATTTTGAATCTTCGGTTTGTGTTAGCAACCTCTCATACACATCTAGGCTGAAGTGTTAATCTTATATTGAACTCTGAGTTGGTTAATGTGCTTTTCTCATCATGTTACCTTCACACTCGGCTCCAATTTACAAATCTCACCAGTGGAGGCAATTTTGCTATCTCTTCACAAGATGACAGAATCCTTGGTTCAATGATGAAGTGTGAAAAACTTGCCACTAAAATACTATATGTGATACATGATATTAGAGGCTTTATTTCTCAAATTACTAATGTAGTTTTGAGATTTTGGAAAGGTTTTAAAGAAAATGAACAGTTTTGTGCATCTCCCAAATTTTCAAACTATATTAAAAAAATGAAGGAACACAGCAGGATTGGACATATGTTTAATTATCAACAGGCATTATATCACATTTACCTTTCCCACTGTATGGGGATAATTATACCTAAACTAGATAAGCACGGCAAACCATCTAATGAATGTAGAATGACAAGTACTTCAATACTTCAGAATAATTGAAATAATATGGTAATAATACTAAATATCTTCTCTTAGCAAATATGGACATTTTCCCTAAAACACGTATACAGCAATAAACAGTACTAGCATTATATAAGCTCAGATAGTCTTAAAAATAAATACCCAAAGAACCTATGTCTTTAAAATTGTCTATTTTTTTATTCTATTAAAAGAGAAGAAAATGAGTTCATTCTGAAAGGGTATGTGTGAAATAAACAGAGGTGGATCTAGCATAAAGCTAAAGAAGCTCAAGCTTCAGGGCCCCTCACTTCCCTGGGTCTCTGGGACTTATGATTATTTGTGGAATATTCTAGGTGGGGGAAGAGAAACCAAGTCGTACTCAGGATACTTTCTTATGAAAATGTTTCTGACAAATTTCCTAAGAAACCTTGGAAAAAAAAAAAAAAAAGACCTGCATCTACAAGCCTCCAATGGTATGTTGCAATTTGATTTTTATGTTAAATAGATATATATTTTGTACCTAATTATGTATTTGCATTCTTTTTCTTTCAGAGGGAGCATGGAACACCTGTAAACTTCAGACCCCACCATCACCTGGATAACCCTTATGTAAGCATAATAGAGTAAGGAATTGTACTGATGGTACCTCTATGCTCTGGGCAGCATCAAGTTCATATCTAAGGTGCATATCTAGGTTGGTTGTTTGCATTTAGAAACATTTTCCATGGAAACATCATACACGGTAGTTAGATATTTAGTACAGGTAAGCTGAAGTCGATCAAACCCATAAATAAATAGGACTATAATTCTTTGGTTTTATTCTAAGTGAGAGGTCGTAGGCACAGAAAGAGGAGAGAGAGAAAAAGAAGGAGGGAGAAGGGGTGTAGTCTGTCTTCTCCCTGCTCTAGGAGAAATTTTACGCACAATTTTGAAATAGGAAAAAATTGATTTGAAAATTTCCTTGCTCTGCATTCCACAGAGCTATACAGATCCCTAATGTTGGCACCATTGCCGAGTGCTTGATTTGCTAAGAGCCTCTCTCACCTAATGGATGTGACCCATCTCTGATATTTGAAGTATGGGCACCTAAATGAACAAAATCACTTCAGTAAGTGCAAGACCAATGACTCCTTTTTCCTTCCAAAGCACATCTTCACTTTGGAAAGAAGATCTCTCGTCAAGGAAAAATCAGAGTGCACCTGTGTGAAGTAGAAATCCTCAGGCAGCATGGTGGTAGTGATGGTAATTGGTGGAGATACTTGGGGCAAAAGGAGCACCCAGGCAGGCCAGCATTGCCAGGTCAACTTCTCTAAATTCCTTCTTTTCAGGGCTTCTTAGCTACTTCCTCCTCTAAATATATAAATTAGCTAATGCTGCAAGTTTGGAAGTGACAGCCATTTTTCTATGAAAATTTAAGTCAGGCACTTCAAACACATACCTTCGTGCATTCTAAAGCAATCTGTTCATACGTGGCTTCTTTCTGTTCCCTAACCCACATACAGGTGAGATCCCCACACGATACCCATGGCCATTTCCCTTAGTTTCGTCTATGAGAGCAGAGTAATGAAACTCAAAATCTAAGTTTGGGTTCAATTCTTTTAGACAGAACCATATACTGAAGAGAGGGCCAAGTCACTGTTTTTTTTCTGCCAGTGGTTAGCTTTACACCCTTATGGAACAGCAAGGGATCCTACACATTAAAAAAAAAAAAAAAAAAATTGCCCTTGGGGCACCTGGGTGGCGGTGTCTGTTAAGCGTCTGCCTTTGGCTCAGGTCATGATCTCAGGGTCCTGGGATCAAGTCCAGCATCTGGCTCTCTGCTCAGCAGGAAGCCTGCTTCTCCCTCTCCCTCCCCTGCTTCCCCTGCTTGTGCTCTCTCTCTCTCTCTCTCTCTGTCAAATAAATAAATAAATAAAATCTTTAAAAAAATTTTTGCTCATAAAGAAAGGAAATGGTAGCAGAAACTGCATGAATTTTTGGTTCATATTTTCCTGGTCCATATGATAGTATCTTAACTTTCCCTAAACTTTTGGATTATTTTCTCTTTTATTATTAAGAATGAAGGAGTCACTTTTAACTATTGTCTCATTGCTTTGTCAATTAAAAAAAACAAAATTCTACCCATGAACTGACATATAACATTAAACCATTCAAACTCAGGTAGCTTTCCTACCCAAATTGGGACCACCTAAGAGGCCAAAGGAAGCACATTCTGATAACCAGAAGCTACAGATGTGATTTTCCTTTGTTCATAAAGTTAAACTGCAGCAAACTGAACTTACCTTACTTTCCATTTCCTTATACAAGTTGTCATCAGATTAGAGACAAAGTGAAAATACTTAGTTCATGTAATCAAATTAAACCTAATAGGAGCTTTGTTTAATTATCTAAGAGCAGGGTCCGCCAGAGCTTGGTATTGAGAAAATGATGGATCCGGGGAAAGCACTTAAATCAGTGCTAACCTGCTAGCTGCAGTTTTCTGTGTGTGCATATTAATTGTAAAGGAGAAATTTTATGTATCATTTAGATGGATCCTTTATAATCCAGCCTTCCCTACGTGGAGTACAAAATGTATGCTTAGTTTTTCCAGTAACACTTGGGGAAATGCCTTGTAAATGGGTGTATAAATTTGCTTAATTAATCAAACAAAAGGAAAAGCTTTTAGAGACTAAAATCATGACGGGAACTTAAAAGAAGGAAATTAAAAAGATAAAGCTTATTACTGCCTAGTAATTTCAATTTATGTTGTAAATAAAATAGGTTTAAAAGCAAAGCCAGTGCAAATATGCCTCTACTGCAGGTTCTCCGGTATAATTGGCTGTGGCCCAAGAATTACCAACGGGCTCTGAGTCAATATTGTTTTTTGAGTGTCCTTGGACTATCGAATTTATTAAGTGGTTCATCGGTAGTGAAGACATTATCTAGGTAACCTTGCCTATCCACCGCCCCCATGTGATCTTTAAGCTAGGTGCAAGAGTTGAATTCTGACAAACAAGGGTTTTCACGTGAATCTTGGAGACTGTGCTACTCTACAGTTAAAACTGACTTTAAAAATCATGGTGATCTGAGAGTTTTTGTAAATTATATTCATAAACATATACTGGAATGTGTGTTCTCTATTGCCAAGAAATTTGGGCAATCTGGCCCCGAAACAAACTTTAATTAAAATCCTCAGCCCATGGCTATTGGACCATGAGGACCTGCATTTCTGATGGTGGATAGTAATGCTTTACCTCTTTGTCTTCAAAGTGTGCTCTGTGGGCCAATGACTTGTATTTTACTTGGGCCCTTTTTAACAAATGCAGAAGTTCGGGTCTCACTTCGGGACTGCGGAATCAGAATCTACATTTAAACAGGATCCCAGGTTTGAGAACTACTGTTGTAGCTAAGGGACGTATGCCAAGACAGTGAGTGCTCTTTCTTATTCCCAAGGGGATTTGTATTTGTATTTCTACTTGGTGATATGTATTGTTCATAATTTTATAGCAGCATATGTGCCAATGTTTTGGGTTTTTTTTACATTGTACGATATATTTCTCCTTTCTTCTAATGCTTTATACTAAAAATTTAAAATAATTCAGAATAATCAAATAAGTTAAGAAGTTATTTGAACCATGGAAATAAAGAACTCGAAATTGGTCTTGATTTGAGTAAAACATGAGCTCAAATATTATAGAAGTTCTAAGAGTGTAGGATAAAGCAACCACTTGCCATTTTTGTGAATTGTTCCCTCCCATTAAAAAAAGAAAGATTTTCACCATCTACAAGTTTCTCTATAGGTTATAATTTACAAACTATTTTGCAGTAGAAAATGATTTTGTGACCATTTATGTACAATGATTTGATTCAGTGATTTAATTATTTTCCATTACAATTCTAATCTAGGTGTTTGTCATAACAGTTGTAAAAACTAAAAAAATAGGATATGATATAAATAATTATCGTTAATTGAAGTCCTTCCTATGTGCCAGGAATTCTTCTAAGTATTTTTTATATATTAATTCATTTAATACACACAATAACCCTATAAAATATGTACTATTGGGGCGTCTGGGTGGCTCAGTCGTTAAGCGTCTGCCTTTGGCTCAGGTCATGATCTCAGAGTCCTGGGATCGAGCCCCGCATCGGGCTCCCTGCTCCGCGGGAAGCCTGCTTCTCCCTCTCCCACTCCCCCTGCTTGTGTTCCCCTCTCGCTGTGTATCTCTCTGTCAAATAAATAAATAAAATCTTTAAAAAAAAATATGTACTATTGTTAGACCCATTTTACATTTGTGGAAACTGAAGCACAGAAATATTAAGTAACTTTCCCAATTACACAGCAAGATTGTAACGGCGTTGAAATATAAATTTAAGCCGTCTTCCTTCAGAGACTACACCTAATTAAAAACTTATACACCCTAAACAACCTAAATGCCCAATAACAGGCAAATGGATTATACAAATTGTCAGTCAAAATGTTAGGCAACCATTTTAAATTAAATCTGGCCAGCAAAGGCGGATTTTCTACTTAGAGTCGTGGTGTTAGCCATGCTGCATTCTTATCCAGGCTATCTGGGGAAGGGGATTCTTATAGGTTGTTGGTAGAATCCAGTTTCTTGCATTTGTAAGATTGAAGCTTTTGTTTTCTTATTGCCTACTCCTAGACATTGCTTTCAGTTTCTGGAAGCTGTTCTCAATCCTTTCCACATGGCCCACATCTTCAAAGCCAGCCACGGTATGGAATCTTTCTCATGCTTCTAACCTCTCTGACTTGCCCTTTTGCTTATACTGGACAAAACTACTCTGCTTTGAAAGGCTCATGTGATAATCATAGGAATTATATCACATCATATTCGAAGGTTCCACCCACACTCAAAGGGGAGAGAATTTCACAAGGACCAGGGTCAGTGGGAGGTCAACTTAAAATTTTACCCACATTTTTTGTTTTTCCAAATTTCTATAATGAGGAATATTTGCTTTCTTTTTCTTTAATGAGGAATATTTTCTAATCAAAAAATTATTTATAAAAATGTTTTGAATTCTTTTTACAGTAAATTTATGTAATCCAAGTAGAAGTAAAATTTACACTGAACTAAAACCAATAATGTTTTTTTCTTATTTAAAAAGGAACTTAAATAAGATTGCCTCTACCTCAACCATCCATTAATTCAAAGGCCTCTCAGTGAACTGCTGTTAGGTTGACATGCCAAAGCCTAAGAAAACAGGCTTTCTACTCTCACATGTAGGGAGTTTAAATGCTGTTTCTGGGGAGGGGGCTGCAGAACAGAAAAAGCTGCTATTTCTGTCAAGTTAAGGAATGTTTCATCTGACTGCTAGAGTCACGGGCAAAATAGCTGGAGGGTAGACAGGTATATTGCTCTTTTAAAAGCAGATGGTAGAACTCACAAGAGATTGAGAGGGAGGGAGAACACTAACCTCAACAGAGTAGCAGATTTCTATAAAATGAACCATCTTATATAGAATAGTAGGTATAAAATCACCAATGAAATCTTTGATCTTCTACTACCTTTCTAAAAGTTATATGGTATTTATTAATAAAATGTTTACACTATGGTCTTTTTTGTTAATTTTTATATCAAGTTTTGAAAATAAAATTTTTATAAAACACTTTTACTATTATATTCAAACATAAAAACAATGGCATATAACTATTTTTTAGAGATATTTGATTTATTGCCTGAACAAATATATCATAATTGAGGCTATTGATTGCCTGATAAATGCAAATATGTTTATTAAATTAAACCATTGCCTTTATGTTGATGTAACATTTAGTTTTGTAATAAAATACATCATTGGAAAAGCAAAGTTGGAGACTGCAGTCCTAATTCTATCAAGGAGGGTTGCTTATTGCTATGTTGGAAGGAGATAATAAATTTTCTTCAGAATTTACCTGCAGTAGGTATTGTAAAACGATGAGATCAGAGATTAGTATTAACGTGGCATATACCCTAACCATAAGAAATGAAATGTCTCATGGCAATACATTTCAAAGAAAACATTTATTTATTGACGAGGTCTTGCCCTCTGTAGATAAAGATAATGCTACTGGTCAACTTGAAAAACATTTTCCAGTAATGGGGAAACATTCACAATATCTGCCATAATCCTCCTTGCAAGAATTGCCTAGTTTTAAGTGTTTAGTCTACAATCATGGAAAAGGATGAAATAAATTAATCATGATGATCAAACACATGGTCATGGCCTCATAGGCACAGATTTTTATCTGTGACCTAAGCTCGTCATTATTCATGTGTGGTAGTTTTATTTTCACTTAATTTTACCATCAGTTGATTAGACAAAACCAATTTATAATCAACTTAGAAGCCAGTCAAATGCATAGAGATAGAAGGTTTTACCAGCATTTTGGAAAGAGCACCATTCTCTGCTATGGACTCTCAGATTTATGAAGGCAGAGAGCATGTCAGACTTATTCATATCTATGAACTGCTGGGACATAACACAGAGCTTAGCACATAGTACCAACCACTCTACATTCATTTAATTAATTTTAGGTAAACTCAGAAAATTGTGTGAGTAAAGTAATTAGTAGATAGCATCATTGTGGAACATCTAAATTACAGAACATTTGAGAAGCAAATTGCCTTATTTTCCTGTCTTTAGAGAGTGCCATGTTTAAAAATCTGATGAGAAGGAAAATGATGTATAAAAATAACAACTAGATTTATTTAATGTGGCTGAACAAAATGCAGTTAATAGTTGATTCAGTTGATTGAGTTAAACTTGATCCTGCATTGTGACTGTGCAAATAAGACTATGATTTGAATCAACTAGTATTTCTGTAAAATTATTTCATTTATTACAATCTCCATCTTGCTTTCCTTCAAGTATCAAAGTTTAGCAATATATCTTAACACAGGTTGTTTCTTTATTATTAGTATTAGCATTATTCCTAGAAAAGGAAAGGGGAGAGTCATTCTAATTATAATATAAATAAAACATACGAACTTTAAAGTTTTAAAATAAAGTTAGGCAAAAGACCTAGACTAAAGAAATGATTTAATCTCATCAGAGGTCGTAAAATATTATCCAAATACATGGGAAGACCACGTATCTCTCATATAAAGAGATTTTTTGCCGTATATATGTCAACTCTCCACAAGATTATATTTCTGTAGACCTAACTAGAATCTCGAAAGTGATATTAGGAGGGAATTGACATTTAGCACTGTTCTTCTAAATTTTTATGTATTTCTTATTTTAAATAAATACTACTTGAGACTAACTAATTTTGAGAGAAGAATCAAGGGAAAGAGACCTTGTTTACATGATGGCAGAAAATAGTATAAAGTCACTCTAATCAAATACAGAGGACTTGGGCCTACATGAAACAGATGGTGCTGACACAAAGTGGCTGTCCATCTAAAAGAATATAAAATTGAATGCCTACCTTATGCCAAACATATTGGTTTCTTAAGGGCAAGCAAAACATAATATTAATTTTTAATTTAATTATTTCATTGTATTCACTTTAGTGCTATGCACACATATAGCCTCTGCTTAACAAATACATGTTGTATAAATTGTAAAAATTGAAAATAATATTATGTCTTTTAATAATTTAGTTTGTATAAAATCTGAACAGTAATAAAATTACAATAATGGTAATGTTAGCAACTAACACCTACAGAAGGCCTTCTACCAGGTATAATCCTAAAGGTATTACCTTATTTATTCCTCAGAGTAACCCCATGAGGTAGATTCTGAAACTCTCTACATTTTGTTGAGGAAGAAATTGCAAGGCAGGAGTGGTCAAGTAGTGTGCCCAAGGTGACTCATGCGGGAAAAAGTGGAGCCAGGATTTGAATACAGACAGTCTGACTCCACGAGCTTCATCTCAAACCATGAAATGTGTGTATATGAATATTCCTATTCACTCTCTTACTTTTTATGACAATGTTACTGTCAGAAATTACTTTAAATGTACATGAGGGAAAGACCTATAGAAAAGATAATGGAAAAATGTCTTCACTCTAGTGATGACGAACAAGGACACCAGTTAGAACTTTGGCAAGAAGGATTTCTTGAATGAGAATTATTTTACTTATGTATTATTTTGCTTATTATTCAATTTATTTTATTATTTTCCTATTATTTTAATTCTACTGAAATAACCTCATTTGATGTCAGTAAGAAGACATTATTTTCAGTGAGATATGTAAATATTATTATTAAATATCACTCTTTCATATAGAGACACATTTCAAGCAACCCACCATAATGCATTCTCTACTCAAATTTTGAGAAAAGACTTGAGGGCGCCTGGGTGGCTCAGTTGGTTAAGCGACTGCCTTCAGCTCAGGTCATGATCCTGGAGTCCCAGGATCGAGTCCCACATCGGGCTCCCTGCTCGGCAGGGAGTCTGCTTCTCCCTCTGACCCTCCCCCCTCTCATGCTCTCCCTCTCTCATCTCTCTCTCTCAAATAAATAAATAAAATCTTTAAAAAAAAAAAAAAAGAGAAAAGACTTGAAGTATCTATACTGGCGTACAACTAGAGCTGACTTTGAAAAGATGTTTAGCAACCAACAAAATAATGTTGAGTAAGTGTATTTTCATATGATATATATGTCATATATATATGTAATATGTGCTATTTATTTATTTGTCTATTTATTTACGTATTTATTTTAGGTAGTACAGAAGAAAAAAGATTTCTATTCTTTTATAAAAAGAAGCTCTTGGGGTGCCTGGGGAGCTCAGTCAGTTAAGCAACCGACTCTTGGTTTCAGCTCAAGTTGTGATCTCAGTGTCCTCTGCTTGAGGCTCTCTCTCCCTCTCCCTCTGCCCTGCCCCCCTGCATGCACCAACACTCTCCTCTCAAATAAATAAATCTTAAAATAAAATAAAATAAATAAATAAAGAGAAGCCCAAAATATTCACCACATTGGGATACAATTTACAATTTTAATTGGGATCGAGTTTAAAAATTCTTATACTCCTAGGAAAAACTGTTGTTTCATACTCATAGCAACAAAATGCTATCAGAACCAGATTAAAATCCATTCATTTGATTGACAACAATTTACACGTTGAGTAATTCCTTTCTGCAATTCAACTCTTCAGACACAAAGCAAGCAATACATTAAACACCACTCTGAAACAAGTTAATAACAACCTCACCCAGTTTTCAACACACTTCTGCCCCTAAACTCCAACAATCCTTGAGATCCATAATTCCCTGAAAACATTATTTATATGATCCACAGTCACCTCTGCTCAAAGAGATTCTGCCTGACCAGCATAGCTCACCCATCTTGGTGAGGCCAATACCAGCCCTTTCTTTTCAGTTGAGATCATTGGTCTCTCTCTCTCTCTTTATTTTTTTTCTGAGAATCACATGGATGTTATAATTTTGCTTCAACTGATAATTTTGCTTCAAATATCAAGCAATTTAGAAAACACAAGAGGTAAAGGAAAGTCCATTAGACCTAAGGATAGTTTTATTCTTTCTTTTGTTTTTTCTTCCTGATGATTCAAGATTCCTTCTGTTATCATTTAATTTTTGTTTAGATAATTCCCATTAGCAGTTCTTTCAGAGTGGGACTGGTGGTGACATATTTTCTTGGTTTTCCTTTATCACAGAATGTCTTGTTTCCCCTGCATTCCTGAGTGATGTTTTTCCTGGATAGTCAAAGGTTTTTGATTGGAATAATGCAGTTAGTGTCTAAAAATTTTCTGTTTTCCTAGCATGCCTTTTCCCCTAATTTTGACTGGAGAGAAAAAACATTTTTGGGACTTTTGTCTGTCCCCATCTGTGTCTGTGGATTGCTAACCTCTCTGGCACCAGTCAGAGATATGTGAGGTAAAGAGAAATTCCAGGGTGTTTACCACCGTGTCATTCCTCGGGTCTGGAGTGCCTGGTTCTGTCAGTTTTCTCATCACCTGTCTGTATCTTCTTATGTTGTTTTGTGTATAATGTCTAGGGGTTTCAGCTGTACTTGGTGGGAAGAATAGAGAAAAGTATATCCTATCTTTCCAGAACAGGAAGTCTGATTTGTAGTGGTTTTAATTTGAATGTTCCTAAGACTAATAGTGTTGAGCATCTTTTCCTCTACTCATTTGCCATCCATGTATGTTTTTGATGAAATTAACTGTTGAACTTTCATTTTGCTTATATTTTTAATTTTTTATTGTATTTTGAGAATTCTTTATGTATCCCGGCAGCAAGTCTTTTATTAGATGTATGATTTATAAATATTTCCTCTGAAGTCTGTGATTTATCTTTCTTTCCTCATCAAAGAGTAGAAATTATCCTGATGAACTACACTTCAACAATTTGTTCTTTCATGGATCATGTTTTTGGTGTTCTTTTTTTTTCCCATTGTTTAAATTTAAATTCACTTAATTAACATATAGTATATTATTAGTCTCAGAGGTGGAGTTCAGGGATTCATCCTCTTATATAATACCCACTGCCTTTATATTACATTACATGCCCTCCTTAATGTCCATCACCCAGTTACCCCATCCCCCCACTCCCTGCCCTCCAGGAACATTCAGTTTATTTCCCATGATTAAGAATCTGTTATGGATTGTTTCTCTCTCTGATTTCATCTTGTTTATTTTTCCCACCCTTCCCCTATGCTCCTTTGCTTTGTTTCTTAAATTCCACATATGAGTGAAATCATAAAATAATTGCCATTCTCTGATTGACTTACTTCGCTTAGCATAATCCCCTCTAGTTCCATCCCTGTCATTGCAAATGGCAAGATTTCATTTTTTTGACGGCTGAGTAATATTCCATTGTGTATATATATATATATATATATATATATATATATATATATATATACCACATCTTCTTTACCCATTCATCTGTTGATGGACATCTAGGCTCTTTCCATAGTTTGGCTATTGTCAATATTGCTGCTATGAACATCGGGGGCAGGTGCCCCTTTGGATCACTACATTTGTATCTTTGGGATAAATACCCAGTAGTGCAATTGCTGTGTCATAGGATAGCTCTATTTTTAACTTCTTGAGGAAACTCCATACTATTTTCCAGAGTGGCTGTACCAGCTTGTAGTCCCACCAACAGTGTAGGAGGATTCCCCTTTCTAGGCATACTTGCCAACATCTGCTTTTTCCTGACTTGGTAATTTTAGCCATTCTGACTGGTGTGAGGTGGTGTGAGGTGGTGTGAGGTGGTATCTCATTGAGGTTTTGATTTGTATTTCCCTGATGCCGAGTGATGTTGAGCATTTTTTCATGTGTCTGTTGGCCATTTGGATGTATTCTTTGGAGAAATGTCTGTTCATGTCTTCTGCCCATTTCTTGATTGGATTGTTTTTTCAGTGTCGAGTTTGATAAGTTCTTTATAGATTTTGGATACTAGTCCTTTATCGGGTAAGACATTTGCAAATATCTTCTCCCATTCTGTAGGTTGTCTTTTGGTTTTATCAACTGAGATGATTGGTCTCATGAGCCTTTGAAATAATCCCGCCAACAAAAGTTCTTATAATATTATTTTTAAGTAGTTGACAATCAATATGGATATGGAGATCCTAGTGATTATAACTGACACTTGCCATCCCTTTTAGATTGGGTTTGTAAAATAAACATAACAGAATGGATACACAGTGATTAGGAAAGAGAGAAGACGCTAAAGTCAGATACATGTAGGTTGTTTTCTGGATCTATAATTTACCAGCTGTGAGACGTGAGTGGCTCTCTAAAGTATCAGTTTTCTCATATGTAGAATGGTATTAATAATAAAATATCATCATAGGGATTTTGAAAAGAACAAATGAAACAGTTTGTCTAAAATACAAAGATTAGTCCCTAGCACACTGCACATATTGAATAAAGCCAAATTTTTTGTTATTGTATTTCTGATTCATTATGTTTTCAGATTTAACCCAGGTTTACCAATGATTATTTTTATAATAATAGCACAATAAGATTTTAAAAGAGATGGAGAGTTTAAATATTTTTTAGTGCAGAAGTTTGATAACATTCTGCCTTTTCTTTTTTTCAATTTAAGAAAATAATATGTTGCTAGAGAGTAACTGTTAACAGTCAGATATAGCAAACATACTGCAAAATAATCTCAAGATATTTAGAGGCAATTATTTTGTTCTAATAATTGATCATCAACAACCAAAAATAACAAAAAATATTCAAAGATGGGCTTACATTTTCAGTATATTCTTTATATCTCCAACAGTCCTTTTGTGTCTTGGAGTCTGTGTAATCCTTTCTCATTTTCCTACCAATGATGTTGCTTTCTCCCCAAGGGACTTCAAGTATATAGACTTTTGCTTTATTTTGCTTTAATTTCAAATATATCTCCTAAAACTAATAAAAAAAAAAAAAAAACCCAATCATGTAGAACCTGAGTGAAATAAATGCAATGAGGTTGTCAGAATGTATTTGTTCTAGGTGAAAATTGCATAAGACAATGGACTTCTGGGGCTCAGGAGGAGGCTGTGTGTAGGTGAGTGGAGGGCACAAGGGCATGGTACCTATCACAAAATAGGCATTCAGTAAGTAGCTGTTGAATGAATGAATACATGAATTTATATGAGCTACCAAATCAGGAAAGCCTTGACACAACGAGCCCTTGTAGATTTCTTGTTGATTCACTGCCAAGACTCCTTGACACAGACCTTTATTTTGTAGAGGTATTTTTTGAATCGTTACTTTCCCTTACCTCTTTTCCTTTCTATTCTTATTAGTACAAAACCCAGTGACACAGCATATCCACTTATATTGAATCATCTGATTTTACTAGCTGACTATCAAGGACACATAGAAACTCCAAAGGCTTTATGACTTGAGGTTGTTTTCTACAAATAAGAAACTAGCTCACATTTTCCTGGTACTTAGTGGATATTCAGTAAGTGAGAGTGATGTTTTTTGGGTTAATAATCAGAGATACGTGAAATTACTTATATCATTAGAAAGGCAATCCCATCCATTCAAGGAATTGTTGGGTGTAGAGTCAGACAGTGTTTTTCCAACTAGCTTTTGCAATGAATTAGTTAAGAAAATAACTCATTCATATTGCTAAATTCAGTATCTGTAATAGTATTTTCCACTGAGAATATACAAGATGGTGCAATTAAGGGCAGAAAGAAAATAAGTAAGCTTTTCTTTTATATTTGTTCTATTAAAACTAAAGAAGAAAATTTAGGGTAAGGAAGCAATAACATTCTACAGATAAGAGAGCCTAAGGACTTGTTCTAAATGATGTCTAGGGTGATTCCTTATAGCTCATCCATTTTTAATTTTGTTATTTTATTCCTGTTAGCAACACAAATATTATTTTAGTATAATACTATTTTATAAAAACACTTTTTTTTAAGAAAGAAGAAAATTTAGGGTAAGGAAGCAATAACATTCTACAGATCAGAGAGCCCAAGGACTTGTTCTAAATGATGTCTAGGGTGATTCCTTATAGCTCATCCATTTTTAATTTTGTTATTTTATTCCTGTTAGCAACACAAATATTATTTTAGTATAATACTATTTTATAAAAACCCTCAAACTCATAGAAAATCTGGGCAAAAAAATTAAAATTTGGCCTCAGAGTGAAAACCTTAAATGACAAAAGTCTGGTCATAGTGATTTGATATAATTGTAAATTCTTTAAAAGACTAAGAGTGTTCTTTAAATATAAAGACTGGATACCATTAACCTTTTTTGTTGGCGCATCTGATAATATGAGAAAATTTACATTATAACCTTAGTATTAGTCTTTACAGAATTATGTTAGAGAAATTATTTTGAGAAATGTGAAGACTTTACCATTTTGAGAAATGTTAACTCTTTAAGTACCTTAATATTTCCACTGACCTTACACATATTAAAATTCACAAATATCTGACAATCCTTTCAAACAGGGACAAATGCTTATAGCTAAAAATAATTTGACTCTAAAAATTTTGTAGATGAAATGAACACTATTACAATGCCTAGACCTTAGGAAAACAACTGGGTTCTAAATATGAGGTCAGTATACAGTGGCTCAGTGCATCAGTAAACTGTTACGTATCTGTTAACTAGCAAATTTACCAGAGCTCTTCACTTGATAATCACATTGTGTATAAACTCAAGAAATATCTTATTTCAGAGATTAGAAAATAAAAATTATCAAGAGAAAGGGGAGTGGGTGGAAGAAGAATGGGGAAAGTATAAGGGGAGAAAGAAAGTCAGAATGTTGCATTAATTGCTTTTAATTGTTAATTTTAAAAGACATTTACCAGTCCAGAATTGACAAGAGCTGAGTGGTAGGTAGCTCTCATTCCTTACAGATTTTTTTTTGGACAATCGAATATTCTAAGACTTCTTTTCTTTCGCTTAAATATAGTTTGATAACAACTTCAGATTTTTTGTGTGTGTGGAGAGAGGGCTTGTTCTTCTCCCAATATATCTCACTTGTAGTTATACATTAATTAAATGAGCTGTGGATTTTTTCTTACATCAGAAATTACAATGGAGTAAATGGAGTGCTAAAAGGATAGTGCCACATTCTTTGTCATTTGCATTCAGCTCCTAAAAAGATTAACTATGCTCCTTTAATTGCTCAGAATTAGAAGGCAGGTTCCAGTTAATACCTAATGGAGGAAAGAGGGACAAGAATTGAGGGCAAGTGAATAAAAGTGATGACTCACTGAGATTAATAGAACACGATGTGGAATAGTGATTTACACATCTAACGGAAAGAAGGGACATCAAAAAAAAAAAAATTTCTTCTACAAAATCCCATGTCTGGAGACTAGCTTAACACACACACACACACACACACACACACACAAACCAGGAAGTTCATAAGCCCCCACCCCTCTCAGATAAGGCTAGAAATTTAAAGAGAGGTAATGTCTTCATATAAGACATCCTTGCTCTTACACTTTCATAATTATGTATTATTTTATAGCTCAGGGCATTGCATGGTATGTGATTTGCTACAAAGGCAAAGGGTGGTGGGCAATAAAATAGTGCCCTGTCTTGTGTGTGTGTGTGTGTTTAAATGTGATGTCAAAATTTACATGGTAATCCAAAATTAAAAACTTGTCATGTGACGCACATGATGTTAACCTCAGGGTAGGATGGGAGAGAGGCAGTATTTCCATTTTGTGTGCCCCGTATGTCCCAGATAATAACTATAAGAACAATAATTGTTATCTGGATAGTATTTGGAAATGTGAGCGGTGGTTCCTCTGATAATAATGGGTAATATAACCGGCAAGCTTGTCTACCTTTACCAGGGGCTGAAGCAAGACAGAAAAATTAAGTTAGTCTAAGAAACATTATACCTTTGAATTCATAGATGTGAACTCACAGGGATTTTAATTTCACATTTAAAAAATCTGAATAAAAAGTACCATAGAAGTCCCACAGTCTCACCAGCAGTATTGAGGGGAACCATTTCCTTACTCTCCTGCCGTCACTGAAAGTTACCATTTCATTTTTTGGGTAATCTGATGAGAATAACATGGTATGTGATTGTTTTAAATCCCTTATCCTGACTACTAGTGAGCAACCAACTACGTAACTTGTGGGGCCCGGTACAAAATGAAAATGTAGGGCCCCAGCCTAGATCTGGAAAGCAGTCTCCCCTTCTCACATTCCAGCCCTGCAACCCATGGCAGATGGAGGACTTCCAAGGGATTAAAGCCTTGCTCCTGGACACACTTGGTACCTGGCTACCGGCGGGTAAGAGAGTCCTACTGGGTAACTCACTGAACAAGCAGTAACACAATCCAGGATCACCTGGGGCGTGTGCCTGAGCCATCTCTTTCAGTGCCCCACCTAGGCCCAATGCCTTCACAAGGCCACAGCAAAACGGAGGCCTTCCCAAGCTCTACAAGCTGATTTCTGTCCCCTACAGGGAAGAGAAGGACTCAGGAGGGTGAGAAGAGGTTAGACCTTGCTCACATGAGCCAAACACATGCTCCAAATGTCCCCTCAGAGTTCATTTACAAAACCCAAATTAAAAAAAAAAAGTTATTAAGAATTCTAAGGTTTGGCCAAGAGAACTAGACCCTAAGCAAAAGGGCCTGTTCAGTGTGGGAACCTGTGTTAAGGGTCGTCTGTCTATGAAACAGAACTTGCCAGTAAGAGTGAACAGCTATTCACAAGTTTGTTGGGCTTTTATATTTCTTTTTGTCTAAATTTCCTGAGTATATCATTTGCTCACTATGATGCTTATTTATATTTTTCTTAGACATTTTGGAATCATTTTAAGAGAGATATGAACATATATTCTGCCCAATATGTTATCAATAACTGCTAGCCTATTTTTGTCTTTTTAAAGACTTCAAAATTTTTGTGCAACAAAGTAGTTTATTTTCCTTTCCATCATGCACTCTGGCAATAAGATCTTATCCACTTCCAAATTATGATGTTTCCCATTTATCCTTTTATGTAATTTACTTATTTATTTATTTAATTTATTTTCATTTTGAGCTCTAGTTCAGTGGAAATACATTTATATGTATGATAGATGTTTGGGTGTAATTTTATAATCTTTCACATGGTTTCAGTAGCCAAATACCATTATTAAACAGTTCAGCTCTTTTTTTTTTTTTTTTAAGCATATAATCCCATCTATATCACATACAAAATTTCCATTTATATTTCGGTAAGTTTTGGTTCTCTTTATTCTACTATACTGAACCACCATGTCATTGTGACAACTATCTGATTATAATAGCTTCATTGTGAATGTTAGCTATGTGGTATTGCTGATTTTTTAAAGATTAGAAATAAATAGTCAACTCTATTCATAACATGTAGCTTAGCTGTTATTCAGTATGTGGAAGTGCTTAACCATACATTTTATGTTCACATAGGTAATGAAGTTTGGTGTAAAAGTTTACATAAAGACTTAAGTCAAATCTTATATGGAAATCCTATTCATATGAGTACTAGTCAACATGTAAATCGCCTATACTTTCAATGCCTTATTTTTTTCCATCTCTAAAACAAGGGTAATGAAGCCTTTTTCACAAAACAAATTTCTTGCAACATTACAAATGCTCAGTAAGTATTGATCCTCCCTCATCATAACATCAGAGCATTGAACTCTTTTTTTTAAATTTTTTTTTTATTAATGTATAATGTAGTATTTGTTTCAGGGGTACAGGTCTGTGATTTATCAGTCTTACACAATTTTTTTTTTTTAAGATTTATTTATTTATTTATTTGAGAGAGAGAGAGAGAGAGAGAGAGAACACATGTGCAGGAGCAAGCCAGGAGAGGAGCACAAGGAGAGGGAGGGGGAGTGAATCTCAAGCCAACACCCTGGCTAGTCCAGAGCCTGATGCAGGGCTCAATCTCAGGACCCTAAGATCATGACCTGAGCCAAAATCCAAAGTAGACGCTTACCCAACTAAGCCACCCAGATGCCCTCTTGAACTTTAATCCTAGTCTATCTCTGGCCATATCTTTCCCTTCTACCTTTGTAAATTTCAAATAGGTGTCATTTCTCTGGCAAGCAGGCTAGAACTGGAAAATTTTAATCCAATCGAAAGTACTGTTTTGCCGTAAAGAATTGTAGCTTCTTTGCAGTTATTCAAATAATAAATACATTTAAGTTTATTCTTCCTCTCCTATTCGACTTTTATTATTCTGTATCATTTCATTTGCCTTTTTTTTTCCCTTTTATTTACTGGGTTGAGTGTTTGTTTTCCTCGAGTTAGTAATCTCATGTTCTATGTATATACATATGTATTTTCCTCAGTGTTTGTCTTCATTTTAATGGCTGCAATTAACCATGGGTTTATTTATTAATATACCCAAGCCAAATAATTTATAAGCCCTTCCTCCCACTTACACAAAATCTTCAGGACACATTTATCTCCTCACCTCTTTTTTCCAACTTATGAAATCATTTTTTTTAAATAAACTTTTGAATTTTAAGTCCAACTTTGTTTGTTTTTTCCCCAGAATGGTTCTTATACCAACAGTATTATTTCCAATAATATTATCATCATCAATTTTGGATGAACTATGAATTCTACTGGATTTATTTCTTGATTAACTTGCCTTCAATTTTGAGATATGATTATATGATTTTCACTCAACTATAATATCTTCTTGAGTAATTTTCTCAGACTGTATATATCCTTTATAATTGTCTCAGAGAGTGTATAATCTGTGTGTGAGTGTGTGTGTGTGTGTGTGTGTGTGTGTGTAACTACTGACTGGCTTACTTTCTTCCCTTCTTGTCTGTCTTTGTTTTAAATTTTCTTTTCTTTCCTTTTTCTTTTTCTTGGTATAGTAAAGAGGTTCTTGGCTCAGAGAACTGCTGTCTGCTAGACTTCATTGGTGCAGGTGAGATGCATGATACAAAACTGACTCTTTCCTTCACTCCCATGAAGTTCATACACTTTTTTTCAGTTTATCTTTGATGTTCAGCAAATTTCACCAGGCTAGGTACGGGTGTGCTATCTTCTTTTCATTACTCACACTTGGTACTCATTGGGCATGACCTTAAAAACTCAGCTTTTTTTCAGCCAATGTGAGTACTCTATTCATAGTTTATGTTTTTTCTAATGGCTTTTCTTGTTGCCTTCCAGAATACCATTGTTCAAATAGATTCCCTGGATTTGTTCTCCATTTGTTTTGTTGCTCTCACTCTTTTTTTTTTTTTTTTTAAAGATTTTATTTATTTACTTGACACAGAGAGAGAGAGCACAAGTAGGCAGAGCAGCAGGCAGAGGGAGAGGAGAAGCAGGCTCTCCTCTGAGCAGGGAGCCCGATGTGGGGCTCGATCCCAGGACCCTGGGATCATGACCTGAGCCGAAGGCAGCCGCTTAACCGACTGAGCCACCCAGGCGCTCCAGTTGATTTTCAGTTCTTCATAGGGTTCTTTTGTGTTGTGGGGAATTTTGCCATTTGATTTCCCAAACCATTAATTCTGCTTTCAGCATTTCATTTTCCACTTTTTCTACAGAATATTTTAAATGTAAAAATACAATTCAAATGAGTTGTAAAATCCCTATTGTAAGATTGTTATTCTGTAATATCTCCATCTCCTTAACAATTCCTTTCTGTAAAATATATACTCTGAAAACACCTTCACTGAGTAAGATGAAGAATTTAGCTTTTGAAAGAAGTTTCTGAAATCAAATCTTAGTTTTAACAATTACCAACTTTTTACTTTTTATTCTTAGACCAATTGCTTTCTTTACCTCTCAAATCTCTTCAGGAGATTTTTTCGAGAATTAAATGAAGACACTGAGAAGCAAAGCCTAGCTTGTAGTAGGCACTTAATCAATGGGATTAATTGCACTAAAGAAACTGAAAATTCCCTGAGAAAATGTGTTTTACATAAACATCCTTTAGCTAAGAACAGTCTTGTGTATTAGGTATCAGTCATTATTATCAATCACCTGTCTCAACTTAAAAAAAAATTGAATGCATCTAATTCAGATACTTTTTAGTAATTTATAATCTTAAAGAACCATGTATGAGCTCATGAAAACTTTTATTATCACTATCCTTTTGTATTTAGGCATTTCAGCTTATCCCATAAGCCACCCAATAGGTAGTAAAGAAGAAATACAAGGTGGTTAAAACCTTAGTTTGAAATATTTTTCAAAAGTTTTCATTCTTCATCATATTTTTTAAATGAGAAGAGTAGGACTTTGATTCATTTTGCTATTCATTTGTAATATTGGTTATATTTCTGGCTATTTTTAAGAAGTAAAGGAAGCCAGACACAGTGAGAATCCTTGCGATCTAGTGAGAGTTGTAGCACCAGCCACCACACAGCAACTCCTTGATGATCTGCTGCCCTTTTAAACATTTCTGGAATTGGAATCCACTTACAGTAGATGTGTGCAACTAATGTAAAATGTTCTCCTCTAATTCCCAATCCTCTGAAAAGATGTTCTTAATCAAAGAGGGAGCTTTACAGTTGATGTATAAGAGAGACCTTTATGGGGCGCCTGGGTGGCTTAGTCGGTTAAGCGTCTGCCTTTGGCTCAGGTCATGATCCCAGGGTCCTGGGATCGAGCCCCACATGGGGCTCCCTGCTTGGCGGGGAGCCTGCTTCTCCCTCTCCCTCTGCCTGCCGCTCCCCCTGCTTGTGCTCTCTCTCTGCCAAATAAATAAATAAAATCTTAAAAAAAAAAGAGACTTTTATGACCTTGTAAGTCAGAAGCAAATGACCTATTGAGGAGTACCCTGAATAATTTCTGTGTTTGCTTCTTTACCTAGAAAATGGAGATATAAAAATCCTGCCCTTTCTACCTAACAGATTTGTTTCAAGGCAGACGATACATTTCGAAAGTCTCCTATATTTATAAGATGTACTTCTTTATTAAAATCCTTATACACCATTACCTCCGACACCATGACCGAAGATGTTGCGATTGCTATTGCTCTGGTGCCTGCCTCTCTCAACGGGAACAACATAAAGAGCAGAGGCCGCTAGTGTCTCATTACGCCGGGCATTTTTGTAGTGTGACTGCTGCCAGGGAGCTGTCCATGGCACAAAACATGGCAAGGCTAGACTTCATGGATTTATAGAAAGCAGATGTCCCCCACCAATATGCCAGAAGAAATGTGTGATAGATTGTAATGACAAGACAGGAGTTTTGAGATGCAGGCAGAAGGTAAAATGTTCCGTTATGTTGTATCGCAGTGGAATAAAATACGTGTCCCATGTTTGAGACTTGTAGAGAACATTCACTATTATAAAATAATCGTATTTCCTAATTTTTTTCTTCACTTTGCCTGGAGATTAATGACTCAACTGTCAGGTCAACTTGTGATCTTAAAGTTGAAACGAGGCTAAAATCTGTGCTTGGCATTCTTAAAATGCTTTCTCAGTGAAGCACTGGCTAGGAGAGAACCAGTCATGGATTCTCCACATATTCCTTGATAGTTTGGGTTCACCACTGGCAAACTGTGCAATCCGCAAGGAACTTGAGATTTATTTTTCATTACTACCAAATAATCTCAAATTTCTAAACACTGAAATTAACAACTGGAATCATAACTAAGAACACTGACTTTGAAAAAAAAGAGCCTACAATTTTATGTTTCTCAATATGTCAAGGAATAGGAGTACTGCTGTCACCCTGCAGTAAACCTTTTTTTTTTTTTTTTTTTTTTCCCCTTCTATTTTTTTCAGTTTATTTCAGGGAAGGGGTTTAGGTTTTATCTTTTTCTTTTTTTTTTTATTGTTATGTTAATCCCCATACATTACATCATTAGTTTTAGATATAGTGTTCCATGATTCATTGTTTGTGCATAACACCCAGTGCTCCATGCAGAACGTGCCCTCCTCAATACCCATCACCAGGCTAACCCATCCTCCCACCCCCCTCCCCTCTAGAACCCTCAGTTTGTTTTTCAGAGTCCATTGTCTCTCATGGGCAGTAAACCTTTTTAAATGCAACACGTTTTAAACAATGATTAGATTAGCACAGTGTGCTCCAGCCACAATACACTCCTAAGCAGGGACCGTGATAACAGACAACCCAACAGCATAAATACATGCTTCCCAGTTTGATGTCGTGAAAGCTTCTATTTCCATTTGACCAATAGTCAAGGTGTATAGTGAGAATGAGAAAATGTCCCAAAATAAAATGGATCAAAAGGCCTGATGGACAGTTGGGAAGATACACAAAGAGTTTAAAGGACACTAAAATTAACGTGAGTCTCGGGCTGACAACCAGATTTCATGCAAAAAGAGGAAAAAAATTTATAATAAAGAAAATGGAGTGCCAAGAGGCTGGGCTGAACCCTGCTCTGGGGGAGGAAGTAGGAGAAAAGGAACTTCAGAGTTGTCACATTGGGGGACAATGGAGAGAGCAGAAATGATTAATAAATTTTCTTCTAGCTGCCTGGCAGGGCATAGAGGTCATTAGTTTACATTGGCACTGAGATGACAATTTTAGAGGTAGAACCATTGGTACCTTTTATATATATACCATTCCATTATGGTGAATGTGACTTCAAAGAAAATATAAATTTTCTTCAAGATACAAATCTATCCAGAAATTTTGAAAAAAGAAAAAAAGCATTGCCCACTACTAGTCCTTAAGTCATTTTACTTTTTTTCCACCTGGGCAAATGTCTGCACATCTCCAACTTACCTTCTCTCCCTTTAGATTAGGAATGTCACTTTTTATGCTATATGAAATCTGACAAAATTCTTTGCCATGACGTTGCTCTGCAGAATAGGTTATAAAAATGTTTCATGTATCACCCATGATATAAAGTTATTTTTCTTCAACTATATTATCATAGATATTTCTATGCATATACGTATATGAATACATATACATATATGTGTGTGTGTATATATATATATACACACACACCTTAATATTGATTCTTATTTTTTATTTCTTCTTAATACATATTTCTCCTCCCCTTGGGCGTTTTGTTGGATATTGCCTAAATTAAAATTTCCATGGACCATAAATCTTCCAGATAATGTCCTTAAGATTGGGAAGACTTGCTGAATAATAATAAAGAGATCTGGTCTTAAGTGCATCTTGCATGAGATGCTACATCATTGTTTTTTTTCCTCTCTCCATCTTCTGAAGAAAGCACCATCAAAAAGCACTTAAGCTTTCCAGGGCTTCCTTCACATTTACTTAAGCTTTGATTAAAAAAAAAAAAAAGACATATTTAATGCTTCTTACAAATCAGCCCCCCCCCACCACCACCACCACGCATCCCTGCTCCTGTTCCAGGTCTTTTTACTAAACCCCGATGTTTCCATCAGTGCTGGCTGTGGAAACCCAGGGCCGACCATTTGTTGAGAGTCCCTAAAAGAAAACGTTTGATGGTTTTCTGTGAATAAAAGAAGGAAGAGAAGGAAGGAGAAATGAGAGTATGAGAATGGAGAGGAATAAGAATAGAATTAGGACAGTACATGGGGCCCAAAAATTTTGCAAAAAAGAGCAGAAAGTCACTCATTGGTGAGTTTTCCAATGCCAGGAACAATGTCTTATTCTTCCAGCAAATTGCCTTGATACATGTTTCCAAATAAATAAAATAAATTTGACATGAAGAAATTCAGTAAGACAAAGAGGCAAAATTGTGACACTCATTGGGATCCTTCAATGTTTGGAGTTAGGGTATGAAAGATGATCATTGAAATGTTTCCTGCGAGGAAACTATAGAGCAGTATAAGCTGTTTAAAAAGTGTGAGAAAAGTTGTGGATGAAGGTGGGTTGTTAACTGAACGGAATGGTGAGGAGAGAGTAGGAGGGAAGAGAACAGAGGGGAGGCAGGAAGATGGTCTGAGTCTGGGGACTGGATGAGATGAAGTAAGATTGAGGACTTCTGAGGAATGGAATGCTTGTGCCCTCACCCAGCCCTCTGATAAGTTGAGTATTCTGTCAAGTCTACTAAAACAACATGTTTTATGTCCATGTGTGCTTTTTATCTGCCAACTGAGGAAGAGGTTGGGTTTTATATCTAGGTCATTGCAGAGATCCAAGAGCATGCTCCTAAGCAAGAGGAGGGAGAATGGAAGGGAAATTTTGTCAACCCAAGGACTCCTGATCTGGTTTTAGATTTCTAAGGACAGGGAGACAATCGTGGTATCTGAGATAAGTATAATGAAGGTAGAATTACAACTTTCTCTCTCTCTTTTCTCTCTCTCTTATTGTATTAAAGACATTCTTAGCCACATAGTAGAAGTAGTGTCTTCAACCTTATTACAGTTATAGAGTAGAACACCTTGATTCTTTCATCCTTTGTCATATGCCGCCTTGTTTATGATAGCTGAGTGTTTGTATATTCACATTATATATATATATTTTTACTTCATTATAAGGTGGTATTACTGAAGAACCATATTTTTACTTCTTTGGATCTGTTTAAGTTTCCAAAGTATTAAGAAACACCTTATTAATACTTTGTTCGATTTGTTGATAATAAAGCATACTCAAAAGAACTCCAGTAAAAAGTTAGAGAATGAAGAGAGGAGGGATGACCTTACTTCTCCAAAGGAATCTCTTCCCAGCACCCAGAGAGATTAAGCTCTGGACTTCTAATGTCATCTAATTGACAGCACTGGTGATGGCTGCATTATTTCCATATGCTGCTTTTCAACTATATATAAGGATTGTTGGTTAATTAATTCAAAAGAACCTATGAATTTATGTATTTTTTCTTCTATTATACTGCTATTATACTATTACACTTCTATTATATTAAAGAATTAGTATCCCAATTTTCTGGAAAGAGGAATAAAACAATTTGAAAATTTTTATTTGTTTCAATTCAATAATATTTTAAGGAGAACGAGACCTAGGTCAGGTTAGATGTTCTGGAAAATGCACTAACAAATAATTGCATTTTCCACAGTTTTTTCACTTGAAAACCTATTCAATTATGCAAAGCAATAATCTTTCTTTTTTTCCATGAATGTAAAATATCTGGGGATTTTATCCTGCCTTTTCACCTATCTGCTGCATACCTTGGGTCAGTTTCTTCTTTCTGCTTCTGTTTCTTTATCTGTAAGTTGATGATATGGCTACGACGATGATGATGATGAGAGTTGCTACCTCATAGAGTTTCTGAGGGGCATAAAATTAATAATAATGAAAGGCACATAAAGTAGTGACTGCCACTTACTAAATATTGTATAAATGTTTGCTCTTACTATTATCATTATTATATTAGGTTTAAATTTTAAGCAAAATGAGGCTTACATGTCAGAAAAGACCTCATGGTTATTAGAGTGTATTAATAATGACTATCTCAAGGGCTAACAGTAAAAACAGATTTTTTTAAAAAAAATAGGATTGTTGGAAAGACATTGCAATTTACAAAAATGAAGCAATAATATTTTTATCACGAAGTGTAGTTATTTGGGCTATTTTTTTTAAATGCCTAAAAGATCTCATCCCAGTGATTTTTGTTTCCCCTCCTTTATTTAAAATATGATGTATTATTATTTTCTGATGGAAGAGGGAACATTGTATCAGAGATCTTCCTGGAGCAATACATGGCAATATTATGTTTAGAATCTGTGTTGTGAATTTAATTATAAAATTATATTAAAAACCATTCTGACTGGAAAGTAATGTCCATATAATATCCCTGACCCCTTTTATAGTATTTTATTATCAGTACACATAAAATCCTTCACAAGCTGGTGTCAGATACAACCCCAATTTCTGTTTACTTCTTCTGCACAATCTCCTTCCAGACAATTTTCTCTTTTCTTCATTCCTCAAAAACACCAATTCTTGCAGTTTCCAGAATGGAATAGCTTTTTTCATCTTCACTTGGGTAACTCCTACTAATTCCTTGAAACACAACTTAAAAATCACATTCTTTGTGATACCTCTGTGAACTTCTTTGGGTAAAGTTAACTGCTCTGCTCAATCTTTTTTGCAAAACTCAAGCAAGTTCTTATCTTCAAGGGAGATTGGAGAGAACCCCTCCCTTTAGCACACGCATGCCTTCCTACCTCACTTGCAATAATGCAAAATACTCTGCCCCACCTTTGGCTCCTTGCTCTGAGCAGTGCCACTAACTGGAAGGCCTTCTTTCTGCACAAATCCTGTGGCTGACTTCTGCTTCTCATTCAGGTAACTGCTCAAATATCACCTCAAAAAAAAAAAAAAAAAAGAAAGACTTTTCTGACAAGGCAAATAATTTTACTCCTCATGCTCCTCACCCCAAACATGCTCTAATCCTTCTCTCTTGCTCTGCATTTTTATTTTTTTCATATCATCTCATTATTTTGTTTTCTCCTTGGCAGAGTGAAGGTATTAAGAAATACAGAAAGGGAATACATTTCTGGGAGTGGAATTGATAGATCAGAGTATATATATTAAGACCTTTGTTGCATTTTGCCAAGTTTCTATCCAGAGATACTTTATTGCTATTGCTATCATTATATAGCATGTATAATTTTAATACAGATCTATAATTGCACCATTCATTATAACTATCACTTGTGTTCTTACAATATCCCAGTCACCTTGCTAAATGCCGTAATACATTAAGTGTGTCTTTACATGTATTTAAGTCAAATTACTTGCACTTCCATGGGGAGTATAAAAGAGTGTCACTTTTCACATTCTCTCGTCATTATTTTTAAAAATTTTGATCATTAAAAATTATATTTTACTTTCTAAATTTGAATTTCTTCATTAGCAAGTATGGTAGAACATGTTTTCATATTTAGTAGTTATTTGTATTGCTTTCTTTTTGTAAACTCAGTGTATTAATGTGCTAGGCCTGACATAGCAAAGTACTACAAACTGTATAGCTTAAACAACAGAAATTTATCATCTCACAGTTTTGGAGGCCAGATGTTCAAGGTCAATATGTCAACAGGGTCATACTCCCTCTGAAGGCAACAGGGAAGGATTGATTCCAAGTCTCTCCATTAGCATCTGATAGTTCTTTGGTTTGTGGCATCATAGGTCCAATCTGTACTTGGCGTTCACCCTGTGTCTTTACATTTTCTTCCTTTTGCACATGGGCCTCTGTGTCCAAATCTTCCCTCTTTATAAGGACACCAATTAACTGGATGAAGGAGAACCCTAATAATCTCAACTTGACTATCTGCAAAGACCTTATTTTCAAATAACGTCACAGTCTGGGGTATTGGGTTTGTAAGGGCTTCAAAGCATGAATTTTGAAGGGGCGCAATGCAACCTATGACATCCAGTTCATGATCTTTGCTAATTTTTCCTTTGATAGAATCAAATATTTTCATGAATTTTAAGAAAAGTAGAAATATTAGCTTGGACCATATGTCTGACAATTATATTTTTGGTTTGTGTTTATCTTTCAGTTTTGTTTATGCACTACTGACATACTAAATTTCAGATTTGTATATAAAAAATGATGATCTCTTTAGCAATTACCTTCAGACAAGACCTTGCCATATAAAAATTAGGTAAAGGACCCTTAATTATTTAAACTTTCAACTTTTCATTTAATTATTCAGTATAAGCCCTATATTTTAGCTCTCCAGAATCACCCCTCTGCAAATTATTCTTCACACTGTGAGAAGAACTTTTCTAACATATGCCTTTGATTTCTTAACCCATTACTTAAATCCTTGAAACTCTTCTCATACCCTGTATAGAAAAACCTTATTAGAGAGTTTGGCTTCCAGCTTCTTCAAGATCTGGCCCCCCCCATTTTCCCAGCCACAACTTCTGCCCACTTGTATACACACACCTATACCTCCTGCACATCAAAATACCTGAAATCTGGAAAATGCACCACATCCTCCCAGGCCTCAATGTCTTTGCAAACACAGTCCCTAGTGCACATGCGTAGTGCCCATGTCAGAACAAACTCCAAAAATTGCATCCTATCTACTGGCTTTTCTCTCTGAATTTCGAATATTATACACAATATGGACTCTACAAAAGATCAGCAAAAATGAGTAAAGAAACTCTTCGCAATTTTAAAAAAGTATCTCTAACACAGGGAAGCGATGATTCTGAGAGGAGTCATCATAAAACTTGGGGAATGGGATGCAGAAACAACTGAGCAGATTGTGCAAAACTGATGGGGCAATAAAATCAGAGGCCCAGAACCAAATCTGGGAGAAACACTTCCCTAGCCATTCTCTAATGGCAGAGTAGCAATTGTGATTGTTCAGACAATAATTCCATAGATATTTTTTAAACTTTTCATTTTGTAGTAACTTTAGATTTGTAAAAAAAGCTATAAAGACAGTACAGAAAATTCTCCTGTACTCTTTCGTCTAAATTCCCCTGATGATAACATCTTATACAACCATGGTGTATTTATCAAAACTAAGAAATTAACACTGGTACAGAAATCCCAGTTAAACTATAGACTTTATTCAGATTCCAAGTATTTTTCCACTTATGTTTGTTTCTTGTTCAGGAATCCAATCCAGGATATTACACTGTACTTAGTCTTCTGTTACCTTAGTCTCCTTCATTCTGGGACAGTTTCTCAGGCATTCCTTGTTTTTCATAACCTTGGCACTTCCAAAGAATACTCACCAGGTACTTTGTAGAAGATCCCTCATGTGTATTTGTGGGATGCTTCCCATGATTACATGGGTAGTATAGATTTAGGGGAAGACTACAACAGAGGTGAAATGCCCTTCTCATCAGCCCGTTATCGGGGTATATGACATCAATATTATTTATCACTGATGATTTAACCTTGGTCACTTGAGAGTGGTGTCTGCCAGGTTTCTTCCCCATAAAATTACTATGTTTCCCTTTCTGTTCTTTATTTGTAGGAAATGCATCACTAAGTCCAGCACACACTTAAGGGGGCGGGAGGTGGAATAAAGCTCCATTTCCTAGAAGGATTATCAAAGACTTTGTGGACATATGTTCAAACCACCACAGTAATTTTTCTGTGGGAGACACTTTGTGGATATGTAAGTATCCAGTCTCTCCTTTTTTATCCTCGAATTCTAGCATTCACCTGTGATTTTCTATTTCCCTCAGTCCTCCTACATTTATTATTTGCAATTTTTTCTGAAGGGAATATTTGTCCCTCCTCCCTCATTCATTTATTTATTCAATCATTCACTTAGATCAGTATGGACTCATGGATATTTATGTTATCCTTGGGTTAGACTCTGTTACTATCATTATTTGTTCATCTTTTTAAAAATTTTTTTGAACTTCCTTACTTACAGGAACTGCAAGTTGCTTTGTGGCTCATATTTTGTAATGAGCCATTTTTCCAATGACCCCTGCTTTCCGTTATTAGAGACTGATATTTAGAAACTAACCTCTGAGTGCTAGGTGTACTCTTTGCTACTGAGGTTTCACTGATGCTAGGCCCTTTCAATAGGTAGAATACATATCTGTATTTCTTATTTCACCTATCAGCATTTACGTTACAATAAGCATGTGTTCATACTTAAATCTCCAACTCTAGTTCAGCACCACAAAATTTATCTTAGCCTTCCTCTTTTTCTTCTTTGTCATTCTACCTCTTACGGTAAAAAAAACTGGATCCCATTATTTACAATTTATGTGTTTGTTCAAACCCGCTGAACATGTAAAGTTGGTTCAGAAATTCTAGCTCATAGACCCATGAAAATAAATTTATCAACTGGAGTACAGTATTTCCTGTATACTGATGGTCCCCAACTTACGATGGTTCAACTTACGATTTTTCAACTTTATGATGGTGCAAAAATGATATGCATGCAGTAGAACCCATACTTTGAATTTCGAATTTGGATCTTTTCGTGGGTTGGTGATATGCTGTAGGATACTCTCCTGATGCCGGGTGGTGGGAGCAGCCACAGTGCCCAGTCAGCCACATGATCAGGAGAGTAAACAACTGATACCCTTACAACCATTCTGTATTCAGACAACCATTCGGTTTTTCATTTTCAGTACAGTAGTCAGTAAGTTACAGGAGATAGTCAACACTTTATTACAAAATAGGCTTTGTGTTAGACGATTTTGTCCGACTTTCGACTAATGTAAGTGTTCTGAGTACGTGTAAGGTAGGCTAGGCTAAGCTAGGCTGTTCGTTAGGTTAGGTGTATTAAGTGCATTTCAGCTTACAGTATCTTCAACTTATGACAGGTTTATCATGATGTAACCCTATTGTAAGTTGAGGAAGATCTGTACGGTTTGTTTTTTTGTGGGTAGCCTTATAGTATCCAATCAAAACACTGTTTTCCAATGTTACTTATTTCAGTTTCTTTTTCCCCATTTCTTTCAGTGAAATCATGCCATGCATTTGAAATTAAGTTTGTTGTCAAAGTCCGCATTATGTCCTAGGATTGTCCAACATCCTGCTTGATTTTCTTTAAATTTAAATACATGAAAGTTCTCATTTTTCAGTGTACAGTTCCATGGGCTTTGACACATGCATATAGTCACGTGTCCACCACCAAAGTTTCCTATGGTGCAGTTCCATCACCTCAAAAATTCATTTGTGCTGATCATATGTAGCCAACTTCTCCTCCCACACCAACTCTTGATAAATAATAAGCTATTTTTCATTCCTATAGGTTTAGCTTTTCAAATAAATTAAACCATACAATATGTAATCTTGAAGATCTGGCATCTTTCACTTAGCAATTCCTCCCTCTTGCATGAATCACTTCCTCAATAGTGTTATTACAAAATATTATTATCCACTGTATGGATGTACCATTTGTCTGTCCATCCAGGGGTTGAAGATACCCTGGTTGCCTCCAAATTTTGGCAATTGTGAATAAACCTGCTATAAACATTCCCAGATTTTGCTATGAACATATTTTTAATTCATTGAATAAATAGGAACAGGATTGCCGGTTGGTATGGTAAATGTAGGTTTTTCATAAGAAACTGCCAAACTGGTTTCCAAAGTGACTGTACTGTTTTGCATTTCCACTAAAATGGCTGTAAAGTACAAAATACTGATGAAATCAAAGAAGGTCAAAATAAATTGAAAGATACATAATATTAATGGACTGGAAGACTCAGTATTGATAAGATGACAATTATCTGTAGATACAATACAATCCCATTTAAAATCTAAGCAATCATTTTTATATGGAACATCAAAGTAACTAGAAGAGCCAAAACAATTCTGAAAAAAAAGAAAAAAAAGAAAAAGAAAACTCCCTTTGCATGATTTTAAGACTTACTGTAAGGAAAGATAGTTCAATGGAACTTAATAGTCCAGAAATTGACCTATGCAAATATGATCAATTGGCTTTTGTCAAAGTTCCAAAATCAACTCAGTGAAGAAAGAATAGTATTTTGAACAAATGGTGCTGGGACATTTTTTTTTCTTTTTTTAATTTAAATTCAATTAGCCAACTTAGCATACATCATTAGTTTCAGAGGTAGTGTTCAATAATTAATTTATCAGCTTCGTATAACACCCAGTGCTCAGCACATCACGTGCCCTTCTCAATGTGCTGGGACATTTAGATATTCATATACAAAAAAATGAGCCTTGACTCATACTTCACACCTTATACAAAAATGGACTTGAAATGTATCATAGACATAAATGTAAACATGAAACTATAAAATATCTAAAAGAAAACACTGGAGAAAAATCTATGTGACCTTAGCTTTGATGATGAATTTTTATATGCAACACTAAAGGTATGATCCACATGATAAAAAATAGAATAAATTGAACTTTACCAAATTAAAATATTTTCCTATGGAAATGGTACCCTCAAGAGAGCAAACTCACAAGCCACAGCTTGGGAGAAAAATTTTGCAAATTACATATCCAGAATATACAAAGAATACTTGAAACTCCACATTAAGAAAACCAACAACCCAGTTAAAAAATGAGCAAAAGATCTGATCAGACATCACAAAAGAAGACACAAGGATGGCAAACAAGGGTATAAAAAGACACTCAACATCACTAGTTCTTAGGAAATGCCCATTAAAACCCTAGTGAGATACCATTACACACCTATTAAAAAGGCTAAACTTTTTTTTTTTTTTTTTTAAATCAGACAGTACCAAATTCTGGCAAGAACACTGAGCAACAAGATTTCTCATTCCACAGATTTTTAAATTGTACATAATCCATTTCATAGCATGCATTTGTTGTTTTCAAATAAGACCTTTTGTTTTTATTGTAAAGTTTGCAACAAATAACTTAGTTAGGTATGAATAGATTAAAAGGAAGCATAGGGATCAGCTTTACTAAATGAATAATTATATTTGTTAACCTTGGATCAAAGCCAGCCAAGGTATACTTTATAAGCATGATGCCTGAGGTAAACCCATCATTTCTGATTTGGATCAGTCATAGTTATATCCATGTGGGGGCTGGAAGATATTCACTCTTGATTGGAAGAATCAAAATATTTATAATTGTTAATAAAGACATGAGGCATCTATATTATAAAATGATTTTAATAACTCCTATAATATATTTTGTATTTATTATAGGTCAAATACTATAATGCATGCTTTGCAAGCCTATTTATGCATGAGAACAAATTACTAATGTTAGGATGAAATATCCTAAAATAGAAAATCATCTTATTTTCTTTTTAAAACTTCTAATTAAATTAAAATATTTAAATTACTAGTTTAAGAATATGAATAAAATAATATTGATAACTATTAGCCAAAAAGAAATTCTTTTGATTCAATTAATTATTAAAAGTGGCACAGGATGATTTCCTTCAGTGTTCATTCCTAATGGATATTTTCCAAGATGAAGACAATAAGATCATTACAATGTGCGTAAAATTTTCCCATTGTAAAGAAGTTTAGACATATTTTCAGTGGAAAAAAAAAGAGAGAAAGGGAGAATATTCAACTTCACACCACCAAGACAACTTGCTCAATTTTAAATTTACAAATCCCATTAAAATAAGAATAAATAGTTGAGTATGAGGGGAAAAAAGAAAGCATTGCCAAACATAGCTAGAATGTATTAACAGTAATCATAATTTGGTGTACTAGAGTCTACCAGCTGCAAAAAACAAGCAAAGTGTTTATTTTGGTGTTAATACTATTTTTCTTTAATATTTTAGTTTACAATGTTGCCAAGAAAAATTAAGAATAAAATTTCCTTTGGCCTGGAGGAGTGGGGGCGATAAAGCAAAAGAACCATTCTATAGTACTGACACCAGGAAGGATGGCAGGAATTTGTTGCAGGCTACAGTTCAGTTAGTGGTAGGAAGAAAAAAGGATGAGACTCAAAGAAAAAAAAAAAATCTAGTCATTGATCACTTAGCTCCCAGTGGTATAAAGACAGCTCCTGGGTTCTGACTGTGAGAGAAAACACCTCCACAAATAAAACTGTTTCTTAAAAGTTACTACAGAGAAGCCAGTGCTGGTTGTACAGTAATTAGATTCTGAGGGAGAAAAGAACAGAGAACCCTGCTTTAGATGTTATTAGGGGCAATCATACTTAATGATACATTTCAATTCTAATTTCACTGAAATTATAAAGTTGCAAGCCCCACTGTTTCCTCACGCAGCCCAGGCCCCCTCCGCCCTCACTCCATCAGCGTTTTGTGAAGCGTTCTCCTTAATTAACTAAATTGTTGTCTAGCCAGACATCTCGACTTTGAGAAAATGGATGCCAGGGGATTTGCTTGACCGAGGACCTAACAGAGTCTTCACACAGAACAGAAACGTGACATTGGTTCTGAAATAAATTTATAGTCCTGCTGAACAGAGGTTCCGCTACCAGCAAAAGAAACTGCTCTAGAGGCGAGATGACTAATATGTCACCACATCAGCAATTCCTTTATGGAAGCAGAGGAAGAACACCCAAATAAATCAGATTTGTCACAGGCCTAAATACCAGTAGGCTTGTCAGCCTGGATCTGAATCTAGCATCCCAGAGCAATGGGTGGGAAAGTTTCAACTGCACTTTTCCAGAAGCCTCACTCACAGCAACCCGGCAGCCATTTCAGTGGCTCAGGCCTTGGAGGTTAACCCTAGAAGCGGCTTCCACATCATCACAGTCATTTTATTTAGTTTAAAAGGAAAACTAAGGTGGTGCCTGGGAAGCTCAGTCAGTTAAGATCCGCCTTTGACTCAGGACTCAGGTCATGATCTCAGGTGGGCTCCCTGCTCACTGGGAGTCTGCTTTTCTCTCTCCTTCTGCTCCTCCACTATTGCATGCCCTCGCACACAGGGCTCCATCTCATGACCCTGAGATCATGCCCTGAGCCAAAATCAAGAGTTGGACGCTTAATTGACTGAGCCACCCATGAGCCCCACAAAGACTTCCAATTTAATTCACCCAATTCATTATAGCAGTTTATTAAGATAAATCGAAGGTTACTGAAATAAAAAGATATTGGAGGAGAGAAAAGTTACTTAATTTGAACTCCATTGATCTCTGGGGGAGATATTAGACTGCTAAGACCCTGAGATGTCTTTTCTTGAGGTGTCATTGCTTACTATTGTGAACCATAAGTACTTTATATTCCATTAAAGAATTTGTCTAAATGCATTAAAATTATCTGTGCATGTATATATCTCCTTCATTAAATGGGATCTTCTTTGTTCATTAAAGTTCATTGCGAGTGTAGGGAAGAGAGCATCCATAGTTGCAAGAATATGCTTAAACATATTTTATAAAAAGAATTGTGGAACACCAACAAAGAAATAAGAGGCATGATATGAAATATTGAAAACAACCATATTTCAATTTATGATTTTTTTAGTGTTTAATGATTACTCTTTACTGGACTGCTAGTTTAAATACTAGATACTTGGCAATCCCAGGAGCATTTGAATCCATATTTAAAGCATCATGGAAACCTTCACAGGGCAGACAGAATCTGCAGAGACCTAGAAACTGAATAGGAAGGTATTTGTTAAGCGGGTGAAGGCTGGGAATGGTAACACATTTAAATGGGCAGCAGAGAGTAGAAAGAGATCTTCCAAGCAGAGGAACAACTTGTCAGGGAGATAGCTCCATATTGATGAGTCAGACTGTAAGAATAGGGAAGAATTATATTAACACTAGAAAGGAAAAGACAGTAAAGAAAAAGTGTAGGACTTTTATTTTTGATCCTAAGTCTCTTGAAGATTTCCTATATGTTGTAGTCATTCAAGAAAAGTTGAATGCATGAATGATTGAATGAATCAATAATATGGAAGTGTTGAATCACCTTGAGAAAACATTATACCAATATTCTGATCCTACCATATTTTCACTCTACTTTTATTTTGCAGTCTTTCTGTGACAAGTATCATCAACTTTACTTGAAATGGGCATCAGTTTGGGTCTGCCAAGAAACAAATACCAAGAGGGGATTAAGTGTACAAAATATTTACTGGGAACTAAATAACGGAAAACTCAGGAGACTTCATGCTGCAGTGCAGGTCTGATGCCCGTGAAATGAGAGAGGGAAGGAAGGAGGACTGGGTAGGAAGAGTCTCAGACTCCAGCATAGTTGCGAGTAAGCTTTGGTCAAGCCTGTAGGGAGGCTTCCAGCCAAAGTCATTCGCTGGAGTCCTGCATCTCACTTGATAAGCCTGCATTAGTATCAGTGCATATTTAGTCACTGGTTGGAACCAGGCCATGGGAAGCAGAACTTGGCAAGAAATGAAATGGTGGATCCAGACAGGCAGCAGCTGGGACCAACAGTCAGTCCATTATACTCTTCACAGCAGGAGATCTGAGTGGCACATTTTCATGGCTGCCACAAAAATAAATAAAAATGGAATGTTCTCTGAAGACTGATTAAAAAACAGAATTAAAAATCGTGTCGAGACCATGTTCCCAAAATATCAGAAAGAATCATCTGTCTCTTAATTGATCTTCTTCTTTGTGCATCTGTAGTTCCCTGTGGTCTCATAACAGAACGCAAAAAAACAAAGCACTGCATTTCCTTGAAATCATGACTGGGGCAGTAAGAGAACAGACTCTGAGGCCCTATGACTAACTATAGCTATATTTTTTGGGGAAAAAAAAAGTTGTGATGCATGCATGTAAAAGCCTTAAATATAAAATGCAATTAAGTGAAACTTACACCAGAAGCATTTTTATGGTATTAATGGACTTAAGTCAAGTGTACAAGGAAAATTAAGGTATTTAATTATGAACACTATTCAATTATTACACTTCCCCTATGCTCTTCACTGATTTGAAAGAAAAATGTTTTTGTTGCAAAATGTATTTCAGTTTTTACAATTTTCAAAAGCTTAGCTTTGGAGAAAGCGTGACCTTTTATAGATATAGAAATAGTATCAAAGGAACACTAGAGACGAAAGAGTTTATATAGCATTTATAAAAAGAGGGAATTTATCAAATATGACATGAATGAAATTGGTCTCATTTGAACAAAATGTTCTTCATATATTCAATTTTTATAAACTTATTATGTGTCAACATTGAAGGATGTGCAAAAAATGGACAAATGGAAGTGAGGGGGCCAAGAGAAGGCCACATGACACAAGGGTCATTTGAGCAGAGACGTAAGTGGGTAGGGAGTGACCTGTGGGGATATGGAAGAGAAGACACAGGACACAGCATGTTCTAAGGCTTTAAGGTGGGAGAAAGTCCAATGCGTTCAAGGCACAGCGAGCAGGCTGGGGTGACTGCCGCAGAGTAATAGAAGAGTGGTGGCAAATGTGGTCAGATACCTTTGCTGGAGGCTGAATTATGGGGGTTATAATTTTCACTTTAAATATGATGAAAATCTGTCCTGTAAAAGTACCGTCTTCTCTGAACCCTTTCTTTACATCTCAGAACCTTAGTATACATTTTAATGTTTGCATGACCTGAATTGTGTTAATGTTCTGTTTTTCTTTTTTCATATTTAATCAGATCAGACTACATTTATTTGAATTAACATCTGAGGTTAAAATTAGCCATTTGGGCAAACCCAGTGCTTTGTCTTCATGATTCAGCATAATTTGGAATTTCTTTTTATCATTGCAACACAGATTTTTATTTATAATTATTGTTGCATAAATACATTTTGATTAACACTTGTTTTTATAGCAAAAGCACATTGAAGAGATTAATATAATGAGTAAAGCACTTCTATATGATTAAGTTCACAACACTGACAAAATCAGAAAGTTGTTAGTTAACAAGGTAATACTACAAGAGTATGAATTAGATATAAGAATGTCAGTGGTAAGGGTACCACTATATTACAAATATAAATGTGACAGCTCCCTATTAAACATAAATATAGAGTGTTAGTAGATGTTTCATAACTAAAGTTTCCACAAGCAAATACTTGTGGAAAATTGTTTAAGCAGAGTTAGTTGGATTTTTTTAGTACAGGACAAAGCAGATCTTTGTGAAAACAAATCTCCAAAACTGCGTAATGGTATGTAGTGCTTCTCAAGTTGATTTGCTCATGGTGCTTCCTTTGACAGTGTCTCTTGCTGGGACATTTGGGAATCACTTTTGATTACCACTGAATATGTGAGTCTGTCTAGAATTATGTGCAGAGATGCCAAGAGCTACAGTTTTGGATGTCATTATATTAGGCATCAGGACAGTGGGCAATAATTACTGTTACTACTGCTAATCATTAATGTTACATGACTTTCACGATGTGCCAGATACTATCCTAAGTGTTCCACACATATGGACTCTACTCATCCTAGTAACATCTCTATGAGGCTCATGCTTTATTATTATCTTCACGTTAGAGAAGAGGACACTAAAACACAGAGAGGTGAAGTGACTGGTTGAGATCACAGAGCTCATAAGCAGCTGGGCCAGGTAGACTGGTTCCAGAAATTATGGCTCTGTATGTGCTGCCTCTCAAAAAATGAATAGTATCTCCTTTATCGGAGATTAGCTATAGCCATCTCTGTTACAGTTCTAGGACATATGCTCTTCTTTTTCATCAGAAGTGTGATGTTCTATCTGCTTCTTTCTGTTTTTATCTCATTCTGTACTCCACACATTTCCACTTCTGTGTCCCACTTAGATCTTATGGCTAAGATGCAAATTCTTGATCTCTATAATTGCCTGAAATATATTCTTTGAAAATTTAACCTTTTCTCTGAATCACACAGTCTTTATCGACTGTATTAAAATTAGTATAGCTATTTTTGTTTCTAGAACTGCAACCACACAAATGCTGAAGTTGCGATATTTCTCCTGTATGAGAATCTTCTGCAATATTCCCTTTGTTTTCTTTGCTCATGTAGGAAAACTTTTATAAATATACTGATGTTCCACCTCTCATCTTTCTGTCCATTTTTGTTCATTTAACAGATATTGATGGATGTCTACTATGGGCAAGGTACTGTTCCAGTCCCTGGACATCAGTGAAAAAAAAAAATACTTGTTTTTGGTTGGCTTACATTCTAGTGGTGGGTGACAGATGTTAAACCATAAACATCATTAGGAGGTAAATTATACTGTGTTTAAGGAGATAAAGTGCTAGGAAACATAATCAGAACAAATGGATTGATGGGGCCGTTGTAATACTGAATAAAATATAAAATCAACTTTTGAGGGAAGGCAAACCTTGGTGGAAGTGTGAAGGAGATTAAAGTTTTAGCCCATGGGTGCCTGGGTGGCTCAGTCGGTTGAGTGACCAACTCTTGATTTTGGCTCAGGTCATGATCTCAGAGTTGTGGGATCAAGCCCTGCGTTGGGCTCTGCACTCAGTGGGGAGTCTGCTTAAGATTCTCTCTTTTCCTCTCCCTCTATCCCCCCCCAACCACTCTCTCTCTCTAAATAAAATAAAGTAAAATAAAATAATAAAATAAAATAAAATAAAATCTTTAAAAAAAGAAAAGAAAGATTTAGCCCAAACTCAAGTTATCTAACAGAAGAAAATTCCAGGCTGAGGGCTAGAGGAGAGACCTGGTAGCAAAAGCTTACCTGACATACTCCTAGAGCTATATGTAGGCTATCCTTCTAGAATGAAGTGAGAGAGGGGAGGGACTAGGATCCACAGTCAGAAAAAGCAATGGTGACCTGGACCTTGTAGGCCATCATGAGGAATTTAGCTTCTGCAATGAGTGAAATGGGGAACCACCATAGGGTTTTGAATGGAGAAGAGGCATCATCTGACTAATGCATTTAAAAGATCACTCTGGCTTCTTGGGTTGAATATAGAATCAACTCCTGGGGGTAGGTTATGGGAGTCAAATCAAGGATAGCTGTTAGAAAGCTACTACATATCCAGAAGAACGATGTTATGCTTTGAATTAGGATAGGAGTAATAAAAGCAGGAAAACTGGTGGATACATGAGTCTATATGAGTTTATAGTTGAGGGGAGAGAGTTGAGAGGCAACAAATAAAAAGACAAATTGAGTGTCATCAACATATACACATGATTGAAAGATATGGAATTAGATGAACTCATGGGTGATGAGCTGAATGTAAATGGGGAAAGGGGAGGGGCCAAGACTGAGACTTGGAACATTGTAGCATGGAGGGAGGGTCTGAAAGGAGAGGAAGAACAGTGGTAGCTGAGCAGGACTGTCTGGTGAGTTAGAGGAAAGCCAGGAGATTGTGGCATCCTGGCAGCCAAGGGAAAATCATGTATAAAAAGAAAGAGGTGTCCTTTATAAGCAAAATCCTATGGTGCACCTGCTCCTGCTCCCCATCCCATGGTGAGTAAGGAAAACCTGGCTCCATCCGTTATACAGACCTCTTCCTCACCTACATGATGGAGTTAGAAGAATAGTGGAGACACGATATTCCACTTGGTTTATTAGCTGCTGAATGCTTCTGCCATTTCTCAAAATTCCTTTCCTCTGTGCTTATTTCAAGCGTCATCTTTACACCACACCTTATTCCTTTTGCCAAGGTTTTGCTGCTCCATTGTCTTAAGCTCCTTGATGATGATTTACATCAGGGTGTGGGAAATGATCAATAAGATTTTCAGATTGGCTGAAACTAAAGAAGAAAAAATAAAACCTTTAGATGTCAACTTTGGATTTTTTTTTAAGCTTTCTAATTTTGTAATAAATTATCTGAACCCAGTAGTTCAAGGTCCTTCCCTCTCCCTCAAAATTTAATTTAAAATTTTGTTAGAATCAATAAAAAGAATTATTTGCTCCACATTACCATACTATAGCATTATAATCTTATGCCACCTCCATCTTTTTTACAAAAAGAACTTTGTGCAAAAGTATAGGTAAGAGATTTAGTGATGTTATTGAAATACCATTGCCTTACGTTTTTCAGGATCTCCTCAGTGTAATTCTGTATGATTGCAATACATAAGAACAAATATAGGACAACTAATTATTATATCCTTTTTACCATTACACTCTCAGATCCAAAAATAACACTTCTTGTGCTTACTTTGGGTGTGATGGCTCTGTATATTTCTGGCTGGAAAAACATACTCTAAAGTACTGATTTTTCTTTTCTTTTTTCTTTTCTTTTCTTTTCTTCTCTTCTCTTCTCTTCTTCTCTTCTCTTCTCTTCTCTCTCTTCTCTTCTCTTCTCTTCTCTTCTCTTCTCTTCTCTTCTCTTTTCTTCTCTTCTCTTCTTTTCCTTTCCCTTCCCTTCCCTCCCCTTCTCTTCCCTTCAAGATTTTGTGTATTTATTTGAGAAAGAGAGACAGACAGAGCACAAGCCAGGGTTGGGGGGGCAGAGGGAGAGAGAGAAGCAGGCTCCCCACTGAGCAAGGAGCCCAATGCTGGGATCATGACCTGTGCCACCCAGGCTCCCCTAAAGTACTGACTTTTCAATTCAAGGATGAGTCTCCGCATCCTGGTTTTATTTAAGTTATCCAGAGGGCATCTTCACCTTGTCTTTCCCCAGTGTAATTACTGTTATTATTGTTAGGTGAGAAATAAACCATATTTGATTGAAGTGCAATTAGTATCGATGCTTAGCATATAGATATAAAGTATAAAGAAACATTTTTATGATTGCACTAATGTGCTAACAACTGAAGAAAATGGAATATACCATTATAATTTCATTTTTAAAAGCACCTTATGGATTTGTTTAAGGAGTAAGCATTTTCAAAAGCCAAGAACATTTTAATAAAACAATGATATTTTGTATAGACAATAATTTTTCTTCAGTATTCTTTCATAAATGGTCAGTTGAAGAGTATTTCCTGGATTCATCGAGCTTATCATTAAGTTAACTTGTATAAAGTAATGAGCTCTCATTAGAAGAGGTCAAGATTTGAGCTTTGTCAGAACTTTGGGCAGAACATCACATTTGATGAAATCTGCAACAAGTCTAACATTCAATTATTCTTGTTTCAGTCAAGTTGTGCATTTTAAAATGGTATCCCCAGAGGGAAATAAAAATTACTTTGTGAATAGCTGCACTTTTTAACATTAAAAATTAAAAGAATAAACTTAAACTGTGACTTCCTAGTTGAAGTAATCCTACTTTCTTTTCACTTCAAATTGTCCTTAAATTTTTTAAATGTATGATTCGATAAAATAGTCAATGCATTGCATTTCATATTCTTTCTGGAAAATTTGTCCTTTAAAGGAGGTAGTCACAGACATACATTACTTATTTATAAAAAAAAGTCATAAAATGTAAGTAAGCAAAGATGATCAACTCAAATTCAGGATGCTGGCTATTTCTTGGGGAAAGTTAAGATAATTCAGTTGGGAAGAGGCACACAGTGTCTGGGGGCCAGGCTCTACTTCTATCACAATGTGTCATTTCTCTTACAGACCATTCATTCTCATTGTAAGTGATGTTTGTTCTTTTTCTAGCCTTGGTGACTTGACCACCATTTGCTCTCCAGGAGAGGCCATGGTAAATATTTGCAGTGATTAGATAGATTTGACAAGTATTATGGTGGGAATAGGTAGGATTGCTAATCAAATTTTGAAGAGGAAAGAAACTAACACTTGGTGCACTAATAAATTTCGCCATCATGTAAAAAAATATGACTTGATATCTTCTGAAGCTTCAGGGACTCAGCCTATGCTAAGTGAAATGGAGTGGATCATCATCTGTTATTATACCGTCTTCCCAGTTACACTAACATCCTTGTCTCCCATGGGTCCAAATTAGCCATATCAGGCTATACTTGCTCTTTGGGTGATTTGTAGTGCCCCTTGATCATCAACTTTTTCACGCAGTTAAATGCACCAAAAGTCCAAGCCACCATAGTTCACCACTGGGAAATGATGCATTATTCAAAGCAAACATTTCAATGTGCTTTGTCAACCTCAAACAATGAACTGGAGTCAGAAAGCATGGCTTGAAATCCCAGTTTTGCCCCTTATTAGTCAGGGTTCAGTAAATCATTTTCCTTGTTACTCTAAATCCTTTGTGGAATAAACATGGCGTCAATAATAAAAAAATAAATTTATTTTCTGAAAAACAGCTGGCTCTTACACAAATCAGATTTAACATATAGCTGTTTTGTGAAGACTAAATGAGATAATATATGTGAAAGTGTTTGGTAAATACCAAAGTACTCTGCTGATAAGGGCTACTATCCCTGTCTTCCCTTTTTATCTTAATTTCCCACTAATAGGAGTTTGTCATTCACCTTCAAAAATCTTATTTTCATTTTATCCCTTCATTATTAAATGTTATCCTTTTCAGAGGTGATAAATATCTTTTGGACAATATGACATTTAAGTTGTAAAATAATTTTAACCACAGAATTAACCAATTCTCAGTGAAATAAATGAACAAAATGGCATACTGTGGATTAAATACTTAATACTTACAAAGAAGTGTATTCATAATAGGTCCCCATAGGAGTTAGAAATATTTTTAAGTTTTGGGATCATTTATTATAGAAGAATGGAGAGCTTGGAGAAAAGTGAGAGCTCTCTAAGTGCTTTTCTCCTTCTGAACTTGATTATTTTTGCATATTTAGGTTTTGACTTAGATATAAACCTTGTTTGTTCAGTTTACTATTAATATGCATAGTATTTTTCAATTTCTCTTCAAAATCAGAAAATGAAAATGTGTAAAACAAATTCCTCCAATGATGGAAACTCGAGGTACTATCAGATTATTGTAGAAATGAGGAAGGACTCGGGACTACAGGGGTCACATGACTAAAATAAGAATGATTTTCAAGCTACAAACTGTAGCAACCTTGACAGTATGTTATTAGCCCATTTGATAACAAACTTGGTCTTTTTTTGGTAGAGGTATATTTTAATAAGAATGTCTCAGTGACCAGGTAAAGATGTTATTCTAACAGACCAAATTAAATTAGATTATGTCATCCTTCTGGTATTTGATTGAATAAAGAACACATGTATATAGACAAAGGAATACAAAATAATAATAGTGCATATAATAAAGGGGTCACAATTAAGTTGTTAGATACCTGAAGGCAGCAAGCACATCTCATATTTTTGCCTACTCCAATTGTCTTTGCACACTGCAATGTAAAACATAGATACTCAATAAATACTTCTTCGCTGATGGCACATTGCTTAAAAAAACAAGAATAGGCCATTTGCCATGTTTGAAACTGGGCGTAATTTAATATGAAATACGAAAATATTTTAAAGCAATTTTAACTTCTTGAGAACTAAGTCATAAAGCAGTGAAAGTATTTTTTTTTTATTTCTGAAGTCATTCTAACCTTATATTAAGAGTGTTTTGTACTTGAGGAGATATCTTATTTGCTAGCAACTTTAGCAAGATCTAATTGACATAAAATAACTTGCACATACTAAAAGCATAAATTGTGATACATTTTAACAAATGCATATACCCATGAAATTTTATCTACAGCCATGAAACAATAGAGATAATAAATGTACCATTATTTCCAAAAGTGTCATCATAACTTTTTGTAGTCTGCTCCTCTCTATTCTGTTCAATTTATCTATTTGTCTACCCATATGACAATGATACATTGTCTTATTACTGTTGTTTTACAAGTCTTGTTGAGCTTCTTGGATCTCTGCATTTATAGTTGTCATCAAATTTAGAAAATGTTCAGCCAATGCTTCTTCAAATGCCATGTCTGACTCTCCAGCTCCATCGCCCATCAGGGACTCCAGCTACGCATCTTCGGCCACATAAAGTCACCCACAACTCACCGATGCTCTGTTTCTTTTTTCATTGTCATTTCTCTCTGTGTTTGGATTTTGAAAGGTCCTACTGATATGTCTTCAAGCTCACTAATCATTGATTCTTCAGTATATATTCTACTTTTAGTCCCAACCCATGTATTTTTCATGATACAAGACATGATAGTTTGCACATCTAGAAGTTTGACTTGGGTCATGTTATTACTTCTGTGTCCCCACTTAACTTTCTAAAAATATGGAATACCCTTAAAATAGCTGTTAATGATGTTTTTGTCAGCTGATTGTCACTGACAAAATTCAGCTAATTCGAACATCTTTGTCAGTTCTGGGTGTGTTTTGATTTGTTCTCCTTCTGAAGATTATATTCCCCCCTCCTTTACATGCCAGGTTATTCAATGTTAAACATTGAAAATCTTATCTTTTTGACTGGATATTTTTGTATTTCTATGAATATACTTGAACTCCCCCACCTCGCTCCCCCCACCCATGCCCACGGGGATGCAGTTAATTTACTTGTTAAGAATTTGATACTTTGGGTCTTGCTTTTGGTTTTTGATGCGGGGCAGAACAACATTTGGTCTATATTGATTATTCTGAAGACTCTACCCAACTGCCTATGAACTGTGAAGTTTTTAATCTGGCTGGTGGGGATGGGCACTATTGCTGGCCCCGTGGACCTGCTGGGCATGGTCACGTCTCATCCTTTTAGCTAGTTCTTGCCTGCATAAAGTCAATTTCTCATACCCATGCCTTCAGCAATATTCAGCCGAATAATCAAGAAAGACTCTCTGCAGGTCTCCAGTGCTCTCTTTCTGTGCCTCTCTTGGTTCTCCGGTATTCTGTGTGGAGAACTTCAGTTGCCTTGGTCCTTCCCAAACACTCAGCTCTGCCTTCAAGTCACAGCTCTTCCAGCCTCTGCCAGGGCTTCTTTTTCCTGAACACCAACCCAAAAACTCTTTCAAGACAGTAAATTGGAGCAACATATGGCTCACCTGGTTTGTTTCTTAGCTCTCTTGGATCTCTGTACTTCATTGCCCAATGGAATAGAATTGCAAGCCTTTGTTTCACTTATTCTGTCTTTCGGTTGTTTTGGGTAGGAGGATGTGTCTGGTCCCTGTTATTCTATCTGGGCCAGAAATGGAAGTTGGATATGTTTTTAAACAAAATTTGCAATAAGGAAAAATAGAAAAATAATGAATAAGAATAACAATCTCACTGAAAGAGATGTTTTCTTGAAATTATCAATATAAATGAATATACTTAAATATGAACAATTCCTGCAGAGTTTCCTGAACTTATGCTACTTCTCAAAATCACTTAAGATCTATTTGACTAATACAAAAGGTATATATCTAGTACTATCTGCTGTTTCTCTTAAAACGGATGGCTCATCCCTTTTGGGGAATATAGCTGTGTTCATGTAACCAATGAAGTAGCTATGTTCATATCTGAATTGACTCAAATTTGAGAAGAACAAAATTTTTCAGAGAAAGAAGAAATTTTACTTGAGCAGTCAATCAACTCAATATAAGACCAAGATGAGGTGGGTTTTTTGGGTGGGGGGAGGTTATTGAGGAGCTAAAAATGATACTGAATTTACTTAAGAATAAAAAACTTGTGGGATACTGCTAAATGTTGCTATAAAGAAGTTAAATGAACTTTGTGGAGTTTGGTTGATCCAAAAATTTTAGGCACCAAAAAAGAAAAGGAAAAAAAAAAAATAAGAAAGAAAAGAAAAAACATTGCATATATGCAGCTCAACTCAAATCTAAATATATATGTAGAAAATGTTTATTTAGATTTTTTAAAAATATGTGTTCAGAATTTATTTTTAAAAATAATTGTAAACTGCTTTATTAGTAATTTATTAGAAAATGTTTTTTACATTTTTAGTGGATCTTTTTGGGTCCATTTAAATCTCCAAATATATGTTCCCAGGTGGAAATTATAATTTCTTTACCTTTGTGTTAAAAATAATTATTAAAATTAAATTCACTTTTTCCTGTTAAAAAAATAAGTAAATAAATAAATAAATAACTCTCTTAATATATTTCACCGAAAATAAACTTTATTTATGAATTTGATAACATATATATCTCATTTTTAAAAGTGACCTCATAGCAATTTTTGTAATGTTTTCTAATATTTTAATTGAAAATTCAAAGAGAATCTCAGACAAAATGACAAAACCAAGCTTTCAGAAAAATTTCCCTTTCTAGAGAGTAGTAAGCAGTAACAAGTGTATTTCTGTGAATATATTCTGTGCCAGACAGCACCTGTAAGGAAGGCATACAAGAAACATTAAGTATTTAGAAATAGGAAAATTATTTCCACCGATGGGCAGTTGAAATGCACCGGGAAGACAGAGAGAGTGATGGTATGGTATTTCTGTATTTATTTTGACAAACCTCTGACAGCACCATTCTATTCCTTGATAGACAAACATAATCTTTGAAATACGTTTGGAGACTCCTTGCACTTCAGCTTGTTTCTTTCAAGGCTGCCTTTGATCACAAGCCAAACCCAGCTGAATGAAAAACAATGTCTATTGTTCCTTGTTTATCATAGATAACCTAGCTACTTTACCTTTTATTGCTGGATTTTGATTTGTATTTGAATGAACATTAACAGAAGCTTTAAACAGTCCTTGTATAGCTTACTCATTCTGTTTTGAATCTTATTATCCATTTATTAGCACTACAATAATTATTGTTTTATTAAGAATAACAATGCAAATGTCCTTATCCTATTAAATTTCAATTTTTCTGTAACAATAAAAAATGCCCCAAGTACAATCATGTTATATCCAGAGCCTTAATATCACCATGTTAAATGGGTCAAACTCCTGTGCTCTTATAATTCCTCCATAGGTTTTCAGTTACATTGGCAAATAGCACAGTGCATTGTTTTCTAGAAATTGTTCGCAGCGTAAAAGGAATTCTGAATGAACATCTAATGAAATCCATATATTAGAATTCTTGCCATTTCTATAGAGTGAGAGTACCAAATTTACTCTAAATTTTTTATTCTGCAGAAAGAACATTACAAAATACAGTTTCAGGGACATGATTCATGTATGCTAGCAGTATTAATTCAGGATGGGAAAGTAATTGCATCTCCTATCTCAATATTAATATTTTGTGATTTGTGTTCATAACTAACCTAGAGAAATCAAAATGTACTACCACCATATCTATAGAAATCTACTATCTCTAAAAATAAAACCCAAGCCAAAGACTTCATGCAAAGCCATATGTGAATATATATATATATATATATATATATATATATATATATATATTCCAATCATGGTTTTTATTTTCTCTGTTGAAGTCAAATTTAAATCATCTACCAGCAGAATAATATGAATGAATGGATATTTTTAGGCATGTTGGACATTATCAGATACTTTGCATTATTAGATACTTTGACTTTATTATGACTTTAGTTATCATCAACCCCATATAAATATACCACCACACAAAGTAAAGATACTTTAAAAATTATAATCTTAAATTATATATATATTATATATGTATATAAAATACATAGCCAAATATATTTATTTTTTCAGCTACCAAGCAAATTCATGAATTATAGATTTCCACAGTTTTAAAAATTGTTATAAATAAGAACCATGATTACCCCTGGAAAAAAACAAAACAAAACAAAACAAAAAACAAAAAAGCCACCTGAGGACTTCACTCTACAACAATATATTTTACAGCAAATCTGAGTTTTAGCTCTGAAATAAAATGTAAATTTAACCTAAGTGGCTGTCTAAACGTGGTGAGATGGAGTTTTAACTAAATTTCTATGAAGTGCAACGTAGTCAAAGTTCTAGAAGTTAAGGGGTGCTGTGGACTGAATTGTGTGCCCCCCCCCCAAATACCTATGTTAAAGACATAACTCGCAATGCCCTGTATCAGGTATAGGATCTTTAGGAGATGGTTAAGGTTAAGGGAGGTCATAAGGATGGGACCCTAATCCAAATGTACTATTACTATTGTAGCCTTCCAAGCAGAGGAAGAGAGGAAGAGACCTCCTCCTATCTGTGTTAGGACATAGCCAGAAAACACTCTTGAAGCCAGGAGGAGAGCTCTCACTAGAACACAGCCATGCTGGCCTCCTGATCTCAGACTTCCAAACTTCAGAATTCTGAGAAAATACATTTCTGTTGTTTAAGCAACAGAATTTTTTGTTAAGGCAACTTGAGCTGACCAAGACAATGCATAACACCCGATACTTAACAGCTCCTTTGTCATTAGCTAAGAGACCTAGTAATGTTCGTGCTCATCTAAGGATACTTGGTCTAATGAATATTTGAAAAGTACTCTGTCACTGACTGGAAGTGTGACCAGGGATACATCATTTAAATACTTTATGTCTATATTTCCCGTATGTAAATGAGGAATTGTCAGAACAGGTCATGGACCTCATATCAAAGCAGTCATAATAGTCCACAAACAATGTTGGTTATAATACGGCTTCTCAGCCTCATGGCCACAGCCTTAAGACCACTGTGGCATCGAAAGCCCATAGGAAAGGAACTCCTGGTAAAGATTATTTCAGAGATTTATTTCTAAGAGTAAAATTTAATTAACATCATATTTTGTTACTAATATAATACAAAATATGGAACTGAGTCATCTCAGTGGATTGTATAAAACCTGTGCTCCTTCTCAACTTGGCTACTAATCTAGCAATTTATATGAATAAAAGCCACGTCAAATTATTTAACAAAGATCACTGTGCATGATTATAATTCCCTGGTACAGCACTTCAAATTCCTTCAAACTATTCACTTTTATAAAAGTATTTGTTACTCCATATTTCTCTACATGTAAATGAAGACTATTGAGTCTATAAATATAGTTTCTTGTAATAGACTCCTTTGTCTCCTTTTTCCTCTTTAGATTATGGGTTTTGTTTTCTCTATTGAAGTTAAATTTAAATCATGTATCAGCAGAACAATATGAACTCTTGGATATTATTAGGCATGTTGGACATTATTAGATACTTTGACTTTATTATGACTTCAGTTATCATCAACCCCATGCAAATATATCACTACACAAATTAAAGATATATTAAAAATTAATCTTAACTCTTCCTTCCAACCCAGCTATAAGTATGAATTTGCACTATTCTTTTCTTTTCTTTTTTTTAAAGATTGTACTTATTTTAGAGAGAGAGAGCGCGCGCAAGCGCACAAGTCAAGGGAGGGGCAGAAGGAGAGGGAGAAGCAGACTCCCCTGCTGAACAGGGAGCCCAGGATGATGACTTGAACCAAAGGCAGATGCTTAACTGACTGAGCTACCCAGGCATCCCTGCACTATTATTTTCTGTATTATGCACAGGTACACTTTTATCCATTTGCCTTATTGTCGCTTTTTAAGTTTGCAGAACCACACCACTCTGCAGCCTTCACAGGACCATGCACAACTGAGGACTTAAGTAGCTATTTCTGCTGCTGATGATACTAGTAATAATGAAGATTTTTATTTAAAGATAGTTCAGACCACATATCTAACTGCAGAATTGGAGCATGAAACTCTTCTGAAATTTTACACCGAAGCAAAGGATGAAATACCAATGATATAAGGTTTGGCTTTGTCTACAATTTTCCTGTGGCAATCATCTGCTCTATGAAAAATCTTTAAGGTCTTTTCATGATAGAATACCTTTATGACAGCCCATTAATCCATCATTTCACCTACGTACTGTCTTCCTGTTTTCCAAATCGTTTCTGAATCATGATGAAAACAACATTTCAAGCTATTCTGACAGGTTTCCCGAGGAGATCACACACATGTTTTCTGTGCATAGACACTCAAACGCACAGAGCACAATTGATGGAGGCAGGGCAGCTCTGCGAGTTTGGTGGCTCTGAAGGAATGTTAGATTCACTTATCAATTCACAGTCCATCATCTTCTACCAGTCATTGAAGTTCAGGGCTGAACACTGCGTGAGCTCCTTGTCATTTGGACCAAGAAAGAAATAAGAAATGATGTAAACCGATTTCCCTTGACAGGAGAGACACAGATGGAGACGACGTTTGGACCATATTGTCTGCTTTCAGGTCATCCTTGAAGCCATTAGCTATCATAATGATGAAACCAGAGTTATTTATTTCCCCACAATTTTCTGATGTGGCAAAAACAGTATTACTTCAGGGGCCTGAGTTTTCCTCTGAGAGGTTATGTCGTCCTTGAGAAGAAACAACACATATGACAAAATATTTTTAACTTGTAGAAGTAAAAATTACAAATTAGGAAGAAGAGACATTATGCAAGATAAACAAATATTAAGATGATTCAAATGTAAAATTAGACTTTTCATACTACTGCTGATATATTTATAAAAGATATAAGCTTTTCTTGGAGTTCTTGACTCCTAGCACTTTTAGTTAAATCATTTATTTTAGACCATTATTTGACATCTTCTATTCATTTTTTCTGTTGGTCAGACAGTGAAGACACATTTATGGAAAACCCAACATGTACCAGGGCTGGTGATATGTCAGAAAACAAAAGAGACCAAAAAGAAGAAAAAAAATTATTGTGCTGAGAGAGCCTGGTCCTAGTAAGGGAAACAGAGAGCAAAAGGCAAGCATAAATCCATCATACGATTGTTAAAAAATGAAAAGTGTCACTGAGGAATCGAAGTACCGGCCAGGAGAGGTGGTGGGCAGTGGAGGGTGTGGGGAGGTGAGGGATGGAATTGCAAGTCCATGAGGTGGTCAAGAGAAGCCTCCTTGAAAATGTGACATCTGAGCAGTTTTCAAGTAACGAGTTAACCATAGCAATGCCTGGGGTAATGGCTTTTGGGGAAGAAGAACAATCCATACAAAGTCCACGAGGTGAGAGTATGCTGCACTTATTCAGGAAATAGGTGGAAGAGGGTATGGCTGAAACAAAGTGAGTGAGGGACAGAGTAGAGGAGGTGACAGCACAGCAACACCAGGGCGACATTAAAAAGGGTTTTTAAAGACATGATAAGGAATGTGGCTTTTAGTCTTAAGGAGGAGCCATTACAAGGAGTTTGAGCAGAGAGTAAGATGATCCAATTTTCTTTTCAACCGATTGAAAAGGGGACAGGGTGGGAGCCAGGAACTTGATTAGGAAGGTTTGCAATACCCCAGGCTGAAGAAAATAGGCGCTGTGTAATGCCGTGAACAAACACAATCTGTGCTCTTAAGGCATTCTTCGTAGAAAACTCAGGCCCATGAACATGTAATTGTTAATAAACTGTTACATGAAATAACTAATGAAGATACTTAAACCAGATATTGGCAAGAGGAAGGAATGATCAATTGTGATTGTGTGGTGGATCAGTGTGATTGAGTTCCTCACGAAAGGAGAAGTGAGATTCCTCCTCTTTAGAAAATTATATTTCCATTATACAAACAAATTTGACTTTTGTCAAATGGTACATCAACTTTCTCAAATATTAAATAAAAATATGCTACTATATTCACTGAAGGGGTGAGCATCAGAAATTTATATGACATTACAGATTGTATAATTTGGAAATTGTTAAAGGTAGTGGTTTTATTTTTTTTCCTCTCTAAAAGTTCATTTGGTTCTAAAAGGTTTGTTAAAATAAACAAAAGTGAAAACAAAAACAAAACCCTTAGCTATCTATATTCAAGAGATATCTTTTCAAAAACAAAGCATTAAATATACCGTAAAAGCAGAATGACCTATTTTCCTATTAATTTTTACATATTTTCTCCTTATCATTTGAGGTCTTTTTCTTCTTCTTGAGTAGCATCAAAATCCATACCAACAATTCAGACTTGCAAATATTTACAGAAGATTAAGCAGGCTGTAGGAGATGTCAACCAACCCACATTTCACAGGAGGGAAACAGATTGTGAAGAATATAAATTTCATGAATTATTGCTTATTGTAAGTCACCATTGAAAAGGCTCCATAATTCATTGTTTCTTATTGAGAATGTGCTCATTCAACCACAATAGATGCTAATGTGTTGAACTGCAAAAATCAAGAAGTGTTTCGTGGTTTTCAAAATGCAAAACTGAAAGAATTAAATTGAAATCAATTGTGTTTTATTGTCAATTAATGGCATTCATATTCAAAGTGTCTAATTCTATTGACATGGATAAGGTTACGTTATAAATTATATAACATCCATAAAACATATTCACTATAAATTGTAAAGTATTATACAACCAACATGTTAGATGTTACCTATGACTCTAATTTCCATGCACTCAAAGTAACATCCATTACAACACTGGTTCTAAAAGATGACTAAATACAACTCATAGAAAACATCTAGCCTAGATATAAAATAAAAAATTCTCAGGATCACAAAAGCTTCCCATGTAGATATTATTAATATATTTGTTTATATAAATGTGCATTACTAATTACATATTTATACAGACAATGTGTATATATATATATAAATAACTATAAATATACACGTATATTATGATATTTGCATCAATGAATAATTAAATCTAATATTCAGGTTCACATGGAAATATTTTTCCATCTAATACCCCTTTATCATTTATTTACCTTAAATATAATTTTTGATATCTGATAGAAAGAAATTAGAATTTCGGGACACCTGGGTGGCATAGTCGGTTAAGCGTCTGCCTTCGGCTCACGTCATGATCTCAGGGTCCTGGGATCTAGCCCCACATCAGGCTCCCTGCTCAGCCGGGAGTCTGCTTCTCTCTTTCCCCTGCCCCTCCCCCTGTTTGTGCTCTCTCTCTCTCTCAAATGAATGAATAAAATCTTAAAAAAAAAAAGAAATTAGAATTTTGTTTTTCCACTCAGAGAAAAATAATGAAATGAAGATAGAATATTAAACATCTTTATGCATATGAATCATTTTCAGTGGTAAAATGGTCTCACTTGTCATTAGCTGCCTTGAAATAGTCAATCACATGGTCTACTAAAATAAAACCATCCTCAGTTAATAAAGTTCAGAGAAGCTTCAGTGTTTTTTTTTTTTTTTTAAGATTTTATTTATTTATTTGTCAGAGAGAGAGAGAGCACAAGCACGGGGAGGGACAGGGAGAGGGAGAAGCAGGCTCCCCGCTGAGCAGGGAGCCCAATGCTGGACTCAATCCCAGGACCCTGGGATCATGACCTGAGCCAAAGGCAGACGCTTAACCGACTGGGCCACCCAGGCATCCCTAGCTACAGAGGTCTTATAGATATTAAGTCCAGATAAGACTCAGGAAAAATAAACTCTTTCCATGGAAAGAAATTTTGGTTCTGAAAATCCTTATCACGTGTATCTGGCTTTGGGTAAAGACATAGCTAACTTATTCTGTTTGGGGAAATGACTGTTCACAGATTATTTAAAAACGCAATGTCCTTGTGCAATAGTGGATATGAGTCAAGCATCACCGTACATGTCACTCAGCATTGCTTAACAGAGTAAACATCTTTCTAAATCACATCTTGACTGGAGAAAAACTTATCTTTCCCATTAGAAAATAAGGTACACGTCTTTGCAACTCCACATCTGTGTCCTCTTGAATGATAGTATCCACTTGCTCCATTCTATCTTTTAAAGGCTACCTTGAAAGGTCAATTGAGAAAAATAAATCTCCTGGATGGGCATAAGAACAATTGATGAAGGCTTCCTAGGACTTCTGTTACCATTGAAATGGTAATTGTTATCAAGAATTCAAAACTGAGAGCTAAATAGTACAGCCAACTTATTTCCATTAAGAAAAGTTCTTAATAAGATAGATATAAGATATGTAAACCAGAATAGAGTTTAACCGTATTAACAGAATATATCTGTTCAATTCTGAAAGTTGCCAAAGGGGAAAAAATTCTCTTTGATTAAATTATTTTTATGACTTTCTTTTCGTGAAGATATCATTCAAAATTCCCCAGACTCCACATATTTATATTAGGATTTCTGATAGCTTGGCAGAACAAGAATCCAGTTATTGTTTAATTGATGCAGACTTTCTGTTTGAGATGATGAGGAGGGTCTGGAAATTAACACAGGTGATGGCTGCACAACATTGTGCATGTACTTAATTACAGCTAATTTTATATTTAAAAAGTGGTTAAAATGGTAAAAAAATGAAAGAAAGGAAATGTTTACTTAATAAAAGTCAGGTTTATGCAGGGGTGAATTTGTGAAAAACATCCATTTTTCAAAAAGCAACTTTCTAATCTCCTCTAATAATGCCTGTTTAAAGAAACATAAATTAGATACGAAAATGGTTTCTTTCACTGCTTTTGCATTCATTTATCACAGAAGTGTTATTTTATTTGTAATACATATTAGCTTTCTTGGTATGTATTTAGAAGTGATGACATTTATATTAGCCCTGAATGCTGAAACATAGCCAAAGAAAGAAAGAAAAAGAGAGAGGGAGAGAGAGAGAGAGGAAGGAAAAGAGAAAAATCTCTCCTGTCCTTCCTGATCCTTCATTGGTGTTCATTGGTGATGGGAATGTTCTGCTTGCAGATCTGCTAAAATTATTATTAAATAATTCTGCTGTGTAGACAATGTTTGAAGCATTTCTTAAGTATGGAAAGTATAGTTTTGTGTTTCTTAAACTAAGCACATTAATTAGTGTAAGAGGACTATGCACTTCAATAATCTCTCTTGATTATTATGGAAAGGTTTTCCCACACTTATCATCATCTGACAATAATTGGGAAAAAGGCTTACAGGAAGAAGAGACATGAAAACCTGGGAGATCTTAAGTGGCTCAAAAATAAAAAAGAAAGAAAAAAATTGCTGGGCTTAATTGCTTACAGGAGAAAAAGAGCAGTTTGAAATAGCTACGTCAAGGATAGACTAAAAAGTAGAGGTGCACACATTTCAACACAAAGTAGAAAAATGTCAGAGTTCTTCCCTTAGTCCTAGAACTGCTTTGCAGAAAAAAAAAAGATCAGAGTAAGATGTAATAGTCAGAGAGGTCAATGATCTAAGAAATAGTGATGATTTCTCCTTAGCAAACAGTAACATTGCCCTTGACTGAAGGAACCTACCAACTAGTTGGATATCTAAGAAGTAATTGTCTTCAACAACTACAGAATTGAATAATCAATTTTGGGAAACATGAAAACTGAAAAAATGCTAGCCATGAAAAGCTCCAGAAGAACAAAGTATTCTCGTTTCATGTCTCCTCTTCTTTCCCTCTGGATTCCCTTCTCTCTCTCTTCCCCATTTCCTCTTCCAGTCTACATTTTTATGAAAGAACTTCACTTTCTCTGTGATGGCATGGTACAAATATGAAAGTGGTATAAAAAAGTACAAATATATATGGCAGTGGAATCTTTATTATGTACTTCAATTGTTTCATGAATATATGTATATATATATATATATACACCTAGTTTCTAGAAATCAGAGTGTTAATAGGTTAATAGAAAAAGTTAAGCACTCTCTCCCTTTTGTTCATTGTCTACCTCCCAGCCTTGCTCATTAGAGGTAGTTGTTTTATTTTACCTTTCTAAATTTTCTTTATTTTTAAAATAATCTCTGCACCCAACTCACAACCCCAAGATCAAGAGTCCCATGCTCTACTGACTAAACAATCCAGGTGCCCCTGGAAATAGTCATTTTGAATTCTTCTTCTTCTTCTTTTTTTCTAGTAGCTCTCTATGACTTTAAATAACAATCAAAGAAACATTCTTGGCTGATCAATTCAGGCAGCATCTATTGACTGTCACTATGGTCATGGAAATTTGGCTGTCTTACAGGAGCTCTTATATGAGATCTCCAGGATTTCCCCATCCTTCCCCTGCAGTTATAACTCAGCTTTTCATTAGATCGATATTAATTTTCCATTGTGGTAACTAGGTATTAATTACTTCTGGGACAAGTAGCATGCTAAATTATGCTTATTTTCTTTTTTTCTTTTGTTTTTACCAGATTTATAACTGTCTTTTTTTCATTTGCTGACATATTTTATAGTATATAATGAGAAACTCATAGTATATTAAGCAAAGAAGGAGATTATAAAATATTCTGTGCCTGCAATTCTAATGTGTGAAGCAGGGTGAAGCTAGATTAAAAGGGAAATAACTTATATAACTTTTCACTGATGATTGATAAACAGTTTCCACGACTTACAGATTAATATGAAATGGTGTCTTAGATTGTGCTTCTCCAGAAGCAGAACCTGAGTGCAAGAAGCTTGCCTGAGTAGTGATCCCAGGCAGTACCTCAGGGGGAGTGGGTAAACAAGCCAGAAAAGGAGAGGAAGCTGGGACAGATGCATTAATGAGCAGCAGCTTGTCATTCTGCGCAACTCCGGCTCAGTCCCCCCGGAGCTTCTGGGAGACTGCACAGAAAAGTCTTCAGAGTTGCCTCACACAGGGACAAAAGTTGGGGTATTTATTCACCAACTCCTGTCAGTTAGTGGTTGAGAGATGCTCCCAGGAACTTGAACATCCTGGTACTACTGATGTACTCCTCCAGGGCCAAGTGCTTTCCAGTGCTCAGAGAAACGCTACAAGCAGAGAGTCGCAGGCATTTGCAGTAGAAATCTGTTGGGTCAGCACACCCAGCAAGAGTGAGTGCAAGAGAGAAATAAGGGAAGCACCTACAACATCTGTCTTTTTCTTCTGCCTTCACATTGGCAGGAGCAGAAATAAGCTGAGAAACCGAGACTCGTTGCTCCTCAAAAAACCCTGCTCTGGGCTTGTGGTGGCTCAGCCAGTTAAGTGTCTGCCTTTGGCTCAGGTCATGATCTCAGGGTCCTGGGATGGAGCCCCGCATGAGGCATCTTGTTCATCAGAGAGTCTGTTTCTCCCTCTGCTTCTCCCCCACCCCGCCCCCGCTCATGTTCTCTCCCTCTCTCTCATAAATAAATAAAATCTTAAAAAAAGCCCCGCCTCTCTCTTGCCCACGGTACTCGTAGCTTCACAAAGCAGTCTGCACTTCTATGTAGAATCTAAAAACAAAACAAATGAACAAACAAATGAATAGGAACAATTGAAAAGAGAAACATACTCATAAATATAGAGAACAAACTAACGGTTGTCAGAGGGGAGGGGAGTGGGGGGGATAAGAGAAAAAGGTGAAGGGGATTAAGAGGAACAAACTTCAAATTTTAAAATAAATAAAATAAATAAGCCATGAGGATGAGAAGTACAGTGTGGGGAATATATTCAATAACATTATAAAAACTTCATGTGGTGACAGATAGTAACTACTTATTAGGATAAACATTTTGTAATGTATACAATTGTCAAATCACTATGTTGTACACCTGAAGGAAATATTATATTTCAACTGTACTTCAATAAAAAATAAAAATAAAGTGAATCTCTTATAGGGGTGCCTGGTTGGCTCAGTTAGTTAAACATCTGACTTCGGCTCAGGTCATGATCTTGGGGTCCTGGGATGAAGCCCAGAGTAGCTGAGCTCTGTGCTCGGTCAGGAGTCTGCTTCTCCCTCTGTCCCTCCCCCACTCTTACACACTCTCTCTCTCCCTCAAATAAATAAATAAAATCTTTTTTTTTTAAGTGAATTCCTTATAGACAAAACAAAACAAAGCAAAACAAAGACAGTCTGCATGGAGATGGTCTATCTGAAACTCATTGCATTCTTCATCCCCGTTTACTTCAGAGATCATGCATCAGTCTGCTCAGGCTGCTGCAACTAAATACGATAGTGTGGGGGGGCTTAAACAACAGAAATTTATTTCTCACAGTTCTGAAGGCTGGAAGTCCAAGATCAAGGTGCCAGCCAATTCAATTCAATATGAGTTCTCTCTTCCTGGGTTGCAGGTAGCTGTCTTCATCGTGTATCATCACTTGGGGGCTGAGAATAAGAGAGCGAACGCTCTGGTGTCTCTTGTTATAAGGATACTAATTCTGATGGATCAGAGCTCCAGCCTTATGACCTCATTTAACCTTAATTACTTCTGTAATGGTCTCATGTCCAAATATAGTCACATTATGGGCTGAGGCTTCAGCATATGAATTTTGGGGGACACACAATTTTTAGTTCATAACATATCATTAGGAACCTCACATTTCTAGATCATTTCTTATCACCAGGATTCTCATTCCATAAGGATCTCTACATTTTCTATCCAAACTCTTAAAATCAGTCCAGAGTAGTCTTTGAAATTTATAGCCAATCATTACGGAATCCTCTACCTCTGATGTTTCTTTGCATGTCCTTGTTCTAAAAGAATTTGCTCCTCTAAGGGATAAGGCCCAGTAATTTATCTACATTCTTCAGGCTGTGCACACTCACACTCCTCTAGTTCACTATTTTATTGCTTCTTCTTTCTTTTCAAATTTTAAAATTTCTCCCTTTCTCACTCCAGGTATTACCATGCTTTCAATTTCACTGAGAAAATAGAGCAATCGGAAGACAACTTCCACATCTGCCAGCCTCCCTGCCATTTATACATCTGTCCTTTTTTTTTTTTTTTTAAGATTTTAGTTATTTATCTAACAGAGAGAGAGAGCGCGCCAGTGGGTGGAGGGGCAGAGGGAGAGGGAGGAGCAGACTCGCTGAGCAGGGAGCCAGCTGTGGGGCTCCATCCCAGGACCCTGGGATCATGATCCAAGCCAAAGGCAGACACTTAACCAACTGAGCCACCAGGTGCCCCTACATCTCCTTCTTTCCTTCCCTATGACCTGGAAGAACTGTCTTTATTCCTATGTAAAGCCCAACCCTCCACTTATGCAGAATAACCTATCCCATCCTCTGTCAACTATTCAAGACTCTCATTCCAGCAATTCTACCCTCTCTCTCACATCAATTCCCCTACCCTATTGTGCTATTTCCACCCAAAAGCTTTAATCTTATATATATATATATATATATACACATATGTGCACATATAAATGTGTGTCTTAAACTCGTTAGGCTGCTGTAACGAAAATATCATAGACTGGGTGGTTTAAATGACAATTTCTTGTTTCTCACAGTTCTGGAGGCTGGGAACTCAAAGTTCAAGGTGCTGGCAGATTTGGAGTCTAATGCGATCTGACTTCCTCGTTCATAGATAGCAATCTTGCTGTGCTCTCACATGGTAGAAGGGACCAGAGAGCTCTCTAGAGTCTCTTTTATAAGGGCACTAATCCCATTCATGAGGGCTCTGCTCTCATGACTTAATTGCCTCCAAAGGCTCCATCTTTAAGTACCATGACTTTGGAAATTAGGTTTCAACATATGAATTGGAGGGGGGTGGGGCACAAACATCCAGTCTATTGCAATATGTATATAATATACTTATATGCAGATACGTACATACATTTATATGTAGTTTATAAATGCATATTAATATACATATATGTTTATATAACATATACTTACATATGTTTGTGTAAAATATATTTATATGTGTGTATATGTATATACATATACATGTATACATACACATATACACTTATATTAAAAACCAATGTGATATCGGTCCTGTTAGCATACATAAATTTTAATTTCAAAAAGTTTTTGATCTCATATCTTTTATGAGCTACTGCCCTATTTTTCTTCCTCTCTTTAGCAAACTCCTTAAGAGGTATCTGTATATGTTGTCAGGATTTCTTCCCATTTTCCCTTAGCCTCATTTTCATCTGACTTTTTGATACTATCTGCTCATGTTTCTTACTTACTTCTTTCAAGCTCAAACAGTAGGATTAACAATGTGAGAGAGAGGGAATAGGTTATGTCTTAGATATGCTCAATTGCATGAACCTGACAAAAGCAACTTCCTGCTCTTGAAATTTTTCCTCAATATTTGCGTTTTTGCAGTATCAAGGCCACCTTTGTGCAGCCTCGTCAAATTCCCACTTTTCTACAACTTAACTTCCATATTCATCTCCTACATACTAAAGACAATGGCTATTTTTTGACATGTATGCTACCTAAATTGTCCGTGTCGTATCCTGTTTTAAGCATCATTTTTCTTGGATTCAAGAAAGTCGTTCTTTTGTTTCTCCTTTTCCTCTCTAATACCTATTCCAGTGGCTCATTTCTAGTATGAGCCCCTGATCTCCCATGCCCCACGTTCATATTCTCTGCCTTCACCCCTTAATATTCACTAGGTAATTTCATTCATTTTCATTCTTTCCCTGTCTTTTCCGTCCACTGACTCCAAAATATCCACCTTTCAGACTTGACCTTTTGGCTGAGCTATGGATTTAAACTTTTAGTTTTGTATTGACTATTTTTTTTTTAATTTCCCTCATTCAACATTTTGAAACATGATCTCAATCTCCCACTTACACATAAATACCTCATTCTACCTTCTGTTTGGAATCAAGGACCATCCATCCAATCCAGGGTCAATAACCTATCGTCGAGATCATACCCAGAGTAATTCAAAATCATTATTTTATATCTCTGTAGAATCACTTCTTTCCTCTTCATTCCAACTACTTCCCCTTTATTTAGATGCCTCTTCATTTCTCACACAGATTATTACATTAGTTTCCCAGATGGTTTTAAACATTGAAATGACATCTTCACATAGCAACCCAAGCAGTCTTTTTAGACTAATGATCTGATCAAGTGCTTCCCTGTTTTATTTTTTTTTTAAAGATTTTATTTATTTATTTGAGAGAGAGAATGAGATAGAGAGAGCATGAGAGGGGGGAGGGTCAGAGGGAGAAGCAGACTCCCTGCTGAGCAGGGAGCCCAATGCGGGACTCGATCCCGGGACTCCAGGATCATGACCTGAGCCGAAGGCAGTCGCTTAACCAACTGAGCCACCCAGGTGCCCTAGTGCTTCCCTGTTTTAAACATCCCCAGCTCCCTATTAAATCCTAGAATAAGATGAAAATTCCTTGGCTTGAGAAATAAGGTATTTCTCAACTCTTTCCCTGGCTCCTTTCTCTCATGAAGCTTTGCCTATGCCCCCCTGCCCCCCCCCCCGCATTGTTCCCTAGGTTCCCAGGAGCCCAAACTGCAGTCCTTCCCTTCCTGTCCCCAGGTCCTTTGCATCTCTATGACTTTGCCATATATTTCCCTCTGATCTGAGTGCTCTTTGGAATCCTTCTCCTCCCAAATCCTATTACCTTGTATGCAAATGCGTGAAGAAATCTTTATTCATTCTGGAAAAGAGGTTAGAATAAAGAATCATTCTACCATCTGTGTTTCTGAAGCACTGTGCATATATACCTCTGTAATGGCATTTCTTATATTGTTTAATGATCAGTTATAAACTTATCTTAAATTTAGAATCCTCAGATTCAGCAAGCTCATTCTAATTACCTTGTGGCAGAGAATCCGGAATTCTAAAACGTAGGCTTGTACCTTCGTTCTACAGTTTACCAGTTATATAATCCAAAGCAAATCTCTTAACCTTGCTCCCCCTCAGTTTCTCTTCGACCGAATGAAGATAATTACTATACTTCCTTTGTGGGTTAGTCTGAAAATTATTAGGAATGATATATGTAAGTTTCCACAGTCACAGTTCCTAGATCATAATGTGCAAACTGCAAACGTTGGTTTCCTCTATTCTTTGCTTCCTCCTTCATCCTTAGCACCATGCACAGTGTCAGCACATAGGGAATGTTAACTAAATGTAGAATGGATCTACTTGTTTGTTATACTCACTGTATCCAAATCACCTCAAAACTTAATGGCTTAGAACAATGACAACTTTTATTTTGTTCACAAATCCGTGATCTGGGCTGGGCTTGGTGGGTACAGCTGAACTGCGCTACACTCAGCATCAGCTAGAGCGACTCAGAGGTTCAGAGGCTGAAGTCATTTGACGATCCCCTTATGATGCTGGCTGTCGGCTTGGACCTCTGCTAGGGCTGTGGCCAGAACTCCTCCACTGGTATATTTCATGTGGCTGCTTGGCTTCTTCACAGCATGGTCAATGGGTTCCAAGAACAATGGTCCTCAGGGAAAGAGACAAGAGGAAGCTGTATGACCTTTTATGATCTAGCCTGGAAGTCATGCAGCATGACTTCTGCCACATTCTACTAGTCAGAAGTGATTACCCAGGCTCATCCATATTTAAGTAGAGGGGAATCAGACTTCACAATTTGATAGGAATAGTGGCAATGAATTTGCACACATGTTCTAAAACCATTGTGCATTTCTCTACCAATCAGTATTAGCATCTATACCAGGCTGGTGTGTTGAATATAGGGATATGCTCATTGAGAACATGAAGAACCCAATATACAGATTAGGGATCTGGTAAGATAAAGGGAAAAATGAAACAAAGCAAAACAAAAACAAACAAAAAACCAAACCTGGACCAGAATTCTAAAGAGCTGGATACTAATTCTGGATGTGCCCAGCTAAAAGCTAACTGCACCTTAACTATGACCAAGTCACTTAATTTTGAGCCTCAATTTTCCTATCTCTATAATGGGGATAGTGGTTATTATACAACCAATCACACAAAGCTTTTAGAATCCAAAGAGGTAAATCACATAAAGGTATTATGAATTCTGTGATGCAGATAAAAATTTGTTCTTAGAGGTGAGCTAGATGAGGAAAACCATCCTCATTTTGCCTAACAATAGTAACTATACTCTTATCTTTGTCAGATTTGTTTTTACCAGCTAACAATACAGACTCTTTGTTCTTTGATTTTTCCCTGTATAAGAAATGAATTTTAATAAATATAAATTAATAAATATTTATATTTATATTTAATTTTTAATTTAATTTAATTTAATATTTAATTTAATTTATATTTAATAAATATAAAAAATAAAAAAAACAGTTTTATCTAGGTACCAAGAAATTTAATTATCTTTTCATGAAAGATGTTTTGCAAGTGCCCATTGCAATATTACATATACCATCACAGTGATAGACTCTATATTCAGTCATGTATTTCAAGAAAGTAATAGCAAGTGACATTTCACAATCTTAGCTTGTTCTGTTAAAAAAAAAATGGATTCTAGGTTTATAGAAAATGTCAAAGAACATCAAAGAAAATATCTGACATTTAAACAACCAAGAACCCCGGTACTCAATATATAAAACGAAAAGGGTAACTAACGTGTGCACTCTGAACTATGCATTGCATTTTTTATCCTTCTGTTTAACAATACCTTGCACTTATATGGCTTGTTTCTTTAAAACTATTTAAATCATCCCATGATGTCTCCATTAAAATGTATCATCCCCTTTTAGTCATCTTTATATGAAATTCTTCATCCCTCAATCTGCAATGCACATGGTACTTTTTTCACTCTGTCTACCCATATGTATCCATATGATAAGATTCTAGTAATTGGCCAGTTAATTGAAATGTTGATGGATCTACAAAGGAAAACATTCTGCATCTTTGGCTGCATTGAAGTGGAAACACCTCTTCAACACAAGACATGGTGAACAAAGTTAAAAAAGAAAGCCCAGCCTGTGATGAGATATTTCAAACACATAACTGGCATAGAATCGAAATCCAAAATATGTGACATATTACTACAAATAAGTGATGAAAGAAAAAAATAACTAAACAAAAAATGATTGTAGAATATTCACAGAAATGAAAATCCAAATTGCCAACAAACACAGAGAACTATGCCCAGTATTACCGGAAGCAGGGACTAAGGTATTAAAGCAATACAGAAATACCATTTCACACTCATTAAATGATCCAAGTTATAAAGTCTGACAAAAATTTAAAAAAACCAAAGTTTCCCAGAGCTGCAAAACATTCGAGTCCCGCACACTGCTTCTTGCTAGCTCATGATGTTACAGAACGACGAGTCAGTAAAAAATATGCAATTAGACATACATTAATACTTGAGAAAATAACTCTTAGTAGAAACTTTATCTGTGAGAATCATTTGTTCAGTCATAAAAGATTCTTTGAGTACACTCTATACGACAGAGTCCATAGTAGACGTCACCTAAATCTACAATGACTTTGGAGTTAATAGAGAATGTGTATAGAGGAATCCTTAAAATGCGGAGCACACAATAGGTACTGAATAAAAGGTAGATTTAATAATATTTCCTGAAGTTTTGATATATCATTTACAAGGCTCTATGTCATTGTAAACAAGTCAGTTTATGATCATTCGTAAAAACAATACAATAAATAAGTGTGTAATTCTAGATATACACTGAGCTGTATTTTCAATCTTAGCTTATAAGATGTTTTCTTTTAAGAAATTGGGTTCTTGTAGCTGGAAAATAATTTCCAATGACATCTTAAAATATGGATTCACAATGTGTTTTATCTCAAACAACTTTTATAGAAGGAATGTGCTGTGGAAAAGTATGTTAGCCAATTCAAAAAGCATCTCAAGTGATCTGGTTGCTATTAATGTCATAGATACTGAAGAGAGAGTTGAGAAATGATAGAGTGGAATAAAGCAATGATTCTAAATTAATTTATCAAACATAATATTATAGTGTATAAACTTGTATCTAAATTAATAAAAATATACCTACTTAACCAAGAGTGGGAAAAACATAATTTAAAATACTTTTTTGCATTTATATATTTATATTTTCCAACTGTGAAAGTAGGGGATAATCTTAAGTGTTGACATAAATACAACACTTAAAAAAGTGTATGTCTCCCTGCTTTAAAATTCTTTAATGTTTCCTCACTGCTAACAGGACAAAGTTTAAGCCTCTTATGGAAACATGCAAGGCTTCTAGAATCTGGCTTTTGCCTAACTCCCCAGTTTTTTATTTTACTTTCCTTAAAGTTCGGTAGTATAGAACTATTTGTGGTTTTCTTAAAAAGTTAGACTCTCTCCCCTGTTCTTTGCCCTGTTTTATCTTCTGACCCCCAAGGCACTTCAAAGCTTCAAGTCCTGTCATGTCTCCTGATTGGAAAATTCCCTGAACGGAACCCTTACCGCTTCCTTCTCTTCTTGCAAAGCATCTTTTTCATATCTTTTACATAGCACTGTATTATATTTTTTTCTAAAAGTCTAATATCATGAATAAGAGTATGAGCTTCTGAGTTAGGCAAGAATTAACACCCAAACCTTGTCAATTAAAAGCTGTGTGACCTTGGGCAATTTACTCAGCTTCCGTGATTCATTTGTAAAATGGGGATAATGATACTTCATATTATATGATATTAAAAATAGTATATGGTGTTATGTTAGGGTTAAATGTTAGGGTTAAATGAGTTATAAAAAGAATGAAAACAGATCATGACACCAAGTAGGTACCAATAAATAAAGAGTAGATATTATGATGATTATGGTTGTTATTTTTTAATAGAAGACTGATTTTGTAACAGCTGTACTTTTTTTAAGATTTTATTTATTTATTTGAGAGAGAGCACAAGAGCAGGGGTGAGGGGCAGAGGGAGAAGCAGACTCCCCGCTGAGCAGGGAGCCCGATGCAGGACTCCATCCTGGGACTCCGGGATCATGACCTGAACCGAAGGCTTAACCTTACACTGAGCCACCCAGGCACCCTATGGTTGTTATTTTAATATCATTTTTGTCTTTCCCCCTCATACCTTGTAAGATCTTTGGTGTAAACTATTTTTTTTTAATTTTTGTTTCACCTAAAGCTAATGCTTTTGACTGGAATGCACAATATGCTTAATGCTTGGATGAATAAATAAATGAATAGGTGGAACTGCTAGAAATGGGCAAAATACTCAAATAATAGTTTATCCCATACAGAGTAGAGGAGAATGATCAATTCTTTTCTTCCCCACAGGAATTCTATATCTACAGCATTGCTGCCTGATGTTGCTGAGTAAAATCTCCCTTTCTCCAGATACGAGGAGTTGTTTACACATGAAAGACCTTAAATTTCATCCTCTGAATTGGGTCCAGCTCTTTAAAGATAACTTGAAATAGACTGAGATGTTGCTAGTGCTGTGTACCTCAGAATCCACCGGGCCATTGCTCTGTCTCTGCCCTAACACTTAGATACAGCCCCGAGGAATCTTGTGAGGGGAGTTAAGTATTGCAGTGCCAAAGGGTACAGGCCAGAGGATGGGTTAAGGAAGGGGCATTTTGAACTAGGCATTACCCAGTGGTACAGGAACAAATGGATCAAATAAAAAATGAGAAAGACTGATGATGGTAAGAAAGATGGGAGAGCCTCCCCACCCAAATGCCTCTGTTTCCCAGCATTTTATTTAAGAGGTTTCAACTATGACACTTGTGGCGTTGGACATTGACTTATTTGAATGGGTTAAAAGTACACGGATACTGTAATTCTTCCCCTTAGGTGGCCAAATTATTGAACAGTCTAGTTTAATTCTGGTACATATTCTCCCAGTGAGGATTGCTGATATTCCCACTGGACAAACTGGAGAAGCCACAGAAGGCCAGATAGATATTCCACTGTAAATAAATTGACATTGCCGTTTATCACCAGTCCCTTGAGAGTTTAGTCAGCATTGAATCCACAAAGCCTATAAGCCCTAGTAGAGCTCAGAAAAATTGAATTTCAGAATCTATAAGGCTGAGTAGTCCCTGAAGTAGAAACATGTAGAACAAAACCAGCAGTCCACCTCCTTCCCAGCCAACTTCCCTCGTCCAACTTAAGGAAATCACACACATCAGCATCATTATCCTCATCATCCTGCTTTATTTAAACACCATTACCTCTAATATGTGTACCATAAATATGACTTTCAATGCCAAGCTCCTGTAACAAAATGCCTGGTTGACACAGGAGCAAGTGCAGATGTGTCTGAGGCCAACTGCTCAAGGACATACATTACAACAGAAATTCTCCAAAGAAAATGATGGTGGCCTATAGCGGAATAGTCACAATCTTCACCATTCTATTAGTATGGCATGAAATCAAATGCAGTCACTCTCTCACATTCCTAACAGTGAAAGGGGAAAACTTTGGGTGATATTTTGTTTCTATCATTTTGGGTCAAGTTTTCTCAAAATCTCCCCAGGGATTAAAATAATGAAGTCCGTTTTGTTTTCCTTGGAGCCAATCACTTTTCTTTGGAGCTCGCCATGAGTCCTTGTTCTTGAAATTTCATTCTGCTTCCAGTTGTTTTAATGACTTTTTTGGGCATTAAGGGAGGAAAAATATTCATTTGACTTCTTCCCTGATTTGCTTTTCTGTGTTTCCTTTAATATCATCCATTATTATCCCAACCAAGGTGGATGCATCACCACCAGTACTTTGATAAAGATAAAAAAGGATAATTTCTCAAAACACTTCTGAAATGCATTCTTGTTTATTTTTAATTTAAAAAAATCTTATTTTCAAAAAAAAAAATAATAAATTTAAAAAAATCTTATTTTCCATCCATTGCAAAAAAGCACAACTCCACAATGACATTTCAAGTTTGCCTGATAAGCAGACCTTTGGCTAAAGTGATTACCAAATTGTATCCATCTATAAAAAGCTATAAAATGGCTTATCCACTCTTATTAGGGGAGCCTTTCCTTTGAAATCAGAATTCTAACAAAGAATTTTTATGAAAGTGAGTATTGCATCTATCACTAGACCATATTGATTGCTTTCAGGGATTAGACCGGAGACAAGACTCTGATTGACCAGCCCAAATCATCTCACCCTTTATTACGACAGTATAAATAGCCAGTGGGTCCCACTTCATGGGTATGAAATTGATCCTGTGTCGAGTGGCCTTATTGTCTTGTCCAGTTCTGGAGGGAAGTCCTGGAGAAACAAACTTGCCTGCAATGCAGCTTCATGTCAAATTAGCATATGGCACAGCATATGGAGTGACAACTAGATGGCTGGTTTCTCATTCCTGAGAAGATGCAAGAAAACGGTTTGCAGAAGAGACACATCTCTCACTGAAAAGGCAGCTGCCCAACACACAATTGTCTCCCAGCAGACTGGTACTGGCAAAGACAACTGTCTTGACTGAAAAGAACACTGCCAAGAAACTGACCTTAGGGGGACTGGGAGAGCACAGAGCACGGTATTTACATCTCTTTGAAGTTTCTTTCAAGTTTTGAAAATCACTCCTGAAAATATACTCAGCTGTGACTAGAAATGTATTTTCTGTTTCTCTTAGAATAGTTTCGAGGAAGGAGATGCACTAAAAAAAAATACCATTTGCCCATCCCTATATTCTCTCATTTTTTTACACAGCCTGCCTGAAATAAAACACTCCAACAGATTAGTAATATTAAAAAGATGCATTTAAATTTCCTTTCTTATCTCTTCCTCAATTTTGTAACCTTGAGTGTTTTTGAAAACTATGCTAAATCCACAGTGTATTTTGGTCTTCCACACATTCTGAAGAGAGAGCACCAATCCCCTCTGATTTTAATTTGTAACTATTGCTAATTATTTCAGCATTACACCCCTTTACCACACAGCTGTCAGGAAAGAACACTTTGAAGATGACAAGTTGTTTCACAGCTTTTTATTTGAATCAACTTGTAAAATCCCACCAATCAGAAATCTCAAAGAAATAACTTTTGAAGTATTAAATATTATTCACTTAATGACTGCATTGCCAGAAGATATATATAGTGTCAAAATATGTAAACATTTATGTAGTGAAATGTTCAACAAACATTTCAGAATTTCTAGTCCCCATGAGCTCTGGCTATAATTTCTGTAGTAGGGGGCTGTGATGTTCCTCATAAGCCTTTCACTAAAACTCTAGCTCACATAAACTTGCTTTAGAGTGTTTCTGTCCTTTGCCACCAAATGAAGACTCATTTCCATAACCTCAAATATGTACAACTCTAATTGTCCTCATGGATGAATCCAGCTTTTCAAGTACCACTGTAACTACCCTGAACTTCATTCATTCAACTCCTTCTGACTAAAACTGACCTTCACTTACATGTATTCTCTAGTTCAACTTCTTACGTTTGTCTTCGTCAACTTCCCATGGAAACACAGTGTGAGTTCAATTTATACATACTGAACTCTACTGAACCTTAGTTTCTGGACCTTTCCAGTTGTCCTAATATGTGTTCACTTTCGTCTTCCCTTTTTTCCCCAACTAGTCAGGATTCTAAGATAAGCTCTTTCATCAGTATATTGAACACTCCAAAACCAATGTCATTTTAAGTTCTCTTCATCATTCACTAGTCAAAGTCATCTCTATTTTCTCTTCCTTTACTCAAAAGCTGCAGAATATTAGCCAGGGATATTTAAAAGTCAAAACAAAACAACTAAAAAACACACTTTAGATTCAGAGAAACTTGTGCTCAAATCCCAGCTCTGTTACTTGTTAATAATTTGGCCTTCTTCAAGCTACTGACATTATCTGAGCCTGAATTTCCTCATCTGTAAAATCAGAATGATATCATCAGTTTCAGAGTCTTTGTGTGAATCATGGAGTCACATTACCTGGGAATTTAACCCAATCAAAATGAAATACTTTTGCTTGAGAAAGGAAGAATAATGTAAATGGAATGGATGATCCCATTTAGCCATTCCACCAAGTAAGTCGCTGCCCTGGAGGAAACATGAAATGAGGGACCTTAGTCAAAGGTTGTTTTCATGCAACGTATTTCCAAAATGTGAGATTCCCATTTTAAACACAAATAGCAATCTGTTTCAGTGCTGAAGGAAAATGTGGCTACATTAGATTTTAGGAGACATAGTTGATCTGTCCTTACTCGGAAATTCTCAGACAATATATTTGAATATATGAAATACTCACCTTATCAGCTGACTTTAGAAACTAACACTTGTGAATGATACAATTTTGTTTTATTCTACATAATATTTGTAAATTAACCTACCCATCACCTCTCACACATTAATGACAATAGGTGATTCAATCACAATAGGTGACTATTATTCATTGCTTTATTACTAGTATAAAATAACTACAACTGCTAATTTTTTTAGCTTTTTGGTGGCTTACCGCATACCTTAGAGTGGTTCTTCCAAACTTTTCTCCTTCTCTCAAGTCCCATATTCATTTTTCCCTCTTCATTTGTAGCAGATACCCAAATTCCGCTGTTATTTTCCAATTAAGGTTATCTGGTATGAATATACCTTTGTCACATTTTATCCATGCAAGAGCATCCCTTTTATTTAAACACCCACTCTCCCTTTGGTCAGTCTCTGAAGAAAAAGAAACCATGAGAGACTATGGACACCGGTAAACAAACTGAGGGTTACAGAAGGGTGGGGGTGGGGGAATGGGGTAACCGGGTGATGGGTATAAAGGAGGGCACATGTGGGGATGAGCACTGAGTGTTATACACAACTAATGAATCTTGAACACTACATCAAAAACTAATGATGTACTACTATATGCTGGCTAATTGAACATAATAATAATAAAAATGTAAAAAAAGAAAAAGAAAAAGAAACCTTCTCCAACTTAAGGCTAAGACCTCACCCACTCATATATTCTCAAAGGTCTTGTTTTACTCACTTTCGTAATTTCTCATTTGACCTCCATTATATTTCTATCCTTTGAATCCACCCTCAGGTCTTTTCAGCACTAATAACCAACTGTCTTCAATCTTGCTAGAAAGCAAGGGGATAGCAGCTAGTCTGTAATTCATTCTTCCCACTTTGGGCACACGTAGGGAGAGAATCTGGACAAAGAAAAAAATGTCCCGAACACATCTTGCAAACACACTAACCAGACCTCTTGGTGATATTTATTAAAATGCTTTTAGCAGAATATATGTATTCTATCTAGGTTGTAATTTTTCCCCTTCGTCTGTTGAAATTCTTTTGTCAACTATATAATTATCAGAGTATAGAATTTTTAGAGTATAAAATGGAGAGGATTTTTTTTAATAAATAAAGTAGTCCCCTTTGTGTGAGTGATGCCATGCATGGATAACTCAGATATCCCATATGTTAAATCTGGGTTGAAGTATATTTTAGTGAAGGAAATACAGACCTGAAGAGTTGTATTAGAAGTTTTCAGAGTTCGTTTTTCTATGACGTGTGATTACCTGTTTCCTTTAAATCAGGGATTAGCAAACAATATCCCATATACTAAAGAGTTGCTTGAAAAAAAATGAAGAAAAATATGTGACAGAGACCATGTGTGGCCTGCAAAGTCTAAAATATTTTCTCTCTGGCCATTTATATAAAAAAAAAATTGCAAACCTCTTATTTAAATTATTAGTCAGGTTTGGTCCCTTTGTAAGATCCCTGAATTTTGTGAATCTTACTTGACAATTGACCCTTTCTGCTATCACACCCTCTATCCTCATTAGACTAAAAACTTTTTGAAAGAAGCAAGAGTCAGCACCTTGAATTCAATGTATCCACAAATAAAATAATTATTTCTTTCACCCAGAAACAGATCCATCAGCAAAGATGTCAAAACATTTAATGGGAAAAGTCTTTTCAACAATGGGGCTGGAATAAATGGGGTGATGGTTAATTTTGTGTCAACTTCGTGGGCTATAAAATGCCCAGAAAAGTGGTCAAATGCTATTCTGGATGTGTCTGTGAGGGTGTTTCTGGGTAATATTAACATTTGAATTGGGAAACTGAGTAAAATTGATCATTTTGCCTAATATGGGTGGACCTTATCCAATCAGTTGAAAGTTTGAGTAGAAATATATCTGTATGTCATTTTCTCTCTGTATGTCATTTTCCATCTATAATTGGGAATCATAATAATAGTAAAAATATATATTGTATTTTTTAAGTATATGGCACCTACTTAAGGGCTTTAGGTACATTTTTTATTATTATCTTGCTTTTCTACTTAGTTTAATATTTTCATATGGATCTCTATAAAATATATTCTTTAAATTCAACTGGTTTTAACATTTATAGATATGGGATCATACTATGTATGTTAGTGTGTATATTGCTTTTATCTTTCAACAAAAATTTTTTAGATTCTCCCAGATTAGTATGTAATAGTATAGTTTTTCTTTTGTCACTATCATATAATATATCATATGATCATTTAACCCATTCTCCCGTTGATAAATGTTTGGGCTATTTCTAAATTTTTGTATTACAAAAAGTGATATCAGTTCATTTAAGGTCAACATCTAGACAGAGAGTGTCTATGCAGTGGTCAGCATTATCTATCAATGCCCTCTCAATTAATGTGGAACACTAGTAAGTTACTGAATCACAGTTCTCTTTCATATTTAAATCCTTCTGTATTGACCACCTATTTAAAAACCTTTCTCCATTTAAATCCATGTTTAAGAAAAATGTTTCCACCACATTGCAAAGCGTTATAGATTTTCAATTTTGCTTTTTATTAAATCCAGTTTTTTTTTTCATGAAAATGACTAAAGAAGTCACAATTAAATTGTTATTATTGAGTTAGCCAGACACAAAATATATTTTGAATGTATTGAACAACTTTAACCTTCATGCAGGATCATATATTAATCAACACCAGAGATATTCAAATGCTTTTAATGTTTGTCTCTGCATGGCTAAAGCTTAGTTGAAGGGTCACTGTGTCTAATGAATAAATCCATTAAGAGCTTGTCAATAACATAGAGAAATGTTTTATTTGCTTTTCTAACAACCTGTAGAAGAAAAAGCTTTCGATATCTTTAACTAAGCTAATGGGCAAGTATCTGATATATAGAGAGCAAATGGTTTAATCATTACAACAGATGATTCTGAGTTTAGAGTCATAGATTTAAACCCATTTGGGACTTTACTTTTAGCCTTATCATTAGTATACATTGATTACTCTGATTGACTAGTCATTTAATTAGGAAATTAGATAACATTTGTTAATAAACTTATTCAAGACAGTTCTCGAAATTTGAGTAGACCTATTTTGTGCAAATAAGTCCTTGCAATCTGAAAATGAGATTTAGTGTTGCTTTTACATGAAAGTTATTAAATAATTAATTCCAATAGAAACATATGAAGGAAATATATGCACACACAATTGTGTTATTAGTGAAAATAAAATTAGAAATTTTATTAGGAATTGGATTAGAAAACTTTGAAAACAAAGAAATACTTTGGTTTCTTGTGTTTACTTTGTGTTTGAGTACTTCATCAAAATCCATCAGCATAACAAAAGTCTGTTTTCTAGAATTATTTAACATGATAATTAATCCTTTTGCTCAAATGTAGAAATGTCTTTCTGAGGTACAAGGAGTAAGGCCTTAAGTTATACTGGTTCACAGAACAATTAAACTATCAGATGTATTCCATAAAGAGCTTCCTCCCTTACAAATAGCACTGACACAAGAGGAGAGGTTGAACATTCTGGTTATATGATAATGGATGGCACAAAGTGTAACACTATAAAGGTATGAATAAGACATAAGGAAATTGTTTCAAAGGCCAGTCCAATCCCTCTTTGATACAAACCCGGGGGCCCTTCCCTTTCCAATGAGCTCAATTAGCCCCTTCGCTTTATGACGTCACAAAGTAACTGGTTTAAACTGTGCTTCAAGAGCCTTTTGCACACAAGAATTAAATGAGCCTGTCTCATTTAATTTCAGTTAATGTAAGTGAGCTTCTGAAACAGAATTGCTCAGTTATAACACTGAGCTTGAAGCCAGACCAGCTGATTAATTCCTAGCTGTTTGAAGTGCTTTCTTCTCTTATCTTGAACTGTGCAGGCCTCTCTGTAGCCTGAGGAGACCTGAGCCTAAGGGGGAGATTTTGTCTCCTCTCTACAAACACTGTGGCATAAACCCAAGAATAAACCAGAAACTTGTTGCCAATTTTGAGAAAAGCATGGGGTGTGGGGCTGATTAGCAAAACCAAAAACTCCATAATATGGAGTCCTTGTATCTGACTTTCAATTCACTGGAACACTGTGCAATTTTAATTGAAAATTACTATTGCCTAGAAACTAACATTACCCTAAAGATGTCCTAGTTAGTTCCAGTAGAGACTTTTACATAAAATGAGCATTAACAGCAATGAGAAAGGAAGGGAGAGGCCGAATATGGAGAGTCATTAGGACAACAATTAGGACACTTTCCCAGATTTTACTGTATAACCTTCTGAAATCCTCATACAATCTGCTTTGCAATTCTCAGGAGAGTTCTTTTATGATCTTCAGAGCAAAATTATGCCTCAGCATGAACTTCCTAATAAACATATCATGGCATAGCTTCCGGTTTAAGGTTAAAAAGTGATCATTTTTTTGGAGGTAACCTAGTGACTACACCCCTTATGTTTCCCATACACCCATACACACACACCCTGCCCCCACCCTCTTCCACATGCACTTGAATATCTTGGTATGTTTGTGTTTTAAATCCATGTTGAGAGAAATGCAGACTAAGCAGGCCACTTTGGGCCATATAAACATCTTTTCTTCTCCTCACATGGCAATGTTGCCAGACCAGAGTAACCAAAATCAGCCAAGCAGCCCCTTAGTGAGAAGCGTTAGTGCTGAAGACTCAAAGAACCAACTCCTTTATTGCCAAGAACTCATAAGAGCCAGTCAGAATAACTTAAGCACTTGAAAGAGCAAAACTACTAAAACTAAGCTACTTCAAAGACTGTACCTCTCCAGGTACTGTGGTGCTTGCTCAAATAAATGTCCAAAGCACAGTAAGAAAATAAGAAAACAAAACACCCACAGCTATTAAACAAAGCGTAGAACCACTGTTGAAAGGACTCATCCCTCTTGGAGAGCCTGAAACTGCAATGAATCCAGAGATTCACAGAGCAACATCCTAAAGATACAGGATTACTAGAGGCATTTTTCTCATTGCCTGATCAGTACTGTACTTGCTGGTTCTGAGAAATTTTCATGATTCGGATGAGAGGCTGGGTGGTCTCATATTGCACTTCCTGTGGAGGTACTTCTGGAGCAGTGCTCACCATAGCAACTGAGCACTCCAGCTGTGTTATCTGAAAGCAGACTATGTGGGGAAGAGAACATCTCCCTCATCTATATTTCAGGATTATATAAGGTTAAAATAGTAATTGTTAAGCAACTATATGGATTATGAGATTCGGCATCAACTTATGAAAAAAGGATATATTTTATGTAATTTCCTAGTAGTACGCTAAAGGCTTAAGACTTACGTTCCTGGCAATTCCTTACTTAAGGAATTCTGTCCAAGGAACATGTATAAATTCTCAAATTGCAATAGAGAGTAATTATCTAAATAATCAGATGTCAAATAATTTTGGATTGCCGCTGATATAACCATGACATGAAATTGTATCTATAATTAAAAGTTCAAAGCCATGAAGTTTCTTTACTCTGTGTCATAAACACATAATTCATAGTCATGAATTGTTATTATAAATTAACAGGACTTATTTTTCTTATGGTTCATTAGTTAACTCAAAGGTATTGTTGGGCACCTGGATGGCTAAGTCAGTTAAGTGGCTAACTCTTGATTTCAGCTCAGGTCATGATCTCAGGGTCATGAGATCAAGCCCTGCGTGGGGCTTCTTGCGAGTGCGGAGATGGCTTGGGATTTTCTCTCTCCCTCTCTCTTTGCCCCTCCCCTCGATCACGCTCTCTCTTTGTTTTTCCAAAATGAATAAACAAATAAAATCTTAAAAGAAAAAGATAGTGTTTAAAAATGCAAAAGTATTTTTGAACACTGGAATATGCATATAGTAATCGGTTACTATTTGATGGGTACCTACTGTGTATAGGTACTTTACACAAATGGTCTAATTTAAGAAAGAACTCCTGGGAGGCAGCTGTTTGAACCCTGTTTTGGGAAACAAAGATATTTTTTGCAGATAAAATCAATCATGCCTCCAAAGTCACATAGCTTGTTAGTGCCAAAGTCAGAAGTTTCCTATACCAGCTCCTTTCCCTATATCCTACTTTATACTCACCCATTTCTTTTCTCTTGCTTTTTTGCAGCCTCATCTCCTCCTAATTTTCTTTCTTCTGCTCTACTAATCTCTCCTTAGCATAGTGTTGAAATTAAACCAAGAAATATTTTCTCCAAATCCCAAGACTGCAGAGGATGCCATCTGCAGTAAAAGGAAACCCATACTTCCCCAGGGCCTTCAGAGATGTTATGCTTCTAGTATCTTCAGGGTAAATCCCATTGGCAATCTCTCCCTGAAGCCTAATTCAAGTGCAGGTTCTCTTTGGTTGACCTTCATCTGAGGCAATTTTCCCTTCCAAACTCGCTTCCCTTCTTCTTAAATAAATAATTCCTGGGTTTTGAAACCACTATAAACAATAGTAACATTTTATCTTTAAGGCATTAAAGACAATGCAACCATCATTTTTAGTATTAATTACAAAATAAGGGACTGTTCTGTATTTGTAAGGTTTCTTGTAAAACAGCAAGGTGGTTATATGCTTTATATGGCAAGTTAAGAATAATATTTACATACTGAAAAATTTTACTTGTCGGGGCACCTGGGTGGCTCAGTCGTTAAGCGTCTGTCTTCGGCTCAGGTCATGATCCCGGGGTCCTGGGATCGAGCCCCACATCGGGCTCCCTGCTCCGCGGGAAGCCTGCTTCTCCCTCTCTCACTCCCCCTGCTTGTGTTCCCTCTCTCGCTGTGTCTCTCTCTGTCAAATAAATAAACAAAATCTTTAAAAAAAAAAAAATTTCACTTGTCATTGAATAGGGTCACACTACTGTGCCTTTCATTTACTTTACTGAAAAACTTACCACCTGAGGATTTGTGTTTTTGCAAGCAAATTTATATCTACTTAACTACATAAGTAAAACATGTTTAACATTCACTATAAAGTTCAAGCCAATATTTTCTCTTCTCCAACCATAATAATCTCTTCCTAGTATGAAATTACCTCAAGATGAATAGAAACAAGAATAATTTCTCTAGACACCTCTAGAGATTCTCAGAGAACCAAGTACTATCTTGAGTAAACCATGGGCTTCATTTTTACTTCCTGGTCAGAAACAATTCTCATGTTATTAAACTAAGCCAAGTGACTGGCTAATGGCTTCATTTTTTTTTTAATCATTTGCTGACCCATCCACAGTCTTCAGCAATATATGTTCCATTAATGTGTAGAGCACAAGGAATAATGCTGTTGGAATAGCATAATGGTTTTATTAACTTATTTAAATCAATCAGTTAACAGATGTTTTTGTATTAGCCTTCCTCCTAACATTTAGAATCCTCTTTATCTTTTATCTGCCTTATGAAATGTTAGAAATAACAGAAATCTTTCGTGCAAGTTGAATTGGGATTTGAAATTGGGTCCTTTCTTGTTCCTGGACTTAAAATATACCTGAATAATCCCATTAAGTATTCCTCAAAAAACTTGTAAGAGTAAGGACTATCTAACATTTAAGTTCAAATTAGAATAGAAAAGTTCACAAATTTCATAAAGAAGAAGCTATTTTAAGCTACGTCAAGAGCATAATTATGTTATTATTTATTATTATTTATTTAAAGTAATTTAAAAGGCTTTTTTTAAAAACACTGAAGTTTTCCTAATATCAGATCTTTATCTGACAGTATTGAGTACATAATAATGTGTGTATGTAGTGTTTTTTTATATATATAGTGTGTATATATGGTATTATAAATATAAATATGTATATATACATATATATAAATTTGCATCTAACTTGTCCTGTGTACTAGAAGAAAGCACCAAATGTAGTCATTAGAGTTGTAGTATCCTGATAAATGTGTCATAAAGCATATGGGGACAGGTGGCCCTATGTGGGAAGTGGTATAGATAATAATATTGACCAAGTGTTAATAATTTTTGAACTTAGATACTTAGATGCTGGATATTAAAAAGCTCATTAAACTATTTGCTCACTTCCATATATGCACTAATTTTTAAAACTATGTTGCCAAATGACCCTATATCCCTCTCCCCTGTATTTTTAATTATTTGAGCCTCCTAGATGATGTTCGGTTAATTCTTATAGTCCTTTACTTTAGCTAAGCTTTTATGCTTACATACATATATGGAAAAATACTTTCCCGTCAGCTTTGAAAACCGTACCTAATATGAAATTGGCCATTCCATTCTTATATCTATACCAAGTTATTTCTATTTTTGTAACAATAGTGTGTTTGTTTCTGAATATTTTCAAGACTTTAGGCTCAGAATTGAGATAATTTTCTTCTGTGTTCTCCAGCAGTTCTTCAAAAAATTCCGTTGGCTCTTATCTGTGCTTATCAAGTCATAAACTCTACTGGACACATTTACCATAGGTAAGGCAATGTCGCTGAAATGTTTTCCCCTTGATATATCATCTTGTTCTAATTGCAAGACAATGACACGTTTAAGAAAAAGGAATTCCTTGTTCAAGCCAGTTGCCCATTATGGTTCATTATAAAAGACTAAACTTTGTCACCTCAATCAAAATACTCAACTATAATTTTCCTGATGGAACATTATTGGCCTTCTAAAACTTTAAAAAGTGTCATATTTCATGCTATTCGTGTAATGTGGTCTTTCATACCATTACCATATGCCAGTTATTAGCTCTGTTTCACTTCTGCTCAGGTCGGGGCAAGGCAAGTGAACATTGTCACCTTGCTCAGGATTTCAGAAAGTATCTTAGTTTGAAAAGCTGATCAAAATTTTGCCCCCAGTGGAGAGCAACTAAAGTGAGTGGATTTCTCACCACATCAGGTATCTTCGCCCTGAATGGCATGAGTAACAGCTGATGCAGCAGCAAAACCAGACTTGGGCTCTGCAGGAATCAGGCCCTGAAAACCACAGTGGCTTACAGGAGCCTCTGGTGGGAATTTTTAGACAAAAGACCCAAACAGCTTGTGATGTCCTCATTATCTTCAAAACAAAGCATGTTATTAAGTATGCCAGAGGACTCCTTGCATTCCAGAGACTTTGTGGTACAGAATGTCCCTCTTTCAATCATGCAGTTAGCATGAATCACCATCTTTGAAGAGAAAAAACCATGAAAGGGCGTTACTCAAGCATTTCTGGTAATGTAGTCATTTCTTGAAATTTCTAATTCTCTAGATGATTCCATTATTCTGATTTAAAGAATCTTGTGGAATGTCAGATGACATAATTACAAAGAACCTCCCCAAGAAATAAGTCTTAGAATACTTTTCTACATTGTTTATTTATGTTACATTTACCATCATGTATTTTGTTTGTAAAATAAATTTGCATCTATATCAATTTTTTAATTTAGAGTAAAACTGCAGATTTTAATGATGTAATTTGGGTTTATGAAGACTTTCCTGAACACGTAAATGTTAAATGTTTCAAACCATTCATTCTTCATAAAGTAAGTACTGTTGTTTCTAATACTGTCAACTGAATAAAAGCTCAACCTCAAAAATTGGTTAGTAAACACTTTATTCATTGTCTTATCAAGGACTATGGCAAAGAGACAGAAGAAAGTTCCAAAACTTGTTAGTTCACAGCGGATTATACACCCATATTATATACAGGTATACATGCTTCCAAACAGTTCTCCAAATGTGGGTCACAAGGTATAATTCCATCAGTTATAAAAATTAAGGTTTACTGATTTTCATATAGACACATGAAGAAGTCTTAGGTCTTCTCAATGCATTATGTTTGTATCATACCTGATTGTTCAAAAATATTGCTTGTATGCCTCCACTTAACTGGTTTTCTGGGTCTTCCTGTTTTTGCTATCTCCTTGAGGTCACTTGAAATGATCACAGAAGGCTGACATCAGTCATGTGCAGTTTTAGTGCACAATACTAAGGCTTTCTGGGGTACGCATTAGAGGCAGATATTTAGAAAAAAACAATATATATATTTTCTGATTATTTTATGAATAATTTTCTATTTGCCAAACACATAGCCCACTAATTCTACAGTATGGGGATTTATCATCTTTATTTATAGTATACTTACTCAGTACAGGCTATAGCCTAGTTAAAGAATGTATTTGCCAATATGGCTTTCTATTTAAGGTTTATGAAATATTTTACTGTGAATTAAACATTGAATGTGTATTTCAGGGCTTCCTGACACAAAATCTGTCTTATTTTTAATAACTTTAAAAGCCATATTATAGAATGACTAGAAGTGAATATGACACTGTCAGGGAACAAGAATTTCCTTTGCCCCTCAAGGTCCTTCTAGCTGGCCTAAGAATCAAATTGACATGAGACGATTAACGGGAGAAAATCAAATTTAATTTCATACATATAGGGAATCCACACAGACATGGAAATTCCAAAGACAGTCAGGCAAAATGAGGTACATATGTCATTCTTGAACGGAGGAGAAAGGGAGAAGGGTCTGGGATTTCAAAACAAGGGATTCAATTCACAAGAAGATGAAAAAGAGTAAATGTTTGGTACACAAATGTTTTCTGGGCCACTCAGAAACAATGGGAGAGAGAGGAATTGGTAGGTTCCTCCTGTCTACCGTACCTAGTTTGTAGTATAATGTAGTTATCTATGGTGATAGCTCTCTTCCTGGAGTCCTCTACCTAAATTCTGTTAGGCAGTTGAGGGGTAGGGAAGGAGCTGGGTTTTGATTGCTTTTAACACGAAAGTGATCTCATACCAGTGGCTCACCTTGAAAAAATAAATAAATAAATAAATAAATAAATAAATAAATAAATAAATAATAAATAAAATTAAAATAAATAAATAAATAAAAAACAAAACAAAAACAAAAACAAAGTGGCCCACCTTGGGCCGGCCTGCCCATGACCCCTACAACACCTAAAACCATTGTCTAAAGTATACCCATTATGTGCAATTAATTTTATTAAACATCAGTCCCTAAGAGCCTTGAAATTATTGATATAATCATCTGCTAATTTCTAGGCATGTATATTAAAGAAAAATTTTAAATGTTATATGCTCATTTTAATTTCTCTAATGACATTTATCAACTACTTACATTTTCCTTGAACCTGACTTTATTTGTTCAGATATTAGAAATATTTCTTTAACTTGCATGATAACCATTTAATGTATAGAGAGTGAACATACCAAATTCATTTTAAGAGAAAATTATTTTCAGAACATTATTTCACTCATTTGCCTATAGGTTTATTTAAAGTCAAACAAGAGAAGAAATTATTTACTTCAATAACTTAGAAGTAAACCATGTTCAGCTGCAAACAGACTGCTTTGTAAGAGTTCATTAAAGAGAATACTTTCTTTCCAGAAACAAATCTTACAAATTTGCATTGCTTTAATGAAAAAAACACCTTTTTTTTAAAATTATCAGTTTCCTCAAAAAGATACTGACCCCTCCATATACACCTTAGGATCATCCTAATAACAACACAATTAATATTTTGTCCTACAAAAGGTACTTTTTAATCATTTATATCCTAAATGGTTTTATAGATTTGTAGTTGTACTTTTCAGGAAAGCTAAGGAAAAGAGAAATACAATACTCTTTACTCAATAATTTTTTTCAACCAATAACCCTAGGAGACTACTCTCTGCTGACCCTGTGCTCAGTCCTGAGTATAGAGTGCCAATAAAAATAGGAAGTCAAATGGAGAGCAGAGTATTGTGTTCTATAAGGAGTAAGTAAAAAAAAAAAAAAAAAAAAATCAAACAGGTGCAGTAAAGGAAAATAAGAGATACAGAGGTAAGCTAATGCTTAGGAGGTGAGCTAAAGCTTCAGTGAGTAGTTTGGGCATCAAAGGAAAGAATCAGAGAAAGAACCATTCTGGGCAAAGTGAACAGCTTATGCAAAGTTCTACGTTGAAAAAGCATTTTGAATGGTTGAAGAAACTGAAAGAAAGCCAGGATAAAAAAGAGTAAGTGAGGGGGAATGGAGCACAAAATCAGGTTGGAGAAGGAAATGTGTTGGAAACCTTAAATTCAACAGTTGTTTATTGCTGTTTTATTTTTAATATCTGTGTACCTACCTCTGTCATCATTTTATAAATTAAAAAAAAAGAGAAAGAGAAAAAGAGAATTAGTGGTAACATCCTTTCTCCTTCCAGGCCCTTAGAGTACAAAATCAAGCTTCAGGAGGACTTTGGGAGCAATTTGCTCTTTTTCTGAATGAAAACATGCGTTACTTTGTTGGCTGGGCTCAGGAATCTATCATCGGCATCATCAAGCTGATTGCCTAAAACCTGAGCAAATCAGTACCTAGCCCATGACCTACAAAGCTTGGCTCACTTTTAAGACTTTTCCATATAAGTTCTGAGACGGATGTTTATTTGGTGATTGCTTTCTGCATTTCTGGTGTCCAATGTTTGAATTGCTTCTATTATTCCTCTTTCTATATTGAAAGATTACTAGTGTGTGTTTGCTTGATTGTATGTACTTATGTTGTACCTGAACAACCTATCAAAGATAGGTTTTCCAGTACTGTTTTCCTTCTGAGAATTAACTGTAATTACCTTCTGCAAAGTCAATTATTACTTCTCATACAATTGGTTTCTTCTAGAAGTCAGTTTGGGGGTCAACCCTTATAATATCATGGGAAAGAGAGCCATCAAAAGTGGCCCTGAGTACTGTCTCTTTATTGGCTACCTGTAACTAACTTTGCTCCCTTCCCATTTCACGGTATCTGTGCTCAGTTAATAAAACACTCAGAGTATATCACTTATCAACTTACTCGTTTCTGCCCACTCTTTGCGCCTCTTAAAAGAATACAGAGCACTTTGCAGTTTGATCCACAACTACTTCTCATGGCTTCAAGTATTGCCAGTCCTTACCTACGTTAAACCCTCATCACATTCAAATGTCTGACAGCCTCCATTGCATTTCGTGGGATGAACTGCAAAAGCCCATTCACTCAGATCCAGGGGAGGCAGCAGAGAGTCATGTTGTGTGGTGCCCAAGACTGGCGTCTTGTGAAACTTTTAAATTCTCTGAGGTCCTGTTCTGAAGTGTTTGGATTCCAAGGGTCTTATATCCAGTCCTGAAAAATGTTTTTGTTTTGTTTTGGTTTTTTTAGACATCAAAGACAGGATCTAATACAGAGCTGCAGACCACACAGATCTCCAGGGCTTTAGAAATAGGCAAGATGCATTATTCTATTTCTTTTTTTCTTCACCAGATGTGCTCCATAGAGACAGAGAGTATCTGGTTCACAACACCAGGTTAGGTGGGCTTCACCAAGTGAGAGAAAACCCAGAAAACTTAAAAATGATAGTGTATTTTTCTTCCATGTTATAGAATACTTTCATGCTGTATTAGTCTGTGACGGGCACAGTGGCTTCACAACGGGTGTGGGAACCAAGGCTCTTTTGATCTTGCTGCTTGGCCATTCTCAGTACTTGTAATACACTTTAGGGTCCAATATGGCTACCTGAGCTCCAGCTATCATCAACATTCCAGTTAGCAGAAGGAGCAAGAGACAAAGAAAGATGATCTTTCTTTCTGGAGGCTATAAACCCAGCTGAAACCCAGGAATTATTTTACTACAAAGCAAGGGGACACAGATATTCAACACAGTGTCCCATCATCTTGCACAGTATCTAGCACGTAAATATACCCACTGAGCTAATATTCTGTGAATTTATGTTCCAGCTGCATCAAGTGTGTTATCTCATTAAAACCGCACAGCAATCCTCTGAATCAGGTTTTCCTTTAACTGTTTCAGAGAGGAGGAAACAGAAGCCCAGAAAATGTAAGAGACTTGCCTATAATCATGCACTGAAGTAGGATTACAGCCCTAACCTTGAACTTTAAAGACATTCCATGTATCTCAAGGGTAATGACAGCTTTTTATAGCTTTATATGGAATCTGCCATGGAAACTGCCTGCATCTGTGTCTGTTCTCATTGTTCCTGGATGGAAACTGCTTTTAAGAAACCCAGGTATTATACTTTCTTGTTCTTGCCCTTCTTGGCCTACTAATTTGCCAACCTGGGGCTACCAACTGCTTCTGCACCTGTGCAGTTCTCATAATTTTAAAAAAAAAAATCACATAGATAGAGATGTTTAAATGATGTTGGTGCTGGTGCCTGGCCATCTATGTATGGACCTATGATTCATGCTTATTCTCTGCATCAAAATATAGATTGGACATAATTTTTATCTATGATATTTATTAAATAACTCCAGTGATGTCACAGAGAAATCCTGAACTTAGGACATTTACCTAACAGGAACCTATAAAACTGAGATTACTGTCCTATATCTGAGGTTATGTGGCAGAGAAAAAAAGCAGGGCAATTGTATCTCTGAGTCTCCATTCTTTCATTTAGTTCATTGAGCCATCTGGCTGCCTTAATTTCCACCCACTACTTGAAATATGTGTTTATAGAAATAAATATGAAACTGCAACTAAAGTAATATGAAAACTGCAAATGCGGGGCTCCTGAGTGGCTCAGTCGTTAAGCGTCTGCCTTCGGCTCGGGTCATGGTCCCAGGGTCCTGGGATGGAGCCCCGCATCGGGCTCCCTGCTCCACGGGAAGCCTGCTTCTCCCTCTCCCACTCCCCCTGCTTATATTCCCTATCTCACTGTGTCTCTCTCTGTTAAATAAATAAAAAATCTTAAAAAAAATAAAATAAAATAAAATGAAAACTGCAAATGCAAAAACATGATACTGACAAATACAAAAGTCTGTGTTCTAGAAGTCATTAATTACTCCGTTAACACTAGCTTCAATTGTTAGAGTTTATAACCTCACTGAAAATGTATACATGTTCATGGGTAGACCACTATCATAATAAGTTCATTAATTTTTAAATCCCTTGCCAGTAAATATAATACTTTTCTTTCCTAGATGAACATTTTATATCATTCTTTGAGTGAAAATTTCATTAAATGAAAAAAATGGAAGTCAATAAAATAACTTCCTATTTGTACATCTAAGTGTTTTAAAAGAGACTTTCTCTTTTGGAGTAAAGGCTTTCAGAGTGGTCATATTCTTTTTTTAAAGTTGAAATTCCAAATGACTCTGGTAAAGTTGAAATCTTTTTTGTTTTCTTTAGTTTTGAGAAATTAGACCTACACATTTAACATACTAGGTAGCTTCAATTTCTACCAGGATTTTTTTTTTTTTTTAGATTTTATTTATTTATTTACAGAGAGAGACACAGCGAGAGAGGGAACACAAGCAAGGGGAGTGGGAGAGGGAGAAGCAGGCTTCCCGCCAAGCAGGGAGCCCGATGTGGAGCTCGATCCCAGGACCCTGAGATCATGACCTGAGCCGAAGGCAGGGAGGCTTAACGACTGAGCCACCCAGGCGCCCCTCTACTGGGATGTTTTAAAAGTAGAAGAGAGTTCTATGCTTCTGTATAGAGTCACTGGTAAACATAGTAAGAACATTGATAAATATAATAATGAAAATAATTTCAGCCAAGATTGACTGAGCAATGTGTTAGGTAATAGCACCAAGAAAACACAAAGTATACACACAAACATGCAGGCATGCACACACACACACACGCGTGCACACACACACACACACACACATAATTCTGTGCTGTCTTCGAAACCATTTACTAATGTAGTACTTTTGAATGTTGTTAGTCTTCTACTTATATAGAAGACTTTTTGCTTCAATCTACCAATCTTCCAATCTACTGAAAAAATGAAAGGACCTTGAAAATGTTCTTTCATTGGTGAGTTAGAGGTGCTTTTTGGATACCACCTGGAAGCTGCAGACATATTTATGTCTGAATAATACTCTACCACATGCATTTTTGTGGTAGGGTGGTATAAAAAAAGGGTGAATAAGTGATGACTCCTTCTCTTAAAAATTTCACTGTCTACTTAGGAAATATAAACAAATACATTAAAATACAAAATGGCAAGCGCATTTGTTAATTACTTTCAGTTATCATGAAGAACTGTTAGTAACACTGATTGAGCACCATAAAGGGCACCCCTTTCTATGTAAAGAGATATAAGAGAAATAACATGAAACTAGGGACCAAGTATGTATATATACTTGGTGTGTGTGTGTGTGTGTGTATATATATATATATATATATATGTGTGTGTGTATATATATATATATATATACACATACACATACTAGTGCAACAAAATCCTAGGGGTGTATTTAAAGAATTCAACACAGTGATTTGAACAAACTTAAACATATTCCTTTACTATAAAACTCCTCAGAACTGCTAATATACTAATTTACACCATGTAACTCCAGACCTAGTGTGAAGTATTTCCACTCCCTCCCTCTTAAAAAAATATTTATTTGTTTGTTTATTTGTTTATTTATAGAACTGTTGAGGTTATTGTTCCACAGACCAGAGAAATGCAGAGACTATGAAAGATGCTTAAGTCCTTTGTCTCCTTAGAAAATTCCTAAATTCAATATTTTAAATGGACCAATATTCATTTTAACACACTTTATAAAATTTAGTCCATTTATTAAAAAATTATAATAGTCTTATGCCTTAATTTTGAAAGCTTAAAAATGTTGAGTGTTTACTGAAGCTTTTATTTTCATTTGAAATTTATTTCCAGGCTGCATAACTAAGTTGTAGATATTTCAGATCCTTGACAGCCTAAATAGTATGAATTTAGGAAACATTAATATTATTTGGGAAGAAACAGTAATTTTTCCCTCATAATAACTAATAGAAAACAAAATAGAAGTTATGGACAAAGTAAAATTTAAAAAAATCTTGGATTAAATAGTGTCTATAATGTGGCATTATTATTCTTCCTTTGCCTTAAGGGCTGTCAAAAAGGTAAATATTCAAATCACATTAAGAACATACATCTGTGTAATGTAACTTAAAAGTATGTCATAGAAATGTCCCAAACATGTGCATTATGGTGGAATTTTTAAATTTTTAGTTTAAGTTGGCAAATATATTTTTATCTCTTCTCTGATCTGGAATGATTTCATAAAGTAATTACCTTATTATTATAATTTATGGGTCATTCAATTTCATCCAATTTATCTTTTTAAAAATGTATTTTCTTGTGAACGTGTATCCACTGGGAAAAATACTGAATGGTCCAAATTTTGAATTACTGATCTTAATTATTTCAAGGTCAACTTTGGAAAGTAAGTATCAGTAAAAGTTTTACATATCATTAATAAATACTAAGCAATCCTCACTGCTAAGACCAAATCATAAATTGCCAACATCCCCCAACTTAGACCAGTGGTTCTCGGTGACAAGTGAGGCCAAGGTTGCTGTTAACAATCCTGCAATGTACATGACAGACCCTATCAGCAAAGAATAATGCAGCTTCAATGTCAGTAATGCCAAGGTTGAGAAACCTTGCCATAGACAATGCTAGCTGGATGTACTGCAAGCATTTCAATCACACAACTAAAAGCAAACTTACTTTCTTCCCGAAACTCTGTTTTTGATAGTACTCTCATCATTCATTAAGATTTAAAACCTCAGAGTCAATTGTAAGAACTACCTCTCTGTTTCTCTCAATAAAAACTCCATCAGATCTGATTCAACCACCACAACAGCTCCCATATGCATCTTCCATTCTCCCTTGTAGAGAATCACTGCACACTCATGGACTATGCCATAACTTTTCTAATTGCTGGTACTTCTTATTTTTGCCCCCTCCCTGGTCACAATTCTTACTTCTTTCCTCCATTTCTGCTCACACTTATTTCTTTCTTCCCTCATATTTATCCCTAGGTAATCTTCCTAGAATACCATGCAAATTATCTCACTCATCCATTCATGATTATTTAATAATTAAGCATTGTCTAAATTGCAAAAGACAAAACCTTGATTTTTAATATCCTCTTCCCTCTTTAGTCCTAATTTTGTGATACTCACCTCAGACTAAATAATCTATGCAAGTCACTATACCCCCAATGCAATTTTTCTCAGGCTTTTCTCTATCTGTATTTCTAATCCATCTCTAACTTCCAAATAGCAAAATACCCCTGACATTCAAAAATCATCACCCAATTGACATAGATGGAAGAGATTTCTTTCTACACAACACTTTTGTAACACATTCTCCTTTATTTATGTATATAGTAGCATTATTCATTTCTTGTATTCCTTTCTAGACCATAAGCTTCTCAAGGGCTGGCATATATTTTAATTATTTTTTTTTTTATTTTGAGGGAAATTATAGATTCACATGAAGTTTTGAGAAATAATACAGAAAGGTCTCATTTATCTTTTATAGAGTTTTGCAAATTATAACACTTTGTGAAACTTTAGTACAATATAATCAGGGTACTGACATTGATACAATATACTGATCTTACGCAGATGGCCCCATTTTTGTTGTATTTACCTGTATGTTTGTGCCTGTGTGTATCTAATTCTGTAAATTTTATTAAATGTGCAGTTGTTTATTCATTACTATAATCAAGATACAGACTCCTTACATTGCCACAAGAATTCCTCATGTGGCCCGTTAATACCCAACTTCCCTTACCTTCCGCCCTCCTCTCTACCCATCCTCCCTGTAGGAGTGCTGACAATACTGACTCCATCATTGGCCCTCCATCTTGTTCATGTTTGCTCAGTGAACTCTCTTGGGGCTATGTGTCCAGGCCTTGGGTATTAACATGCGTACCCTAGAAATGCCTGCCAAGGTTGGGATGTGGGGAAGCTTGTTTTCACCTTCCATGTATCTGTTAGAGATAATGAAGTCTTGCCCCTTCCTAATGCACAGTGGTGCCACAAGATCTAATTAAAGATTAGCTTCCAATTAAGTGCAGGCAAACATTTTGAGGTGCATGTGAACGCTTTGATCTCACTACAATGCCTCCTGCTCTATAAAATCTGTGGACTAAAGTCTGGGCTCTATGGGGAATAACAATGCAGCTGCCGTGGATCATCCTCCACCGGATCACCCTATGTCAGTAAGTTATCCTGAATAAAACTCTTTATAAACTGTATGGAGTGTCCTGATTCTTTTTCTCATCTCAAAGTGCCTTCTCAGTTTGGGAGATACTTTACTCTCCCTCCTCTACCTTCTTACTCTCCCACACGCACATACACTCTTGCCCCTAATCCCTGGCAATCACTAACATATTTTTGATTTCTGTAATTTTGCCTTTTCGGTGTTATTAATGTTGAATTGTAGAGTAGTACAGCCTTTTGTGCTGGGCTTTTCCATTTAGCACAGTTCCCTGGAGATTGGTCCAAATTATTAAGTATGTAAGTACTGGGGTCCTTTTTATTGCCGGTTGGTATTTCATGGTATGGATGTACCACAGTTGAACTATTCACCCATTAAAGGACAACTGGATTGTTCAGTTTTGGGCAATCATGAATAAAGTTGCTATGAACATTCATGTACAGATATTTGTATGATTACAAATACCCATTTCTCAGGAATAAATGCCCAAGGAAACAGTTGCTGGATCATATGGAAATTGCATGTGTACTTATTTAAGAAACTGCAAAACTGTTTGCCAGAGTGGCTGTACCATTTTATATTCCCATCACAAATGTACGATTCAAAACATTTATTTTGATAAGGTTCATTTTATCAAATTTTTCTTTTATTAGTCATAACTTTGGTTTCAAGTCTAAGAACTCTTGGCCCATACTTACATTCTGAAGATATTCTCCTTTGTGAATTTTTAAGTTTTATATTTTATGCTTTACATTTAAATTTATGATCCATTTGACTTAATTTTTGGCATAATATATGAAGTTTAGGCTCAGGTTTATTTTTTAATTTATGGATGCCTTATTGCCTAATTGCTTCATCAAGGTCCATTTAAAAGTCTATCCTTCCTCCAAGTAATTGCTTTTGCACCTTTGCCAAAGTCAATTGGGCATGTTGCTATGGGTTTGTTTCTGGGTTCTCTGTTGTGTTTCATTGATGTATGTGTCTACCATTCCAACAATACTGTAAACAATTTTGATTGTTATACCTAATAGTAAGCCTTATTATTGAGTAGAGTGATTCTTCTTTATCAACATTGATTGAACTACGCCAGAGCCTATGCTTTTCCATATAAACTTGGAATAAGTTTACCTATGTTTACAAAAAATTTTGTGTGGATTTTGATAGCAATTGCGTTAAATCTGTGGATCAATTGGGGGAGAATTGACATCTTTGAACCATGGACTTAGCACATCTCTCCATTTATTTATGTTTCTTGAATATTTTCATCATTTTTTATGATTTATATTTTAAAATATATATTTATATTTTTGTGTTGAAGTATACAGACACTGGATATGCTTTATTAAGTTTATACATAAATGTTTCATTTTAAGGAACAATTATAAATAGTGTTGTGTTTTCAGTTTTGGTTTTTACAGTATTACTGTTATTATATAGAAGTGAACTTGATAATTATATATTGATTTGTATCCTGGAACCTGTTTAACTCATGTATTAATTCTAGGAGTTTCTGTAAATTCCTTGGATTTTCAATGTAGACAATCATGCCATCTGCAGATAGGGACAGTTTTATTTTTTCCTTTCTAATCTATTTGTCTTTCATGTTTAATTTTTCTTGACTTGTTGCAGTGGGTAGAACTTTTAGGACAATATCAAATAAGAATAAGAATAGGCATTTTGCTTTGTTCTTTTTTTTCGTTTTATTTAAATTCAAGTTAGTTAACATATAGTGTATTATTAATTTCAGGGTAGAATTTAGTGATTCATCAGTTGCATATAACACCTAGTGCTCATTACATCAAGTACCCTCCTTAATGCCCATCACCCAACTACCCCATCCCCCCAACCACCTCCCCTCCAGCAACCCTCAGTTTGTTCTGTATAGTTAAGAGTTTCTTATGATTTGTCTCCCTCTCTGTTTTTAACCTATTTTATTTTTCCTTCCCTTCCCCTATGTTCATCAGTTGTTGCTTAAGTTCTGCATATGAGTGAAATCATATGGCATTTGTCTTCCTCTGATGCCTTGTTCCTGATCTTAGGGAAAAAACATTCGGTCTTTTACCATTAAGTATGATGATTCTTTGGTAAATATTCTTTATCAAGTTCAGGTAGTTCTTTTTATCCCTAACTTGCAGTATTTTTTATCATGAAAGGGTTTTGGGCTTGGCAAATGTTTTTCCTTTATCAATTTATATGATCATGTAATTTTTCTAATTTAGCTTGCTACATGGTGAATTATATTGACTTTTTTTTTATTATGTTATGTTAATCACCATACATCATTAGTTTTTGATGTAGTGTTCCATGATTCATTGTTTGCGTATAACACCCAGTGCTCCATTCAGTACATGCCCTCTTTAATACCCATCACCAGGCTAACCCATCCTCCCACCCTCCTCCCCTCTAGAACTCTCAGTTTGTTTCTCAGAGTCCATAGTCTCTCATGGTTCATCTCCCCCTCCGATTTCCCCCTCTTCATTTTTCCCTTCCTACTATCTTTTTTTTTTTTTAACATATAATGTATTATTTGTTTCAGAGGTACAGGTCTGTGATTCAGCAATCTCACACAATTCACAGCGCTCACCATAGCACATACATTGACTTTTAAATGTTGAACCAGTCTTGCTTGCACACCTGGAATAAATTCTACTTGATCAAGGTGGATATGTCTTTCTATACATTGTTAGATTTGTTTTTAACTTTTTAAATATTTTTGTGGCTAAGTTTATGAGGGATATTAGACTGTAGTTTCCTCTCTCTCTTTCCTTCCCTCTTCCCCCCACCCCCACTTCCTTTCTTTCTTCCTTCCAACCTTTCCTTCTTTTTATCCTCTCTCTCTCAATCTTTCTTTCTTTTTCTTTATTTTGCATTGCCTTTGTCTGACTTTTCTATCAGGATAATGATGAGCTCATGAAATGAATCCAGATATATCCTCTCCTCTTCTATTTTATAGAAAGAATTATATAGAGTCAGTGTTAACTCTGTTAGAAATGTTTGGTAGAATTATCCAATGAATAACCTGGGCTTGGAGGCTGATTTTTTTTTTCAGTATTTCCATTACAAATTCAATTTCTTTAATGATTATAAAAAAACAATTTAGATTATCTATTTCATCTTGCTTACATATTAGTAGTTTATGAATTTTGAAATATTGGTCCATTTTTATAAGTTTTTGAATCTATTAGCATAAAATTATCCCTACTATTGACTTAGTATTCTTCTATAGACTTCAATATCTCTAGTGAAATCTTCAGTTTTAATTCCTGATATTGGTGATTCGTGTCTTCTCTCGTTTTACTTTTGTCTGTGAAGTGTAATGAATCAGTATTTTGTTTCCTTTGGGTAAATACCTAGTAGTGCTATTGCTGGGTCATAGGATAGTTCTGTTTTTAACTTTTTGAGGAACTCAAAACTTTCCAGAGTGGCTGCACTAGTTTGTATTCCCACCAATAGTGTAAAGGGTTACCCTTTCTCCACATCCTCGCCAACATTTTTTTTTTCCCTGACTTGTTAATTTTAGCCATTCTGACAGGTGTGAAGTGGTATCTTATTGTGGTTTTGATTTGTATTTCATTGATGCTGCGTGATATTGAGCATTTTTTCATGTGTCTGTTCAACATCTTAACTCTTAACAAACTATAGAACTATTGAACAGAAAATCAGCAATGATATAGAAGATCTAAACAAGGCAATCCACCAAAAGGACCTAATTGACATATGTAGAAACACCATTCAGCAAGAATGAAATTACATATTTTTCTCAAATGTACATGGAAATTTCGCTAAGAAAGACCATATCTTGAGCAATAAAAAACCTGAATTGATTTCATACAAGCTGTGTAAAGTAAATCAATCTAGAAATCAGTGACAGAAAGACAGCAATAGCACTACTAGGTATCTACCTAAAGGAAACAAAATACTGATTTGTTTCACTTTTCTTACCTTGTTATAGGTTACTTAAACTTTTTTTGGAATTCCATCTTGATTTATTTATGGTGTTTTTGAGTATACTTCTTTGTATATGTTTCTTTTTTATCGTTATTTATGAAACATTTTATTTACATATATTAAAATTCAAATTATCATGTTTATAGGTCACCAAAGTCCTTCTAAATGATGGTATCAGAATAAACTATGTAATGTTTGATTCAGAAGACCTAGAATCTAACAACATATCTTTTTTTAACTTAAATTCAATTAGCTAACATATAATACATCATTAGTTTCAGATGTAGAGTACAATAATTCATCAGTTGCATATAACACCCAGTGCTCATCATGTTACGTGCCCTCCTTAATGCCCATCACCCAGTTAACCCATCCCCCCACCCACCTCCCCTCCAGCAACCCTCAGTTTGTTTCCTATAGTTAAGAGTCTCTCATGGTTTATCTCCATTTCTGATTTCTTCCCATTCAGTTTTCCCTCCCTTCCCCTGTGATCCTCTGCACGGTTTCTTATATTCCACTTACGAGAGAAACCATATGATAATTGTCTTTCTCTGTTTGACTTATTTTTCTCAGCATAATACCCTTCGGTTCCATCCATGTTATCGTAAATGGTAAGATCTCATCCTTTCTAAAATTGCTGAGTAATATTCCATTATCTCTATATACCACATCTTCGTTATCCATTTCTTTGTTGATAGACATCTGAGCTCTTTCCATAGTTTGGCTATTGTGGACCTTGCTGCTATAAACATTGTGGTGCAGGTGTCCCTTTGGATCACGACATTGATATCTCTGCAGTAAATACCTACTGGTGCAATTGCTGGGTCGTAGGGTAGCTTTATTTTTAACTTCTTAAAGAAACTCTACATTCTTTTCCAAAGTGACTGCGCCAGCTTGCATTCCCACCGACAGTGTAAGAGTGTTCTCCTTTCTCTACATCTTCACCAACAATTTTTTCCCTGACTTGTTAATTTTAGCCATTCTGACTGGTGTGAGGTGGTATCTCATTGTGGTTTTGATTTTTATTTCCTTGTTGCCAAGTGATGTTGAGCATTTTTCATGTGTCTGTTGGCCATTTGGATATCTTCTTTGCAGAAATGTCTGCTCATGTCTTCTGCCTATTTCTTGACTGGATTATTTGTTTTTGGGTGTTGAGTTTGATAAGTTCTGTATAGATCTTGGATACTAACCCTTTATCTGATATGTCATTTACAAATACCTTCTCCCATTCTGTTTGTTGTCTTTTAGTTTTGTTGACTATTTCCTTTGCTATGCAAAAGCTTTCTATCTTGATGAAGTCCCAATAGTTCATTTTTGCTTTTGTTTCCATTGCCATTGGATGAGTCTAGCAAGAAGTTGCTGTGGCCAAGGTCACAGAGGGTGCTGCCTGTATTCTCTTCTAGGATTTTGATGGATTCCTGTTTCACATTTAGGTCTTTCATCCATTTTGAGTTTATCTTTGTATAGATATAAGAAAATGGTCCAGTTTCATTCACAGCCAGTACCATACTGTCTTGATGATTACAGCTTTGTAATAGAACTTGAAGTCCGGAATTGTGATGCCACCAGCTTTGGTTTTCTTTTTGAATGTTCCTCTGGCTATTCGGGGTCTTTTCTGGTTCCATACAAATTTTAGGATTATTTGTTCCATTTCTTTGAAAAAAGTGGATGGTATTTTGATAGGGATTGCACTGAATGTGTAGATTGCTCTGGGTAGCATAGACATTTTCACAATATTTGTTCTTCCAATCCATGAGCGTGGAACATTTTTCCATTTCTTTGTGTCTTCCTCAATTTCTTTCATGAGTGTTCTATAGTTTTTAGAGTACAGATCCTTTACCTTTTTCGCTAGGTTTATTCCTAGGTATCTTATGGGTTTTGGTGCAATTGTAAATGGGATCGATTCTTTAATTTCTTTTTCTTCTGTCTCATTGTTAGTGTATTTAGAAATGTAACTGATTTCTTTGCATTGATTTTATATATGTTTCCTACTGGTTTCTGTGTGTATTACAATATACATATGTGGCTTGTCATAGTATACTGGTATAATATTTTACCACTTCAAATAAATTGTTGACATCTTACTTGCAGTTTGATCCCTTTACCTTCCCCAATTTTAAATACCAATTGTCTAAATATCAGGAATTGCTATATTTTTGTTGGAATTATCAAATTTTATTTATAACACCCATGAGAAAAAGGATAGTCTATTGGATGTATTTATATTTCTGCTACATTATCAGCAGCACTCCCAGGTGATGCCTCTTGCTGGTATTGTTAAGTTTACCTGTTGTTTTTGACAATACTTCCAAGAGATCCAGGGCAGAAACAAGCCTATCTGGATTGCCTTCTCTTGATAAATTGGAAGTCAGGAAAGTCATGCCTACATTATCTTATTCTGGTTGGAAGGCACCCTGCTGCTCTGTTCTTCCTCAGTCTGTGGTGCCTAGTCATCCTTATCTTCCTCTTTATGCAATTCAAAAATCTCACTTAGTTGTCTCTTACCTTGTTTCCAGGGCTTATATTTCACCTTTATGGGGAAGAGCAGGGGAAATCATATCTAGGCCATATTGTCTAGGTCAGAAATATGACATGCTGTTTGGAAACCACCATTGCACCTTCTTCGTAATATACACCCAAAATGTATTTATGAAGTAAATGCATGAAGAAAGCCTAACTACAATTTGTTGATGTCAAACCACAAATACTTCTTGAAAGTTACTATAAATGATAAGTTTTTGTTTTGTTAAAATTGATATTGTGGCTAAGAACAAAATAGAACTCTAGCCTACTGGTTTGTTTGCTTGTTTTCACACCTCTTAATGGATTCTAACTATTGGCCATTCATCATTGATATGCCTCAGTTAACTTATTTGATTCACTTATTGCTCAGTTGCCAATCACAAGTGCTAGATACATCTCACAAGGGCTTGATCAAGACAAAACATCCTGGCAACAACTAAGTTGAATGTGGTCTTTGCTCATGGGATTGTAAAATCAGAAATATGGTCATGGATCCAAAGTCTGTAACACAAGAGAGTGATGATAAGAAGACTGATCCTGGGTAGATTCAGATCATGTGTGCAAACATTACTCAGAAGGTCAGAAGCTGAAAAGGTCAGGAACATGTTGGAAAATTGAATATTCCAACTTATGAGAAAGGATTCATACAGAGACCATATGTGCATTTCATTTCAACTGAGCACCAAGGACAGCAACAATTTCCACACAGGTCACCTTATACCTGGAACATGTATCAAATCTAATAGCTCATGTTCTGATTAACGAAAATATCACTAAAATAATATTAATAAATACAATTGAAGGGATATGTTTCCAAATAGTTTGCTCCTTTAACTCCATCATTCCATGTTAATTAGCATAAAACCTCAACTCTTTGAATTTATCACCAAGGGAAACATATTGCTAAGTAGTTTTGAATGTTTACAGTTTCACATTGCAAAATTGTAAACCTGCAGTGTCTTGTTTGTGTGTATTTTATATATATTTTTTCATTTACCCCAGTGATTAAATGATTTTCACAATTTATAACATAAAATATAATCAAACAAAAATTACAAATAACTTCAGTCTCCCTATGAAGGTCTTAAATGATTTTAATAAACATTTCATCCTAGCATTTGTAATGATTTTGCTATAAAACCAGAGGTAACCTATGGTAGATAATATTACTTCCTACTCTAGGAATTATAGTTTCCATCCTAAATTATAGAAGTATAAGTAAAAAGATTATGTAGGCCATATGCAATCAGTCTTGAAACTATCATATTATTTGGTGGTTTGCATGACAATCCTTAAATGTTACCCCATATTAGTGTATTCATTTGACTACTAAAATTGAGTATTCAATTAGATACCTTTTACAGTATGCAGAATTAAATGTTATTCATCATTAAATGTTTTAGCAAATCCATTAGATTCTAATTATACTTTAATTGTACTCAGTATCAGGTAAAGTGTGTGGTTTTCATTCTTCCATAGCAAGAACCACATTAAGATCTTGCTGAAAAGGCACTCTCTTTGCATTTAACTCGTGTTTCAATAAAAATGTTGACTAGATATAACAAATAAATTGTCTAATGGGAGGGATATTTTCGACTAACAAGATTAAAAGAGGCTGAATTTAGCAAGTAGTACATATGTAATATAATGAGGCATTATATATGGTCTTTCTTATCTAGCTTAATTGGTTCAAGCACTCACTACAGACTGATTTCTCAATTTGGGAAAAGTAATTCTGTTCTCATTACTAGCATAATACCCACCCAATAAAATTGTCCTGAGTCTCTTTTAATGCTTCACTAATTTGGGGGAAGGAAAGGAAAGTATCTTTCTAGAATTCCAGCTCTTCAAAAATTAATAAGTCCTCTGAAAATTGCTCCACACAATAGAAAAACCTCCGCTATCTCCAGAGAGTGCATTTTCATCTACAAAAGTTTTCAAGATGCAAATCTAACAAATAACATTTTGTTTGTTAAACTGGGCGGTTTATTTTGTCTTTGTAGCCACTAGCAGGTCCACATGGACTGAAGAATCCTTAACTGAAAACCTTTCCACAAAAGTTATTCCAGACACTACTCTGATTACAGTTATTAGTTAAAACTGTGCAGGTACTTTTTAATAATATACAAATGGTTTCTCTTCATTCTGGGATTTCAAATTAGACCCACGAAATACCATTTAAAACTGACAAATCCTGGAGCCCCGGGATCGAGTCCCATATTGAGTTCCCTGCCCAATGGGGAGTCTGCTTCTCCCTCCGACCCTCCCCCCTCTCATGCTCTCTCTCTCTCTCTCTCTCATTCTCTCTCTCTCTCAAATAAATAAAATCTTTTTAAAAAATTAAAAAAATAAAACTGAAAACAAAAAATCTATGAGATAAACTGCATGTAGTGTACTAATTAACTTAAACATATGCATACCAAATGATATATAATATCAATATATAACTATAATGTTGTCTTGATTTAACAACCAAATACAACTCACTAAGATAAAAAGGAGTCTTATCTGTATATGGCAATTCTTAATAAAGCTTCTCATTTTTTTTTAATTTTGCCTTATGTTAATTGCCTTAAATGTCTTCTGGTCACATCATTGCTCCAGAACTGATCTAAAAGCTGGGAAACTTCAGTTTTGTTTTTGCCTCAATAGTTCAAACTTCAGGATTCAGGTGTGCAATCTTCTTTCTTTGTTGCCAATTGTAGTGATAAGTGTATAATGCTTTGCAGTAATGTAATCAACCCAATGACAAAACTTAAGGAAATTAACTTCCCTATCTCTGCACTTTATGTAATATTTTCTGTGATTCTGTTACCTGGGAAAGGCTTTTCTGAAGTGTTAGCTTCATGTGGCATGGTGGTGACTGGAGTAGGAGATAAAGGTGGTTAAAGTCTATCTTTAGATTTAGAGAAAGATGCTTATCTCCTTGAGCTAGTATAACTTAGAAATTCCTTCACACTATGCAGAAGTCTAAAACTGTCTATACTACTCTGCAGTTTTCTCCATTAACTCTTCCATCTCATCAGTCATCGTTTCTTTCCCTTCTTCTGTCTGCTCCACTGTAACTACTGTGGTCTCCATGCTGATCCCCTGCCTCAGGGCCTTTGCACCGGTTGGACTCTTTGACCTTTCCTGACAGTTTTCTCTTTTACTCCCCAGATCTTCATACGACTTGCTCTATCATCTCTTTTAAGTATTTGTTCAAATACCTCCATAAGGAATTCCCTGAGAATCCATTTTAAATTATAAACTCCTCTTCCACAAACCAGCACTTCTTATCCACCTTCCCGGCTTTATTTTTATCCACAGTACATGAAAGCTTTCAATATGCTGTATAATTAATTCATTAGCTATTTGTGCATGGTCGGTCTACCCCCATGGTAACTTGAGCTCCACAAAGACAAATGTTTTTTTCTCTATTTTGTTTATTGCTATATCTCCAGTGTCTGGAAAAATATCTGGTACATGAAAGTTGCTCAATAAACAATTCTGGAATAAATGAATGAAATGCCAGATAAAATTTGAATTGAGTATAGACTGTAGTGAAAGAAAAAAATATATTACTTTTAATGTGTTATATATAAACATCCAAGGAAAGTCATTAAAACTTTCAGAGTCATCAGAATTTCATTAAGAACAGAATTTTCAAAAAAAAAAAAAGAACAGAATTTTCAACAAAGTTAAAAAAACTCTGAAACATGTAAGTTTAAACATATTTTTAGAGTAAAGTATAAACATAGATACAGAAACATGCTAATAAATCTAATCATCTAAGAGAGAAGACCATTAAAACAGATGCTTTAATTTTTCATCTCAAACGGGTAATTATAAGAATCATATTTCCAGCTGAGAGATGAATAATCAGAAGAATATTCAGCCTCATTGGTATTTCTCCATCAGTTAGAAAAAGTTTGCTTATTTGATGTTTAGCGAAATTCCCAACATCCATGGAAAAGTTTCAACCTTTTATCTTTCTTTACTATTATGACATGTCCTCTAGTTGTAATAAGATATACTGATTTCCTGTGGGTTTTGATTTTGCTATATTTTTAGTCATTTATTCACATAATATATGTTGTCTGTTTTTAATAGATTCTGATTCTTCAATGCATTGCATTAACAAGAATTTTTCTTATAATTTCTATCAACATTTATGTATTAGATACATAATTTTTCTAACCACAAAACAAAAAGCTTATTAATAAACAAGGAATTACAAAATGTGACAAGAAAGCCAAGATAGAAAAATATTGTAAAGGTGGTACTGTGGGTTGAATTGTGTCCCTTCAAAATTACCCTGTTACAGTCCTAACCCTTGGTTCTCGGAATGTGAAACTTTTTGAAGATTTGGTCTTTGCAGAAGGAATCAATTTAAAATTAGGTCACTATAAAATGAGGAAATTTGCAGACAGATTGGCATACAGGTGGAAGACATGTGAACATGAAGATGACTATCCAGGAGCTAGGAGAGAGGCCTGGAGCAGTTCCTACCTTACAGCTCTCAGAATGAATCAAGCCTACCTACAGTTTGATTTCAGACTTCGAGATTCCAGAACTGTGAGACAATAGTGTCTGTGATTTCAACTACCCACTCTGGCACTTTGTTACAGCAGCCTGTAAACTATTTTTTAAATTTCCATTTATATGTAAGAATAAATATGTCATTTAAATAATATTTCAAATATAGTTCAAGGTCAAGCTGTGTTTGAAAGATAGAGGTATTTCTAAACTGCTAAAAAGAAAGGTCAATAGAGAGATGCTTTTCTCCACTTGCTCAGTAAATCATTAAGAGAATTCTAAGTCAGAGTTATATGTTAATACCCACATTAATAAAACAGATAACTTGAAAATTCCCATTCTAGAGAATTGGTAATGCCACCAACAATAATGTCTTTTCAGGAGAGTCTGTAATATGAGTTAATTCCAAAGAGAAGCACTTAAACATTTGATTCCCCATAGTTTTCAGATATGAATTGCAATAACTGGCTTAGCTAGCAGATCAAAAGTGAAAGGGGCTCACCCTCACTAATACATGGAATAGTGGACTATATGAACCTAATACATGGAATTGTGCACTATATGAACCTCACATGAAAATCTGAAAGAAACTGAAACAAGAGATAGGCAGGCACCAGTCCAAGCGCCCCTTGGGCCAAATGTAATCACTGTTCCTTGGGAACTATTCTTGTCCTTTACCCTCATGATGTAGAACCATCCCCAATGTTCTCTTTTTTCTTTCTCATAGCCAAGGCTGAATCTGAACAGAAGCATAAAAAAGAAGTTGAAGTATGGTAAAAAGAATTGTGATTTCTCCTTCACTTCTTTTCTGAAATTGCTGGATTTCTAAAAGGTTGAGTAGTCACAGCTCCTAAAGCTGTCAAACAGTAAACTGAGCAACAGAAGGATTCTGGTGTCCAAACACTGTGGATCAGCTTCTTAAACTCTTTGAAAGAGTCTAATGCATTTATTTATAAATTGGTAAACAGAAAGATTTCTTTCTATCACATATTTGTAGTGACAATCATATGAGATCCTACAAAAGTAATTTATAAGCTATGAGGAACTATATAAATATTGGCTATTAATATATAGATTTAATTAAAATTCTATTTAATTACATTAAATGAAATCTTAATTATTAGAGTGACATATTTAAATATAATTGAATTAATTTTCTTAGGGCTCTTTATTGAATTTGTTTCAGTTACGATATTGAGAAAAATCAGCACTGCCTTGATAGTCCAAAATGTAAGCCTGCATAAATACAATGGTTCTTACATTCATATTGAAGTACTTGAGAGAAAGCTCTAGAGCCAGATTATCTGGATTCAAATACCACCTCTTCTACTAATTACCTGGGGGAGTTTTTAAGTTTGCTCAGCAATGGAATGGAGAGGTCATATGTAGGAAGGAAGATTAAATGAGGTAAAAAATACAATATATGTCATATAACTTTACAAATAATAAAAACTAACTAAACAAACAAAAAACCTAAACATTGGTTTTTCATTTATTATGGTATCATCATTATTAATATGTCTTATACTGAATTTTATTCTAAAATAAAATATTCTTAACTAATGTTAGAATCACCTTTCAATCAAACCCTTAAAATAATAAGAGTTACTACCTTTTTTTTTTAAAGGAACAAATCTAGTCAAGTTTTTATAAGTATTTGGAAGATGGACTTTTATGATGCATTCAAATAAGTATATGGTTTGAAGGGAAATTGGGGAGGCATAAAGGGGACACAAAAGAGGTGTGCCGAGGATCACTTGTGGAAAAGCATTCTGAGCAGAAGGAAGAACTTACGGACAAGAATAAAGAGCCCCCAAGATTTTGCTTTCCCTAATAGTAGTAAGCAAGAAAAACACAATGAAAAGGGCCACACCACAAATCCAAGGGGCTTTAGATGTAATAGGAATACACTGAAACTTTATTCTGATGCTAAAGAAGTAAGTCTTAACAGAAGAGTGTAATGATTATACTTGAATGGAGCACTGGGTGTTATATGCAAACAATGAATCATGGAACACTACATCAAAAACTAATGATGTATTGTATGGTGACTAACATAACATAATAAAAAAAAAGAACCCCCCCCAAAAAAAACCAAAACCCTCTCAGAGCGATGAAGATATTGCATTTGAATTCAATTTTCAAAGCAGCGTGGTGGGGTGGCAAAGACAGAAAACGGAAGAGGTTGAAAACATGAAGAGCAGTTAAGATATTATATTAAAAGTATAGATCAGAGATGGTTTACTGGGATAAATGGTGCCCTATAAGAGTACCCATATCTCTCCTCTTTTGGAAGTACTCCACCCTTTTTTCTTTCATGATGACCCTTACAAAGTTGATGTTTGTTTTTAATTGTGTTTATTTATGTATCTATGTATTTATGAGATAGAGTTCTAAGAAACTAATAGGTACCAATGCTGACAGATATTTAGTGGCAATGCTCTTTAATCAATTCAATTTCCAAATAGTGAGTGCTCAGTCTAACCCTATTTCACCAATGGCCCCTAATATGTAGAGGTTTTTTTTTTTTTTTTTTCAGTATGTAAGCATTATCATTTAAGATCAGTACCTAATGTGTGATCTAAACCAAATCAAGTATCTCTTTCTCAGGAATCTTCGAACAATAATCCTTCTTTTATAGATCCTGGATTTTCCTCATATTCATCTCTATGGGATTTTTCCAATCCACATTTAACCATGCTGGTATTTTTTGAATTTAAAGACAAAAATATCCCTCATCCTGACTTATCATCTAATTAAAATCACGCCCTACTTCAGCAAAGAGATTTATTGTCATTATCACCACATCCTCCCCTACACACATTGCTCAGTGAATTGCAATGTTGCTGTTGTTTTTTCCTGCAGCCTTTTCCACTGCCACCGCACAAAATGGCCCTAACAGAGGTAATAATGACTTTGAGTCACTCAATCTGATGGATATTTTTCATACCACATCTACTTACATAGATATATACATACCACACCCTACTTGACTCTTAATTTCATTCCAAGAGTATTCATAATACTCTCTTAACACACTCTGTTGGCACCCTTGAAACCACAATCCCACAACCTTTATTTTTACACTTCATGTCTTACTCCTCCTTCGTAGTCTTTTCTACTGACCCGCCAGCATTGACCCAAAATATGTATGTTAAAACTTTGGCAAGTTTGCTTGTTAGCCGTATTTAATCCTAATTCCATATTTTCTCATCCTTACCCACAATCTCAGTTACAATCTATCCACAAATTCCAAATATATTTCTTCTGTCAAGAGATCTTCTCTGAGTTCAAATAGCTGACATTCTCATAGGCCCCTCAATTTTTTTAAAGAGCTTTATTGAGATACAATTCACATACCATGCAATTTACTCATTTATAGTTCACAGTTCAATAGATTTTAGTATATTCACAGATATGAACAACCAGCACCTCATCTAATTTTAGAACATCTTTATCTCAGAAACAAATTCTGTATACTCTCTAGCCATCACCCACCTATTTCCCCATCCACTCTTTAAGTCCTATAAAACCACTAATCTACTCTATGTCTCTATAGATGTTGCCATTCTGGATATGTCAGATGAAGGAATCATATAATATTTAGCCTTGTGTGATTGGATTATTTTACTTAGCATACTATTTTTACAGTTCATCCATGTAATAACATGTATCAAAGCTTCATCAATTTTATGGCTGAATAATATTCCACTGTATGGATATACCATGTTTGTTTAGCATTTGTTACTTGGACAATTGGTTTGTTTTCACCTTTTGGCTATTATGAATCATGCTGCTATAAATCTTAATGTATCAGTTTTTGTACGGATGTGGGTTTTCATTTCTCTTAGCTATATACCTCGCAGTAGAATTACTGTGTCATATATACCCTATGTGCAATTATTTGAAGAACTGCCAGATTATTTTTCAAATTGGCTGCACCATTTTACATTCCCACTAGTAGTGTATGAGAGTTGTTATTTCTCCACATCCTCACCACTACTTTTACTGTCTGATTTTTTTATTCTGGTCATCTTAGCAGATGTGAAAAAGCCCCTCAAATTTGACATGCTTAAATCTAAACTTATCATCTTCCCCAGCCACTAAACCTGGTTCTCCTTCCGGGCTCCATATCTCAGTAAATGGTATTAGGTATTTTTTTAATGCAAAATAAAAAAATGTTGATTATTTTTATTGAGGTATAATTGACATATAACGTATTAGTTTCAGGTGTATAATATAATGATTCAATATTTGTATATATTGCAAAATGATAACCACAAAGTCTAGTTAACATCCATCACATGGTATTAGTTTTTTAAGCTAGAAAACTAGGAATGATCATTGGTTGTCCTCTCTCCTTCATCATCCATATGTTATTTATCCCAGGGCCTTGCTATTCCATTTAACTGTCTATTGAACCCACTTTTCTCTTTCACGATGATGTCTACCTTAGTTCAAACTATCATCATGGCTCACCTGGACCAGTGCAGACCCTTCTAATCAGTCCTCTCAGATCTATTCTTGTTCTTTTTTGATCCATTTTCCACAGGGAAGTGACATTTTTCAAAGAAAAGTGTGAGTATGTCACTCTCCTGCTTAAAAATCATCATTAGTTCTCCACTGTTATTTAGATAATGAGTAGACCCTTAAATTAACCTGCAAGCTTCAGCATGACCTGGACCAACTAATCTCACCACCTCATATGTACCTCTTATCTCCTTACTAGCCTCATGATCCTTGATTGATCTTCATCATGCTGTGTTCCTAACCACCTCAGGACTCCTTTATAGTCAGTTTCCTATAACTTCCAGGTTTTCAACCCCTCCTGTCTCTCTGGACTCAATCTTTATTCTTCCTCAAACGTTCAGTTAAATTGTCATTTCCTCAAGAACAACTCCCCATTATACACTTTCTTGGCAATATTTTCATATATATAACATTTACCAGAACAGAAATCAAATTCTTAATTGCATAATGAAAGTTAATTTGTTCATCACTAAAGTGAGTTTTGTGAAGGAAAGTGGGAGAATGTCTGTCTTATTGTCTGCTCTAAATCCAGTGACTAATTCAGAATATGTGTGTGTGTTGAATGATTAAATAAATGAATAATGCTCTTACATAAAAACAGACAGATATAATTTGAGGAGTTTGCAAGCTTCACATGATTTTTTACACTTCAAACATTTGCCTTCAAAAAATTATCAGGTAGCTTATTGTGATGCTGAATTATAATCCAGGGTGACTATTGCAAATAGCTTCAATCCTGCCTTGTCTAATTCTTTAAATCTCTTGACCTAGATGTGCTTTATAGGAACAAGAAGCAAAGTTGGACTCTGAACAGCATACTTAGCAATATCCCAAGAAGGAAATAAAAGCTACCTATGTAATTCAACACAATCACGTGTGCTAAATATCACCATACATGCTGATGATACTTCTGTATCTGATTTATTTCAATTCATATAAAACTAAAAGCTTATATGCACTCATCTCATCACTGTACTAAGAATTGTAATTACACATTCGTATTTTTTTCTGCCAGTCATTTTAAGCCCAATTCACTCCAGAAGCAATTGGCTCTATTTCTGAATCACTAGAACAGCTGAAGAGGTTACTTCATTTATCTAACCTGAACATGCTTTAGTTTTAGCAATTTTATTAACAGTTATTCATTTAAATTACATAGATACAATTTTAATTGAAAAAGTCCAATATACTCTGAGAAACAAACCGAGGGTTCTAGAGGGGAGGTGGGTGGAGGGATGGGTTAGCCTGGGGATGGATATTAAAGAGGGCACGTATTGAATGGAGCACTGGGTGTTATACGCAAACAATGAATCTTGGAACACTATATCAAAAACTAATGATGTAATGTATGGTGACTAACATAACATAATAAAATAAAATAAAAAAATAAAATGTACAAAAAAATAGTCCAATATATTATCCCTTCCGTCAAGTGCCAATATAATCAAATTTCCCAATTAATTTAGACTTGCATCTTGACTGAGCCATTCAGACCACTCTGACTTTGAATGTCAAAGCTTTCTGGGTCAAACCAGAATATAGCTCATGATTCTGAGCTTTGTATTAGAAATCATGCTGTGCGGGGCAAAGAGGCTTCCTTAGCTGTGAAAATGTAGGGCAACATTGTACAAAGATTCTCACAGGGAATCATAGAAAGAAATAATAAACATCCAGAGTAAAAAAGAAAAAGATTTTATATCACACACACACACACACACATATATAAAGGTTTTTCCCATCTCCTTAAACTTCATTAATGCAGTGATATATATATATATATATATATATATACTGAGTATATATATAAAGTATATATATATATATTTCTTTCTTTTTCTCGCTCCACCCTTGCATGTATTAGATGTTACAGAAATATTATAAAATAATAAACAACACAAAAAGTCCCATTTACTTTCAAAACAGGTTCATAATTCTTATTTTTTCATAGAACATCAGATATTTGTGCACTAAGGATTTTCAAAATATTTATAGTGTTTTTAGTCACTAATTTCTATTGAATCAAGTGATTACTTAGTCGGATAAAAGTCCAGGAATTCAGACACTTTGATGTGAGGCAAATAAAAATTTTGGTACTCAAATTTAAACCTAAAGAAGTTATTTTCATTTCTAAATGAATAATTTTTATTTGTATGATGTTGTAGTTTCAGAGGATAAAATAATTATTCGCTGATATTGATATTTTAAAACACTTTTGATTAGTTTGGCATTCTTGCTATCATAAGTGTGATAGATGTCCCAATAGAAAAAGCCAGAGTGAGCGGAGAAAATACTGTTTGAAGGCAGCATACCTTCCAACTGAAGAAAGAGCGAAAGGTTTTGGTTTAAGGAGAAGACACAAAAAGGCTCAAATATGTAATAAACACGTAACCTCTATCTAGACTTACGTTTCGAAATTGTAGAAAGTCAGGAGCGAATGCAATATATTACAAGTAGCCAAAATACAACTTACAAATAATAATTAAATTTCTAAGAAACAACAGTGAGGGCAGCAATATCTTCAGTGCTAAGACTAAGACAAGCTATAGTTTTGGCTTTAACTCCCTTTTTCCTTCTCTCTCTTCACCACACATGCAACCTCACTAAAGGGACTTATGCAGAATGTGATTCAGGAGGAAGAAAATTATTCCATAGGGAAAAATGCGGGTTTTTTTTTTTTTAAGGAATAGTAAGCAAGGAAAGTGTTTTTTCAAAATGTCCAGTATATTCTATTTTGCAAAATGACTTTGTCTTTTCCCCTCATTTGTCATTACTTATAATGCTATGAAGACCTAGAAGAATGGAGCAGCACTTATTAAACTGCATATGTATGCTAAAATAAAGTTTTCCAGTCCTACTCTATACCCCTCATCAATTCTACAGCTTACTTACTACAGTATGTCGTTAAATCCACATCCATGCCACTTTTATCCCCAACCATCTCCTTCATGTCAACATTCTTCTCTATGCATGTGTCTCATCTGTCCTGTCATGTCTAAGGAAAAACTCACCTGCCACTACAGCTCATTGCTTTCTCTTTTCAAGAGGATTCTGCACTGATACTCACTTTGATTCCTACTACGAAACATTTCTCATCCTTTCTTTATCATTCAAGCCCTCTCTTGTCATTTAAGTTTTTTATATCTCTTAAAACAACACTTACTTTATGCTTTGACTGTTTTTTTACTTTATTTTTTTCTGTGGCCATACTCTTCAAATGGTATATACCCCTTACACCAGTTCTCTACGCACACACACACACACACACACACACGCACACATGCACACACACACACACACCTTTAACCTCTGTAAAATGTTTTTCCACTCCCAATCGCAAAACTGGAACTATTCAAGGTCATCTGGTCATTCGCCAAATTAATAACATTTTTAAATGACATCCTACTTTTGCTCTCTATTTTATTCAGACAGTGACTCTGCTCTGTCACACACCCACAAAAACAAAATACTTTTATTACATGTTTCTCAATGAATTCTTTTTTCAGTCTCTTATCCCCTGTCGTGCAGAGTCTCAAAAATCTGTTTATGTAAGGAATTATATAGGAGTGACTTCACCTTGAAAGAAGCTGGATTAGATAATCATTAAATTCCTTTCTGGGGTGCCTGGGTGGCTCAGTTGGTTAAGCGACTGCCTTCGGCTCAGGTCATGATCCTGGAGTCCCGGGATCGAGTCCCACATCAGGCTCCCTGCTCAGCAGGGAGGCTGCTTCTCCCTCTGACCCTCCCCCCTCTCATGCTCTCTCTATCTCATTCTCTCTCTCAAATAAATAAATAAAATCTTTAAAAAAAAAATTCCTTTCTGAATTCTGAGCTCTCTGTTTATATTTGCATTCATCTGGATGTCTGTGAGACTAGGAAATACTTGATCATGACTTTTACTTCATAGGCTTATTGTCTGCAGTCACAGAGGTATTATATATAAAATGTCTGGCAGATATTTAGCACTCAATTAATGTTAGATAAGATTATCACTGTTATTCTCTGCTAAATTCACAAATGGATATAAATTTGTTTCTTCTTTTGTTGTTGATCACTCCTACCATGCAAAAATATCATGTGGCCTTCTTTCAACATACCAATTATCTCCATCCAGGGTTGTGTATTCCAATAAACTTGATAAATTGTTCCAATTTTTTAAATGGCATAATATAAAGACCTCTTGAAATAGATAACACATAGCACCAAAGTCAAATATCCACAGGTAATTATTTATGTTAATGTTGGTATTTAATATTGGTAAGGCAGATATTGATTCCCATTTATTTTCTATTTTGTTCCTGCCATATTTATATAATGGTATTAATTGCATACAATTCCATGTATTCTATACCTCCAGATATATTTGAGCTATTAATAGCAATATTCTGAGTGCCTCAGATCGACTAAATGGACCAGATGCTGATCCACTTGACATCAGCAAGGCCTTCAGCATACTTTTCCCCTTTTCTTGATTAATACTTCATACAAGACTGAATCAAACTCTTTCTAAAGTCAAGATAAATTGCACGTAATGCTTCTCCCTGATTTACTATCCCATTATTCTGTCAATAGAAAGGTATCTGCTACTACTGTGACAGAATTTGTTCTTTATAAAGCTTTGTGTGTTTCCCAGTACATCATTCTAGTCTAGGTTTGAAAATGGGATTTTAGACTTTTTTTCCAAATTTTGTTACAGCTGTAATTTCAAGAGTCAGGCCTTTTGACTTTTTAAGAATTGTCCCCAAGAGCTCTCAAAGAAAGAAGTTAAAGACTAAAATTATACCAGACATTATATTTATATTCTATTCTTTAAGATTTTTATAGCTGAATTAAAAAATCCTGATACACCTTTCCCTTATTTATACTTTTTTTTTCTTTTGCCCTCACAAATTCTGGGCTGTCTATCATCTTTTTCAGATAACAAGTGACTTTTTCTGTAAATATATAAAGAAAATACTAAATTTTAGCAATACTTTTTTTGATGTGAACATTTCTTTTACTTTTATCTTGTCGTTAATATAATTTCAGAATGTCTCTCATAAACTGCATCTTTCCTTATGTGGATTTTCAAGTTTTTACCCATAAAATGATATCATTACTTTTTTTTATATCTTGACCTACTTAATTTTTTCTATGATGATTCCGACTCAGCTCCGGTTTATTAAGCCAGTTGTAGTTGTCCCATGTCATTAGCTTTGACCAATATTCTTTTATTATATCTATTCAAGTTTTAATGTCAGAAGATGATAAAGTAGCAACATTTTGATAGGAAACACCAAAAAACAATCCATCAGTTGAATCCATACATTGTTAATTAATGCCCTGGCATTCATTTTCTCCATTTTTACTTATAGGTGATTTATATTTATTTTATTCCTGGCTTTTTCCATAGATGAATTTGTATAAGTACATAAATTACCAAGAAGAATTAAAAATATTTTAAAATAAGATAAAGGGAAAATAAAATTGGGAAAGAGTAATAGAGCCAGAATGACCTTAGACCAAAAGTCTCCTCTGAGGTGAGCCTTGTATTTAAGTATGAGTTTCTAGCAGACAACACAGGAAAGACCAATCAATTACAATATAAAGCACACATTAAATCTTTAGGACAATGCTATTATTGCTTAAACTGATATTGAAGAGGAATTTCCAGTATTCAAGGTCAAACCTGTGGTCCAGTCCTTAATAACTGTTCAAACACATATTTGTTTGAAATGAATGAATGGATAAATGAGTGAATTATTAATTATAGTCATAATTATACAATCTGAATGACAAATGCAGGAATAAGTCTTAAAGACGTATTTTTCATGTGAGATTTCAACATTTCCTGATACCATACTCCCAAACCTTAATTGTTTAAGAGTAATTCCATAGTGAGGCCAGAAGCATTCACTCTTTGAAGTGGCTTTCTATGGAATAGATGTTAAAACAGCTGATTAAACAAGGCACATCTTTCAGGAACACCTTCATAACTTCTGAGGCAGTGAGTTTAAAATTGCTGCTCACCTGCAGTCAAGTATGGGCCGTGTGTTAAACAGCCAGATACTGGGAAACAGACCTGTTCTTGAAAAAAGTCGAGCAATTTGACACAGACACGAATGGAAAAAAAGATCACCTCATTCAAATGAACCATTGTGTCTTAGTCAGCTCAGGCTGCCATAAAAAAAACAGAAAACAAAAAAAACCCGATAGGGCGCCTGGGTGGCTCAGTTGGTTAAGCGACTGCCTTCGGCTCAGGTCATGATCCTGGAGTCCTGGGATCGAGTCCTGAATCAGGCTCCCTGCTTGGCAGGGAGTCTGCTTCTCCCTCTGACCCTCCCCCCTCTCATGCTCTCTGTCTCTCATTCTCTCTCTCTCTCAAATAAATAAATAAAATCTTTAAAAAAAAAAAAAAACCCAATAGAGTGGGTGGCTTAAACAACAGACATTTATTTCTCACAGATCTGGAGACTGGAAGGTCAAGATCAGGGTGCCAGACCATTTGTTTCCAGGTCAGGGCTCTCTTTTTTGGCTTGAAGATGTCTGCCTTTCTTGCCATGTCCTCACATGGTAGATGGAGAAAGAACTCTGGTGTCTCTTCCTCTTACTTATAAGAGATAATCCCAACATGGGGTCCCCACTTATATGACCTCATCTAAACAGAATTACCCTCAAGAGCCCCACCTCCAAATACCATCACATCAGGGATTAGAGTTTCAAAATATGAATTATGGTGAAACACAAACATTCAGTCCATAACGCACAACAAATTTGTTCCTTTCCCAACAGAGATGGGCAAAAGTGATTGAAAAATATTTCCCCTATTTAACTATCATTGGTTGGATATTTTCTCAACTTATTTCAATTCCCAAGATACCAATCCTAACCTTGCTATCCCATAGCAAGAGCAGACATTCTCAATTGATATCCACTGTAAAAATATTGAAACACTTCAATTTTATTGTTAAAAATACTAAAATGGGCACGCCTGGGTGGCTCAGTCAGTTGGGCATCTGCCTTCAGCTCGGGTTGTGGTCCCGGGGTCCTGGGATTGAGCCCCGAGTCGGGCTCCCAGCTCAGTGGGGAGTCTGCTTCTCCCTCTCTCTCTGCCTCTCCCCCTGCTTGTGCTTTCTCTGTCTCTCTCTCTCAAATGAATAAATAAAATCTTTAAAAAAATACTAAAATGTTATGATTCCTGCTAATCTGATGCTATCTAGGGCCTTTCCTACCTAGACAGCCAGAAACCATGGATGATATTCCACAATCCAGAACTAAACACTAAATATTTGATGAAAAATTTGGGTAGTCCAGAACTCTGATGGAAAGTACCTAATAAAAAAAAGTACTTAATAAAGGTTAGTATTATCATCATTTGTAATTAAACGTTATAATAAATATATTTCACAATCAATAAAGAACAAAAAATCCAATGTTAGCTTATATGTTATAAGATTGACTCTCACCCATAAAATCATCATCATCAACACCATCATATTTATTTTATTGTCTTTATTTTGTATCGTCTTCTCTTAACCACTTCACATTGGATTATTTAATCTAATGTTTACAAAAACATATATGAATTAGGCATTATTATGCTCATTATACAGATAGTGAAACTGAAACATAGATGTTAAATATTTGTTAACATGTGATAGAGTTTGGGATAGAATTTAGATCTTCCTGACTCAGGAGATAGGACTCTACCAGTTGTCTTGATTATCTTGATTATATCACAAATAAGAACCAAATGGAAAAGAGATAACCTATCCCTTTCCTCCATTCATATCTTAGTGAAAAAAAACAAAAGTCCAATTAGTTTAGAGTTTGAGATTATAAAATGTTATCTTGCTTTGCCTCAAATATTCTGAAGAAGTTCACAAAATTTTATTTATTTTAAGATTTATTTATTTATTTATTTATTTATTTATTGGAGAGAGAACATGAGAGTGAGCAGAGAGCACAAGTGGGGAGGGGGAGGAGAAGGGCAGAGAGAGAGGGGGAAGCAGACTCCCTGCTGAGCAAGGAGCCTTATGCAGGGCTCAATCCCAGGACCCTGAGATCATGACCTGAGCCAAAGCCAGATGCTTAACAGACTGAGCCACTTAGGCTCCCTAAGTTCACAAAATTTTAAAAAGTGAATTTTTTTAAGCATAAGTGAAAATACTAAATGGGGTTGTTGGATGGCCAATTTTATTCTTAGGTAGACACATGTATATGAGAATGATAGGGGTAGATTATTGACAGATTTGGGAGAAAATAGCAGTGTTATATAGGGTGCTTCCAGAAAATAGTGCTATGCTATCAACAAAGGGTAAGAGTTACTGTTAAACCCGTATTATCTCTAGGTATAACAAAATGATTCTGGTACCAAGACTATAAATATGGTCCTTGTCAAGTACAATAAATTCATCTGCAAATATCATTTCAACAGGGAAAAAATTTGAGCTTACGGTGCTTTGATATTAAATGTAAAATCTTTATCTTAAAAGAGGACAAATCACCACTGAAAATGCTTGTCCTGAAGATAGCCATAAATTTTAGAAAAATTCCATAAGTTAAAATGTAGACCTAGTAATAGTATTTTGTGGCTCTCACATATTTTGTGATAGCAGCTTTTAACCTGAGTATCAAGCCTTTTATGACCATTACAAATCTCTGACTTTCTATTTGCCTGGTTAAGGCTTTAATCTTGTCAACTTCCTATTCTTCATCCACAGAGAAATATTTTACTTTTGAGTATATTTGAGTTATAGACATTTTGAACCAGATGTTGACAGAAAGAAGAATGTTTCAGTAACCTCTCTTGGAGTTCAGAACAACTCATTCATTCATTCTTCATACAATAATATTTATTGAGCATCTGAAGCTTCAATTATTCTTTAGAGCAGCTTCATGAATAAAAAAAATGGGTATATAGCTTGTTTTTCTCTATATCTTTTTGTTCACTTCCTCCTGTTATGACTCTATTCATATGGATTCATTCATATCTTGGAAATTAGGCAAATCTTAGTTTTTCTACAGTGCATCTTCTCCCTCTCCTCATTTATATAAAAAAATTCTAACAAACAAGTGACTTCATCCAATGATCTTTATTTTGAAAGGGAAAAGGTGCTATTGACAAAATGGTTTACCAAATTTCCATGAATCCGAAAAAGAAAAAGAAAATAGCTTAACTCAGATAAAACTGGATAGTCATTTTCTGTAAATGTGTTTATTAATATCCTCTATGTTCATAAAATATTTCTGAAGTTATACTTTAAAAATCACCAAAATGATAGTTGCCTCTGGGTAGGGTCAATGAAGAGTTAGGGTTCAGGAATAGAAGAGAAACATTTTGTGCTGTTTGAATTTTTAATACTGATCTCAAATTATTTTTTTAATTAATTTATTTTTAATAACATATAATGTATTATTTGTTTCAGGGGTACAGGTCTATGATTCATCAGTCTTACACAATTCACAGCACTCACCATAGCACATACCTTCCCCAATGTCCATCACCCAGCCACCCATCCCTCCCACCCACCTCCATTCCAGCAACCCTCAGTTTCTTTCCTGAGATTAAGAGCCTCTTATGGTTTGTCTCCCTCTGGTTTCATCTTGTTTCATTTTTCCCTCCCTTCCCCTATGAACCTCTGTCTTGTTTCTCAAATTCCTCATATCAGCGAGATCATAGGATAATTCTCTTTAGCTTAGCACAATACCCTCTAGTTCCATCCATGTTGTTGACTTGGATGACTTATTTCACTTAGCATAATACCCTCTAGTTCCATCCACATCATTGCAAATGGCAAGATATCATTTTTGATGGCTGTGTAATATTCCATTGTGTGTTTGTATGTGTGTGTGTGTGTGTGTACACACACACACACATCTTTATCCATTCATCTGTTGATGGACATCTAGGCTCTTTCCATAGTTTGGCTATCGTGGACATTGCTGCTATAAATATTGGGCCACATGTGCTCTTTGGATCACTACATTTGTATCTTTGGGGTCAATACTCAGTAGTGCAATTGCTGGGTCGTAGGGTAGCTGTATTTTCAACTTTTTGAGGAACCTCCATACTGTTTTTCAGAGTGGCTGCACCAGCTTGCATTCCCACCAACAGTGTAGGAGGGTTCCCCTTTCTCCACATCCTCGCCAACATCTGTCGTTTCCTGACTTGTTAATTTTAGCCATTCTGACTGGTGTGAGGTAGTATCTCATTGAGGTTTTGATCTGGATTTCCCTGATGCTGAATGATGTTGAGCACTTTTTCATGTGTCTGTTGGCCATTTGTACGTATTCTTTGCAGAAATGTCTGTTCATGTCTTCTGCCCATTTCTTGATTGGATCATTTGTTTTTTGGGTGTTAAGTTTGATAAGTTCTTTATAGATTTTGGATACTAGCCCTTTATCTGATATGTCCTTTGCAAATATCTTCTCCCATTCTGTTGGTTGTCTTTTGGTTTTGTTGACTGTTTCCTTTGCTGTGCAAAACTTTCTATCTTGATGAAGTCCCAATAGTTCATTTTTACCCTTGCTTCCCTTGCCTTTGGCGATGTTTCTAGGAAAAAGTTGCTGCGGCTGAGGTTGAAGGGGTTGCTGCCTGTGTTCTCCTCAAGGATTTTGATGGATTCGTCACACATTGAGGTCTTTCATCCATTTTGAGTCTATTTTTTTTTAATTTTTTTATTGTTATGTTAATCCCCATACATTACATCATTAGTTTTAGATGTAGTGTTCCATGATTCATTGTTTGTGCATAACACCTAGTTCTCCATGCAGAACGTGCCCTCCTCAATACCCATCACCAGGCTAACCTATCCTCCCACTCCCCTCCCCTCTAGAACCCTCAGTTTGTTTTTCAGAGTCCATCGTCTCTCATGGTTTGTCTACCCCTCCGATTTCTCACCCTTCATTCTTCCCCTCCTGCTACATTGTTCTTCTTTTTTTTTTTCTTAACATATATTGCATTATTTGTTTGTGTGTGGTGTAAGGAAATGGTCCAGTTTCATTCTTCTGCACGTGGCTGTCCAATTTTCCCAACACCATTTGTTGAAGAGACTGTCTTTTTTCCATTGGACATTCTTCCCTGCTTTGTCAAAGATTAGTTGACCATAGAGTTGAGGGTCCATTTCTGAGTTCTCTATTGTGTTCCATTGATATATATGTCTGTTTTTGTGCCAAACCCATATTGTCTTGATGATTACAGCTTTGTAATAGACCTTGAAGTCCAGAATTGTGATGCCACCAGCTTTGGTTTTCTTTTTGAACATTCCTCTGGCTATTCGGGGTCTTTTCTGGTTCCATACAAATTTTAGGATTATTTGTTCCATTTCTTTGAAAAAAGTGGATGGTATTTTGATAGGGATTGCATTAAATGTGTAGATTGCTCTAGGTAGCATAGACATTTTCACAATATTTGTTCTTCCAATCCATGAGCATGGAATGTTTTTCCATTTCTTTGTGTCTTCCTCAATTTATTTCATGAGTATTTTATAGTTTTCTGAGTACAGATTCTTTGCTTCTTTGGTTAGATTTATTCCTAGGTATCTTATGGTTTGGGGCACAATTACAAATGGGATTGAGTCCTTAATTTCTCTTTCTTCTGTCTTATTGTTGGTGCATAGAAATGCAACTGATTTATGTGCATTGATTTTATATCCTGGCATTTTACTGAATTCCTGTATGAGTTCTAGCGGTTTTGGGGTGGGGTCTTTTGGGTTTTCCACATAAAGTATCATATCATTTGCAAGGAATGAGAGTTTGACTTCTTCTTTGCCAATTCGTATACCTTTTATTTCTTTTTGTTGTCTGATCTCAAATTATTATTCTAAAAACACACAAGAGAATTATTTTGTTGTTTAATTTTAATTTCTATCAAAATTCACTGAAATATTGCCCAAAATTCTGCAATAAAATAAGGTTTTTGCATAGTCCAAATGCAAAATTATGTAAATTTTAACAGTAGTCAGAATAAGATAATAATAACCTTAAGACACACAAAATAAAGATCCTTTAAAATGTCCTTTATAACTAGAAATAATTACTCATTTAAAATGTTTAAGTATTGGGGCACCTGGGAGGCTCAGTCGGTTAAACATCTGACTGGTGATTTTGGCTTAGGTCGTGAGCTCATGTATTATGGGATAGATCTGGACTGGGGCTCTGCCCTCAGTAGGGAGTCGCCTTGAGATTCTCTCTCTTCCTGTTCTCCTTCCCTGACTGATGTGTGCACTCTATCTCTAAAATAAATAAATAAATCTTAAAAATAAATAAATAAATAAATAATAAAATTTTTAAGTATTAGTTCTATTTAGAAAATCTGAAATTATTTTTCTTTTATAAAAACTATGCCCAGGTGCCTGGGTGGCTTGGTCAGTTAAGCATCTAACTCTTGGTTTCTGCCCAGTCATGATCTTGGGTCCTGGGATCAAGCCCTATGTTGGGCTCCGTGCTCTGCCGGGAGTCGGCTTCCCCTCTCTATCCCCCCCCGCCACTCGTGCCCTCTCTCTCTCTCTCCCCCTCTAAAATAAATGAATAAATCCTAAAAAAAAAAGTATGCCCTATTCTATATTTGTGGTAATGATATTGAACTTATTGTAGACAAGTTCCCTCCTGCTTGACAACAGATAAAGCTGATGTGTTCATGTACAGATTTGGAAAGTAATCTGTATTTCTCAGAATTATCTTAAAAGTTCATATAATGAATATTTATGTAAATAAATATTTACATTTTACAGGTGAATAATTAAAGGATAAGAAAAAGAAAAATCTTTACTTTTTCCTGAAAGTCAAAATAAGCAAATCACTCAAATATTAAAATTTTATTTAGAAATTAATTCAAAACAACATATTTTACATGCCATGTGTAAATTTTTAATAAAGTTGTGTTGAAAAACATTGAAAATTATTTGATAATTTTAACTGTGGGTGTCTAATCTGTACACTGATAATTATTTCCCAGTCTTTAAATTGTTCTGTAAGAAGTAACTTATGGTCACAATGTTTCAAGCATCAACAGCAAGATAGTACCTAGTAACATTATTTTTTGCTCAGATAACCTAACAAGACTGAATTTATTGTCAGGTTTTGTTTGTGTATTTGTTTGTTTATTTAGGCTGTATTCACCAGATCACACACATCAATATATGTAGAACTTGAACACATGAATATTCCTTATGAAAAGAAATACAAAGTCCTCTCCCTCATAAACATTTGTGTCACTAGCAGTGGATTCTATATTAAAGGGATAGTACTTTCTCTACCAACTCTTTATATTGCCTTTTGTTCATAATAGATATTATACAGGTTTTGTTTTATTGTAACTGGGAAAATGTGTTATGCTTCCCCCTTTCCCTCCAGGCTTACTTTGAAAATTACTGGGGTCATGTTCATTCAGTCACTGTAAGTGGGAAGACACTGCTGACATTCTCAGGGCAGGGGATGAGGCCCCTGGATGCCTGCCGTGCTCAGGACAGGCCATACAATGAAGGCTAATATTCAGGGGGTTCACCTCTGTGCAGTTGTATTGGCTCCACTGAAATTCCCCTTACGTGTGGATATAAGCTTCTCTGTCTCTTAAGTGCATGCCCCTACCAGCCACTGCTGGCCTGTCAGCATTTAATAACCTAGCTACTTAATGGGTAGTATCTGGCCTAATAAAAGTCTCCTGTATCTAGCTCTAGCAAAGAGTGGCTTCAATTCTGATTGGATAGAATGACAAAGAATTTGACTATTCACCCACTGAACAAAAGAATATTTTCACAACTGGTATTAACTTTCAAATGTCCTGTCAGACTTGTAGAAACCAGATGTATGCTCATCTTGGGTTCCCTATGATATATTTTTATTACTGCAACCACTGCTCATATAAATACCACCCAGCACATTTGTATGAATTTGGTATCTCATTTTTTTCCACTTCAAAAGTAATTGACATAAAAATTCTATTTCAATTGGAGTATATTCCTCTTTCTCTTCTAAATGCAGTATGTTATTACTTACATTGCTAGTTATAGTCCGCTATCTTCTGCTTTTCTTTCTCTGTATTCTTTAATGAAAAGGGTCCTGATCTTCTTTTAAATCCAAATTCACTCATTATAAGTGGATAAAAACATCTGACCACATTTTTGTCTTCTAGCATACTCATGCCTGATTATGTTTATATTGAAATTCATATTAATTTATATTAAATTACTTCCCTTTTATTTTATATTTAATTTAGGGCACTATAACTTTTTTCTATAATTACATTTAGATGTAGCTTATATTATTTGTGTATTTCATTTCAAGTTAGTAAATGGGTCATTAGAAATTGTTTTAAAAAATGAGGGGATGGACAGCAAGTCTAATAGGATTAGGAACTACTAGGATAACTTAATTTATTAAAAACCAAAGATCTTTCAAATTAGTATACGAAATAGAAGATCATCTTGATTGCATGAGAAGAATCTGATTTCCTGTCTTCTGAAATTCAATAATAATATGTAACACATATTACTTCATCCTATATTATGTGTTAAGCACCAGTCTAAGCATTTTGTACATATCAGCATGTTCCTTCATCAAAACAATTTTATAAGACAGCTTTTCTAATTAGCCCCATTTTATAGATATGAAACCAAGGCATAGAGAAAATTATAGAACTGGAAAGTATTTGCCTAAAATATATATCTGGTAATTTAAAAAACTAAAATCTAAGGAGTTGGTTAGACTAAGTCATGGTACACAAATGCTCTGACTGAGAGCAACTAGAAAAATCTGATAAATTTAGATATTAAAAGCAAAGAAACATGGGGCGCCTGGGTGGCTCAGATGGTTAAGTGTCTGCCTTTGGCTCAGGTCATGATTCCAAGGTCCTGGGATCGAGCCCCAGAGCCCCACATCTGGCTCCTGGCTCAGTGGGGAGCCTGCTTCTCCCTCTCCCTCTGCCTCCGCCCCCACCCCCGCCGCTCATGCTCTCTCTCTCTCTCTCTCTCTCTGTATCTCTGTGTCTCAAATGAATAAATAAAATCTTTAAAAATAAATAAATAAAAACAAAGAAAAACAAAGAAAGAAAGACTAGAGGGGGTAAAATTTCACAAAGGTGAGTCGAGGATTCTTAGCGTCCCCACGGGACATTTTCTTATTGTAGTTTCGGCTATCGAATAAGAATCTGGGCTCTAGGCACACTGAAAGGGACCCAGCAAACAACAGAGTTTTTGACAGTGCTATGTGGCTAGAGGGACAAAACTAGAAAATTGAGGGTACTGAAATATATAGTTGGATTCCCCTTCAAGACCTTTGATAAATACTGAAGGTGCATAGAGCAGGAGACTACAGAGCTAAGCCAAACTTCAGAAAAGCAGGAGAGAATTTCCTGAAGTACTTGGCATCTAAAGGTCTGCCAGGGCAACCAGAGAATGCCAGGCAGAAGAGAAAGCCCTCACAAATTGGTGGGTTGTTACCTAAAATCTGCAATGGCTTTTCACCTACGCACCCTTGCTAACTGGGCCACAGCTAGAAACTGATGATTGAGACTTGACTCCTGGCAAAGCCATTGACGGGGGACAAGGACACTTTGAAATAAAAACAGTTACAATAAATGAATCTATGTCTTTGTGGTCTCATTGAACTATTGTCCTGCTGACACTTTCTATCTACTTTGTGTTCCTTCCTTTGCTTTCCATTCTCCATCCTTCCTGCTCCTACACGTGCTGTATAGTAAAAAACAGGATTTTGTTATTTTTTAATAAGAAAAACAGCTTCGATTTGTTGATTTTTTTTCTATGTCCTGGCACTATTCTAAGCTCTTTAAATATAAAAACTAAATTAACCTCAAAACAACATGACAGAATAAGAGCTATCATTATTCTTTTACAGGGATGTTGAGATTGAAGCACAGAGAAGTGAAGTAACTTGCCTAAAGTCAAGAGCTACTAAATAACAAAGTTGACATTCAAGCCAGGAAATCTTGCTCAATGTTCCACGCTCACAATTAATAACCATTACATTGAAATCCCACGAAAGTCTGAACAGAGATGATTGAATGAGACAATTTTAATATGTGGAATAGATAAGGAAATAAATATATAGTATTACAACCTCACTGACAACTAAATCAGGACATTCGTCCTGTATAACCAAAAGGAAAATCCTCACTCCTTGTGCTACAGATTTGGTATATTAACTAATATCTAATTTATCATTGTCCCTTTTAAGTCAGAGTTTGGGCTGGACAATCAGTCAATATCATTTTTTAGTCGAGTAGAGAGTCATTTTTCCAAAGGCATTTGGATTAGGCATACTTCATTTGGAATCCTTATTTTAGTATGTGTTTGTACATATGACATTGTGTTACTTACTCTCACTGGGCTTTGATTTTCTTATTTGTAAAATGAAAAGAATAGCAATCTTACCTAATAGATTTGTTGTGGGGATTTAATGAAATAATACAAAAGAGCCATTTAGCCCCGTGCCTATCATAAGCACTCGATACAGAACAGCTATTTTTTTTTGTTTCTTTTATCTTTTTTTTTTTGGACTTTTTTTATTGTTATGTTGATCACCATACATTACATCATTAGTTTTTTTTTTTTTTTTTTTTTTTAGGATTTTATTTATTTGAGAGAGAGAATGAGAGAGAGAGAGCACATGAGAGGAGGGAGGGTCAGAGGGAGAAGCAGACTCCCTACTGTGCAGGGAGCCCGATGCAGGACTCGATCCTGGGACTCCAGGATCATGACCCGAGCCGAAGGCAGTCGCTTAACCAACTGAGCCACCCAGGCACCCACATCATTAGGTTTTGATGTAGTGTTTCATGATTCATTGTTTGTGCATAACACCCAGTGCTCCATGCAGAACGTGCCCTCTTTAATACCCATCACCAGGCTAACCCATCCTCTCACCCCCCTCCCCTCTAGAACCCTCAGTTTGTTTTTCAGAGTCCATCGTCTCCCATGCAGAACAGCTATTTTATTGTATGTATGTAGAATACGCACTCACATAGGAAAACAGTGATTTGTTAAAGGAAGAAACACCAATAAAAATAAAACATCTTTTAAATGCAATGTATTCTGGCATGCTTTTCCTCTGGAGAAATAAAGAAAAATCTCTGGGTTTATGAGTTATAACAAGTCTAATATAAACGGTAACGTTTAGAACGATGATATACTTGTATCATGATAATCATACTGTCCAGGAATGTGTGAGGATCTTTTTATGTTGCCTAGTCAAGCCGCAGCTAACAAATTAGGAAGTCTGAAAGAAGCAGAACTGCTAGGTAGAAATAGGGCCGTGGAAGCATAATTCCTTAAATAATGAATTTAGAACCCTCTCCTAAACACTCTTGCTTTGTTTTAACATAATTGTCTCTGTTTCTACATCTTTATTTTTCTGAGGAGGCAGGAAAAATGCAACAGAAGATGTCACATGAATATTTTGAAGGAATGCCAGTGACTAAAAATGAAATTTATTCCCTGCTTAGTGTATTTCAGTATTTCTTTCGTATTTTTATTATATTTGTTGTTTCACATGGAGAGCCCAAGATATAAGAAACCGGCTCTATGTCAAATTCAGTTCTAGGAAACAAAGAAGAAGCATAACCTCAGCCCTCAAGGTGCTCTTATTCTAGAAATGAAGACAGGCACACATAGGAAATGATTACAAAACTGGATGAGAGCGTGACTAATAATGGGTGGGTCTTGGGCATTCTGAAGAAAAGTCACCAAAGTCATGGAAGAATCAGAAAGGCAAGTCAGCAGACAGGAATAGCAGTCATTATTTAAAACCCTCCCCTGTCAAGAGATAGTCAAAAGCCTTTAAACCTAGTTATCTGTACATTCAGTATTACTTCTATGAGGAACAGCTCTTTAGGATTTAGTTTAGGTGTTTCAGCTCAGAAAAGAGAGTTAAAGAATCTTTTGAGCTATTTAGTCCTTCTTGGTTCTCAGAGGGAGAAAAGATGATCTCAAGAAAATTAGTAATGCACTCTGATCATATGTCTGAAGTGCTCTTTTTATGGTGTTTTTCTCAATAAATATGTTTGGTTACAATTCTGGGGTCTGTGCTGTGTACAAAAACAAGGTCCCTGCTTGGGCATTTTTGTGTGTGTTATGGTCAGTTCCTGCTCCCAAGCTGCTTATTTTCTAATTAGGAAACTTACTTTAATATAGTAAATATGATACTGAAACATCATTTCTATTGGAATATCTTCTTAAACTTAATGATTAGATGTGTGGAAGGGAATTCTCGCATGATAGATTTCACCACATAAAATATTAAAACTTCCATATTCCACCTAATAGTACAAACAAAATAAAGTTGAAAATGACAGCTTCGCAGTCCACAATCGTCCAGTCTACCAGCTGAACTATGGAAGAGTGCAGGAGAAGAGAAGGGGAGGGACACATAGGTGGAGCACCAGAGATTGTTAGGTCAGTGAAATTATTCTATGTGATACTATGATGGTGGATGCATGTCATCATACATTTGGTAAAATTTGTAGAACCCTAATGTAATCTATAGAATTCAGCTAATAATAACGTATGGATATCAACTCATCAGTTATAACACAGGTACCATACTACTGCAGGATGTTAATAACAGGAGAAACTGAGGGTAGGACTAAGGGGGTGCAAATGATTTCTCTGAACTTTCTGCTCATTTTTTCTGTAAACCTAAAGTTACTCTAAAACATAAAGTATTTTTAAATGACAATGAAATGAACATGACAAACTGGATGAATTTTTGCAAGAAACTGATAATGAATGATTAATATTCTTAACAAATACAGATTTAAAAAGACAATGACTGAAATAATTAAAATTTCAAACATACTAAGGACATAAATAGGTAAATAAATTATTGTTATTACAAACCTGAAAAACATTGGCATCGTTAATGATTAAAAATATACGGAGAGGGAGGGAACTCAGAGGGGGAGATGAACCATGAGAGACTATGGACTCTGAGAAACAAACTGGGGGTTCTAGAGGGGAGGGGGGTTGGGGGATGAGTTAGCCTGGTGATGGATATTAAGGAGGGCATGTATTGAATGGAACACTGGGTGTTATACACAAACAATGAATCATGGAACACTACATCAAAAACTAATGATGTAATGTATGGTGATTAACATAACATAATAAAATAAAATTTAAAAAATAAAATGAAAAAAATGTAAAAAAATATAGAGAGAAATAACACATTTTTCACCTACCTAATAAACATTTTTAAAAAACCACTAGCACTCATTGTAGTAAAGGGTGCAGGTTAATGGGCATTTTCAAATCTATAAGGAAAGTGTAAATTAAGCTAAAAAGAGTTGAGAAAGCAGTTTGTTAATATATATATATATAGAGAGAGAGAGAGAGAGAGAGAGTATTTTACTCATTCGTCTATACATATATTCTTTCCTTCATTCATCCTTCAAATTTTCCTAAGTACTCAATGAATTTATAGGACTAAAAATGAAGTAGTTAAGTATGGCAAACATTTTCCCTGACACCATGAAGCTTAAAGTTTAGTGGAAGAACAGACATTTAAAATAATTCAAAAATTAATTGTTCTTGTTATGATTGCTATGAAAAAGAAATACAGAAGAAATAGTTTGTCTGTATTATTATAGAAATCGAAGTGAACTTAAAACCGAGACTAGAAAGATTTGTAGGAGTTAGCTAGGTGAAGGGAGAGTGATTCATTCTAACAAAAGTAAGAACAAATTTTTTTAAAAAGATTTTATCTATTTATTTGAGAGAGAGAGAGAGAGAGCGTAAGGGGGGCAGGGATAAAGGGAAAGGGAGAGCTATAGGGACAAGCAGACTCCACACAGCACAGAGCCCAACTCACGGCTGGATCCCAGGACCCTGAGATCATGACATGAGCTGAAGGCAGACCCTTAACCCACTTAAGCCATCCAGGTGCCCCATGTAAGAGCATGATTGAAATGCCAGAGCAGGGAGTATCCTGGTGAGTTCAGGGGAATAAAAAAGCCGGGCACAACAGAAGCAGAGAAAGGTTAGTAGGGTGAGGAGGGCACAGTGGCCATCTTTGAAGGGTCAGGGATTAATGCCAGTCTCCTGGCAATTGGGCTCAAGAGACTTGAGAAGTGAAGTCAGTAAGTTTGGTGGGTCTTGGGGCACATGAGTAACACTAGAAGGTCACCATAAAGGACATGGAAACATAAAGTATATTTTCCAACCTAATTCCCATTATTTAGAAGCTCAGTGTGTCTTAGTTGAAATCCTCTGGGCAACTATGTGCCTATATCGATACAAAAATAAGGTGATCTGGCAATAAAAAGGGATAGGCCATAGTCCTGTCGAGAGTGTATCTAAGACACTGGGGTGACAGCATACAGGGGGAACTATGAAGAACAGTGTTTATCATGGGCTGTGTGTGCCACATTATTAAAGGGGAGAGTTGTTAGTTAGGTGGGACCCAGAGGCTTCTAAGAAATGGCATAAGAGCCCAGAGTGAATGGTACTGCATCCCTGAACACATCCTGCTGGACGATTTTTTTCTTTATCTTGTGCTGGAGTTCACATTTAGGTTCTTCAAACGATTTAGTGGGGAAAAAAAACTTTATTGTAGAAGATGCTTGATACCTGAAATTAACAAACTAAGATTTAACTGAGCCATGGACTTCTAAAAATGGGAAGAGAGACAGGGTAGTTAAATGTTTATATGTGTCAATTGTTCTATTTTAGGGCTTAAATATTGTACTTTCCTCTAATATTTTCTTTTGTGAATGAAATATTCTGAACTACTTTGCTTATCCTGTCCAGATGGCCCTTTATCTGGTATCAATCAGTGGCAAGCAATGCCCCTGATTTGCAAATGGCATATTTTCATTTTATTATGTAGGCATTTGTAGATAAACCCAGATCCAAACTACCATTTATAACATTCTTCAGCAACCTTCTACCCCTACTCACAATAAAATTAGAGGTTCCAATGCCAATGTTCCAGAAAAAGAAAAGAAAGAGAGAGAGAAAGGAAGGAAGGAAGGAAGGAAGGAAGGAAGGAAGGGAGGAAGGAAGAAAGAAAGAAAGAAAGAAAGAAAGAAAGAAAGAAAGAAAGAAAGAAAGAAAGAAAGAAAGAAAGAAAGAAAGAAAGAAAGAAAGAAAGAGAAAAAATGGGAAAGTATGGTCAAAGTAGTACAGAAAAGTTACATTTTAAAAATCATGTATTAACAAAATGTACAGAGATAAAGTTTTAAAATAGAACAATTAACACTATATAGTCCATCACCAGGTACCACTTGTCATTTCAAAAATATAGTTGCATGATTGTCATAAAAGTCTAACATCTTCTCTTTAGGAGGTTGCTCTTAAAGCCTCTACAAGAAGAGTGGTCCATACATTTCTGACTACAGCTCAGCTTGCAATATAAACAAGTCCTAGAAGGACTTCTCTGTTAGTGTCAGAAATGAAAGTCCTTATGATGGTTTTGATGGTTACCCAACACACTTGGTTTTGAATTTGGTGGTATTTTTTTTTCCTCACAGCATCTGTGTGTGTGTGTGTGTGTGTGTGTGTGTGTGCGCGTGCACATGCGCATGTACTTTTTATACTTGCTTTTCTATTTTCATACATGGGTTTTTAAAAAAAAGATACATAAAAAGAAATCTAGAAGGAAAACCTAGTATTTAGGCAAATTTAATGTCAAATGTCACTGAACAATTGGGGCATCCAGCATTTCCCATAGAGGAATTCCAAGATGGATGCAAGGCAATTACTCCTTTCAAGCCAAGTCAATCCCCAGACCTTTCTGAAGTGAAATCACAAATACATCTTAAATTTCCAGCCCCAGCCCCTATTGTTTTGCGTAGGGGACACAGCTGAGTTCCCCCAATCCATTGTATTCAGGATTCCAGTTTGCATTCAGACCGAGAAAACCAGAGATATGAAGGGGTGACAATTCATTCATTTAAATCATAGCCCTGAAGGTAACATTTTCAACAAAGTATTCAGACATCACCTTAAGAAATTATTGAAAAGGCAAAACACTAGGGGTTTTAAGGTTAACAGTACCACCTAAATAGGAGTTGGTGCTGAATATAGGAGCTTTTACTTGAAAGGAATTGATGGCTCAGAATTATGACCTGCATGCAGGCTAAGTGACAACTTAAACAAAGAAAGCTGCTATGTTTAATTTGAACAGATTCCATGAATGTGTTGTGGTATTATGAACTTGTTTATAGTAATAATGCTAATGCATCTGCTCCATCTTTGTGCAGTTACCTAGACTATGTTGTTTGACACCACCATTCTGCACTAACCTCCATCTGCTGAGCTATGTCTGTCATTTCTTTCACTATAACATAATGTGACAGAGGCTTCATTTACCTAAACTTCTCTTGGCAACTTGTACTTCATTAAAGAGAATCCTGCAAGCATCAGTTAAAGCTTTCTTAGCTGGCCATGCATAGCCAAGCTTCATAAATCATTCTTTCACTTTCCATTTTGCAGCTTCTGGAAAGGTAACATTATTGAATTCAGATCACTGGAGAAGAGCAGTACTAAAATGTTTATTGACCAGCTTTTAGGCACTGAGCACTGCTTTGAATGCAGACAGTCATATGAACCAAAGCGTTTGCATTTAAAACTCAAGTCACTAATATGGTTTATACCTTGATATAAATACCTCTTACAAGAGCCACTTTAGCAAGTTGGGATGAACCTAGTGAAGAAAATATTTTTGGCCCTTGGTTCCCCACTCCTTACTGTCTAAACTTCTTGACTTTTTTTGTGTTAATCTAGAAAAGGTATTTATATTATCATTTACCTATCATCGCCAACTCTCAGCATCACATTGGGTAGGTAGTAAAACTACATACTAAGTCTCCTTTCTGTTCATCCCTTGGTATACTTTGCACTCTACAAAAGTCTGTGTGTCCAGTTTGTTCAATGGAGAATCAACAGCCGGAACTTCGTCGGCAACACATTCAGGGTCAAATTAGCCTTTTGCTAAAAGGTACCAAGGACAGATCTTTTATCCAATAAGCTCCAGGCATATTTGTGGAAGCATTATCATATTTATGCTTGCAAATTTATGGTCTTTCTTTGAGAGCGTTGAAGATCTGCCATTATGGAACAAGGAAAGGACCTTGAGAGCCAGAAATTGTATGAGGTTTGTTCTTATGGGGAAAATGATTATTTTAATGTATTTAATACATTACACTGGACAAACAACAAGTACTTTATTGCACCCTTCACCCCCTGCCCTGGAGCTCTTGAAATCAAGTATTTTAGATGAGTACATGGCAAGTAATTATGGTTTATTTACTTTGGGTCATTTAGGTGAAACTCTATTTTCTGCTGTATGTGTGTCAAGTCATCTGCAATATATTTGTATTCTTATTGACAAAATGAATAGAAATATGATTTTTACTCTGTTCATTTTCAAAGCAAACAATTATAATATGATTTTAAAGGAAATCCCTAAAATAATAAATTGGAATCATTTAACGTATTTATCTAAATAAAGTAATTTTGAAACAACCAAAGGACTTCCAACCTGGAAGTAAACTTACAGAAGATCTGGCTCATTTGACATTTTTACCTACACTTAGTAGAAAGCAGGCTCTTAGTTTTAAATGATTTGCTCAAGTTCAGTGGGCAAAAGGACGGCAAAGATGGAACTTTTAAGATTCTGGCCATAATTACAGAGTTTCTGATCCAGCTTATTTTAAATGCTATATATCAATATAGGGACTAATTTTCATGCATCAATTGTATACATATATATTTAGAATAGAAAGTTTACTTTCAACTGATGGCTTCTCAGTTATCACAGCTAAAGGGTGTCAGAATTACATATAGAAATTACCCTTCCCCCTCTATGCTATATCTATAGACATTTGACTTTTATCATGATGGAGAAGGTTTGAGTTCTATTATTGCTTGACACAGTAGAAACGTAAAAAATAAATATAGCAAAAGGTCATATCTCTCAGTTGATTTCTATGTGTGCTTCTTACTGGCAGTGAAAACGTAGCACTGGGACTCATCAGACAACAGTTAATTTAGAAATAACAATGGAAGGTACTTAGCCCAACATCCTCAATTTACAGAAGAGAAAACAGAGGTCCAATTAAGTGACACACAATTATAATGTTCTCTCCACAACAACATACTATCCCTTTAATCCGCATCAATGAAAGCTATTTATCACACTTTTACTAACCCACCAACTAGGAACAACAATTGTGAGGGACACTGAAGATTTCCTCAAGGAACTCACAATCCAGGTGGTAATATGAACGTTTAAATAACAAACGATAATGTGATAATTTTCTAATAAATACAAACTGCAAAGAGAACACAATAGGAGCAATGAATTATTCAAAGGATTAAAAGAAAAAGTGAAGAAATGGAAGAGAAGAGTGGGAGTTTATCAGGCAGAGAAGTAGAACAAAGTCTTTCCAGATAAGAAAATACGCCAACGAAGGCATTGTGTGAGAAACCCTGACAGTGTTACCGAATAACTAGGATCCCAAGAGGTGCTGCAGACCACCGGGTCATTATCTTTAAAGAGTCTAATTCCCTACACTGAGGAGATAAAACCAATATTTGTTTAGTTTCAACTTCCTCTGCTGCCTGTCATATTTTAAATTGGTGGTAATAATTGTGTGTGTGTGTGTGTGTGCGTGTGTGTGTGTGTGTGTGTGGTGGATTGGTAAGAGAATGGTGGTCATTCAGTCCTGGGGTTCAATCCCTTCTTAAGTTAATTCTTGTATGGAGTTTGGCAAGTAAATTTTTAGTTCCTCATTTCTCTTAGATTTAAAGGTGAACTGCATAGGCGCTATGAGTACTTAAGCCTGGTTTTGAAACAATGCCTAGCTAAGAGTAGATTCTCAAAACATGGTATTTGCAAATATTGGTTTTAATGACATTTTAATTTACAATTAGAAATATGCTAGTTTGAATAGAGGATACAGCCACATAATAGAAGATCTATCTGCTCATAAAATCAATATGCAAGGATATAGAATGAAAACAATGTCCAGATTCATGAGGGAATCTCTATATTTGTGCCCTGCAGAATCAACTCTTATGCAATTGATTAATATTAGCAAACACTTTGAATATCTTGGATGAAATCTCTATGTAAACCCTAAGTAGAATTTTATTGCATCTAATTATACAATCAAAACACTATTGCTAGTGTTTCTAATTATAGTAGTCTGGAGCTATATTAAAATTATAAAATGAACTGTTTCCCATAGTCATTGTAGCCTAAGGCAGATATGCATAAGATGAGTTTCCCTGAATGGAGCTATGTACAATATCTAAAATTAATATGGACCCTGGGTGCAGAGCAATTCACATTTTCTTACAAGCATTCCTTGAATTGTTAATAGTAACCTCAAGATATATTTTAGTATACTCAGTGAAAATCGAAGCCCTGTCCATTCTGAGGCAAAGTCTGTTATAATCAAAAGATAACAAATTCTAGAGAATGTTCATTTTCTTATCACATTTCCTATAGGAAAATGGTCCTCCCACTGCCTTTCAGACCAGACAAAATTTGCCATATGGAATTACTCAAATAACATTTATTATATACAATAGGCCCATATTCTCATGCTCATTCAAAAGAAATGAACAAATCTCCATTCCTGCTTTGCTAAGATTATAATAGTCTAGAAAACTATTTAACAAAATGGCCTTCCCATTCATCTGGTTTCTGACCCTCTGCACAAAGGGAACTTATATTAATTTATCCCTTAAATTAGTATTCTCTTCCTGAGTTAAAAGGCCTTTTGTAGCAGACAATGGGTTTTCCTTAAAATAAAAATGGAATTACTTTAATAAATAGAAGGTTTTTTCTTTACATACTCAGGTTATCAGGAAGGTTTGTAGTTGAGAGAGAGAGAAGAATATTTCTCTCGAATCAAAAGTAGTAAGCTGATAACTCACCTTTTCCTAATTCATTTTGACTTCTTAAACACAGAGTGTTAAGAGGTTTTGTTGATTTTTCTAAAATAAATGACCAGTGACCTCTTGTCTCTATTAAAGGACCTACTTTCTATGAAATCAGAACAAAGTGACAGTCAGCTGTTTGGCTTACAGACTTGGAATCCATCCAGTCTGCAAATGGCTACCAAAAATCTGTTCAGCTTTTCTTCCTGGGCATAGTTAGAGAACTTTCCCGATTACTCTTGCAGTTTGGTGTGGCTGAATGACTGCATTTGGGCCAATGGAATATAAATAGAACAGATGCCACTACACCCAGCCCTGGGCCACAGAATATTTCTACGTGTGGTCCTCACTATTCCTCCCAAACCAATACCTGAATAAAGACTCTGGGGCAGAGTGAAGTCAAAATAGGCAAGAGGCCAGTGGCTCACAATGACTGTGTAGTCAGATCACTTGAACACACACACACACACACACACACACACACACACACCCAGCACTGCCCACCTAAACACCCAAGTAATCTGATATTATGACAAGAGAAATACATTTTTTCTTATTTAAGTCACTGAAATATTTGTTTCTGTAGATGACCCTACTGATGCTCACAAATATTTTTATTCTTCTTCTTCTGGATGCATGGGGAAAAATGTTCTTTTTCTCCTCCTTGAAGTTAGTTATGGCCATGTGAATTGCTTTGACCAATGACATGAGAGTAGAAATATTGTGAGTCACTTAATGCATAAAGCACATAGCTGCTGGTACAACAGTCTCCAGAGAAATAAATCAATATTCTTTTAAACCTATGATATTTGTGGGTTGCCTGTTACTTCAGAAAAAACTAGTGTATCCGATTGTTGATGTTTGTTTCAGAAGGTAGCCTGTCCTGACTGGTACCAGGCCCAAACCTGAGCCCTGAGATTCTAATTTTCCATCAAATAAATTGGTGAATATATCTTGTAAAACACAATATTCTACTCTCAGAAAAGTACCATTCAAAATCTGAAATTCTAAATCTATCACTTAAGTAAATAAAGGTCTCCTCTTAAGTTAATAATTAAAGATCTAAAAAGGTGATAGTTTTAGAAAAAAATGATAAAAATAGATAGAAAATCAAATTGTACATTGCTCATGTCTTTCTAAATTTCTCTCTCACTATGGACTTGCCTCAAATCTGGACACATACAGTAGAACTTCACACTTGTTACATGGTTAGGAAGCATCTAAGAACCACCTTCAAAATAGCCAAATGGGTTGCAGATTTCTTGCACGTAGATTCTAATTTACAACCTTCACCATGCTAGCTCAAAACTTCTCTTCAGGAGCCACCTCTCTTTATGCTGGAATCTAATTCTCAGTCCTGAAGCTGGTTGATCAGACCGTGGTCCCCTTTCGAATCATATTGGCCACAAACCACCATGGAAGCTTCTCCAGGTATGCATGCCCATACTGTCTTCTGCTCAACAGTGCTCTGTTCTGCCTCTCTGATGTCTCATGGTCCCACTGTTTCCTGCATTGGACATTTTTAGAAGCAGTATAGTAGAGTAGTCTAAGAGCAGGTTCAGGAGTCAGACATGACTTGAAATTTTAGTTTTTCCATTGACCAATTATATAATCTTGAATAAATGGCTAAGCCATTGTAAATTCATTTCCTCACTTGTAGATTACAGACTCCTTTTCCATACATATAACACCTGATTTGTCAATATCCTCATCATTTAATTATAAGAATAGCAACCAAATTGGTCATCCTTTTCCCAGTTTATATTTGTATCTTGTACATTCCCACTTTACATTTTCATAACAAATCATCAGCATGATATACTAAGCCTTAACAACAAAAACAACAAAAACTTGTTCTACCTTGGCATCTCCTTATCTCTACAACAAGTGTTCCTGTAAGATCTACAAGCTGAACCTGCTTAGATCTTCCAAAAGGATCTACAATGTCCTGTACCACCTGGGCTGTGAACTTATAACTCCTCTCTTTACATTATAGACTGTCTTTTGTTTTCTATCTTCATCCATCCATTTTGATTTTTAAGACTGAGCTCTGAGGTTCGGACTTCCCATATTACCCGTGTTGAGTTAGAGTCTCCTTCTCTACTGCGTACATATAATGCCTTGGACATTCCTCTGAGTAGCAAATGTCACAATGATTTCATTTGTTTGTGTGCTTGTCTTTCTTCTCTTTACTGGAAAAGTCCTTCAGGGTATGAATGATGTTCATTATTTCTGTCTCTTCAGCACCTAGAAAATTATCTGTCACATAGTAGGTGTCTGTAACATTTTACTAAGACTGCCTTAACAAAATACCACCAGCTGAGTGGCTTAAGGAAGAGAAATTTGTTGTGTCACAGTTCTGGAGACTGGAATTCTGAAATCAAAGCGTTGTAAGTATTGGTACCTTCTGAGGGTTGTAAAGGAAGGATCTGTTTAAGGCCTCGTTTCTTGGCTTGTAAATGGCTGTCTTCATGTTTACATGATACTTTCCCTGTATGCATCTCTGCCTTCAAATTTCCTGTCTTTATATGGACATCAGTCATATTTGAAAATCACTATTCTAATGACCTCATTTTACTTGGTTACCTCTGTAAAGACCCTATCTCCAGATAATATTATATCTTAACGTTCAGGGCTTCAACATACGAATTTTTGGAAGACAGGATTCAGCTCATAATAGCAACCAACACAGTAGTGCATAAATGAAACTGGGAGGGGGGTACTAAATTTGCTTCAAACCCTTACTTAGGCTAGCTATGCACTAGTTATGGTGTTCTGTACTGCAAATAATGACATGGGAACTCTCTGATACCAGAATATCAAATCCTGAGATAGAAGAAAAAACTTTCAGCAGGTGCCTTTAGACCTGTATGTGACCTCTTACACGGCACTGATTCTCAATTTATGAAACCATTTATTTTGCCCTCAGTTAGGATTTCTCTGCTCTGTTAATTTTCATATTGTTCTTCATTTATTCAACTTTTTAGTCTTTAGAACTGGATTCTGAATATACCACAGAGAAGAAAATGCGATACTCTGTCCACTCAGCCAGCTCATCTCTATGGAATAATGACATTCATGTAAGAAAATAACACTTATACAAATTATGGTTTCCCATAGGTTTGCAAAACCTGTAAAGCCTCTGGGAATCAAGATATATTGAAAAATCCATTCTGCGTGCTACATAAAAACACTTAAAAGCATAGGATTCTTTGTGCCAAGTGGAGAAATTGCAAGGAAAGGTGAAAGGATATTACTATATACTAAGGTATTTGTCTTTAACAGGTTTTCCTTTATTTTTATTAAATGTCTATGGTTCCTGCATGGTGATTTCATTTTGTGTAAAAGCCTAATGTGTCATAGCATAATATTTTTTTTTTGTAAAATCATTACTGGATTTTTAGACAGTATCCAATTTTGCTACACATTTTCCTTCTCATCTAATGGTCACAAATAATTTAAATAAATCATTGCATTAAAAATGTATATAAAGAAGATTGGTACCCAGAGTTGTATGTGATATATGATGGCTCTTCAAGAGTTCAAAATATGTGTTTGAGTAGTGTAATAATCATTTGTTTCCTTTGATGTAGATTAGGGGAAAAGATCAACTCTTGTGGTACTTTGCACACTATAATGCTATTATTTCATTGCCAAAAATGCCATTGGCATGACGGATCCAATTATTTAGTGTATGACCTCATATATAATATGTAAGAATATGTTTTTAGATATGAATCGATAAACACGCATAAACACACACACACACACACACACACACACACACACACACACACACACAGCTTTAGCGTGCTAGAGGTATGAGGAAATCACCTTACACTCATTGTAAGAGTGTTCTTCAGAGAAGTATGCCACCCTAACTGCTCTAGGTTGGAATCCTATGGAGGCAAGGAGAACCCTAAGCCTCAGATGAAGAGGTATGGATGCTAGGCCAGCCTCTGTGCTCCTACTGCCACCTCAGTGTCATGATGACACCTGACAGGTATGCACCTGTCATGAACAGAAAAAAAGCTGCCTTTTTAAAAATAGAGTTTACTATTTTAGAAAAGTTTTAGGTACACAGCAATTTTGAGCAGAAAGTACAGAGATTTCCCACATACCTCCTGTCTCCACAAAAGTATGACCTCCCCCATTATCAACATCCTCCACCAGAGTGGTACATTTATTTCAATGGATGAACTTATATTGATACATCATTGTCATCCAAAGTGTATAGTTTACCTTAGGGTTCATTCTTAGTGTTGTACGTTCCATGAGTTTGGACAAATTCATAATGACATGTATCCACCATTTTAGCAACATAGGGAATAATTTCCCTGCCCTGGAAACCCTCTATGCAAAGCCTATTTATCCCTCCTTTCCCATCCCCAACCCCTGGCAACCACTGATCTTTTCACTGTCTCCATAGATTTGTCTTTTCCAGAATTTCATGTACTTAGAGTCATACGGTATGCAGCCTTCTCAATCAGCTTCATTCACTTAGTAATAGGCATTTAGATTCCCTCCATGATCTTTCAGGGCTTCATAGCTTATTTTTTTTAGCACCCAACAATATCCCATTGTCTCAGTGTACCATAGTTTACCATAGTTTATTCATAATTTATTCACCCACTGAAGGACATCTAAGTTGCTTCCAAGTTTTTGCAAGGATGAATAAAGCCTCTAAGACATCTTGTGTGGGGGGTTTTGTGTGGACATAAGGCTTCAGCTCCTTTGGGTAAATACCAGTATGATTGTTAGATGATATGGTATGTTTAGTTTTCTAGAAAAATGCCAAACCATTTTCCCAGTGACTATACCATTCTGCATTCCCACCAGCAAAGAACGAGAGCTCCTATTGATCCACATCATTGCCAGCATTTGATGCTGCCACTGTTCTGGATTTTGGACTTTCCAATAGGTGTGTAGTGGTATCTCATTGTTGTTTTAAGTCACATTTCCCTGATGAGATAGGATGTGGAGAACCTTCTAATATGCTTAATTAGCTTCTGTATATCTTCTTTGGTGAGGTGCCTGTTGGCCCTCACCAAATGGTGTCTTTGGCCCATTTTTTTTATCGAGTTGTTTGTTTTATTATTGAGTCTTAGGAGTTCTTTGTAAATTTTGACTAACAGTCCTTCATCAGGTGTGTCTTGCAAATGTTTTCTCCCAATCTGTGAGTTGTCTTCTCATTCTTTTGAAAGTGTCTTTTGCAGAGCAAAATATTTTAATTTTAATGAAGTCCACCTCATAAATTTTTTCTTTCATGGATTGTGCTTTTGTTGTATCTAAAAAGTCATCACCAAACCCAAAGTCTTCTAGGTGTTCTCTTGTATCATTTTCTAGGAGTTTTACAGTTTTGCATTTACATTTAGGTCTGTGATCCATTCTGAGTTAAGTTTCTGAAGGGTGTAAGGTCTGTGTCTAGATCCATTTTTTGTTTTATTTTGTTTTGCTTGTATGTAGATGTCCAGTTGTTCCAACATCATTTGTTTAAAAGACTATCTTTGCTTCATCATACTGCTTATGCATCTTTGTCAAAGATCAGCTACTACATTCACGTGGGTCTCCTTCTGGGGAAACACTGCCTTTTGAGAGGAGACCATGCTCAGCGAGCCTGTGTCAGACACTGTGTAGCAGCAAGAAGCTACAATGGTAACAGTTATCAGACGCCAGTTTCCTCAGCATTTGATTGTGGAAGCCCAGATTAATCCTTTGTTCAACTGTGCTTTCTGTACGGGGAAAGGGATTTCTCAAAAAGAAATTAATAAATTTCCGATTAGTGAGGAGTAAAAGTGATCAAGCAAGTAAGTAGAAATGCTGAATAGGTGCGAGTGCATTTTTGGTTTGAACTTGCAGAGTCCACAGAGTTCTCCACGAACACACACGTGTACACACATATATATTCACACACATTTTCCATAACCTGGCTTATTTGCCCCAACATCTCAATTACCCAAACCTGAATTTAAAAAAAAAAAAAAATTCCAGTCTAAACAAGAATTAGAAACATCAACAATATAATTAACATCAGATGGCAATACCCGGTGTAAAAGATTAGAGAAGATCCCCCAGCATCAGCAGAATAGTCTCTGCTTGCACTTTAGTCAGAGAGACAGGTGGATATTTTGAGCTCTGTTAAGCAGTAAAGTTTTTATGTGTCTCTCTGGGAATGCATTTGGATTGATGATTGGTCTGTCATCAGCTGCTTGGAAATAGCAAACCATTTGGTAAATAATGTGGACAGATTCCCATCAACCTTTTCCCCTACATTGCTGTCTTTGTTGCTTATCTAATACAAAGATTTGTTTCTAATTAAAGTGGAATTCTGAAAGAAGACAAGTTGAGGGGTTGGATATAAATTAATTTGATCATGGAGTGGAAATATCAGACAATAAAAAAGCTTCCAGTGTCAGGAGACAAAAAGGGAGCATGAGCAATAATAGGGAGGATTACCCTGTGTTGTGCCATAAGTGATTCAGGAGGCAGAAAAGAAAGCCATGCTCTGTGGCCATTCCTAGAGCAAAGTGGAATACAGCCTAGTTTTTAAAAGGGGCTTCATCTTTTTTTCTGCACGGTCCAATTTGGCAAATCCAGATGGGATCATTTGAGCCTGAACTGGCCAAAGAGTTACAATTAATTCAAGAATTGCTTTTAGCAAAATTTCAACATTTTGCAAGCTAAGGGGTTGGACTGAATCGCCAGAGTAATGTGCTGTCATTAATGCACTGACCTTGAAATAGAGGACATGCCTTAGTAAAGGGGGCTCTCCGAGGAAACAAAAATATATTGATAGTAGTTACAGTGTGATTCATTTTAGTGGATGCTAGCAAAAAGTAGGGGCTGGAAATAGGGCAAAATGAAACTGTAAACAAATGCAACTTCTTCATTCTGAGCAACAACCTGAGGATTTAAGCTAAATATTAACAATAGTTCACATACTTATGTCTATATATTTATTAAAAACAGTAAAGTGATTGATTATTTTTGTTTAATAAATTCTGTCAATGTTCCAGCAAGTTTTTCTCAAACTGAGAAAAATTAATGATGCTTGTCCAGTGCTATTTATCATCAGCATCCCAATTTTCTGACAATTCAGGAAGGCAATAAAAAGAGCACTGTTTTAAAATACAGTTTATTCTTAAAGCCCTCAATAAACTACAAAGCGTAGTTTGGAAAACCAGCAATAATCAATTTCTCAATGACTACGTAAAATCGTGTATGTGTGTATATGTTTAATTTAAAGCTGTTCCTCGTATTTGTGTTGTGCAGTTATCACTATAACTATAGCATAGTTCTCACTGTGCAGAGGAAGAACTATAGGTTATATCTAAATGGACATATTTAATTGCTTTGGGAAAATTCCAAGACCTCCCGTGCTACCAGATCTTGAGGTTTAAGAAAATGGCATCCAACGGCAGTGACGCTGACCCTTGTGCCAACCTTCCCAGTATCTCTGTAGGCGTCGCAGCCCCTCCATAATCACCTGTAATCCCCGCAAAGGGATACAAAGGATGCAGCAGGAAATATACCGATTAAGGGCCAATCTACTGTCTGACCCCAGATAGGTGGCCACTTCTCATGCTTTCCTTTTGAAAATGAAGAAAAACTCCTTCCAAAGGTCAAGCCCTCTTATTTAGCTCAGTGGCTTTCAATTTTTAATGAAATAAAACTTTAATAACAAAACTTCTAGGTCCCCTATATTGTAGTAGTTGTTCTTTTAGAATCCATTGATTAAGACAATTCGTAATGATACAATACTCTTTATAAAATCAGTATGCATTTAAAGAATGTAGATTTTATTAATATCCATGCATCCATATTCATTATTCATGCTGCATATTTTATTAGAGCTAAATTAAGACCAAACTGACAGTGCTTTGTATGCATATGAATTGTTGAATGCTCTTTCTCCGGGACCTGTACCCCTTGATTGTGAACTCTTGCTGTAGACCGTTCATTTTGCTGTCAAATTTCTTCTCACTCAAAATTGCCCTCAACTACCTATCCTATTTCTCTGCTCACCATAGTCGATTCCCAAGCAAGGTGACCCCCTAAAATGTTAAGTCAGATCCCGCCATTTCTCAAGATCCTCCAGTGTCTCTATCTTACCCAGAGGAGAAGCTAATCTTTGCCATGGTCTATAAGCCCTTCAGGATTCTGTGTCACCTCCTTGGCATGACCCCTAATGCTCTCTTTTTTTCTCTCTCTGGCTCTCTCACTCACTCAGTTTCAGACACATTTCCTTCTTTGCTCTTCTCTGGACACCTGAGTCCCGCTGATCCCACCAAAGTCTGTTAGACTTCATAGTACCTGTGTCCGGAATATTTTTTCACTAGGGCTCACTCTCATAATCTTCAAGCAAACAAATTGCTTATATCAACACATCAGACACCTTCCTCAACCAGTCTATTTTAAATTATCATTTCTGACACTTTATATTCCCAACTCCTCTTACCTTTTAAAATGTTCCTCTATAGCATTTACCACTAGTTGATATAATATAAAGGTTATTTCTCTGTAGCTTATTGGTTGAGTTTCCCCATTTCAGTTAAGGCTTCATGAGGCTGGGAGACATATATTTAGGTGTTTTTATTCACTGCTCTGTCTCCCCTGGCTGAAATATTGTCAGGCATATGATACATACTTGATAAATATTTGTGAATTAATGAATGAATAAATGAATCAGTTATTTTCCATGTTTGATTCAAAAATATAATGACCTTAGAATCCCTTCTCTACAGGATGTAAACCATACATGCTGGAACTCAATCTCTTTCTATCTCAAAATTATTTTTTTATTCTTCCTGAGTGAATTTTACCTCCTCTGAAAGTCACTAGCCCATTAAATATAGGGCCTCCTTGCTGTTCTCCAACTGCTGCAGACTCTTAATAGATAGTAATAGCTCTTAATAGATCTTCCAAAAAATGCTGCCTGGTTTAAAATGAGTTGCTTCAAAATGTTGAGGAAAATGAATTCTTGTGTCCCACTCTCACTGTACCACTCCTTTACCTGCATGAAGCACAGATTAAAGAGGGAAGTAACTTCTGAATAGTGTCCTTAATATAAAGATCTGACTGAGGTCAGGGAAAGAAGGAAAGGGACGGATTTAAATAAAAATGCAGGACTGCATTTGAAGAATCAGTACAAGTATGATAATGAGAAAGTACCAAAGACATAATCCCTAAAACGTAAGTAAGTCACAACTTCCCTTTCCCCTTACCCTTGAGAACCTTGCTGAACCACAAATGCCCACCAGCCAATCTGAATGACATCACTTACACACACCGCAGTCTGTTTCTCCTATCTGTAATGATCTTCCTTTCCTACCTTCTCTATTTTTTTAGTCATAGCTTTTAAAAAAAAAAAAAAAAAAAGGCCAAATTCAAGTACTATCTCTTCTATTAAATTTCCTTTATTCTCCCATTAGAAAGTTTACCCTTCCTGGTAATTTGATAGCACCTAGTCTTTACATTTATTATACTGCTTAACAAATGTTACCTGCCATTATGTTTATATATGCATTTTATCTAATCTATCAGAGTGTAAGCTTTTTAGGATGGAGCCTATGTTGATTTATTATATAATCTTGAGCAATGGCTCACCAATTTCAAGGAGTTTGTACTCAGTGTATGTGTGTTGCACAGATGGATGTGTGGATGATGGATACATTATTGATAGATGATTGATAGATAGATGGAATATATACTTGACCTTAGCAAAACCTTAAGTTCAAAAATACATAGTCTCATTGCCAAGTACTTGATTCTTAGTTAATAGCAGTTTTATAGTGTGTCCAAAATGTTGCTTTAAAAACAAATTTTAGTTAAAATTAACTGCATTTAAGAAGGAGAACCTTGTAGGGCATTAAAGTTCCTTAGAAAATATATAGTAATTATTTGAAAGTTTGAGAACGTAAAATAATTAGGCATGTGAAAAGGCATTTTTCTGACATCATTGCTTTTCTGCTATCTTTAACTGTAACCCCAGATTAAGAAATATTTTTAACTGTTTGTTTTCAGATATGGTGAAGACATAAAAATAATGAAAAATATTATAACCGTTCTTCACTTGCTAATTCAATAATAACAAATATAGGACTTACTATGTACTATGCATTGTTGGAAATTATCATTTTAATTAAGTTAATATTATATTTATAATCTAAGTCCCTCAAAAATTTAATTCTAAAACTTAATCTGATAAGAAAAAAAATAACCTACCTATCAAGTATGGATCTTTTATAATCAGTTTATTACACCGAAAGCATCAATAATTATTTTAGAACCTTTTAAATTTCCTATTATAACATGTACCATTATTCCAGTATAGATGATAATGTGTAAATGTTCTCATTTGAGTGGCTCTCCTATTTAATCTCATATTTACCTATAAATAGTGTTATGTTTCTTAACTACTTCTAAATAGGTTAAGTCTTAAAACATAGCTGCCATCTGTTAAGACAACCAAAAAATATGCCTACGAAAAATAAGAATGCAGCGCTAAATAAAATTAAAATGAAAAACAAGACTTTTCCTTTTTTCTCCCACAAGAGAGGAGAAAGAGCACCAAAAAGTCAAAGGAGCTGGAACTAAGGATGAAACCTGAGAGAGCACTTAAGGAAGGGCTTTATACAATGGTCAAATCCATCCAAGTCAGAAAATCTTGAATAGTCCATTAACTGTGGGCCTTTCTACCCTCATTACTATAGGAAAGTATCCTAAGATATAAGAGGAAAGCGGTTCACTTATCTTAGCCAAGTCAGCAATAAGCAGATGGGTTTCTTAATACATACAACTCACAGAGTGGTTACAACCCAAAGGGGGCAGCATTATGTTTTAAAATCATAATCTACTTTGCTTTCAATAACTATTGTTCCTTCTATTCTAAGATACTGTCATTCGGCTATTCTTCACAGTTTCAATTCACTAACATTTGCCTATCCCTATCATGCGAATCACATTTTCCTGTAAATTGTATTATTTATTCCATTTGTAAACCTTGTTTTATTGTGAAGACAGAAATATGAATAATGCAGTACGTGGTTTTTCCAGGAACTCATAGTAGGGGAGGCTGCTGCCCATGTTTGTGTGTACAGGGTGATAAATGCAAAAACAAGCACATACACATTGTGCAGAGTTAAGATAGAGGATATGTGAATACACATGTGGGAGGTATTGTCTGCAAAGATTTCCTAAACAATGTAATGCCTCACTTGGAGGCTAAATATATTTTTTCCTTAGGTAGAAAGGTTAGAAAATTTTCTGGAGAGAGGTAAAAAATAGTACAAAAATACAAAAGTATAAAGCAAACTTTCCATATAGGAAACTTGGGGAAAAAATCAGAATTCCTGGAGTATAAAGTGACATTTAAGCACCAGGTTTATGGAAAATGATTTTGGGAGCTAGAGGTTAAGTTATAAAAAGCTTTAGCTGTCGTGATGACAGGAGTTGGTGTCTTCTCCAGCACTGAGGAGATAAAGACTAGACTTCAGTTTTAGGAGTCTCTCGGCAGTGGATGAATTATGGATGATTTCTCAGTAAGGAAATGGCAGTGAGAATAGGAAGTAACAGAAAGCAATAGAGATTTGCTGAATGGTCAGCTACAGAGTAAGAAGGATTCATATAAGATGGTCCCAAGTTTTCTTATTTGGGACCTAGAATGAATCTACCTATCATCTGCCCAGAGAGTTAATATAGGATAAGAAAATATTGGAAGAGACAAGGCATTTCTTTATTTTGGACATTTTTAATCTGGGGGACAACCATATGACAATCCATTTGGATATGCAAGATTTTTTTATTTGTATTTTAAAAACCTTTAATTTCATGAGTAAACCAATAATTAAAGCTTAAGAGCTCTAAGTCTTGAAAGCAATGTTACCTTTTAAGCAGGAATCTTAAATATGAAAGTTTCTGTTTATTTTTTTTCAGAATTTTTATTGTTTAATGATTGTAAGTATATAATTATTAAATATAAGCCTCCTCATGCAAATCCAGTTGGGACATCCAACTTTACAATATCTTTCTTTTCCTGTCACCTCCCAGACCAATGTAAATAGCACAGTTTCTTTCAAGTTCTTCATCTTTGTTAGTGATCATCATAAAAAACAGAAGTCCCTCAATAATTCAGCTGAGTATCAGCACAAAAACATTTTTAGTTCAGGAAGGAGCACTAGTTCCTAATTTTCTGATAAAAATAATAAACAGTGAGGTCATCTGATGGCTTTTCAGGATACTTAATTTATCCATCTGGATAGTTCTGTAAGAGAAATGCTTGAATGTATATGAAACCTGGAAGGGAGGTATGGATTTAGGATATAGATTAAGGTAGGACCAGAATTCACAAACATTTTTGCGGGCAGATGGAGGCAGTAATGAATATTGAATTAGCCATAGGCAAGTCAGCGAGAAAATACAGAGACATGATGAGAAAAGCCCAGAATAATAAAATTCTGGTATTATTACATTTTCCCCAAATTTTTTTTAAATAACAGAAAGAACAAAAGATAAAACTACCCACTATGTGTGCATCTAGATTTTATGAATATCAATGTTGTTTTATGAGTAAGAAAATTGTTTGCTTTCATTGAACCCTTTCGGTGTAGTCTGCCATTCTTTTACAAGTTTGGATTCAGTTTTCTTTTGTATTTTAATATTCCTCTTCCTTGTGGATGTATGATTCTGAGTTTGATATGTGGGAGGAAGAATCATGCAGATGTCTAGAATTCTTATCTCCTCTCCCAGTAGGTTTGTTTTTAATTCACTCTCCCACACATGTACCTCTACCCTCCTTAATAAAAATGAAATCCCTTCTTATTCATTAGCATTTTAATAGAAAAAGAAGACTACAATAATAGTATATGCTATGTCCATATGCTATGTTAAATAGGACAGAGCATTCTGTAAATCCCAGAAGAAATGTTCCATGCAGGCTAAATACAGCATTTTAATTGTATCAGTACTAGATATTGTATTATTTTCTTTCCACATAACAATTACGGTAAGAGCCTCTAAACATCTAAAAATAACATTTGGTAATTTTGTCTATGTTGTGAGGGTATATAGCTTTCGAAAATTCTTTTAAATATTATCAGGCACAATTGAAATGAATACATTTTAAATCTAGGGAAATCCTAACGTAAAACAGCCATTTCAGTTCTGTGTCAGGTTACACGGGGCTGTGTCAGCTCTCCCAACAGTGCTCCAAACTGATACCTTGGAAATGTTAATAAATTAACAGTGTCTCAAAATATGTCCTTTTCTCTGAAAAGTATATTTAGTGGAAGCTTCTTGTCAAACACATTATAGTATACAATGGCCACCATGAGTCAAAGAAATTGCTAGGCTCTGATATGTCCAGGGGCGCTCTACATTTCACACTGTGACACCTATGCTCGATTGGCTTTGGGATAGATGAATCACCAGGGAAAAGCTAAAGAACGAATGAATAACTTGCCATAATGTATAAACTTTATTAATATAAAGAAATAAATAGGAAGAGCAAAACTTAAGTCAATCAGACCATTTTTATTTCATATTTTAACTTATTATTTTATTTTTAAAAGATTTTATTTATTTATTTGACAGAGAGAAACACAGCGAGAGAGGGAACACAAGCAGGGGGAGTGGGAGAGGGAGAAGCATGCTCCCACAGAGCAGGGAGCCTGATGCGGGGCTTGAACCAAGGACCCTGGGACCATGACCTGAGCCGAAGGCCAGACACTTAACGACTGAGTCACCCAGGCGCCCCTAACTTATTCTTTTAAAGCATGATTCAGATTGCAACAGTTTTCAATTTATTTGATAACTGCCTTATAATTAATATTTGAAGTAGCCTGGCATGCATTCCCAATTTAGAATTGAGCTACCTCTCCGGCTCTGAAATTTCATTGTCTTCTATTTTCAGTGGGGCTCCATTGACCACCTTCAAAAAAGCGAAGGGCACATTTCTGCATGCAAAGGAGTAGATACCTATCTTAGACCTTCTATCTTATTTTTAAGATATTTCTATTTGGTTTCCTTGTAGTTACCTATTATCAACAATAATAAAAATAATAACAAAAACACCAGTTATCTTCAGAGTTGTCAGAATGATACATTTAACAGTTTATAAAGTCCCATAAATTTTCTCGCTTTGATCTCTGGCAAGCAGATGGCACATGTTTAATTATGGTCCTATTACAGGTAATTAAAAACGATGCTCAATGATCTGTCCATAGTCACTCAGCAATTGAATGGTGAAGGCCAAATATGAACCCAAATCTTCAGATTCCCAATTCAGATCTCTTTTCTGTTTACCTCTTAAATCTTTAATATCACAGACACCTAAAAGAGCCAGTTGAAAGCTTACTGGTTTAATAGAGTTGATCTTCTTGGGGCAGAAGGTTTCCATCTCTTTTTCTTTCTCTCCCTAGGTCATGTTTAGTCATAATCCTTCCCATGGCTGTTTTGCTTTTATCTGAATCTTTAACTTGTGCACATAATTGGTATTCATCTTTTCCTTTGATTAAATGCTGTAAGAATCTCTGAACCATATTATGCATTTTCTATATCACCCTTTTTGTTCTTTTTTTCAGGAATGAAATGTTCCTATGTGCTATATAAAATGTATGTTCTTTAGGATGCTAATATAGTAAGAGGATACATCTGTACCAAAATAATATCCAGGCACCAGATTCTATAGAGAATGAATATTTTGCACATATTTAGTATGAAGTGGATCATGGTAGCTCAATCAACTTTCGCAAAGAAAAAAGATCCCTAGAAAAGGCAAACTTCAGAAGACTTCACTCCTGTCTCTTCTGTTATTAGACACTAACTTTTTTATTGGCTATGGATTATTATGGTTACTATGATAATAAAGGAAGTTTGTGGAGAAGGATCAAGAAAAGTGAGGAGGGCTCCTTTATAAAAGCTTGTGAAGTTTTTTTTTTTTTTTTTTTTTCTTTGAACCAAGATTGAAAAGGGACAAGCTTGGTTCTTTGGGGAATCCAGACATCATGTGGTAAACAATAATAAAAATTAAAACCAAAATTGTCTAATCAGAATCATTACTGTATGCTGAATATTATTCTCAGATAGGAATGTGGTTTGGGAAAAGGAAGCAGGATGCATTACAGATGGAATACTGACATATGAGAAGAATATACACATGCCCAAGAAGGTTGGCTAAGAGATTTGTAATGCTTCAAATTAAATCTTAAAGAGCACTGGACACCAGGAGTTACAAAAGTAAGGTCAAATGCTTGTCTTCAAGTTACAGTTATTCTCTGTTAACTCCGGCCTGGTGTTGCAAAGCCCCACAGCAGGCCTTCAGGGGCACACATATCATTCCATTTGAGTCCAAATCTTCCTTATCCCCAACCTGATCATTGTCCTGCTATGGAAACTCCCACTACATTTCCTAGAGCAGCTTCCTTACCCAAGTGCACTCAACACCATCCCAGTTCCCACCTCCCTAACTTCGGCTTTCTCACCACATTGGGCCTTTTCCATTCAACTTCCCCTACTCATTCCAGGTTTCTGTTCACTGGCCCTTCTTTCTGTCTTCAAACTGTGTCTCTTTATTTGATTATTCCACCAGCACTGAAGATTACATATTTGGACTACAAATTCCCCTCCAGATCTTGTTCTTTTTCCATTCACAGCCACTTTGCAATCATTGCCTTCACTGGGTCTTGCTATGTTACTCCCCATCATCGCTCAACTCTGTGTAACATGGCTTCTCCTCCAACCGATCACTGGATCTGTTCTTTCTAAGGAACTTGTTCCTATATGGGATGAACATTTTAATCCTTTCTCTTTCTTTTCTTTCAACAATATTCAACATGTTTAATGACTCTTTTCCTTCTTGAAATCGTTTCTTTCATGAACAACTGTGATAGTACCCGTTTTTAGTTTTCTTTCTGATCTTCTACAATTCCCTCTGAAACCCTTGTGTTGGCTTTGATTTTCTCTGGGTACTTTTTAGCAGCTGTAGTAAGATATAATTTACAATAATATATTTTGAATATTCAAAGTGTACTATTCAATAAGTTGTGACATATGTATGCACCAGTAACACACCTCTAGGATCAAGACAATGCACAAATCCATTGCCCTAAAAGTGTCCTGATGCCTCTTTGTAATCCTCTACAGCCCCTCTTTGCCACCCCCTCATTCCCAGGCAACCATTAATCTACCTGTCGTCAGTGTAGCTTAGTTTGCCTTTTCTAAAATTGTATATAAATGGAATAATATAGTATGTGCTCTTTGTCGTCTGGCTACATTCAAACAGCAACATTATTTTGAAATTCATCCGTATTGTTGCATGTGTCAATAATTCATTCTTTCTTACTTTAAGTACCACCGTTGTTTATACTTTTATCAGGTGGAGTGACATTTGAGTTGTTCTCAGTTTTTGCTTCTTGCAAATAAAGCTGCTAAGAATATTTTAGTACAAGTCTCTATATGGATATATACTTCCATTTCTCCTGTGTAAATACCAAGAATAGAAATGACTGAATCATATGTTAGTTGTATGTTTCACTTTTTAAAGAAGTTGGCAAACTTTTTCTCAAAGTTTTTGTACTGTTTAAAACTCTACCAGGAGCAGATCCACATTCCTTTGCTCCATATTCATGTTAACAGTGGGTGTGGTCAGACTTTCTTACTACAGATGTTTTAATAAATGTGTAGGGCCATCTCAATGTGATTTTAGTTAGCATTTCCTTGATGATTAGTGATGTTAAACATCTTTTTATGTACTTGCATCTGTACATCATCTTTGTTGAAATGCCTGTTCAAATCTGTAGCCTATTTTATATGAGGTCATTTGTTTTCTTATTAATGGTTTGTGAGATATCTTTATATATTTAGGGGAAAAGTCCTTTATCAGATATTTGATTTGCAAATATTTTCTCCCAACCAATATTTTGTCTTTTGTTTCTCTAAGGAGTGTCTTTCAAGAAGCAGAAGTTCTTAATTTTGATAAAATCCAACTTATCATCCTTGGTCTTCTGGATCATGATTTTGATTCTGTTATAAGAAATCTTTGTTTGACTCAAAGTCACAAGATTTCTCCTATATTTTCTTCTAGAAGTTGTGTAATGTTAGGTTTAACCTTTAGGTCCATGATCCACTTTGAGTTATTTTTTCTATATAGCTAGTGGTGTGTATTAAGGTGTTGCTACTTTACATAATTGTTTTCTAATTGTTCCAGCAACATTTGTTAAATGTACAATATGCCCATTTATTTGGGTCTCTGTAGTTTCTCTCAACAATGTTTGATAGTTTTTAGTGTACAGTTCTTAATTTTTTTTAATTATATCCCTGGTATTTCATACGTTTTGATACTGTTTTAAATAATATTATTTTAAAGATATTTATTTATTTGAGAAGGAGAGAACAAGCATGAGTGGGGTAGAAGCAGAGGGAGAGGGATAAGCAGACTCCACTCTGAGCATAGAGCAACATGGGGCTCAATCCTACGACCCTGAGATCATGACCTGAGCCAAAATCAGGAGTCGGATGCTCAACCGACAGAGCCACCCAGGTGCCCCATTAAATAATATTACTTTAAAAATACACTCCCTATATGTCCTTTGCTAGTATATAGATATTACATTGATTTTTGTATACTGATCTTGTGTTCTACAACTTTATTAAACTCACTGATTTGTTCCAGTAGCAATTTTGTAGCTTTGATATCATTTTCCACATAGATGATTGTTATCTGCAAATAAAGAGAATTTCACTTTTTCTTTTCAAACTGGATATATTTTATTTATTATGTATTTATTTTATTTTATTGCACTGACTAGAATTTTGAATGCAATGTTGAAGAAAAGTAGTGAGAGCAGAGATTTCACTTCTTTTTTTCATATTTGGATGAAAGCATTCAGTCTTCCAACATTAAGTACAATTTTTTGTAGAAAGTCTAATAGATTAAAGAAGTTCCAGTCTATTCCTAGTTTGCCAAAAGGTTTTTTTAGGAGTTGATGTTGGATATTTTCAAATACTTTTTCTCTAATTATTGAGATGATTGTACAGTTTTTCTTTTTCAGCCTATTAATATGGCCGTGAAAACCCACTTTAATGGAGAAATGGTTAAAGAAATCCTCTCCTTTATCACAGAGCATACATTGAAGTGTTAAATGGGAACTGAGAGGTAATAAATTGGTAACTGACGTCACCTACCCTTTTGTCTATTCAGTTTCCATATGTACTCTTCCATATCCATTTTATCTCCCTTACAACAACAAACAACTTAACAAGGTATTTCTACTAACTAGATACATGTATCCTTCTTATAAGAAGTTCTCATTTTTCCTGAAAATGAGAAGGCACAGTCCCAACAGATTTTGTTTCTAATGTAGACAATATTAATAACTCTCCAAATTCAGTCATGGTCCTACTCATATTCTGTTACCAAAAGATTAATTGTAAAGTTAAACTCCAGTAATTTATACAGGAATTAAAAAAAAAAAAGAAATGGGAGGGAGAAAGAAGAATACAATGATTAATAGACACAAATAAACACATGCATATAACAAGCATAAGGAAAATACATAAAGCAACTACAGTCCCCATTTCTCTATTTTGCCCAAAGATCATAATTGATCTATACAGCTTTCTTCTTCAACTACTCATTCAATAATTCCCTTGCTTTCAGCCAGAACCTCAGCTCCTCTGCTTCCCTTAGCAATTATTCCCTCCCAAATGCATATTCATTTCCCTAATGGTTGGAATCCTGAGTCGCCCTACCTTTTCTGGTTATTATAGTTTTCAATCAATTTTTACTATTGTCATGCTGAGGAACCCTCCAGAGAATCCCCTTGGTTTCCCATACATAGTCTTCTTTACCTTCATGTGTAGCAGCAACCTTGATTTCCTCTTGGTTATTAGGATCAATCATTCCAACTAGTAGATTATCTCTCTCTCTCTCTCTCTCTTTTTTTTTTTTTTTGCCTTTTTTTGCTCAATGACATAAGAGTCTAAAATGGCCAGATGAGGGGTGCCTGAGTGGCTCAGTCAGTTAAGCGACCTACTCTTGATTCTGGCTCAGGTCATGATCTTAAGGTCATGAGATCCAGCCCCACATGGGGCTCCCGGGCTCAATGGGGAGTCTGCTTCTCTCCCTCTTCCTCTCTCTCTGCCCCTTCCCCCACTCACTCTCTCTTTTTCTAAAATAAATAAATAAGTTTTTGGAAAAATAGAATATAATAAAATGGCCAGATGAAGGTTTCAACTTTTGATTTAGTGAAACTGTTATTTTCCCCATTGGAAGCATTTTCCTCTTGAACACTAAGATCATCAAGCCAGCAGAGCTCAGAGATGACAGAGTAAAAAGTAAAAGTCTGCATGAGTAATTAGTTGTAATAGAGTAGCCACTCCCACTTCCAAAGCTTGATTCCTGGACCCATGTATTCCCGCCATGGGAGAAGTAACGCCATAAAATGATCTTTGATTCAAAGCATAAAATATATGCTATAAGATAGAACTCCATACCTTCAGGATATTTTTTCTCAAATATAGCCATAAGTGTGACTTTAATAAGTCATTCTACCATTCCATAAGAGCAGCCACTTTTGAGTGATGAGATATAAAATAAGCTGATTGATTCATGGACATGAGCTTATTACAGCATTTCCTTCACTTGAAATGACTTCAATGTGACACAATGCCATATGGAATGTCATGATGTTAAATAAGTCATTCTGTGATATATGGGTAAAGGTGCTTGCAGAAGCATTATGAAAAGGGAGGCCAAATCCATACAATTATAATATACAAATCCATACAATTATATACCCATATAATTATATATTCAGGAGCTAGGGAGATAACCACATTGTGTCTGCAAATCTATCGGGACCTCGGATTCACAATTAAGACTCCGCCCAACCAACATTAGCCCCTATTTTGACTGGTGGGCCACAGTGGCATTTCAAGGCACCAGGGATAAGCCTCAGTTCAGAGCCAGTGTCAAATAATCCCTGCAAGATCTGGGTGTTTCTTTTCCCCAACACAAAGTCACTTTAGTACCTAGGTGAGGATATCTCTGGGAAAGGCTTAGAGGAAGATTTACAGCTTGTGTGTGCACAATATAGTGCTGTCTCTTCCCCCAAAGCTACCAGAACTCTTGCCATCAAGGGGCTCTGAGTCTGTGAATGAAGTTAGGTCTGGAAACTGGGTAAGAAGCCATATTTCTCCATTTTGGCAATCCAAGTCAGGATTCTTGTTAGTAGACTTAGAGTTTTTCCTGTTATGTAAATCAAACAATACCCTAGTAGGCTGTCCATTTATATCATTCCTAGAGACACTGTGATCAATTAGCCACCACTAAAGATCTCTGCAGGCCAATGCATTTTAATTACTGACACATCCCTGTTTCCCTTTATGGTTGATGTAACCACCTTGCCTTGGATGCCTAAGTGCTGCTGCTTGACATCTGCTATTCTGTGATTCTATCATTCTTTTTTGAAATCAGGGATCCCACCTGAATGGTGGCAGCCTCTACAGTCACACCTGGCCTAAAATGGAGAATGACCACAGAATCTTTCAGAGATGCTCCTGTCCCTAATATATTTATCAGTGCCTTAGTGATGAGAGTTTTTCTAGGTCTTCTTGTGGATCCTAATTCTGGGATGGCTGTGCAATTTATACATAATAGCTCTAGTCCAACATTTCCATCCCCCTGAGACTTTGGATTCTCTTCTCACTTCATATCAGGGAAGCTCTGGAATCTGTTTCATTAAATGGATGCTATGATTGAGTTCATAGCCACTCAAATAAACAAGGAAGTGGTTAGAGCCACATCTAGCTGCACAAACCTTAATGTGTTATGTCTGGAATCTCTATTAAGTGTACCCATTTCAATGAAGTCAGTCCAATGTTGTGTTATATTCAGCCCTCTCTGGCCAAATGCTCTTAACATCTATTTGCACATTTTCTCAGATTTCTGCTGATTTATATATTAGCAAGATCTTGACAATCTTTCAATGGCTACGCTATTTCCTTTTCCTCCTGGAGTGTGGAGGAAAGGAATGCCTGTCCTACTGGAGTATGCTGAGATTCAACTTAGTTATGGGTTTAGTGATGGAAAATTTCTTCTACTTCTAAGGGAGTCTCAGAATAACCGGGGGATTCAAGATTGTCAGTTTCATCTGGCTCCAATAAGATGTCCCCACTTCTAGTTTCAGAATTTAATTCTTTATTGGTTAATGCCTTGTCATATTAGAAACTAAGAGAGACTGAATTCAACTGTTGTTGTAATACAACAACTCCCATGATTAAAAATTGTGTTTGATTTTCAGCAATATCTGCCCTGTGGCTACTAAAAATACGAGATTATTTTAGAGCTGTTATGGAAGCTGTCTGGTTATCACAGTCAAAATTGAAGTGATGCTATACCACTTCAGGTATAACGTAAGAATCTCCCAATAGGGCGCCTGGGTGGCTCAGTCGTTAGGCGTCTGCCTTTGGCTCAGGTCATGATCCCAGGGTCCTGGGATCGAGCCCCGCATCGGGCTCCCTGCTCCGCGGGAAGCCTGCTTTTTCCCTCTCCCATTCCCCCTGCTTGTATTCCCTCTCTCGCTCTGTCAAATAAATAAATAAAATCTTTAAAAAAAAAAAAAAAAAGAATCTCCCAATAGAATATTTTTATGTCTTGCCCCCTTGGCCTTTGTTATCTTTGCCATACACTTTATTTCTACATAGATTATACAGTAGATATTGTATCTACATGGTTATTTTCATGTTAAACAATAACTTATCTTTTCAAGAAGTTTAAATTAAAAATTAGTCTTATATTTATGTCCATAGCTACCATTTCCAGTACTCTTCATTCCTTATGTATATCCATGTTTCCTTCTGGTGTCATTTTCCTTCTCCTTCATTGAATGACGGGCTTTACTCAGTATCTTTGGTAGTGCTGGTTGGCTGTCAATGAATTCTTTAAGCTTTTGTATGTCTGAAAATACATTTCTCATTTATATTTTGAAAGTATTTCCCCTGGGTATAGATTTACAGATTGTCAGAGCTTGCTTTATTTTGTTTTTACTTTCTCTTAGCACAGTGGGTTTCCAATCAAAAACAATGCAATGCCTTGTGTTTTTTTGCATACATTATTTCTAATTAGAAATCTGCTGTAATTCTTATCTTTGTCCCTAAATGTATAATCTTCCATGCTTCTCTGGTTGCTTTTAAAATATTCTATCACTGGTTTTAAGCACTTTGATTATAATGTCCCTTGGTGTAATTTTCCTCATGATTCTAGTGTTTGGGTTTTGTTGAGATTCTTAGTGTCTGTGGATTAAGAGTTTTCATCAAATTTGGAAAGAGTTCATCCATTGTTTCTTCTCCTTTTTTTTCATTGTTCTCCTTTGCTTAGAGGACTCCAATTATATTTATGTTAGATCACTTGAATTTCTCCTGCAGCTCACTGATGCTCTACTTTTTCTTTTTTTATGGTTTGTGTTTTATGTGGGATATTTTCTATTGTTGTGACTTCAGGTTCATTAATCTTTTCTTCAGGATAGTCTTATCTGCAATTAGCTACACCTAGCATATTTTTCATCCCAGACATTTTAATTTTCACATCTAAAAATTAAACTTGCATTTTTTGCAACTTGTGACTTACGTCACAACTTGTTCAATATTTTCTCTAATTTTTCAACATCTATTCAAGACCATAACATCATTTGCTCACCAAATCCATTATGGTCTCATCTTCAATCACTTTCCCATTTGTTCACCTAGTAATATTTGAAATATACTTATGCTAAAATAATTATTTTAGTTCCTTAAAAATTGAAATCCAGATTACCTAAACATCCTATATTTTATCTGGCATTCCTAATAGCAAACTTCACTTCATGACATTTTCTAACTTCTTTACCCACTTTACTTACCTGCTTAGCACTAATCACCAATAGGCCTTCTATGTACTTTATCCATTGACTAGTAATCTGTCTTCTCCCTCAGAAGGTAAGTTTTGTGAGGGTAAATATTTATATCTGCTTTGCCCGCTGCTGTTTTCTTATAACAATGCCAGTACAAAATTGGCATTTTCCAAATATGAGCTGAATGAATAAATGGAAGAATGAATAAACAAGTTTTTATGTAAGTGATTAATTAATTAATCTTGGAGAAAAGTTCTTCCTGAAAGATAAAATGATGGGGGAGAGGAGACAGGAGCAAGTAAAACTGAGATTGTTATATAAATCACAGTGCCTTTTTTTTCTTTTACATCATCTTCCACTTTCCTGATTACATTTCAGAAAATATTATTTAGAAGTGGACAGTGATATATTTTGTGGTTTCCTGGGCACTTAGTTTTAAGCTGAATGTCCTACCAGAAACAGTCACATAATGAAATGAACCATTTGCTCCACATTTAGTTTATTTTTGTTCTCTAAAATACACTTTTTTCTGACTGATTCTGCGAACCACTTTTCTTTTTCTCATACCAGAAGAACTTTAAAGAACTTGACTGCTTCATCCTCTGATTCAAATTGAAGGGTGGCTGGAAGGACAGTTTTGTACACAAAGGGAAGGGTGATGTTTTAATTTTCTTTCCCTTGTTCCTGTGAAAGTCAATTCTGTAAACCCTGCTATCTAAGTAATGAGACTTGTGAGCTTGGGTTACACTTAAGGATCCCACAAAGAGAATATTATATTACAGTTTCTCTCTCTAGTTCCTAAATGTCGGCATTGATATTATCAAGAAGCATAAAGATATCAATCATCAAAAAGCTTATAGACTGCTCAAAATAGTTCTATCAATATCTAATTTGCTGTCTGATCTAATGCACAGTCAGCCAGTGCAATGCCAACATCCTGGCTCTGTCTTTCAGGATATGTCATCTTTCCTCTACAGACAATGAGAAAACCTTAATTTTCTCCTTGGGCCCTACCCATGGAGAGATCCTCTTTATGTGCTAGAAGGGAAAATACTTTTAAAAATACCAATTTTTCTGTTCTTGTTACTCTACAAACTATACCCTAAGAGTTTAAAGTGATACAGAGCACTTGTCACAAGTTTTACATAAAAAAAGAATCAGGCGTTTTTAAAACATCCTATAAAATTGTTATCATTGAACTCATGAATAGCAAACCCCTGCTCAGCATTCATTATAAAATCATGCCCATTTGCAATGGCATATCTAACTCTCTCTTTGCAGCTGTGACTTTCAATGTAAAATGGCTCCTCAAAGGGACAATTTGGGTGAAAGTTGAAAGTAGGCTATATACCTCCCAGGGTTCATATCTGATTCCAAACCCCTCTCTTATATACTCTTTTGTTGATTTATTTGTATAGCCCCATTATTTTTCTTTCAAGTGAAAAGAGGGAACTCTACCCAAAATATAGTTAGTAGTAACTTCCATTTTTAAATGGAAATAGTCCTGCGCTACACATAAATGACTTAACGTACCAAAAGGCAACTCAGTCACTTATTGATTCCCATTCATCAAGTACTTACTGATCATTGATACACGGTTCAAGCCTTGTGTTAGTCACTGTGGACGAAACAACCAACCAACATGGATCAGATCCTGTGTTCCTGAAGTTTCCGATCTAGCAGAAGAGAGACCCAAAAGTTCATAGTCTCACAGTTAATCTGAACTGGCCACATCTTTTATTATATCCCTTTTTTTTTTTTTTCCTTTTGCTGTATATACGTTTAGGATTTAAGAAGCCCAGTTTGGGAGCATGTTAAATCTATTTTTTTTTTTTTTTTTTAGATTTTATTTATTTATTTGACAGAGAGAGAGAGAGCACAAGCAGGCAGAGCGGCAGGCAGAGAGAGAGGGAGAAGCAGGCTCTCTGCTAAGCAGGAAGCCCGATGCGGGGCTCGATCCCAGGACCCTGGGATCGTGACCTGAGCCGAAGGCAGACGCTTAATCGACTGAGCCACCCAGGCACCCGCATGTTAAATCTTTAAAACTATTGACTATGTGAGCACAGTAGGAAAATGTGGCAACTTTGATTCAGTTTTCTCCAACCTACTTGTTCACTCTTCATTCTCTTCATTCCTCTCGAGTGAAAGGGCAGAACATCAACATTATGGAGACACTACAGAACTTGGGGGCAAAGTGGTGTCTTAGCAGTCTCTATGTAAAACATCGTATAATGGAATGAGAGCTGAACAAAACATGAGAGAGAACAAAAGCTGATGGTAAGGGGTTTTTCTTTCCTCCACTGCTAAAAAGAAACTTTGCCATTACTTAAAATATTCTTCAATCCCCAGTGCTTCCCTCAGTGATAACAAGAACATTTGCTCCTTGGCTGGCACCACTGCATTTCAGAAATCTTATCAGAAGGAATATACATATAACATCGGCAGACATCCAGGATATCAGTAGAAAGGATTATGGTACAAATATGACATTTAAATACTGACTAAAATAGCATACTTTCTGCCAAAAACCAGAAAATATAGATCTAAGATCCCCAGGGGAAGTTGGAGGGCAGTTATGTTTAATAAAAACCTGACCTTTCTAAAGTAGGAAAATGAGAAGGCCTTGTGGACTGTCAGTTCGGAGGGAAGGTTCCTGGTGGGGAGAACTGAGCGTTAGCAGTTTCCAGATTTAGGCCTCCAAGTAAAAAGCTGGCCATTATGGCATGAAAGTTGCTATGCTCCTTTATAACTCAAAAACAAAACAAAGCAGAGCAGCAAGCATTAGACTGGAGTTATGTGTGCTTACTACTGCTGCATAGCAAAGTACTCCAAAATTCAGTGGCTTAGAACAGCAATCATGTACGCTTTTCTCAGATATTTGAAGGTCAGTGGGGATTGGCTGATGTCGGCTGAGCTTGGCTCAGGCTGTCTGCTTCTCATCCATGTGACATTTGTCCTCCTCCAGCGACCAGCAGACCAGCTGGGGTGTGCCTTCCTCATAGACATATCAGAGTACAAGAGTGCAAGGGAACCTTCCAAGGCTTCTTAAGCTTGGTCTGAAGGAGTAGCTTCTCATTTCTGCTTCACTGTAGTAGCTAAAGCAAGTCACTTGGTCAATTCCAAAGCTGAGGGTTGATAAAATATACCCCGCTTCTTTTAGGGGATGGAACTGAACTAAATAGAGGAAGAAATGAAAAAGTGCCTACAATCTTTCTAGGAACCAACAAGAATTTATGTGTTCTTCTATCTCCTCTTCAGAGACCTTTAAACAGTCCTGAACTGGCCTCTGATTTCTAGCCAAACTGCATGAAGATGGTGTTCACTTCCTATTGCTGCTGTGAAAAATTATGACAAACGGAAGGCCTGTTAGCAGCACAAGTTGATTATATTACAGTTCTGTAGGACAGAAGTCTGACACAGTCTCACTGGACTAAAATTAAGGTGAAGGTAGAGCTGTGTTCCTTCTGGAAGCTCCAAGACAGTTTCCTCACTTTTTCCAGTGTCTACAGGCTGTCTGCATTCCTTGATTCAGGACCTTCCTCCATCTTTAAAGCCAGCAAATTCAAGCTGAATTGTTTTCTTGCTGTCATCTCTCTGGCTCTTATCTGATCTGCCTCCTTCCTTCCCGTTTAAAGACCCTTGTAATAACACTGATCTCTTACCTGGATATCCCAAGATAATGTCTTTACTGTAATGTCAGTTCCTGTGTATCCTTCATACCATCTTGCAAACATAATTCCCTCTTGCCATATAAACTAGCATATCCATAAGGTTCCAAGAATTAGAATTTGGGCATTTTTCAAAAGGGACAAAAAATAAATAAATAAAGAGACATCAATCTGCCTACTGATAAGGAAACTATTCTCATGACACTTGTTAAAGAAAGTAAGAAATATTTTATTCAAGGGGGCTACTACAATGGGATTTTTGTACTAGGGAAAAGAGATAGGGCTCAACTCTGAATACAACAAGGAAAAGTAGGAATTTTTTTTTTTTTTAAAGATTTCACTTATTTATTTGAGAGAGAGAGAATGAGAGACAGAGAGCATGAGAGGGAGGAGGGTCAGAGGGAGAAGCAGACTCCCTGCTGAGCAGGGAGCCCGATGCGGGACTCGATCCCGGGACTCCAGGATCATGCCCTGAACCGAAGGCAGTCGCTCAACCAACTGAGCCACCCAGGCGCCCGAAAAGTAGGAATTTATAGCCAAAGAAGAGGATGGGGATTAGTGGATGGAAAATGACTAAGAAGAAACACCAGGGGATAAGGACAGATTTCTGCCTAAACCACCTAACTGGTGTCTCGATGAAAATAGGCCGGCATGATGGGATGTTCCCTGGGGGAATGATGGAGGATGAGGAACTCCAGTAGATGTCAACTTAGGATTCTTGCTAAAAGTGGGCCTTGCAAATGGACACAGAAGTCCAAAAGTCAGGACCTAGTTAATAAGAGGACTTAGAGGAGCCTGACTGGAGTTTGTTCAAGAAGGGACTTTACAGAGATCATACTGCTTGATATGACTAATAGCTTCTAAGAAACCAGAGCATATATGTTCTTGGACGATGATGAAGTGTTTCATATACCACCCTTGTGTCCTAGATTATTTTCTAAATACCATTTATTATTATTCTGATTATACAAATAAATTGAGTTCGTAGTGAAAAATTGTGTAAACAGAAATAACTGAGTCGAACACCGACTTGCCATTAGGTAGCAACTTTTAATAATTTTGAGAATATACTTTGTATTCAAAATATATGTTCATATCACATTAAAATCTCATTCTCAGTAATGTATAATCAGTAAATGATGGGCTGATGAAATTATTCCTGGTGTGATTAGGGAAGGACTAGAAAACAAGCAAACATGGGAACAAACTAAAGTGTTGTGTGGGGGAGTGGAGGTGGATGTCTTTAAAAATGTAATTCTCTGGAGAAAGCAGAGTTTGTTACTTACTGCAACCACATCCCCAACTTTAAACTCCTGCCTTTGTCTGCCCCCATCTACCTTCATTTTTAGGTGAGCATGGATGTGTATGAGATGAGGTGTGGAATGCTCTGTTAGACCTGCCAAAACGGCAAAATCTAATAAGAACTTTACTATTTAGCCATATTGCACAGGCCGATAATTTTCACAGGATTTATGAAAAATACGTTTTCTTCCCATTTTTCTAATTTAGCAATCTCATTCCTCAAAGGAGCATAAACCAACTGCAGAAATCTAATGGCCATGCTGTGGTTAGTTACACCAATTGTTTCATTAATGTGGTAGGGAAGAGACAAGGTATATTTTCTAGCAACTAGTTATTATCTCTGGGAGCTTCAGTCTACAATTCAAAGTAACAGAACACAAATGGAAAAGATATCTTATTCAGATTTTTGGCTAGGCAACTAAACATGATTACTGAAAGATGGCATAAATCACGGCCCAGATATTAGAAAACAAGAGAATATAACAGCTGGGATTCAGCAGTCGCACTGCAACGATCCTCATTTTAATTTTTTTTCACGTGTACTTTTCAACTTATTCAGGTAGTTCTTTAGAAATAGTCTTGCCTTTAAAAAATTCATAATCAAATACATCAATTTAACATAACAGAGATATGAACGATGTACTCTGAAAGAAGAGAAGAGAGTAGTTAATTTTCCCTGAAGCTGGCCCGATCAAAATGGCTTCATTAAACCCTTATTGTCGGGACTGTGATGAGAGCAAAGATTTTCTGGTTCTCAATACAGACAGTTGTAAGCACTGCTTTCAGAGTACTGCTTTTAAACCTCAAAATGTAAGCCTGGTGTGTACATGAATTAACATCAGTAATATATATGCATCTGTAATCTGGATATGATTCTTTTGGGAACAAGATAGAAAGAATAGAGTCAGGTTCTCACTGATTTCTCTGTAGCTTTGGCCAAGTCAGTTATCTTCTGAATTTCTATCTCCTCCCTCATCCTAAAAGGGAATGGCTTCCAAAATCTCCTAATTGCTCTCTCACTACATTTTTCTATGATTTGCTCTTCAGTTACCAAACCTGGAATCTAAAACATATTGACAGAGTATTCTCCATGATATTTTTGCACATCTAGTATCAGCTTTTGTCCTAAACTATCTTTATTAAGGGTGTTTGTATAGCAAACAGCCTTGGAAGATTGATAGTGTCACCCTCTGGGGAAAAGGGTGGATTTTATTTCTGAACGCAATCATAAGGATGATGACTCCCTCTGGGGCAAAGTTGGGCAGTTTGCTAGCAACCCCAGTTGGGAGACATAGAGACCTACGCTCAAGCTTCCTCAGCTTTGGCACAAACTCACTATGTGTGCAGGATTCATCTTGGCCTATACCTGCATCATTTCTATGGGACATGAGGACAAGAGGATCCAAGGTGATGCTATCTGCTCTACAATGAGTAAAAAAATGTCCTTTCTTCTGACATAGGAGTCATGTGTCTTCTGCCGGTATCTATGAAATTATGACAGACTATTTTGTTAGCTTGCAATTAAGGCAAAAATCTCAAACCCTTCACATTTTTTGACAAATTATTGCACATTACAGAAACTTCTAGAGAAGAAAGACAGCTTTTGTTTAGGGTTATCCATATCTTGATAGTGCTCCTTGTTTAGGGAACTCTCAGGGCAGTAAGTAATTTACATTAACTGGGTTTGAGCAACAATTCTGTTTGTTATGCTGAAATGCGTAAACTCCAAAATCTCAGTAAATTTTATACAATTGTAATTTATTTCTTGAAAATTTAATTTTTAAATGAATGCCCCTAATCTGTGAGAGACTAAGTAGTCATTCCATGATCTAGACTTATTTCATCTAATGTCCCCAGCATGTTCTGGAGCACTGTAGTCCTCTGCATTTAGTTGATATGAAAGTCAAGGGTGTTGAGTCCTCAAGGGAAATTACTATGGGACCAGACCTAGAAGTGCTGAAAATCACTTTGACTTACCTTCTATAAGTCAACACTCAGCGTTATGACCATATATAATTATAAAGGAGGGGGGAAATATAGTCTGAGTATATATCAGGGAGATTAAAAAAATGGTGACCAGCTAATCAGTCTCTGCTAGAGCTAGGTGAAATTCGCCCCTCTATTTCTGAAGTTCAGGAGAGTCAGCATGTAGAACATCCTTAGTGTATTATTCATAAGCTGAACTATTTCTCAAACAGCCTACTTCCATTTATAAAAATGATTGTTATAACTTTGAATATACCATAATAGAATAATGTTTTTATATAATATAGCAAAAATTGATTTTTCTTTAAGGTAATGTTTTCAAATACCATTCAAGTTTTTCCTACCCAAGTGGCAAAAATAATTTGATATGAATCAAATCCAGATAAGTTACAGCATGTGCTTTCCAACCTAGACCCATGGTGATGGGAGAGCCAATCACTGAAGAGTTACGTGAGTGGAGTACAAGATGTATTCAGGTCCAGAAACCACCAGCTTCTCCAGAGCTTAATGCAGGATGCAGTATGCCAGTGATCCTATAGAGATTTTAATCCAGTGAATGATAGGATACTGCTAGAGAAGGAGACTGCTGTCTCATTCTGCAATGAAGGTAGCTCTGTGTTCTGGGAGCTGAATTACTGCAAAATATCTCAGTTATTGAGATGAAAAACATTGCTTGAAAGATTTTCTGTGATGATCTTAGGTACCCCTCAAACCTGAATGCATACTTGCCCAGCTGTTGATAGTAGGTCTTAATTATATTTGCACAGAAGCTTTAGAATCATTCTGAGCTCTGCCTTTTTCCTGAGGATCAGCTCCCCCTTACCTATCTCCAATATGATGATGCAAATTCTCATTATAGCACATCTCACAAGTGACATCCTGGCCCCAAAAGTTCTCATTCTGATACCCAGCATCCAGGGCTCATAATGCTGATGAAATCATTTTGTTTTAAAATGCAAATATTACATCCTTCTCTTAATTTAAATTGATTAACTTAGTCAAGAGTAAAGTTTAAGTTTCTTAGTTAAATAGAAGTTCTTGGAAAAATGCCCTCTGTTCATCATTCTACCTCACTCTTGTCACTCCCTTGCAAACGCTCCCTTGCAAACACTCTTCCTTCTAGCCATACTACACTATTTGCAATTTTCAGAACACCATTTTGCTTCAAACTACTGTGTTTATACACAGGCTGTTCTATCTCCCTGGAAAGACTATTCTTCTGTTTCCCATCAGATTATTCTTTATTATTTTTTAAATCTTAGCTTAAACATCTTTTTTTTTCCAGGAAAAATTCCACATTCCCAAGCCCATTTAGAAATTTATTTCCTGATTTCTCAAAAACCACTGTGCAAAATAAATGCAATATACTTATCAGTACTACTATTGTTAGTTTCTGTTTTCTTTCCTCCACTAGGTTTTAATCTCCTTGAAAAGGCACCATGTCTTATTTTACTTAAAAAGCAGATACACGTAGTTCCAAAGTTAGGAAAAAATCTCTCATCCAAAAATGTATTAATCAGTCATTGTTTGACACTCAAAACTTACTCCCCATAGAATCAATTTTACACACTTCAGAGATGTTCTTTACAAAAGGTACTTTCCCAGAGAAATTAAAGCCTTTAAGAAAGATTTTTTATGTGAAGCACACTTTAAAATAAATACTATAGGTTTCTGGAGTTGAACAGTAGTCTCTTTGAACGTGATATTGAGCAGAGATTGAGCCATAAGGGGACCCATGATTTTTTTTTATAGTCACACTTGAGAGACATCTAAATTTGAGTTACACCAAAGGTACAAATTAGAAATGCACTTTAGATTAAAATAATTAGCTCAGTACTAAATTAGGGTATGTATTCATCATGACTTCCTAACTATTAGATTCATGGTATTTAGCACATACATTTCTCAGACATGAGACTTTGTATTTCTTAGTATTTAGCAAAAGCTTTAAGAAATATATTGGTACCAGTACTAAAATGAGAAGTGCAATTTTAGAGTATAGTGTACACTGAGAGAACTGATTTATATGGCATTAAATATTCAATGTATATTTGCAAATTGGAAAGGTAGTTTTGCCTAGGTTATTGTCTAGAGTCTTTTTGGATGGAGAAAGAGATAATCAGATCTTCTCATATTTCTTCACAGCTTCTGCTTAGAGAAAACAATTGGCCATAGGTATTCTAGGAATTTTGCCAATATTGTGGGACATGCAATCAAGCAGGGTTTAGAACTACTGTAGTACAAGTAACTAAAAGAAGCTAGAGCAATTTCAGGAGGGTACTGTGACAAGAGCAGAGAAAGGGACATGGAATCATTGTTAAAACATACACTTGCAAAGGTCCAGAAATAGCAGTTTTGGTAGAGGACCAGGGCTAAAATCTAGGTGAGCCTAACAATAGGGTGATTCATGGATACAAAGCTATAAAAACCATCAGATATTCACCTCCCAGATAGAGAGACAAGCCATCCCTGAAGGCTGTATACAATTGACAAGTACCTTGGAAATACTGACAGAATAAAAGGAGAAGTTGATATATCCATGCTCATGGTAGAAGATGTCAAATGTAGCTCTTTCTCTAATTGATATACCCAAACAGACACAAATGACTGTAAGGATGTTAAGATATAGAATATTTGAGCAACACAAATTATAGAGTTAATGAAATGGGCTTACATAGAACTTGCACCTGGCAGTCTATACCAAGCTCACAAAGAACATTTAAGTTAAATGACCATGCAACTGGTCATAGAGAGAACATAAGTATATTTCAAAGTATTGGTTCTATACAGGCTACATTGTCTGCTTAAATGCAATAAAAAGAGACATTGATAATTTAAAAACCCACAAACACTATAAAACCCTATATACCTTATACCTTGTGTATTAATGTAGTCAACATAGCAGAAATTAGAAAAAAAAACTTGAAACAGAATCATAATAAATATCACATACCAAAATATGTGACATGCAACTGAAAAATTCTTAGACTTATTTGATAATATTAGAAAAGAAGCAACCTACAAACTGATATGTTAAGCATCTCATTTAAGATGTGAAAAAAATCAAAATGAACAAAGAACATAAAAACTGTAGAAATTACGTATATCTTCCAAAACGATTGAGGGAGAACGCATAAATTCTAGTAAAATAAATGTTTATCTTCCAAAACAATTGAGGGAGAATGCATAAATTCTAGTAAAATAAATGTTTTAAAAAGAAATAAAAAGAAAGTGAGAAAGTATTGAATTTAAAATATGGGATGTGACTACAAATGTAGCAGATTTTAAAACTAAGAGAAGATTATGAATAATTTTATACCAATATTGTTTAAAATTTAAATGAAGTAGACAAACTTATAGAAAATAAAATAGAATAAAACTGGTTCAAAAGAAACTAGAACAGTAAATGGTACTGCACTGATTAAATTAGCTTAAAATCTGTCTACAAAGATAACAATCTTGGCCCAGACAGTTTTCAAGACAAAATAGAACAAACACTCAGGGAAGAGGTGATTCAATCTTTAACAAATTCTTCTAGGGAAAAAATAAGAAAATACATAGAATATACAGACTATAACCTTATAACTATAACCTTAATATTATAACTCTCTTAGTCCATTCAGGTTGCTATAATAAAATACAATAGGTGAATGGTTTATAAAGAACAGAAATTTATTTTTCACTTCTGTGTAGTCTAGAAAGTCCCAGGTCAAGATGCCAGCAGATGCAGTGACTGGTGAGGGCACATGTCCTCATTGACTACCTTCTTTTCATTGTGGCCGTACATGATTAAAGGGTTGAGGTATTTCTTTGGGGCCCCCTTTATTTTTTTTTGTTTTAATTTTATTTTATTACATTATGTTAATCACCAGACATTACATCATTAGTTTTTGATGTAGTGTTCCATGATTCATTGTTTGCATATAACACCCAGTGCTCCATGCAGAACGTGCCCTCTTTAATGCCCATCACCAGGCTAACCCATCCCCCCACCGCCCTCCCCTCTAGAACCCTCAGTTTGTTTCTCAGAGTCCATAGTCTCTCATGGTTCATCTCCCCCTCCGATTCCCCCCCTTCATTTTTCCCTTCCTACTATCTTCTTCTTTTTTTTAACATATAATGTATTATTTGTTTCAGAGGTACAGGTCTGTGATTCATCAGTCTTACACAACTCACAGCGCTCACCGTAGCACACACCCTCCCCAAGGGCACTAATCCCATTCATGACCTATCACTTCACAAAGGTCCCACATCCAAATACCATTGAACCAGGGATTATTTTTCACCATATAAATTTTGGGGGGTTACATTCAGTCCATTGCAATAACTAACCAGAAACTGTCCATGAGAGTAAATGTTTACATCAATTTTGGCTGTGAATGTAAATGCTAATATAGTACATAAAATATTAGCAAGCTGAATGTAGTAGTATATGATTTAAAAAATAGTGTGATAAAATAGGGTTTATCCACAGAATACATCAATATTCATTATAAAAACCAGCATTTTTTTTCTGGGTGGGAGAAATGGGTGAAGGAGGTCAAAAGGAAAAAAGAAAGAAAAAGGAAAAATAACAAAGTGAGACTAATTTTAAAAAATAGCATTATATTTCACCACATTAAAAAATTCAAGAGAAAAATTATGAGCATTTAAAAAGATGTGGGTAAAGCACATTTTAACAAAAATTAAAATCCATTTTTGATAAAAACTCAGTATGCATAAATCATATAAGACTTCAACACATTAATGGATGAACTAATGAAGAGCACAGCAATCAGGTTCTGATATTATTACTATGAGCTAAATTTGTATTTCCAATTGTTAAAAAATACAAGGTTAATTTAAATATAAACAGTTTAATTTACATGAAAATGACTTCCGTAAATTCAATTGCTATATGTACAATTGCTATAAATAGATATATAAATGTTGCAGCTAATTATAAATCTACATCTATACAGGAATTGTTTAAGAAGTAGCAGAAGCTATAATATATCTTGGTAGATTATATTTAAAAGCAAATTGAGCCTCTTATACTTTTGTTCAGGCTTATTAAGTGCCAGCATTACCTGTATATACACCAGGAATATAATGTAACTTATCCAAAACATCACAGCATTTCTGTGTTGGTGTACACAGTACTTGTCACTTAAATTGTACAAGAATCTGAGGCCCATTTTTTTCATGAATAATGTATATTCATGGCAGTCTTATATGATTTATTCTATTAGTAGGTTAGTGAAAATTTATTGTTTACAAAGGAAATTTTCCTTTTGCATTTCCATTTAAATCTCAACTTATTCTATTCATTTAGTTGTGGTGTGTGTGTAATATTTACTATATCCTATTAAGTAGGAATGTTGAAAGATAAACTGAAAATGGACTATTTTAGACAGATACACACCACACACTGGGAAAAAGACAAAAGGAACTAACATATTAACGTTTCAGTTTACATAATGTGCTTTCCTAACCAGACTGATGGATTCAGATACTTGTAAACATACTACTTGTGTAGTGATCTGTAATATCCTCCTAATCTATACCAGCAAATTATATATTTTTTGTTTACATGCCAAGCTAAAATGCTTGTTACAACTGTGATAGCAAAAATAAATAAATACATTTAAAAAAATAACCTGATTTTTAAAATAGGGAATGGACCTGAATGACATTTTTCAAAAGTAAAGGAAACTCTTACACAATGCTGGTAGGGATTTAAATTGGTACAGCCATTTGGGGAAACAGTATGAAAGTTCTTCAAAAAATTAAAAAAATAGAACTAACGAATTATCTAACCATCCCTCTCTGAGTACATATCCAAAGGAGATGAAATCAGGATCTTGAAGAGGTATGTGCCCTCCCCCATTCATGGGGCAGTATTCACAATAGCCAAGATACGGAAACAACCTAAATGTCCTTTGACAGACGGATGGATAAAGAAAATGTGATACACACACACACACACACACACACACACACACACACACACACACACCCCAAATATTAATCAGCTTTAAAAAAGAAGGAAATTCTACCATTTGTAACAATATGCATGAAGCTGCAGAGCATTGTGCTAAATGAAATAAGCCGAACACAGAAAGTCATGCATGATTTCACTTATGTGTAGAATCTAAATAGTGAAACATAGAAGCAGAGAGTGGAATGGTTGTTGTCAGGGGCTGGTGGGTGAGAGAAAGAGGAGATATTGGTCAAGGGGTACAAAGCTTCAGTTATGCAAGATGACTAAGTTCTGCACATCTAATATACAACAATGTGACTTTAGTTTGCAGCACTGCATTCTTGAAATTTGCTGAGAGGGTAAATCTTGAGTGTTCTCACCACACACACACACACACACATATACAGGAAGAAAATGATAACTAGATGTGATAGATAGGTTAATAGTTTGATTGTGGTAATTATTTCACAATATATATGTGTATAAAAACCTTATACAATTTTTGTTTGTCAATTATACCTCAATAAATTGGAAATATAAAAAAAAAACCCTAAGTATCACTGAAACGTAAGTGAAGATATTACAAAGCAAGCTCAAGATAATTGCACACTATATGTGTAATTTTTACCCATAGATAAAATATTACTGTTATGGGGACAAATTCCTAAGTTGTTAAGAATCAATCAGCAATTAGTTAATTGGCTATTATTTATAATTTAAGAGCATATATAGAAGTGTTTGTTGTGTATTACCAAAATACTTTTTAAAACAAGTCAGTAGTGACTGGGGGACTTCAAAGTATAAGAGTGACTATTATACAACACTTAACCTTTATACCAGCCCTGATACTTACTTTTTTTTAATGTTAGGTTGCTTGTTCAGTACAAGTGATGTTGTGTTAGTGTTACTCATTGAAAGCTATTCATTGCATGCCTACTGTGAGTTAAACATTATTACGGCTCCTTCATGCACTGTGGTGAGCAAGATGGGTAAGGCCCCTGGTTCCCAACAGATCCTCTTACAGTGGGGAGAGAAAGATCCCACTCTAATGAAGCAATGAAAAGGAAATAAGATTCTTCCAAATGCCAAGTTGAAAAATAAACAGGAAAATGTGGTTGAAATTGAGGAATCATAGAGATTTGTGGGTGAAGAAGACTTCCCTGATGATACTTTAACTCTAGATCTAAAGTATAGGAAAAGTTATCGTTTAAAGGCCTGGGGGAAAAGATTTCCAGCCAGAAAGGACCAGCTAGAGCACAATCCCTGAGAATGACCATATCTTGGCATTTCTGAGGAACCAAAATAATAGTTTGTGGCTAGGGTGAACAACCTGGCCACAAGCTAAGTTGAGACAGGAGGGAGACAGAGTTGATTGATGTAGAGAAATAGTACTCACCCCTCACCGTGTGCATTAGGACAAAGCCCTGCAGCATGCCAGCATTTAGAAATGGAGCAGAGGAGAGGAACCCAAAAAGAAGAGATAAAATAGCTAGTGAAGCTAGAGATAAAACAGGGGAAATTACCAATGAAGCCTGGAAAATGAAGATAATGAAGAAAAATGAGAGAGTGATTAGTTTTGCGAAACGCTTGTGAGATAAGAACAGAGAGGGATTCCAGAAAGTTTTTAAAGATGGGATCCCAGCTGAAAAAGAGAAATGCAAGAACCGGGGTGGCAGAGTTGGGAGGTGATAGTGAAAGACTGGTGGAACCACCATCAGAATTCCCAAGGAAATTTGTAAAAACTGATATAATAAGAACCCCAAGTAACAGCTGGAAGGAAATTGAGATAAGTGCCATGGTGATTATGGATAATTCTTTTGAGAATGTTGACTGTAAATGAGAGACAAGGATGGTAGGTATGAAGAATGAGGGATCACTAAATTTTTACTGTCTGAGCTTTAGTTTTTGTTTTTTAACAGCACATTTGAGCCCATGCAGGATAGCCATTACATGGGTTATACACACTTCTTCAGATTTCCTTAACACCACTATTTCCCGCACCTGCTGGCTCCTCCTCGGGGACTGCTGTGGCTGACCCATTCCACTTAGGGCCATGAAGCCTCGCTGTAACTCTAACCACCAGGGCACAGGGTAGCCAGTCGTTGCCCTCAGTTTCTGGTTCCTTCCTTCTGAATTTGAATAATGCACCACACTATAGGGGAACAGATTCAGTTCCCCAAGCAACCACCAAAGGGGCCCAATAATACAACCTGGAAGTGTTTGTGTGTGTGTGTGTGTTTCAGGAGGGATGTAGATGTCACCTCCTATGGGCAAAAATTTGATGAGTGGGAAACAGGAGCCTCCTTCCTCGCTCTTCATCCTGGACAGCAACAAGGTAGATTTCTTTTTTTTTTTTTTTCAAAGATTTTATTTATTTATTTGACAGAAACACAGCAAGACAGGGAACACAAGCAGGGGGAGTGGGAGAGGGAGAAGCAGGCTTCCCGCCGAGCAGGGAGCCCAATGTGGGGCTCGATCCCAGGACCCTGGGATCATGACCCGAGCCGAAGGCAGACGCCCAACGACTGAGCCACCCAGGTGCTCCAACAAGGTAGATTTCTGTGTACAGATGAGGTGAGGCCCAACAGACAGAACTGCCAAGTGATCAACTGTTTTGTCTTAAAGAATAATAGTGAATGCAGTGGCCAGCACATTAATGCATCATCTTTCATGATTTCTCTTCCTTCCCCGACTTAGTTCCCCTGTCCCTTGCTCTTATTACCCTCATGCTGTGCCTCCTAAGGGTTAACCCCAAACTTCATTTCAAGTTGTTGGGAACCCAGGCGAAGATAGTTGTATATAAAAAACAATACTCAAAGTATGTACTCGGGGTGCCTGGGTGGCTCATTCATTAGGCTCTGCCTTCGGCTCGGGTCATGATCCCAGGGTCCTGGGATCAAGCCCCACATCGGCTCCCTGCTCAGTGGGAAGCCTACTTCTCCCTCTCCCACTCTCCCTGCTTGTGTTCCCTCTCTCGCTGTGTCTCTCTCTGTCAAATAAATAAAATCTTAAAAAAAAAAACACAAAGTATGTACTCGTTCTGGATTCCATCAATCTTCCTTCTCTTTTACTGCTTATGGAGATTTTAAATAGTTGTGGTTTTGTAATTATGTTTTAATATTCCATAGAATTCTGCATCTAAAGTGTTGAAAAATATTCCTATTCTCATCTGTATAGTCATATAAGTGACATTTAGAATTATATGGGCAGGTGGCAATAAAAAAATGATTTTAAATTATAATCAGTAAAACATAGCAAAGAATTGAAAGCTTGAATTTAGTCAATATAAAAACACCCTGTTTTTTATTGTAATCAATAAAACATTAATTAATGAAGAATTGAAAATTTGAATTTATTCAAAATTTTTATCTGTAAAAACATATATTTGGGGTATTTTTACTTCAATTAAATAAGCCATTTGCATTCCTCTGCTACTCATTTAGATTATCTTATTTTCTCATTGTGAAAGAATTATATGCTTGTTATTGAAAATTTAGAGAAGACTGATATACACATGTAAGAAAAAAGTTATTAAATATTAGTTTATGTCTCTTTTGTATGTATTTGATGCATGTTTTATATAGCTGAGACATACTATATGTGCTATTTGAATGTTTTCATATGACATAGATATTTATTATTAAATTGTGTATAAATCTAGTTTTACTTGCTAAAAATCTTACTTAAACATAAATTGGTGTTTTCTCAAATTTAACTATTATAGGTAACTTGTTATAACACTTTTATGCATAAATATCTTTTATAATTTAGATTTTCTTAGAGAAGATTTCTAAACTGTATTACTCAAGCGTTATTACTTTTATGATGCTTGATATAGACAAATTTCTTTCTGAAAGTTTGTCTCAAGTTAAATCCCAACAGCAATGTAAGAAAACATCTTTTTTACCATAACCTCTTCAATATCTTATTATTTTTTAAAGATTTGTTTATTTATTGGGGGGCGGGGCAGGGGAAGAGGGAGAGAGAATCTTAAACAAACACTGCGCTAAGCAGGAGTCTGACTTTGGGCTTGATCCCATGAACCTGGGATCACAACCTGAGCCGAAACAAAGAGTCTGATGATTAACCAATTGCACCACCAGGTACCCCCTCTTCAGTATTTTATATTATCTTTTCTAAATGGCTGCTTTACTCAAAAAAAAAAAAAAAAAAAGACTGTCATTTAAACTTTCATGTGTAACTTCTAGTATAAAAATATAGAATTTGCTAACTTCTCTAATTTTTTGTATTTTACTAGTTTTAAATTATTTTATTTCCTTTTTCATTTATATATTATTGATACATTAGTATAAGTTTCTTATGATAAAAAATATTAACTATACACCTAGTAATTTTGAGTTATTATTAATAATGTTTCCTAATTTATAATTAGCCCTTTTTATTTAGTTTGCTATAATAAAGTTTCTTACAGGATCATTTACTCTAACATATCTGTATTTCTTTTATGTCTTCTACCACTAATTTCAGACAAAGAATAACCTTCCCTCTGACAGAAAGGGCATATACATTTTTTCTAAGTTTTTAGAGTTAATAGCATTCATTAAGTACTTCAAACCAGCTAAAATTAATTTGGTATGTGATCTTAATTTATGTGTTTAAAATATTAAACCAATTAGTCTAATGATTTTTCTTAAAAATCTATCGATCAATGAATTTATTTTTTATTATATTATAATTCTCAAATTAAGTTTGTTTTATGTTTTTGTCTTATTTCATACTATTTGTTCTGCTCAGGCTTGGGACTGAATTCAATCACATTTTAATGACTAGTAGATATTGCCCTGGATTGCTGTTATTCTATTTTTAAGTTTTTCTCCATTTTTTTCTCAATTTTTTCTTATTCAATAAGAACTTGAGTAGTTTTGTCAAATTATAAAAGAAAATTTATTTCACTATACTTCATTTTAGAAAAACAAATTTCTTTATAATATTCTACCTTCCTACCCAAGAACCATACTACCTTCTTCATCATTTGAGTCTTTTTACATGTCTCAGAAAAGTTATGTAATACTTTATATGCTACATCTTTTACCTGTAGGTTACTCTATATTCCACCCATTTTGGATAGTGAGAGCTTGAAATTCAAATGTCCTTGAAAAGTTGATTACAAGAGCCTCCAGGCTAAAGCTGATGTTGCTCAGAATAACAGCAGGCGTTTTCATACTGATCAAAGACATAAATTCAAAGCTCAGGGGATAGTAAACTAAAAGAAAAGTTGGAGATTTAATATTTTAGATCATAACAGCATTGCATACATGATATAATCATCTCCTCTTTTTTTTAAAAAAAAAAAGGGAAGAAGAGGAAGGAAGAAAACATGATGGTTGTTTCTAAATGACAAAGTCCCAGTGTGTTTTCTTTGTTGTAATCAAAAGCAGTCTTCCTGAGGGAGTCAGCTATTTTGGAGCAAGCATGATTTTGTTACATGTATAATGCTTCTTCATAATTTTATCACTGTAAATTGATGATGGTTTACTTTATCAGTTTTGGCATCTGGAAGAAAAAAGACCAGTACAATTTGTATAAAGGAATGTGGCTTTAGAATTTCATGTTCACTCCTTCCACCACAGCTAAATTAGCCATGACAGAGTTTAAGAGAAGACAAAGGGGAAGAGTTCTCCCTATCCTGCCAGCATTTCTGGAAGTTTTAATCCCAACAGCTCAAGTGAAGATGATGAATCACATCATCATTCCTGACCAATCAAGCAGAGGAATGGGCCAAGACAGGGAAGAATGTTTTAATTTTTTTTTATATTTTTCTTTTTCTTTTTTTTAAATTCACATTGCACTTATTTTGAAAATGTCACAGGGCTCCTCCTGGGTTTGTATCTCTAGGGACAACTTGGTTTCTAGTCCTTTGTTAAATTTGTCGAGAAGCTTCTATAGGGAAGAATACACACTAGTAATCAAAAAGCGATAGCAAAGTCACCTTTCCACCTAATAATGCCGAAAGTTTCTAAAGTATGAGGAGAAAGGTAATGCTTTGGATCTGTACCTTTTATTTTCTATAAAGAAACCGTTCCACTAAAAATCAGTTAGCAGTTCACAATTTTGAAGTCACCAACATCAGAACTACTAAGTGAACAGATGTCAGACAAATGGGTTTTCTATTCAGTGTTCCTAGATAAGCTTGATAAATATTCCATGCTATTTTTTGTGTATATATTTATAATAAATAAAATATATTGTATATTATGTATATTATATATAGTATATATGTATACATATACATACAAATATATATGTAAAACATCTTGATTAAAAAAAAAGAGATTTCCTTAGGAAGTTTCTAAATCTTAAGCACTTGATAATATTATAAATGATGTTTATGTTTATGCTTACTTTATAAACATAAGTGAGTTCCTATCACACCACTGATGGAGTTGGGGAAGGAGATGTACTTCCCTAGAGAAGAAGTAGGGCTCATTTGATGACAAGCTGAGCCTGAGCAAAGAAGGATGATCTCAAGGTTCTTTAGTTAGAGGCTAAAGGAGGACCACCGAGCAAAAAGACAGTCACAGAAATGGTTTGGCTTTAGAAGGGTCTTCCAGTTAACACCAAGTGAAAGTCCATGGGGACACATCTGTCATCAAGCAAGACTGACAGCAGAGAGAGGGGAGTCAGTAAAATGGATGGGTGCCTCCACTTGACTATATTTCTAAAACTCAGGGAATCCTCTGCTGCATGTAGGTACCCAGTAAATGTTTGATAAATAGATGGCTGCCTTTGTCCCTTCATTCAACATCTTTGAGTATCTATGGCATAAAGAGATAAACAGAAACAGTGTGTGATGTGCTGGTGCTGCCGTCAGAAAAGTCACAATGAATCAGAGAAGACTGGGATGAGCTTTTACATAAACTTTTAAATTAATCTCCCCACATCACAGGTTCGAATGGTCATCTGCACTTCCCACCCACATACCCGGGTTAAAGCTTTTCATCTGTTCCTCTTACCTACAGAACTAACTAAGTACTCATTTCCAAGGTAACCAGAGGCATCCACAATGTGGTTAAAGGGTCACTTTCCCAACAATATTCTTGACAAAACATTGAAACTAGATATCTTGCTCTTTCCTACTTTTTAAAAAAATACTATTTCTTCCAATAGACTATATTCCCCTGACTTAAATCTCCCTCACTTCAAGATTCCCCATTCCCATACTCTACCTAAAACAATTTATTTATGAGATTTTAATACTATTTTAATACTCTATGATAAAGTTAAATACATAAACTTTACCTCCCCTTCAAACTTCCCATTCTATTAAACCATAAGTTCCTAGGAAACAAGATCTGTATCTCTATGTACCCCCTCCCCCCCCCCAAAAAAAAACCCTTGGCAAACTGCCTTGCACATAAAATGTATTTTTAGATCTGGGCCACATGGTAGGACATAGGGAAAACTAGATAATCAATATACCTTATAATATGATTTTACAAAATTTAGAATTTTAAGAAGGTAAAGAGGAGAAGAAAAATAATCAACATTTAGTGGGGAGAAAGCCTTGGTATTTAAGAGTAAAAGATCTGGTTAATTTAACCCGCAGGTGAAAAAGTTAAACTAGGGCGCCTGGGTGGCTCAGTTGGTTAAACGACTGCCTTCGGCTCAGGTCATGATCCCGGAGTCCGGGGATGGAGACCCACGTCGGGCTCCCTGCTCAGCAGGGAGTCTGCTTCTCTCTCTGACCCTACCCCCTCTTGGGCTCTCTCTCTCACTCTCTCTCTCTCTCAAATAAATAAATAAAATCTTTAAAAAAAAGAAAAAGTTAAACTAAGAAAGTTTTCAAATATGTGAACTAATAATGTCCAAAATTTCAGTGCAAGAGAAAAAAACTTAGGAATTAGTGGAAAAAGAAAGAAAGAAACCATATAGTATAATACATAGAGATCTATAATTAAGAGCTTATTTCAGTGTGGATTCTATTATTTACTTTATTATCCATGCAAATTTAAACACTACACTTCAATGAACTTGAGGTTGTTAATGAAAAATTATGTTTCAAAAAATAGATCAAGGTACAGAGAATAACCTACAATGATGTAAGCATCAGACAAGATTAACAAAAGTTTTGTCATGTTTGTTTCCTTAAGGAAAAGCCAAGTAACATAATTATATAATGTTTCTTTTTTTTTAATTTTATTATGTTATGTTAGTCACCATACATTACATCATTAGTTTTTGATGTAGTGTTCCATCCATGATTCATTGCTTGCATATAACACCCAGTGCTCCATTCAGTACGTGCCCTCTTTAATACCCATCACCAGGCTAACCCATCCCCCCACACCCCTCCCCTCTAGAACTCTCAGTTTGTTTCTCAGAGTCCATAGTCTCTCACGGTTCGTCTGTAATGTTTCTTAATGGAAAGGCTCTTGTCAGTTCGGGCTGGACAATCCTTTATTACATGGAACTGTCCAGTACACCGCAGGACATTTTTATCCCTGGCTGATTGGCACTAAATGCCGATAGCATATTACAATAAACAGTTTTTATATACTCCACAATTTCCAAATCTCCAGTATAATACCTCTGGAGGATGACTGAATGTGGGTGAAATATTCCTCACTATTTTAATTTGTTTTATCCAGCTTCATGAGTTGAATAATTACCTCATTGTTTTCACAATTTATTGTTTTTCTTGTTGATTAGTGAATCTTCTAAAGCCATAAGCATTCCTCTAAGTAATAATTTATCTGCATACCGCATACATTTATACAAAAATTTAAATTATAATTTTATTCAAAATCATCTTAAATATCCCTTAACTTGCTCTTTAACTCCTAAGTTATTTAAAAGTGTTTTTCCTAATAATATGTAGAACTATAGTTATTCTTTAACGGCATTATGGCCAGAGAAACTATTGTACATAACAATGTGAGGTGATTTTGTGATTCATGGTGCTGGTGGCCTGTGTCAGCCAATATTTGGGAATGGTTCATTTGTAATATAATGTGTACCCAACAAAGAGATAATATGCATCCTTTTTAAAAATCAGCTTTTGAAAAAAAATAAATAACAAAAATAAAAATAAATCAGCTTCTGAAAAAATGTGTTAGAATTATTAACATAAATGATTATTAATTTTTCAAGTTTTCCTTTCAACTCTCTCAGTTGCTGCTTTCTATATTCCTATGTATTAATGTCATTACCTGAAGTTTTCTCTGCTCTTCTCAGTGTGTTTTTTCATTGTCATTTTGTAGTGACTTTTATCTGTATTAATGATTTTGCTTTAAATTGGATTTAATAATAATATATCTAAGCCAGCTTTCTTTGGGTATGTATGGTCTTGGATTTTTTGTCTATGTTTTGTTTTCAAACTATCTTATGTTTTTTGCTTCATGTCTTCAAATAATATAGAATCTGATTTGTCCAGTGGTGGTGGTTGTTTTATCTAATATGATAATCCCTGTCTTTTAAATAGATGTCTATTTCACTTATATTTATTATTGTTATTAATATATTTGTCTTCAATATCTCTTTTATGTATTTTCCTTTATTTAGGATACTACTATATTGATTAATTTTATAAATACTCACATTTGTTTTGACTTCTACTCATTTGGAATTTAAACATCTAATTCCTCTGCTTGTTCTGGTAACTGTTACATAGTTTAACCTATATATCTTTAAACTAAAAATGTGTAAGGATACTTAATACTAACCTGTTTCATAATAATCCAAAGCCTTAGAATATTGTAACTCTGCCTTTTTTTTATTATATGTAACCCTGCCTTTCGACCTCCCATCTTCAATGTTATTGTTCAATGTTCAATGTGTCCACTATATTCTGCTTCCAGAAATCAATTAATTTTATATTTAGTACTTATTTAGACTTTCCAGCATGCTTACTTTTCCTTCTTTCCTTTTGATTTCAACTTCCTTGTTGCTAAAGGAAATGTTTTAGCATGTGTTTTACTAAGGATTTATGATTAGCAAACTTTCTTTTTCTGTGGATGTTTCATAATAATACTTTAGCTAATAATAAAACTTTATATTGTCATAACTTAAAAATATGGTTCTATCATATTTATTGTCTAATTTACCTGATTTCATGACTATTGTTTGTGCAAATTTTTCTTGTTTTATTGGCACATAGATATATCTAATAGAGATTTTAATAAATAGTATCCATAAACTTTCTTAATCATGGATCTTATATTATAAAACTTAATTTTGCCCTTGTGTCCTTGGATGATTGAAAATTCTCTTGAATTCACATAATGAATACATAAAGAAGTACATGTAGGCAAATAATTGTAATAGTCTCACTCTAGTTTTGACAGGACTACTGACAGCTTTTAAGCCCCACCACTTCCTTTTCCCATGGGGAATAAACACTGTACTAATTTGGCTAATTTTAAGTACATAATTTGAGACAGGGGGACAGAGATAATCAATAATAGTTCTGCAATCATTTTGAACTGAGAAATACAAAAGACTTTCAGGAATGGACAAATGTATTGTGTCTCTTAAATTATTTAAAAACACTGGCACATTGTATAAAGAAAATGCAGGCTTGTTTAATGAGGTTTTAGAACTTCATTTGAATTCCCTACTAAATAATGCATCCTCTTACTGCATGAACCAGAGGTGGCGCTCTCCTACCTTCCTACCCTGAATTTGGTCTCATTTGATTCTAGAAGTAACATTGCTTTCTGAAATTCTGGAGATTTTTATTACATAGTGAATATAATATCTTCCCTCTCATATCCCCGTAAAGAAAGAATTTAGCTGACATCCACTCTCCACGTATACTAATACAACATCCTCTGAATAATAATTTCAAGATGTTATATCATATGTAAGAAAGGAAGATGAAAATTAAGATAAATATACCACACATTTTCTATTGCAAATTATAGAGTAAATAGTAAATACGTTATCATTTCTTTTATATTTTCCCAATATTGCCATGTTTTCAAAGTCTGATTTAAGTAGATTTTTCCCTTCAAAGTACTTTATTTTATGCTATCAAAAGAATTTGTGTATGATTAATTTTTTCCTATGTATATCACATGGGTGGGTTTTTATTTTTTACAACCACTTTTGATGAAAGATCCTTATACTTAATTTAGGTGAATGTGTCTAGATAGAAATACAAAAAGGTGAATGTGTCAGTATAGAAATACAAAAAACTATACCATGTTACCAGGAGTCATATGTGGTTGAACAACTGACCAAATAGCAGAAATAATTAAATTATCTGTTTATGAATTGTTAATCAAAAGGGAGTCTGCATTTTTTAACCCCATCATAGACCGACAAAGACTAAGAATAAAACCTAAGATTTAAAGTTGGAATAAATTAAAAATCGGAGTAATGAATACATGTTACCTTAAAAATATTAATATCTCCTAAGTTGGGAGTCCCACATCAGTAATTGCTTACTTCTACCTGACATTTACAACCATTTTATTTTTAGCTAATAATAATAAATATACATTATTTCTAAATAAACATGCAATTGCAATTTTCTGTTCTTTATTGACACATTATAAATATATTTGTTGATAATAAAGATTCTAAGCAAAAATTTCAGAACTCTATAAAAAAAACTTTCAAAACTAAATAAGAGAAATTTCCAAATTAATAGATTCCTGTGTCTCTTAATAACTCAAGTTTCTCTCTAAAACTAAATTTGTACACATAGAGAAAGTTTTCATGTCCAATGTGGTTGTTTTCCAGAGATGCTATTCAAACAGAATATTTTTAAGAGTAAATAATTGAAATATTTATAAACTGTTACACTAGCGTTCCCCTTCATTTTGAATTAATTTTTCTCATTCATTTTAGAAAGTTATTTTCAACAATTAGATAATATTTTAAAATGCCTTTTGTATTTTCCCAATATTGCCATGTTTTCAAAGTCTGATTTAAGTAGATTTTTCCCTTCAAAAAACTTTATTTTATGCTACCAATTGAAACTCATAAAATGTATGCTAGGCAGTTTTATAAGCTCTATAATAACAGAATCTGAATAGTAGCTCTATAATAACAGAATCTTAATAGTAGTGAAATTAATTCATGAAGAGCAATCCCATCTTGTCCTTTTAAAGTTCACATATTCCTTAAGAAATTAAAAAGGATTTATTTCAAGATGAAAATCCAAGCCTTCACTCTGTACAATATTTGCAGAATAAGCATGGCTTCCCACATTAAGCAATTTATTATATCAAAATTAGCACTTACCAATTGAGAAGGGAATTATTCCTGTTTTAAAACAATTTATTCACTTACAAATCAAGTTTCTCACATTTAGTGTATTTAATAAAGGATGCATTGATTTATATAAATTATTAGCTACTTAGGAAAAAGATAAATTTAAAATGATAGAAGAAACTAATTTTCAGAAATTGAGAAAATTCCTAATGACTGATTTGTCCTGTAAAACTTAATTCAGGTATAACTTTTCATAAACACAGAGTATAAAATGATTTATACCCATTTCCATAGGTATAGAAATAAAGTATTGCACTGTCATATTCAAGAATTATTTTTTTAGCCTTCTAATTTACAATGACCTATGGCCTTAATTTAGGAACCCATGAAAACAGAGCGAGTGACAAGGACTTGGGTACAGTTATTTTACTTGAAATGAGGAAACAAGGAAGGTGAGATAAGGAAGGAGAAGCCAGAGCGAGGAGGCATTAGCTGGGTTGAATGCTGTCAGGACCACCTGCGGAAGCTTGCGGAACACCTGTGTTCATTGTTCACCTGAAGGACAGGAGCGCTTTTCCACTGGCTCCTTCTCCCATTTAAGAGTTGCCATTAGGGACGTAAATTCTTCCACATTTCTTAGCTGAGGTTGAACCCAGGTTCAATGGGGACAGCACTGGAGGAGTTCCTGGGTGCAAAAAAGAAAAATGAGCAGCATGAACCTGAGTTGCACCACAGTCAGCCCTTGGTGAGTCTAAGCTTCAGCAAGCATGGGTCCACAGCAGTGATCCAAACCAGAGGTGGGCCTAACTACTATGATGCAGGGCTCTGGTGCACCTTACACCATGTACATCAACTCAGAAATGGGTTGGGAAAACATTTCTTCTTTTATTAATTTATCATCAGCAACTTATTTGTGCAGACTCTGTGTTAAGTAATGTTCACATATTTTCTCTCAGCTTTTTCTTGTGGGGCTGTACTTACGTGATCACCAAGATATATCTTAATATACTCCTCTAGCAATGTAGAAAATGTTCTATACAACTGTGGGGTATAAAAGAGTTAATTAACTTTCCCAGGTGCCTGCAAATTTCTCAGGGGTAAGGTTCACTATTTATTGAATTTCCAAGGACATACATACATTTTTCTTATTATTCAAACATGATGTTACTAATGGGGATTGTTCTCTCGGTGACTGAAAAGGTGGATATGTGACTAATGGTCCTTTCCATCCTACATAAATGCATACACACTGTCCTTCAGCTATGACTTTCTGTGTCTGAGGCTATTTACAGCTAAGTCCCTTATACTTACTGTCTTCCCAACACCTTCACTGAAGTAGAAACACCCCATTTTGAACTGCATTGTATATGGCTAAATTGATGTGCATTAAAAAGTAAAAAAAAAAAAAAAAAAATTATCTTCCAAAGAAAGCACTGTTTAGCTTCCATTCTAATGCCTAAAAACATTATGCAGTATTCACAAAGCAAAGGATAAAAAGGGGGGGAGGGGATCACTTTTCGCATCAAATGCATAGAAAGAGACAAATATTTTAAAATTACAAATACTCTACATATTGTAATATTGTTTATTTTGGTCCATGTTTTTTCATTAGTTATTGTGCTTTAAAAAAAAAAAAAACACACCTTTGGAAGAGGATTATCTTGAGGAACACGTGACAGGTCATCTACCTCTAGAGTCAGCTCTCCCTAGCCTGAATCTTCACCACAGGCATCAATCCTCTCTTTTATATGTTATCACTTGCCAGATCCTTTGGGTTTTCTTGTATCACCAATCTCTAGTTTCCATTCTGTCTTTTCCAATCTCATTGCCACCACCTAGCCAGATCGTCTTTCTGTATTTATTCAGCATATCCTATAGACGAGGCATTGTACTAGATACAATACACTCCTGACAATTGCAGATATCTACCAGTTAATACCTCTTGCTGCCTTATCTAGACTTTTTTTAGCTTGAAGTAACAGGAAATAATCAGACTAGCTCCAAACTAATACAAAGATTAATTGCTAGGATAGAGCATTGTCACAGAGTGTCCAAGGGCAGTAAGAGCTACCAGACTGTAGGAGGGACCCAGAACCAGGAACCAGAAATTCATCATAAACTCAAGCAATTACTACTTTTGTCTCTTGGCTATCTCTCATCTCTTCTCATTCAGTGTTTAAACACTGGACAACCAGCCGCTCCTGTATTTCTGCGTTACATAAACCAAGTGACTGCTACAGTAAATGATTAACACGATTGTGTGCACTACTTACATTTACTCACTGGGATTTAGCAGTCCTGTACCTCAGCCATCCTGTGACTTGTAAAATGGCAACTAGCTAAGAAGGTACATGTAAGTACTACCACCTGTTGGAAAACTGAAATAAAACTTCAGGATCTCCCTTCATCCTCAGTTAATAGATTTTGATTGTAATGATGATATTCTAAACACAAAAACCTAGAAGTTGTTGTCTACTCCAAGGGACTGACTCAGTCAGGAACATCACATTAAATCAAAAGGAAACACAGCACATACGACTAAGGCAATACTGTTCTTCAGTAGGACAAGCCTCACCGTGCCCTTTGAACTCATACAACTTCAATATCAGTTCACATTTTGTTTGGCTTCATAAATGCTAATGAATAAGAGTTCAGTGAAAGAAATCATAGCAACCCACCCCAGGATGATGGAGATGCCAGGACAGAATCTCATTATCATGAGAGCCAAAATTTTTTCAGAAAATTATCTAGCATCTAGATGCAGGGCCTTACACTGTAAAAACAACAACAACAACAACAATAAAACCCAAAAACAAAACAAAACAAAACTCACAAAACTCTTTCCCTGAGCATTTTAGGTGAAACTTTTTGCTCAGTGGGAGACAAAGGAGGTCACCTGAGCTTATCTGGTGTCAAAGAGTAGGGGCCACATGGGGTACAAAGACAGGAAGAGTGACCATATGCCCTTTACTGTGTATCACATCTAAAATGGTCATATTCAAATGATTTTGCTCAGATAAAAAAATTCTGAGGACTTTCAAATCATGCACACATTCTCTCTCTGTCTCTCTCTCTCTCTTTCACACACATATACACATACACACAGTGAGAACAGCTGAATCATCTCACTTCTGTGGGAAGATGCATACCTTTGGTCTGCAATAGTACCTTAAGAATCCCAGTGAATATAGTGTTCATATTATCCAAGAAAGAAGAAGAGACTGGGAATAAAACTGCATATTATTTTGGCAAAAAGCCTGACTCTTTGGTTACTGCAAGGCGGGAGAGAACTGCAGCTGCCGCCATCTGGGAATTGGACCCAGTGGACCATATTCTCCCAGAGAGTACAGCACTCTCTTCAAAACTGACAGTAGGTAGGTGCCTCTCCTAGAAAGGAGAAGTTTATGTTTCTGTGAATGAATGGCTGTCTATCCTCAGGCTCTGATCTTCCTAGAAGTCTCAGGGGAAGAACTTCCTGTGTGAACTCTGTTCTTTGAAGTGTCAGGTGAATCCACAGAGTTCAGTTGGCAAGTCATACATTTAAGACGTTAGAAAACCCCATCCATACCCTGCTACAGACAGTGAGGTCCAAAACAACTGTTGTATTTTCCTACTTAAAATACTGCTTTCAATGTAAGAACACAATTGCCGTAGTTATTCAATGGAGAATAACTGTATATTTATATTTCTTGCTCCTGACCTAAAGTCACCAATTTAAGTAAAAGTTCCTAGCCATTGAAATAGTTTGCTTAATTATGTTTAGCACTAAATTATGACACTTAGGAACGTGGCAAAATAATTTCTTAGGAGAGTTTTCAAACTGAAGGAGAATATTTGCATATCCTTTATTCCATAATGCAATCCCTGCATCATTTGCCTTTTCTAAAGAGCATTTCGGCATCTTTCCTAAGCATAACGATTCTTCATATAAACACGATGGGCAGACTTTATCACTCTGCTCCTAGAAATGAGGTCACTTTTATCAATATCCTACACAGCAGTGGTTAATTAACAAACAGAAATTCTGTCTTTTCAAAAGGTTGTCTTCTCTTGATGGCACCAAAGCTCCCTAGTGAGTATTCCTCAAAGAATCTGTCCTTTTCATGGCCTGTAGTTTCTCTCATGGGAACTCAGAGGTGCCTCTCATGGTTAAACTCAGAACTCACTAGTTCCCTTGATTTGATCTAATCCTGTTTACCACAAAACCTCCTACTCATTTCAGCTGTATCAAAATACGATACTAAACTGTCACTGGAGGAGTCGGGCTAAATCCCTACCACCCAAAGGAGCTGGAAACCCAGTGTCAATTTTGTTACAGCTACTGGAATCTCTCCAATTCCTTCCTGGTCCAGATAAGAGATGTTCCACAAAGTTGAGGAAGAAATATTACCTCCTTCTCTTATAATGCTTGGTCATGGGTGTTCCACAGAAAAACAGGCAGGGCCCAAATGCTTTGGCTGTGGAATTGTCCAGCTTTTCTAAATTGATAAACGTTCACACATTACCTCCATTTGCACGCCTCACTGATTTCAGGGCAAAGATGAATGCCTACCAGTTGCATGCTGTGTCTAAAAAAACAGGGCACTTGTGTCCTATCAAGCAAATCAGGTTTCAATTAAGTCTACCCACCCACAAGCAACATATTGTTTCTGAAAGAGGGGAGCCCTGTTCCACCCAGCAATCGTGTCTGAACCAGATCTACCCCAGTCCATCAAATTCATCATATCACTGAAACTCAATGGGGAAGGGTTCAAGGATGAGGAGAGAGAAGACACAAATTTCTGGAGGCAAATAAGTATTTGGAGATGACAGGTACATGCCCAAAACATACAGCAGTAAATATCAAATACTGACATATTTGAAGCAGGGAGTAACAACAAGCCCTCCTAGTAATAGATTCTGAGCAGTAGGCCACAAATCCAGACAAAATATCCTGTTACACATGTTTTTAATGTGTAAATTTCTGCTAAATGTCTGTCCCCAAGTATTAGAACTAAAATTCTACAGATAGCATGCTATATCTATAGTAAAGGAGCTCCTGTATTGCAAAATCATAAATTGACTTTATTTGTATTACCTATTTGCCCAGGTAGCTCATTGTATATCTCTCTGAAGATTTTATAGATTAACACAGTTTTATGTCTACTCCATAACAGACTAAATGTAACCTTTAATTTCTTCTAAATGCAATCGCAATTTAATGGGCTTCCTGTTGTTCTTAGTCCTTTTGTTCTTATATAATGTGGAATACACTTAAAATGCCTGCATGCCCTTTCATTGAATCCAGAGCTATTCATAAAGTGATTTCTGCATTCATCTTTCTGTTCTGCATTAAAGAGTTGTGTATACTGTGTGAGATTGCTGAATAGCCAAGGAAGAAAAGCACAGTTATTTCCAAAACTCTCGGAGAGTAATTTATGCCCTTTGGATCAGTAATTCCTGAACCTGGATAATCAACAGAATTACTTGTGGAGATTTTTATATAATTCACTCATATGGGCTTCAGCTTGAGAGATTCCGATTTAGTGGACTTACAGTTGTTTTTTAACAGAGTTCATTTTGATGCTTAGGACCACTATTTTATTAGGGAGTGATCTCTAAACACAGTGGAGCACCACCCAGGCCCCCTTCAGAAATTAAGGATCTATTTCCCCCCATCTGCTCTCAATGCTGCTGGCAAAAAGGCATAAACTGCCCCCTGAAGGAATTGCCTAAACTGAAGGAGACTTTTTCACCCAAGGGTTTGCTGCATCATGAGGACCAAAGCCCAGCCCCTCGTCCTACCTGGGGACATCTGTGAAGGGTTATGTCAGCTTCAGACCTCCCATGGGATGGGCTAAGGCCAGCAGTGAATCTGCTTTACAACTCAAGTCTCGCTGAGCAGGCTGTTTCCAGGCACTGATCCTGAGGGCCCTCCCAATAAACCTGTACACTACTGTCCCATTCCAAGTCACCTTCCTGGGGCCCTCCTATGATGGGCATTCTCATTAGCATTAGGATGCCAAAAGAGAGCCCTCCCTAACTAGCCTAAATAAATGTCTCCTCAGTCCCTGTATAAACTCAGTCCCAAGAAGGAAATAATCCATCTTGTATCCCCTACCCAGCCCCAAATGATTGACAAAAGGAAGCAGCTAAGCCAGTCCCAGAGAAACCCAACTGGCTTAGCCCCTTCCTTTTGTCAATCATTTGTCATTTGCGTATGGCTGCCCACCTATCACTATGCATACTTTCCTACAGTGAAACGCTCTCTCTATTTCTCTAATCCAAATCTCTATTCCTGTCATTGCTCCTCAGGATTACTCTCTTCCTTGAACCTTTGCCACCTCACTTTCTCAGTACTTACCTATAAATGTGTACATAAATCTCTAGTAGAATCATGAATTTCCTTATATATTGGCTTGTCATCTATAGATCATATGTTCCTGGAGAGAAGGAACCAAGTTTTCTGTTTTGTTTCATGTTTATTTTTGTTGTGTTCTGTTTTAACTTGAATGCATCTTGAGTTAATGGAGGCGATAAAGAACAATGATTAATGTTCTAACATAAGACCTAGTTCTTTCTAGCCACTGATTTTACCACTTTCTGGAAAATCTAGTCATGCACACATACCACAGATACACAGTACTGAAAAATAACCCTCCTCCAAGTGTAATGACTTATTAAAATGTTCAAATTTTCATTATCGTTATTACAACAAACCCAATGCTCTTTTTAAATCTTGTTAGTCTAACTTCTGTATATGTTTGAACTGAAAAGGTTAGTATTTAATATTTAGTTTATTTTCTGTAGTAAATTAACTTTGATTTCTAGAATAAGTGTGATTATAAATTCTATAAATTATTTTCCTTAATATTTGAATTATGACTGCAGTTGTATTTTTCTAGTAATGCACATGGTGGTTGAGTTGTATTGTCCCTTGTTTGGAAGAATGAAAGAATAAAATATTTTTCTTTCTTTCTTTTCTTTTTTTTTTTTTTTAAGCAAGCTTGTAGGGTTCGACTAAGGATTTGAATCTTCTCATCATTTACAAGCTCCAGCATTTTGGAGATTTATTTGAGCTCTCTGTGTTTCCATGTGCTTTACTATAAAATAGGGATGAAAATAATGCTTGCCACTTAGGGTTGTAAAGAGGGATGAATACTTTAAATGTATATTCTTAGTAGGCAGCACACTCTAGTTTTGAAGCTTTTCTTCTCCTTACTCCTTTTTTTTTTTTTTTTTTTAAGATTTTATTTATTTGAGAGAGACACAGCGAGAGAGGGAACACAAGCAGGGGGAGCGGGAGAGGAAGAAGCAGGCTTCCCGTGGAGCAGGGAGCCCGATGTGGGGCTCGATCCCAGGACCCTGGGATCATGACCCGAGCCGAAGGCAGACGCCCAACGACTGAGCCACCCAGGCGCCCCCTCCTTATTCCTTTTAAATAATTTTTTTTTCCATTCTCTCAGGACACCTGGGTGGCTCAGTCAGTTAAGCGTCTGCCTTCGGCTCAGGTCATGATCACAGGGTCCTGGGATTGAGCCCAGCATCAGGCTCCTTGCTCAGCGAGTAGTCTGCTTCTCCCTTTGCCTGCTGCTCCCCCTGCTTGTGCTCTCTCGCGCGCTCTCTCTGACAAATAAATAAATAAAATATTTTTAAAAAATATATTTTTCAATTCTGAATTAATTATATTATTTATTTGTAAGGTGTTTAATTCATGAAGTAAAGCTACACACCAATTACTTAAAACACAACTGCCAAATGAAACAAACAAAATGAATGGAGAAGTTTGTGGTGGTGAACGACCAGGTAACCGGTACATGGTCAGCTCATGATAAAAGCTCTTGTTAGCATTTCAAACCATCTCCACAGTCAGCACCCTTCATCACAGTTGGTGGAATGTTTCAGTGTATGATAGAGAAGGAACACAGTGATGGGACTTTACTCTGGACTCAGAAGTAGAAATAGTTGAGGTCAGGAGTGGAATCTATCAAATGCAGCAGGTGGTTGGAAACTGTAACAGATTTCCTCTCATCCTTCTAGAAAGTCACACACCTTGGTGGTTGAACCAAGTGTATATGCTAGTGGTTTTAAACCATGTTGGCTCATCACAATAACTTGTGGAGATGTTTTTAATGTGCTTTCCCATTTCACTTTGAAATTCAAATTTAGTTGGAATGGCATGAGTCCCAGGTATCTATCTTTTAAAAATTTCCCTAAGTGATTCCTTTGTGTATGCAGGGTTGACAAACCACACTAAAGCTAGGAAGTTAAAAATGATTGGTATTATTAAGCAGGTCATGGGGAAACAAAATAAGGTAATGCTTGGGATTTGAAACAGAATCTTATCCTCTAAAAGTTAAACTACAAATGAACACATAATGTATTGGGGCCAAAAGGTGATTGTATCTTAATGAAACCTTTAATATCTCTACCAAAGACATGTATCTATCTACTAGAAAAAGAACTGATGGTTAATGGAAGAATAGAAAATGGAGAGTAATAGAAGAAAGGCATAGTATTCTTTCAAGAGTTATTCAAGAGAGAGGAAATGTTTACCAGGAACACTGAAGTTAGAATTATATTGGTAAGGATATGCCTTTTGAGAAATAAACTTATAAGCTATCTTAACCTGATACCGTTGAAAATTCTAAGTTTGTATCCTACAGAGTCCTGATTCTACGATCACCCAATAATCCACTGACATTTGGCATGCTGCAGGGAGAAAGTCCTCATGTTGAACTGATATGGATTGTTTTTCCACTTGATAAAATTCTCACTGTAAATTAAGACCCATACATTTACAATAGATACAGTAAATCTAAGGATCCCAGCCTCTAATCAAATTTAGGAAACAGACAAGGTGAGTTCTTAGGCCTGAAAAACTTAAGAACTAGCACACAGATGGTGGTAAATTTCAAGTTTGGGGTCTCAGCACAGAATGAGCTTTTTATTTACTAAGAGACATCCATCCTTCTGCTTTACAACCACCAAACTTTGTTGCAAGGAATTCATCAGAATTGTCAAGTAACTTCCTGAAGCAATGGAAAAAAAAGCCTCACCTCAATGTCTAATCATTTAGGGCAGGAAGTTTTGCAAAATGATTGCATATTTATAGCTTTCCCTCAGTCTCTAAATTGGTCTAAAAAATAGTTGAAAATACATTTTTAAAAACTTCAATAATATTGTGTCTGACAGTGATGTGAGCAAAATCACTAACCCTGTCGCCAGTGAGTAACAAAGGAAGCTGGTTTGATCGATCAGAAAGAGCATCAGTGTTGACTATATCCCACTATCTAAAAAGCCAATCTGTAAAGTGTTATCAGTGAAAGAAGTAAAGGAGTGCTGAGTGAGAGGAAAACAAGAGATTCAACAGCACTTTTTAGTAACTCCTTAGGTGACAAGTAACAAAATATATGAAAAGTGAAAATGGAAAGTTTAGCTACTTCTGAACTATTTGGAGATTCTGTTCTTAAACACATCTCTTAGGATAAATGTTTTGATGATTATATAAGTAAAGGCAAAATCAAATAAAAAATCATAATTCAAAATGTAACTGAGTAAATAAAAACAGACATGTGAACTGAGGTTCAAAGAATGTAAATAAGGAATAATATTGTTTCACATGGAAAAATTAAAACCTAAAAACATTCCTTGTAAGGCCAATACCAGCAAAATCCTGAAATCAAATGATTATTCATTGGGGTTAGAGAGGAGAGAAAGTTATTTTAATACCTCATTCAGTCACTCACCTTTGTCATTTAAGCATCTTCTACAAGAGAAAATGTGAAGGCTATTACAAAGAAGACATTGTGGTCTTTATTACCTTTTGTAAAGAATTTATTTTTTTTTCCTTTGGCTCCAGTTGACAGAACTATTTAGAGTTCCTTCTACTTCATGCCCTAGTGTATATAAGCTAAGAGGAAAGAAAACGAATTTGATTCTCTGCTTGCTTTCCTATGTAATGTGAACCAAGGAACACATTTGATTTTGTCTATTTGATGTAGAGATAGATGACAGATAGATAGATGATAGATAGATAGATAGATGATAGATCGATAGACGATAGGTAGATAGATAATTGATAGAGTGCATATACATGTGTATATAACCTGTAGAAAAGAAATACAGAAAATAAGAATTATCAAGGTGTCTTTAGCCAGAGATTTTTTGTTATTATAATGAACATTTTAGCAAAATCCCCTCCACTTTTACACACACGCATATACATATAAACATAGATCTGCTTATATACAGGTATGTGTATTTACACATTTTTGTTCAATTTAATAGCTCTTCACATCCCACCCCACTCATCTATCCTCCCAGTAGTTTTAGGCAACAGACATCCATCTATATTTGACCTTTTAAAAAATTGTTAATATTTTCATTTTTTAAAATAATAGTTATGAGGATATAAATTATCTTGGATTCAGTGAATTTACATACAACTTCCTGGCAAGTTTTCCTAAATAGTATCACTCCATAATTAGAAGAAATGATTAGTTCTAAATCCAAGATCAACAATACTGTGAACATTTAGAACACTGATGAAAATATAAAATAGATCATATGTTGTTATTAATGTGTTATTTCAGTTTAAATTCATACATTTGGAGAAACCAATGACTATGAATCTCTATTTGGATACTTTTGGTTTAATAATAAGGGTAATTTATCACTTCTGACTTTTAGAGTTTCTAAAAACAAAATTTTCTAATAATTGGAAGAAAATATTTACATATGTAATTACACAAATGTATTATTTATTATATTAATATATTATTAATATATTCTTATTTTATCATTTTTTCCCTTTGTAGACAATTGTCCTAGGTCTGCAGTGTACTACACATCTCTCCACCTTGAGGACTGAAGCACTCATTCCCCCAACTACTGGGAGTATTAATAGCTAACAGCTCTCAGCCGTGGTCCAAAGAGAACCATTTTGTCCAGGTCTGTGCCCCCTTTCCAAGGACAGCCAAAGACCAGTGACTAATCAACACAGGGGTATAAGGGCCTGACCTCCTTGTACCAACTTGTGTTACCTCTGCAGAGACATCCCAGCTCCAGAGCTCCCCTTGGCTTGGCACTCTTAGGCCTTTGTTGTGACTACACCCAGTTCAATATCTCCCTCTGCCCAAATCAGCTTCCTCCACTCCACTGACAGGTGCTAATCCTGAGAAAACTCCTCAGTAACCTTCTGCTTGCTGATCTCCCTTTCAGAGTCTGTTTCTTAGGTAACCTGACCTAGAACAACTATGAACAGACAGATTAAACACTCCAAAGTGGTCCCACATTTGGGGGTAGGGGTTGGGGAAGTTTTGTAGCCTGATTACAAAGCTAGGAAGTGTTGCCCTGTTGTTTAGAATTGCATCTTCCAGTTACTGAACAGACCTTTACTTTAAAGAGCAGAATTAGCTTTTAGGGTAGCACAAAGTTTGTGGTCACTGATGGATCATCCCTCTCATCCCTATTTCATAAAAATGTAGGGTAAATATGCTGTAAAAATGGCACATTAGAATAATCTTTTCTCAAAATCGATTTTCTGAAGAAGGATTTCAAAAGTCTGTGTGACTCTCTTTTGACACAGATGAAAGATGGAAAATAAAGGCTAATTTTAGCCCATTATGAATATATAAATAACTCTCACTTACTACCAACATCTTCTTAAAGCTGCTACAAAAAAAAAAAAAAAAAAAAGCAATACTGCTGCCCAACCCGACTATACTTCAACCTCTTGAGAGTTGTTTCTTTAAAAAGAACTTTTTAATTTCACTTAAACATCAATTTGTATATGCATACTGTAGAGTTTTGTACCTACATTAACAAGTCACAATGGGAAAAAAATGGTAGAGGCAAAGGAAACTTTGGAATGAAACAGAAAGAAGGTCAATAAGATCGTGTCTTAATCTTTCAAATTCTTTCTTATCATAAAGGTTGAGTGAGTCATAATCACCATTATAAAGTCTTCAATTTTGTGACAAATGTGAAGCAGTGGACAACATTCAATTTGATTTAAAAACATTTATTGAGTATGTATTATATACAAAGCACCATGTTACATGATATAAGGGATGTAAAGGATCTGACAGTCTCATTTGGGAACATAAAACAAATGCTTTATCAGTCTAATGCAAAGTGGTGAAATAAACTAAGGGCTGTCCGAGGACATCCAGTGGAAGGAGAGAATGTCATGGGGTGGAGGCTCACAAGACGCTCCTTGAGAATAATGCCGTTTCATACAAGATCAGAGGAATGGATTACTAAGAGAATGGTCATTTCAAACTAGCGGTGTAAGTGAAAGGTCATGAAAGTCGGATAGAATGAAAGAGATGTCTATGGAAGGCAGAAGTAGCCATTATTATATTCCCACCTTCTTCTCCCTGGGAAGCTCTGACTAGTAAAAGTAGTAAGTCCCTCTTTTTCCTACATCACTTAAAGCCCCATCTAAAGAGAAACCAGATAGTAATATGAGGGTTAGTATAATTAACTCCACCCGTGGCAATGTCTTCAAAAGCAAGATATAGAATCATTCCATTAAATATTTCTGGAAAGAGCAACAGTGAGACTTAAAAAAAAAAAATGAACCAAGACTACTTTGCTGTGAGTTGTAAGATATTGACAAAAAGGAATTTCTATCTATATCTAAAGGACTTAAACCTGATGATGCCGACGTGAAATCTACTAAGCTCTGTTCCTCCTGCTTTAGTTGGGTACTTAATAATTATATTTCATATATTTTTAATTAATGTAGGCACTTTTTTTTGTTCTAGTGGAGAGTAAAAACAAAATTAGAGTTTCTTTAAGCTCCCGTGTGATAAAACTGGTTGGTCTCTAGGGAAATTATTGTTGCTATCATCCCTATTTCCCATCTGTGTTAACCCTGGAAAAGTAACTTGCAATCATTTTATTGGTCATATCTGAGAATGAATTGTATAGGGTAGACAAGTGTCATTTTCTCATTTAAAAATGAAAATAGCTTCAGTAGACTGGAGCAGAATTTATAGTATACTTCTAAGGCCTGGTGGAGTGGTCTCTAGACAAAAGAAGTAAATTATACTTTTAGATTAGATCAAAGATTTTGAGAAACAAGCTGCTGTAATACACTGTGGTATAATATTATTAATAACAAAGTGATGGTGAATTTGACGGAGACAGAAAGCGTTCAGACCGCACCTCCAGCCATTCAACGTGAAGGAGCGGCTTCCTTGGCCGGCGTCCGACGGCTAACCGCCCGCACAGCGGCTGCCCTGGTCCCTTTTGTTCCCCAGCCACTCTGTTAGAGTACCTCTGTTTAAAAACGGGCCCCAAGCTGGGAGAAAGTTACAGTCCTCTGAAAGGAAGTCTGCAAAATATGAAGAATGTCTGTCTCCTGATCTGCTATGGAAAAGCGGATTTGGGGCTTTCAGAGGCTGGTTACAAAGCTAAAGGAGAAGAGCCGTGGCCTGTGTGGATTATTAGAGAACAAGATTGGGCCTCTTTGTAGGAGCGACTGTAGTGTTATCACTCCTGATGAGGGTTCCTCCAGATCCCACCACCCCCTCTTCCTGCCCACAGCACAAACTCACACCTCGTACATGGATTCAGAAATACTTAACTATTATTCAGAATATTTTTTAATTTAATTTTTTTTATTATGTTAGTCACCACACAGTACATCATTAGTTTTTGATGTAGTGTTCCATGATTCATTGTTTGCGTATAACACCCAGTGCTCCACGCAAAACGTGCCCTCTTTAATACCCATCACCAGGCTAACCCATCCTCCCACCCTCCTCCCCTCTAGAACCCTCAGTTTGTTTCCTGGAACCCATAGTCTCTCATGGTTAGTCTCCCCCTCCGATTTCCTCCCCTTCATTTTTCCCTTCATTCTCCTAATATCCTCCATGCTATTCCTTATGTTCCACAAATAAGTGAAACCATATGATAATTGACTGTCTCTGTTTAATAGTCAGGAATATTTAATTAGTACCTAAGAGAAGCCAGGAACTACTCTACGCCCTAAGTACTGACTTGCTAATACCCAGTACTTAAAGAGTACATGGTCTAGAGGAAGAGATAGGACTTAAACAAGAAAATTAATAGATAAATATATAAATTAAAGTATTGGTGAATCGTCTTAAGGGAAAAGAAAAGAGAGAAGAAATATTAGTGTGCGGTTCCTACTTTAGAAGGAGTGCTTGTGGAAGACCCCTTCTAATAATCTAGTGTTTAAGCTGAGGTCTGAAGGATGAAAAGGAGCCAGTCATTTGAAGAGGAGGAAAAGTCAGTGCAGTTGTTTTTGTTGTTGTTGTTAACTGCAAGGAATTTGGAAGATAACAAATTACTCTAACCAGATAACCAATTAAAAAAAAAATCAACAGAGGATTAACTTGGAAAAATATCTAAACTACCAAAAATATCTAACAGAAGGTAGATATACTTTATTTTGCTGTTCCTACTTATTTCATTTCCTCTCTCATAACTGTCAAATATTTTAAAGTACAATCCATGCATCCATGATATCATTTTCTAACTTATTGTTTCCAGAAAAAAATGATTGAAATTTATCTTGAGGTAAACAGCTAAAACTGAAAATGCCCAGTTCCTAGTTACGTTTTCTTTAGAAATCAAGTCACATGGTGAAGTCCAACATCAATGGATCAGGGAAGTACACTTTATGCTGAGAGAAGAAGGGACTGAAAATTTACCAAATATAGTCCACACTATCATGTCTTGTTTGCAAAAATTTTGCACATATATTGTGAAAATGATAAACTCTTCTAACTTTGTCAGGCTGTAAATCATGAAATGGAATCTTAGAGTAATGTAAATAATGTGTCAATGTAAGATCTATTTTGAAAGCTAAGGAAACCTGGTCCTAGCCCATAGGTAATAAAATAATCTTCCTATTAAAAGATGTTTGAGGAGGCAATGATATTGTTTTATATTCCTTCAAGGTTTTAGATCCAGAAAATATTTGAATACTTTTAACAGTTTGTGTTATGTATATATTGTCTTCTAGTGCATATGAAATTAATGGTATATTAATATAAAATAAATGAAAAAAATCTTTCATTACAGGGTACACAGTTAGCCTGTGGGGTTAATTGTCATAGGAGGTCACTGAATCAAATGCTGTGGCTAAAATTTTGAAAGCTGTTGAAAATTTTTATGATGACTAATGGCATTCATCATTATTCATGTCAACCTCCAGGTAATGAACTCTCCCACTTGAGGCTCTGACTGATCACCTCAGGGGTCAAATGGAATCGTCCCCTTTGTGTAGCTATTAATAGGCTATTCATTTGGGAACATCCATAAGCTTGAAACACAGATAAAAACTAATATTACAGACCTCCAAAAATCATATTATGCTTCAACATTTCAACGTGGTGAAGACAATCTTATTTATCACTATCAAAACTGTTCTCAGTTATATTATACATTTACCCCATTTGGCTTTGATCAATCTGAAGTGAAACAAGATTGAAATTGCAGCTATTTTTAAATTATACATAAATAGGTAATCCATTTTTAATGCAGAATTCCAAGCAAAGTCTTAAACTCACAAAGACAAAAAATTTTTTTTGTTTTTCCTTAAAGATTCACATTAGTCTTATTCTAAGTGAGGGTCCCCATCCTAGAAGACACAAAAAGGAGGAAATTGAAGATATTCTATTTTTTTGCTCCCATTTTTGCCTTGATCCCCAGTAAATTCTCTACTCCCCAAGGAAATGCAGGAAAAATGCAAATGCTAATGTGAGTCTTCAGGTTAAAAATACAACATAATTTCTCCATCTGCATTGTGAAATGGAAGATAAAAATGAATTAAGCAAAATAACTTTCCAGTTGCTTCTAAATTGGTTTTTCACAATGTTATTTTTATTCTTTTTATTTTTGAAAAAATGTATTAGCAGAACAACAAACACATTCGTATATTAATACAAATAGAAAATTTACCTGCAGACAAAAATGTACAGGTTTTGAGGTATTATCTGTTATTTTGAATTATGTAAATTCCTATTATCTACCTTAATCAAAAGCACAAATATCATAAAACATTTTTATTTTAGTGAAAGTATTTTCATGGGTGGAATAACAATTCCATCTTTTGTATATAAACAAGGGAAATACAATGTATAAAATCCTTTAAGTTATTTTGAATCATGTATCATTATCAAAATCCCATAAAGAGAGGAAGGATACATTGGGAGGATACAAGGGTTTGAGGTAAATTAGGAAAGAATAAGATGAATGTGAAAAGATTGGTGAGCTCTCTAGTCTTAGGCAAAATACAAAATAGAGATAAATTCAGGTCTCAAAAAGCAAAGTTGACATAGAGCTGAAATTCTGCGGAGATTCACAAGTCTATTCTTTTCTTTTTTTAAGATTTTATTTATTTATTTGAGAGAAGAGAGAGAAAGAGAGCATGAGTGGGGGTGAAGAGCAGAGGGAGAGGGAGAAGCAGACTTCCCGCTGAACAGGGAGTCTGATGCAGGGCTGGATCCCAGGACCCCCAAGATCATGACCTGAGCCAAAGACAGACGCTTAACTGACTGAGTTACCCAGGTACCCCTCACAAGTCTATTCTTTACTTATAAATATGTAAATAATTGTACATATGTGATTATTTGCTGTTTCTTATTTTTTGCATGGAATTCAAAGACACATTTTAAAACCTTACTAAGAGTATATTTCTAGTTACGTATTACAAATTATTATTTGAATTACTTTTGTCTGACAATATGAACATCTATTAGTAATATTAGTTTAATATATTAAATTGGTGTCACAAAAGTGGAAGGGAACAACACTCATAATTCAAACTTCTATTGGATACAATAGATGCTTGCCATTTCAACAGATCTATTTTGATTATGCAAGTGATCACAAAAGCCAATGGACTAAGGTAGTTTGTAATTTTTCTGAGACATAAGTTTAAAAAATTACATGGTGTGCAACGGGTGTTTGAATTACCAGGTTGGATACAGCTAGCTGGTTCTCGTATGTTTGGGTGGTCAAGGCTAGGAGTGCCAAACCTGTCGGAGGTTTGACTCAGAGCTGTCCTTTCCTGCAGAAGAGCCACTGACAGAAGCTAGAATACGAAGAAAGTGACTTCTCCCCTCTTTCCACCTGCAATTTACAACCTATCTTCTTTCCTTCTCCCCAACCCCCCCCCCCAGCCAACTGGAAGTCAGCTGAAAAGGGAGCCCAGGAAGAAGACGTTGGGATGACCCAGCTCCAGCATCACAGGAAGAGTATAGAAGGTGGGGTTGGACATAAAAGATAAATAACAGCTCAAAATCTTGTTTTGTTTTTGTGAGGGAAAAAAAGTCTACTACTAATGCTACAGATATATTGATGTGAATACATGTAAGGAAGTGGTGGTATTCAAAAATGTGTGTATTTAATAATGTGCACAGAGAAATATTGCATAAAAACTTGAGTTTTTAATTATTTTAAACAAAACTGACTATTCCTATCATATATAGAATCACTCTGAGCTTGTTGGGGAATCATACTTTGGACCATGAAGGAGATGCTGAAGTTACACAGTCAACTATTACTACCAATCTCAATGATCAATGTTCATCTTCCTTTTTTTTTTAAACCACCATTATTTTATATTAATAAAATAAAATATGCTCATGATATAGTTCATAAATTTCTATTTTTATAGAAATAGAAAGCCATAATTTCAGCAGATTAAAACAACTGCTGCTGCATACTACGTACCTTATTCTCTTTTTGTCTCCTATTATATTTTCTAATTGGTTACTGGTGGTACATGGGAAACCAATGGGCTAGATATTTATCTTATATCTAGCCACTTTATTCAACTCTTCTATTAACTCGGTTCTTTGAGGATTTCAATTAAAAATCATATTGTCAATAAATAATCAGAGTTCTGTCTCCTTTAACAAAATTATACTGCTGCTTCTATTTCATGTTGTATTTTAATTAGAGCATCAGCAAGCATCATTCCTTTCCTTACTATAAAAATGACTCTTGGACTTAACTTTTAGATGTTTTTACTTTTATTGTTCTTAAAGTTGATGTATTATTTGTCAGGCTCTGATTTGCTACCACAGGTACAAGCCATAATCTTTTGAAATTTGGAAGTTAATTATATTTTCCTTATTTATTGTTTTAGAGCTCCACAATTAAAAGAATTTTTGAAGTATATAACATACTTTGAAATACACTCACTGAATACAATTCAGCCATAAGTAGCTAAAGGGTGCTTAGTATTGCACTAGATGTTGTGAAGGGAAAAAATGAACCCACTAATACCAAAAAAAATAGGTCATTGCTTTCAAGTAGTTTCTCTTATAGTTGGTTAGGCAATGAGACCTGTCACAAAGGCGTCTGTAATAAAAGTACCAAACAATTATAGTAGTTACTATTTATTGAGTGCTCGCTCACTCTGTGCCAATTATTTTTTGAGATAGAGTTTGGAATTATGTATATGGATAAATCTGAGGCCCTAAAGATGTTGATAGACTTGCTGAAGTCATGAAGCTAAAGTCTAGCCCAGCTCGGTTAAGAGTGGGGGCAGTCTGACCTGAAATCTTCCTAAACATTGTGCTATATATTCCTCTGAGAACTAAGAAAGGAGTGTCAATTAGATGATAATAGGTCATGACGGTTTTATGGAATTTTTAAGGCTGCTGTGGTATTTTGAGAATGGGGACTATTCTAGACAGAGTCCCTCTAATGGGATAGTGGTGTGAAAAGGTCAGGACTTGGGAGAAGAAATGATTAGACTAGTCTGACTGAAGCAGAGGGTGAATAAAGGAGACTCATGAACTTGAACAAAGACTGGGGAAAACCATGAATGCTAACCTAAAGACTTTATTTTTCAGCTTGAAAGTAGTGGGGAACAATAAAGGAAATGGAACACTATGAAGCAGTAACCCCATACAGCAGGTCTTCTAGATTTCTTTGAACAGTGATGATAAAAAGGGAAATGAAGGTATTTCAACTTAAGGAATATTCAAGGAAAAGAGACCCCAAGAAATTACGAGCAGGAATAATTATGTTTGAGAAAAATATGCGACGTACAGAAACAAGCTACTTTGGATGTGGTGAATACTCTTTCTTTAAGCCTATTGCAGCCCCAAAGGGGACAGTCAGAGGGAACAAAGCCTCAGGTTCAAAAGTTCCGATGCAATTTCCATCTTCAGAATCCTGTCAAACTGAGCTAGAAATATTTTTATCCAAATCCTCCTAAGATTTCAGGTAGCCTCCAGCTATGCTAAACCACTTTTCACACTGTTTCAAAACTTCCATTCCTTTTATTCCTGAAATATGGGTTTGCCTTATCTTAAAACACACGTGCAGGCACGCATGCACACACACTCCATGCAGCAAAAAGCCTGTAGAAAAGAAAAGTTACAGAAATCTTTAAGAATATCAGAAGAGATTAGCTTTATATCCTGGTGCGGGGCCTCGTGCACACTTTATCTCATTAGTTTGTTCTTCCATAGAAATGACCTTAGAAATAGGGACATGTTTTAAAGCTCCACGCTAACCCACGTTCTAATTGACTTTCTAAATTTAGAATGGCTCGGCTTTAAAGCACTTGCAGACCTTTCTGTGTATACCTTCAAGTATTGAAAATCTAATGATTTTTCAGCAGCTGGCACTTTCCAACTAGAAATTCCATCCTGCTTTATTTAAAAATCTAAGTGTGATGACTAGTAATAAAACTATTTATAATTGCAATTACAAGAAAAGGTTCCCTCCTTCTACCAAAAAAATTTAGCTGCCTCAATCCACAGTTCCATGTAAAAAAGAACATTTGCATGATCAAATCTGAGAACCATATTTTAGTCATTTTACAAATGTTCGCCAAGAGTAATTTAAATATATGTGTTAAATGCAAAATATTTTTAGATGATGGTGTCGAAAATACAGTGAGTGACTGACGCCAGAAAAAACATGTAACTTTATGAAAATTCAAATGTGCGTTGTATTTTAATCTACTTTGAATTTCTTTTCAGATATATTATTTGAGGCTTTGTTGAAAGGAAATAGGCGTTATGCTCCAAAGCATTGCCATCCAGTAGAACTTGGTACTTAATAGAAATGTCCTCTACCTGCGCTCTCCAATACAGTTGCCACAGGTCGTGTGCATTGGCCATTTCAAATATGGCTTGTGTGGCTGAGAAAGTAAATTTTAAATCTTATTTAATTTCAATGAATTTGAAGTTAAAGCTCAAGAACCTCATGAAGCTAGTGGCCACTGTATTGGACAGTACAGTATAAAATTTGCAAGTAGTTGAAAAGTGTTTTCAGTGTATATCAACCTTTTTGAGAATTAAGTTTTTTGCTTGTATATTTTTTGCATTATCAATAAATCAATACATGTAAAATACAAAGGAAACTTAGCATCCTAATATATATGTGTGTGTGTATTTGTTCTTTCAAAGTTTAAAGCAATCAATATAGTAAAAATCCATTGATGCTGCATAAAGAGAGGACCTTAAGTGACCGGATAGTCATTTCTAACACATGAGTTGTTTTTCCATAGATGGGTCTCTGTGAAGGGGTTGAGTTGGGGAATCGACACAAAAGGAGATTATTTCATATTTACTAATGTATCAGTATATTCCCATGCATTCCCTATCAGCTTGGAGCTTTGGAAATGAACCATTTTGCTCTTCTCTGGATAAAGTCATTGAAAAAAGTCTCAGGATGTTTTTTTGTTGATTAAATATATGTCCTTCAAACACCCTAGCTCCGTGTGTTTTGCAGTGTCTTAAAAATATCCCCAAGACCTATTTCATTCAGTAGTCCTACTTAATGTACAGTTATAGCTGTTACTGGCTGATACATGGCCTCACACAACAGAGTAAACAAATGGTAGCTGTCACGCAAAATTATTCACCCTCTATCTTCCCAAGACGACTTGCTTTCACGGTGCTATTACTGCCTACATCCCTTTCTTGTTTTTTTTCCTTTCCCTACTTCAATTGATTTTAGATGTCTTGGTGTTTCTACCTCTCTAATATATTACCTATTTTATTCGAATATGTAGGTGGTATGTTTTTAAGTGAATCGATAATGAAGTAGTTGAGACCACAAGCCTCATCACCCTCTACATGCTATTAGTATTAGACTCCCAAGGGCCAACTGTGCAGTGAACCACGGTAATGAGGTTGATAGTTCATGAAGGAGCTGATGTGACAAATTGCCAACCTGCTGCAGGGACAGCCTCCTTAACCCCCCAGAAGGCCAACGTTATTCCAATTTTCATCCAGTTTTGCTCTCGTTCTAAATGTGCCAGTGCTAACACAGTGTTTAAATGGATACATGCTACCCCCAACCCCTCACAAAAGAGAGCACCCGGTGGCATGTACATTTATAATCCCCTTTTCAAATTGACATGCTCTCAAGGTGAATTTAATCAGCATTTGTCATACATTTTAAAGTACAAAATGAAATTTCATTTTTCATGCCTTCTTTTGGAGGCATCTGTGAAAACAACCATCTTCATTTCTTGCTGTTCTGGATCCATAAGAACTTTTTAGGTCTATTATTTTTTCTCTTGATAGTCACTAACTGACTTTCGTTAGAGTCGCTCATATTTGAATGAAACAACTTGCAGGCCTCTTTTCATTCCTTTTTTTCTCTGCCTGAGTTTGTCATCTGGCAAAGAAAGGCAAAACTCTCATCTTATTGAAAAATCAGTATTGCTTAAGTATCATTAAATCAGGTTAATTTTTTTGTAGATTTTTTAAAAAAAATTTTACTTTCTCCTTCACCTTATCTTAAAAGTTTTTGTTTTGTTTTGTTCTGCTTTGTTTTTACAAAGATCTTATTGTTACCAACTGAACAATGAGAATGAGTTATCTCTGACTTTGAGGGAGAATTTAAGTCAGAATCTCACTTTCTGTGTAGCTAGCCTTTTATAAGACATTTATAAGCATTTTTAAGAAAGTTTACACTCAGAGAATGGTTCCCAAACCACTGCTGGCTTCCCCTGCAGAGAGGTGGTTGGACATCATGTACGTAATTTCTAGCAGTGAAACTAAAGGGTTCTGAGAGGTGCCAAAATAATTCTTTCTTTCTTTCTTTCTTTCTTTTTTTTTAATACATGAGTTGCTTCTAAAATTCCTATTTTGGATTGGTGCCCTCCCAAACATAATAGAAAATAATTAAATTTTATAACTTGGAACTTTACTTCTTCAGCCCCTAGATTCAGCTTTTATGATTCACACAGAACAGAACTTTGTGTTCCAAACTTAAGGGGTACAATTTGCTAATCACCATATAAATCAGGCACGTCTAGTACATATGTTTGACCCTATGTTGTTTCCTTTAACTGTGTAAAACATCACAATTATTCTCATGTTATTTCTTAGGCATATGTCTTATCTTTTTAATCTAAACTCCTTGAGGTGAATGGAAACATGCTGCTTTTTGTTGGACACTGGCTATAAGATTATCAGTGACTGCTGGCTAATTTTGTCCTGCATGTTATCAGTTGCCCTTGTTTCTCACTCTGGTAACCTCATCAACTTACAGGTTATTACCATGAAGAATCGCTTTTTACTTTACACTCCTCAGAGGTTACGAACCAGCAGTCCACTAACTAGATTTAACCACTAGCCTTGTTTTAGTTGGTCAGTGAAATGTTATTAAAACATTAAAGCTTAAGTGCTTTTAAGTAGGGTATTTCCACTTCTACTCAGCCCCTTCTGCTCCTTACTGTCCCACACTCTAATAATTGATTGCTCAGTCAGAGAATATATGTGAGTTTGAAACTCTCATCCTATTTATTTTATTACCCTGTGGGACAGCTTCATTCATTGAACACCTATCTGTTAGGTGCCAATAGAAGCCAGGCATTGTTCCAGAAGCAGATAAACAGATAGAAGTCCCCGTCTCCATGGAATTTATGTTCTGGAGAACTACATTCTGGGATCTGAAAATTTCTCAATAAATATTTGGGGAAAAAGTGAATAAAAAATGTGTTAGTCCAGGTCCTCTGAGAAGCAGATACTCAGATAAGATTAAAAAGCAAGAATTTTGTTATGAAAATGCTTATGTGGAAGGAAATAGGCCCGTCCAAATTGTGACTTGGCTTCTCTGACTGATGGGTGACTCTAGATGCATGGTAACTTGGTATCTTGTGGTCAAGAATTTCATCTCAACCAGAATTGTATAACAAGACATTTCTCAAAGGAAGTTAATCCTCTCTTGCTGATGGAAGGCCTTGCTTTTGAGTCCCAGGGAATGCATCATCACTGGAGCTTGCCATAGCTCCCTACTGCATCATGGCCTCCTACTGACAACCCCAACACCATTGGGACTAGTAGATAAGATAGAAGATAAGGCCCAAGCAGCAGGGCCTGGATTTAGTGCTTTACCCTTTCCTGCTCCAGGCCCAACTCAGAGCTGGCAGCCCTCCATGTCACTTGCAATATAAGTATATAGGTATGGAATTTGGTGCCTCAGGAGCCCAAGTTGGCCTCCAAAAAAAAAAAAAAAAAAAAAAAAAGTTACTTTCTTTGTAGTGGGGGATGGGAAATGCAGCCATTTGCTACCTTGGAGGGGATCTCCCAGTATGCCTCTGATCACTGGACCTTAAAAAATTCTCTGAATTGGCCAGTCACTCTATCTTTATAGGACTTATCTCCAACACTCTGGAGATGTATACCACATGTTATCTTACTAATGATTCCAGTATAGTAGCCACCTCTTACTTGTCCTGTTCAGTCAGCAGGATGTTGTCAATGTAGTGGACCAGAGTGTCATTCTATGGGATATCCAGGTGCTCCAGATCCCATTGTACTATATGATGGCAGAGGGTGGGGAAGTTAACATAACACTGACGCAAAATTTTAAAGAATATTTTTGTCTTCCTATGTGAATGCAAACTGTTTTTAATCCTCCTTTTGAACTGGGATGAAATAGAAATACTGCATACTATGTACCTGAGGTCTTATTAATTCACTCTAGCAATAATCCCATATCTGACGCAGCAACAATGATGGGGCTGCTACCTGGCTATATCTGCAGTGTGGTCTGCAGTCATTCTCCCAGATCCCTCTGAGTTCTACAGAGGTCAGAATTAAACAGTTATGAAAAAGTCCACCAACCTACATCATTTATGTCTTCAATGGTAGCACTAATCTCCACTATATCTCCAGGATATGGTATTGGTTTTGATTTACTATCTTGCAGGTAAGGCAGTTACAGAAGTTCCCATTTGGCCTTTACCACTATATTTTCTTCACCACTATGCTATTTTACAGACCAAGAACCCAATGCATGAGTTTTTCCAACTGCCAATTATTCACCCAGTGACTGGGAAATTGGTCATCCAATGTATCTTGGATATGTGGGCCCACTGCAAGCCAGATTTTAGCCAGGACCCTGTTATTACCTAACCCCTATAACTTCCCACTCTATCAAAAGGACTATGAGGAGGCTTTGGGTCTTAAAGTATCAAAGTCAATTCAGACCCTGTGTCCAATAATATTCAAAATGTTTGGCTCTTCCCCATTCCCAACATACAGTAGCCCAAGTATGGCCGTAGGTCATTTTGAAAGGGTGCGTGAATCATGGCAATATATATTTGCCATGGTGTTTCAGGGTCCCTCTTCCTAGAGAACCAACCATCTCTTCAGTCAGTGGGTTCTGAATCTGAAAATTGGCTCAGATCTTGGAACTCAGCAAGTGACAGCAACTTTTTCGTGGGTTTACCCTTCTCAGTTGCTTGCTTGAATATTTTATTTTATTTTATTTTTTAAAGATTTTATTTATTTATTTGACAGAGAGAGAGAGCACAAGCAGGGGAAGCGGGAGAAGGAGAAGCAGGTTCCCCACTGAGCAGGGATCCGGATGTGGAGCTCGATACCAGGATCCCGGGATAATGACCTGAGCCAAAGGCAGATGCTTAACCAACTGAGCCACCCAGCCTCCTTGAACATTTCTAATTTATTTTAGTATTATAGATTTAAAGCAGAAATTTAAGATTTGTTTGTTTCCCATCTGTTTTTAGCTCTAAGGACTATGCTCCATTACCCAACTCTACAATTTCCTACAAGTCAAGTCTTTTTGGTTTCTCCTTCTTTGTCCATCTTTTGGTAATTGTGAGTCCTAGTTTCTAGTGATTAAGTACTGCCATTTGGCCTCTATGACTTCTTCAGGGCCCTTTATCCCCACAGATGTTCATGAGCTCAACTGTATGAAAGCTTCTTCTACTGTCATACCTGGCCTGCACAGAAGAGTCACCACTGAACTTCTTAGTAATGTTGGTGACCCTTTCACCACCACATTCCGGATAAGCCCTCTCATGGCTCATACTCCTCCAGGGGAGTTTTTTGACCTCATCTAATAAATTTGGCTTTACCTAATAAATAATCATTGCTACTTATTTCCTTCACCCTTTATATTCTTTCCTCTATGCTGCACTAGAGAAACTTAGGCATCTATTTTACTGATACTTGGCCATTGTTTATTCCAGGTTCTTAGGACTACCCAGCAGTGAATTTAACCCATCCCTTGGGGTTCTTGCTAGGGTCTTAAATATCTTGTTAGAAAAAGTATCCCCAGGTCAATGAATTTTTGCTTTCTAATCTAACATTTGAATCCTTTGATCAAGCACTCAACATCCAGTTTCAGAATAGTTTCCTGTCTCCTGCAAGTGTACGCCAGCTAGTAATTATGATTCGTTATATATGTAGTCTCTTTTCTCCTTTATTAGGGCTAGCATATCACCAGTTGAGTTATACTGGGATTTAATCCTATTTATCAACATGGGAGCTGGGAGAAGAGCTAGGAAGATTTTGGTGGGAGCATTTGCTGCTGTGTTGGGGAGAGGCTTCTGCAGCACTCCCCACCACAGTGGGTATGCTAGCTCTTACTAGGGAAATGTGGGCTACCTCTGCAGGCCTGGGGATCTGCAGGGACCACAGAATCAACATCCTCAGGTGCATCCTTCCAGATGTCTCCATTCCTGTTTTCAAGAATTTAGGTTTTCCCTACCAGGACCCTGACCTTGGCATAGAGACCTGCCTTGATTTAGTCCAACTATTTTGGAGCCCAAGATAGATCTTCAGGCTGTCTTTGAATTATGTCTACCCCTCCACTACAGGTGATTATAGCCTCTTTATAAACTACTACTTGAGCTTTCTCCTTTCCAAACTTAGCAAGTAACTTCTAGTTAACAACTTTCATTCTCTCATTATCCTTGCAGAGAATATCAATATGACTTAGCAGTAACTGGCCAAACCTACTATCTTGGTAAGTATTGTTTTTCCCATATGTTCTCGAAGTCTGCCCAGCTGCAGGAGGCATAGCATTCTCCTCCATCAGGGTTTCAATGTGTTTTCACTACAAATAGTGCTAAATCCTTATAAACTAATATGTTTATAATAGATTACCAAACTGCATTAGGTTAAAAGGTATTTCAAATTCTATGGACATTACTAGATGACATCCCTGCTCCATTTCTGTTGTAACCACTCATGTTTTTACCAGCAATCTCTGAGACCACATATTACCCATCGCACTCTCCAATATTGGATATCAATTTTTTTTTATACTCACCAATCTGGTATATGAAAAAAATGTTCTCATTGTAGTTATAATTTGCATTTTCCTGCCTGCCAGTCAAGAAATAGTTTTTTTGCCCATCTGGCTTTCTTTTTTCTGTTCATATTTTTGCCCACTCTTCTATTTTATTTGCTTTTTACTTATCAGTTTGTAGAATCTATATGTATATAAATGTTAGAAACAGTTTCTTTGCATTTTTTACTTTATGCAGTTTTCAATACAGGACATTATTTAATGTATTTATAGATATATATAAAATTTCCTTCCAGCCTACGTGTTTTCAGTCTTGCACTTCTTTATACCAGAATATATTTATTCTCAAATTTTTTCTTCCAAATACTTTTTTAAAAATTTCTTAGATGTTTTAACCAAAATTTTAAAACTCCAATGCATTTGAAATTTATGCTGATATGTAGTAGAAAGAAGGTGCCTCTATATTTGCTTTCTTTCATCAAGCAAGCCACTTACACCAGGACAGTTATTAAATAATTTTCTTATCAACTATGTCCAAACTTGAGCCTATCTCATTTAATGGAGTTTTTTTATTCTTTAAAAACTATATTTTTAACTTTCAGGAATTCTAAAATATTCTCTTTTCATATCTAACAATAGTTAGTTCTTTCTGAGTTTTTGGTTGGTTGGCCATCGCTTTCATAATGTTTTATCATTCTCTACAAATGATATTCTGCCTTTCACTGCCTAAACAAATATTTCAAAATCATTGTTATTTTATTCATGCATTTTGGGAGTTTGTTTGACAAAGTTAATTTAGCCATTTGCCTCCACTAACTCTTCTCAGACCTCCAATCCATCAGTTTTTTCCTGTCTTGATATTGGAGAGACCACAGATCTACTCATTATTTTCACTTGAGATGCTCTACCTCCAAACCAGGAACTGTGTGTGTCCTCTAGCATTTATAGTGTGCAAATTCACATCAACATTAGATCCAACTTTTTTGGCCTGTGTTTCAGGTGTAAGTTTCAAGCAGGAAGCCCAGTTCTAGTTCCCATGTTCAGTGGGGAGTTTTGATTTCATGCCCTGTACAACAGAACCCCTAGCCACTTTGCTGACTTCTGAGCCTGAACCAGAGTCCTATCGAGTTTCATCCTTATTACTCCATTATGTTTTTTCAATTTTTTTTAAAGATTTTATCTTTTTTAAAGATTTTTTAAAGATAAAATATTTAGATAAAGATTTAAAGATTAAAAAAGATTAAATCCTTTTTTTTTAGGATTTTTATTTAGTTATTTGACAGAGAGAGACACAGGGAGAGAGGGAACACAAGCAGGGGGAGTGGGAGCGGGAGAAGCAGGCTTCCCACTGAGCAGGGAGCCCGATGCAGGGCTCGATCCCAGGACCCCAGGATCATGACCTGAGCCGAAGGCAGACGCTTAACTGACTGAGCCGCCCAGGTGCCCCTGTTTTTTCTATTTCTCATAAATAGAGATAGGTTTTGAGCAAAACCATGTCTTGTAAATATTCCCTGGTTATATCTTAAGTATTCTTCCTTTGTCTCCAGCGCAAACACAAAATGTGACACTGTTGTAACCAGAAATCATTCACTCCCACCAAATTAAAATGAGTTCCTAAGTTCCCATGGAGTGTTGGATCTACTAATGGAAGCTATCTTGTTCCTATATAATATACTATGTGTAACGGAGCAGCTATATGGCAAATTACAGTATTTTGTAAATAGTCGTCACTATACTTTTTCAAACTGTTCTTGGATATTGTGGCAGACTAGATACACTGTTAGAAGGTGGAGGAGAGATAGTATTCTTCAACCTGAGAAGACACTTTTGAGACCAGAAAATGAAGCAGGCCACTCCATACAGTTTACAGAGTTTTCTTCAGGGTAACTTAGTGATAGGGGGATCAGGCAGAGAATTAGCCATGGCAGCTGCCTAGTTAATCTCCACAAAACCCGAACCTTAGTCCACAAGTTTTATGGACCTTAGTTCACAGGTTTTATAGAATGAGGGGACCCACAGAAGGGGATTGTAGTGAGATCAAAAGGTGTGCATGCACCTCAAGGGGCTTGCATCCACCTTTAATTCGATCTAACCTTGTGGCACCACCTGTTTATCAGGAAGGGGAAAAACTAGGTTATCTCTAACAGATTCATAGGGGGTCAAAATGCCTTTCCTGATCCCAGTCTTAGCAGGGAATTTTAAGGTACATATATTAATCTCCAAGGGATCTGGAACATAACCCCAAGAAAGGTCACTGGGTAAAGATGAACAAGATGGAGGGCCAAAGCTGGAGTCAGTATTGTCAGCACGCCAGGGTACTGCCTGGGTTTGCATAAACCATATGTCACTTTATAAAGGTTTCACAGCTTTAAGACTTCACTTTTCTAGAAATACGTTACATTGCTCTATTGTGGAAATTTTATTTATTTACTGTTATGAGAATTTATAACGTCTATGTTTTTTAGTTAACTTAATTCAAATACTTTTAAAAACTATTGTGAATGGATGTTTTTTATGTTTCCATTCCCAGTTGATTAAAAATATAGAAAAGAGCTACAGATCTTTGTGTATACACATTTTTATAAAGGACACATTATAGTTTTTCTAATTCTAAAATATTTTAATAGAGCCTCTTTCGGGTAATTATACAATCTGGAGCCAAAATAATATTGTCAATCCAATATTTATCCAATTTATTTAATGTTTATATTATCTTATTAAATAGGACCTCCCCTATAATGCTAAATAATATTAGTCATAAGGGTGTTTCTCTCTCATTCCTAATTTTAAGAGAAGTTTTAGCATTTTACAATTAACTGTATTTGTTCTTGATTTTTGTTAGAAAATCTTTATTTTAAGTACTCTTCTTCTTTTCCTACTTTATGTAGAGCTTCAGTTAGAAAAGGTTGTTGAATTTCATCAATGCCTTCTGAGCATCTATTGATCCAATCATATATTTTTTTCTTCTTTGACACACTGATATTATAAGTTATTCTGATAGTCTCCATAGTGGTGAACCATTCTTGCAATTTCATACTTGTTCATTGTGTGTTAGTTTTCTTAATACATTTCTTACTTTGCTTTGCCCTTATTTTATAAAGGGTATTTTCTCTATCTCTCTTAAGAGTGTTGCACTGTATCTATCACACTTTGGTATTAAGGTTGTCTACGGATTTTAACATGAATTAGGGTGTTTTCCATATTTTTCTATAACCTGGACTAGTTAAATAACATATAGAATATTGTTTTTAAGATTTAAATAGAATTTAGCTTTAAAGTCCTGTTTCTTTTTATTTTTCCTTTCCATGGTTATTATTCGCTCATAGCTTCTTCCTTTTCTTGTATCAATTTGTGTTTATTTTATGAAAAAAAATCCATTTTATTCCAAATATACTCTATAGAATTTCACAAAATCTCTTTTGGTTTATAAGATTGTTTCTGGCAAATATGATACAATTTTATTAAATATCCCCAAAACAAAAGCAACTCCTCTTTCTAGAATATAAACATCTATGTATATCTATTAAAACAAAATTATCAATTATTAACCTACCTCTTTTTATCAATTTGATATGTCAAATTCAGAAAGAGACATTATATTACTATAACCCACTATATATTAAAAGTCTTATACAATCTCTTCTGTATTCTTAGGAGTTTATAGACTTGTGTGGTATGTTGATTGGTGCATAAAGTTTTTTAATTACAGATTATTCTCACCTTGCACTTTTTATCATTATATAATAAAAAGCTCTGTCCTGTTTAATGATGTTGTCCTTGAATTCTGTTATGTCTTATATTTGTAGTGTCATTTTGCTTACATTTTGTTTATATTTGCCATGAATATCTTTTCTCATGCCTTTGTATTCAAGCTTTCTTTTCCATTGCTCTACTTCAGTGGAAACCCAGTCAAACAATTAATACTTAATCATCTCTTTTCAGCTTATTGAGTCCTCTTGGACAAGTCCTCATTTTTCTTTCCTGTTTAAACTGAATAAAATATAAAGCAGCAGGGGGCACCTGGGTGGCTCAGTGTTGTGCATCCAACTCTTGATTTCCGGTCAGGTCATAATCTCAGGGTTATAGGATTGAGCCCCATATGGGGCTCCACACTCTGCACAGAGTCTGCTTGTCCCTGTCCCTCAGCTCCTCCCCTTGCTTGTGCTCTCTCTCAATCTCTCTATTTCTCTCCCTCTCTCTTTCTAAAATAAATAAATAAAATCTTTTAAAAATGTATATCTCTATAAAGCAATAAAACCTCAACAAAATTCAGGTGCATACTGAGTACAAGAGATAAATATAAACAGATAATATGGAAAGACTGGTCTCTGCAGCACCCACACAGGAAAGACAGTACGGTTTTCTCAAATGTTGGTGAATCAGTAAGAAAATGGAGGCAACTGAGCAAAAAGAACAAACACACACACAGTCCCTGAAAAAAAAAAAACCCGTCTGTGGACAAAGTTCTCTGGTTGTCATACACTTAAAGAATTACGTAAAATTTTCTGGAGATTGTCTATTATTTTTCTCTCCCCCCTACAATCCTAACCTGGAAACCATGTTCCTTCTTGTTAGGCCCACCCAGTTCTCCCAGGTATTAACTGAGCTTTCTAATCCGGGGAGAAGCATCCTTCAACTTAGTACAAAAAGTAGCTTATAATTTTCAGAGACACAGGTTCTCCCAGATATGAACTAGCCTCAGATTTATTTACTTGCTTATGTTCAATTTAGTTTTCTTTTTTGGTCAAAACGTCTTAGTAGAAAACTGTTCAATCTGCCAATTCAATCACTAAGCATGTGAAGCAAGACTCCTAGGAAACTTCTACGGTGTCCTTTCTGTCTTACCATGTTTTGTTTTCTTTTGGCAGGGGGAGCATAATGCAGAGAGCAAATGAATGCTCCTTCCCTATTCCTGCCTGTCCTCTCCGTGAAGGAGGTTCCATTATTATGGTAAAATGCCAGATCACTCTTTCCTTCCTCACTCCTTCTTTGGGGAAGAAGTGAGTTTGGGAAAGGTCATGGACATGTCTAGCTCAGTCACTTTGTCCTCTTCCTCTTAGACATCAGACAGCATGCATTCTTTCTTCCTTTGTGCCTTATATTCTAAAAGGGAAGGTTTGTTCCCACAAGAAGCAGGGAGTAAGGAGTATGGAGGTGATTTTATATCAGGAAAATGAAGGGATCTATTACATTGAGTTTCAAACTGAGATTCGGTAAAAAAGTGGAGTTTGGGAAACATAATAACACCTAAATTCTAGTTGAAACTAGGTAGATTTCATCAGTTTAAATTGTCCTGTATGAATGGTTTTTGAGTTGGCTACTAACTGCTAACTAGGAAGATTGTTAAGTACTACCTCACCCATGATTTTTTTTTTTTTTAATTGGAAAATCCTGACTTGGCCCACCGACTGTCATAGTTTAGTACTAACTTCTGTGTCCTAGAAATATCACTTTAAGTCCTAGGTGTTCTGGGACTTTTTTCACTGATAAAACTAGCTTGTTCTACTGGCTAGTGGATGGTTCAAATGAGCCAGTTAGCCTTATTCAAGTGTGCTGGGCCTTAGCAAATTCCAAGAGATCTAAAGGGCATCAACAAGATAAATTCAACCATAGCAGTCTTCACTAGTCTTACAAAGGCAGACCAGTCACAATCAGCAAAACCTCAAGCTTTAGATTATGCAGGCTCTAATGAGGAGTTTCTGTAGCTTCCCCTTGATCTATGTTGGCTCAGCATTCACTGAGCACATAGGGGCAAAAATTGAATTAAGGAAAGGGTCCTTTCTTATATAGACCTCTTAGAAATTAGATGGCCACACACAAATTTTCTGTTTTTTCCCGAGCTTTCAGCCTGATATTACTGGCCCCAATCATGTTATTTTTCTTTCTACATTCTAAACTGTATTAAGTTCCAAAGGAGAAAGCTGAGGAAGATGACTTTTTATGATCTTTTTAAGATTGTCTGCTCTACCTGTTCCAAACTTGGCTCAGGATGACTAAATTACATATGCTCTAACTACAGATTCTAGTTGATTCTCTCATAGCAATAGATTGTATAAGTCAACACAAATAGAAGGAGACTATATTAGAAATAGAAAAATGTTATCTTTTCTTCTTGGGGCAGAAAATCAACTCATTTAAATTATTGCAGATACAAAGACAAAAAAGGCAATTCAAAAGCCTGTTCTTGAAACACTGAGAAGTCAAATTTACACATGTAATAAAAAAACAGTAGACAGTATTGAAAATGTGCAATGAAATATAACTATAAACTTGTCAGAATGGCCAAAATCCAGAATGCTGACAACAACAAATTCTGGTGAGGATGTGGGGCAACAAGGACACTCATGTATTGCTGGTGGGAATACAGAACAGTAGAGCCACTTTGGAAGACACTTTGGCAGTTTCCTACAAAACCACTCTATATGCCCTTACAATAAGATCCAACAATCACATTCCTTAGTATTTACTCAAGATAATTGAAAACATATGTCCAAAAAATAACCTGCACATGGATGTTTATAGCTTTATTCACAATTGCCAAAAGCTGGAAGCAACTAAGATGCCCTTCAGTAGGCAAATGGATAAACTGTGTTACATCCAGACAATGGAATATTATTCAACACTAAAAAGAAAAGAGCTATCAAGCATGGGAACACCTGGAAGAAAATTAAATGCATATAACTAAGTGAAAGCAACCAATCTGAAAAGGTACATACTGTATGATTCCGGCTATAAGACATTTTGGAAAAGGTAAAACTATAGAGATGGTAAAAAATATCAATATTTGTCAGAGGCTAGTAGGGAAGGCTAGATGAATAGGCAGAGCACAGAGGATTATTAGGGCAATGAAACTACTCTGTATGATACTATAATGGTGTGGATACATGTCTTTTTTTTTAAGATTTTATTTATTTATCTGACAGAGAGAAAGAGAGAGAGAGCACAAGCAGGGGGAGGAGCAGGTAGAGGGAGAGGGAGAAGCAGGCTCCCAGCTGAGCAGAGAGCCCAACGTGGGGCTCGATCCCAGGACCCTGGGATCACGACCTGAGCCAAAGGCAGATGCTTAACCGACTGAGCCACCCAAGCACCCCGTGGATACATGTCTTTATAAAGTTGTCCAAATCCATAGAATGTAAATGACCAAGAGCAAATCCTAATGTAAACTATGGACTGTAGGAGATAATCATGTGTCAATGTAGGTCCATCAGTTGTAACAAATGTACCTACTCTGGTGGAGGTGTTGATAATGTGGGAGGCTATCTATGTGTGGGAACAGGGGACATATAGGAAGCCTGTGTACCTTATGTTCAATGTTGCTGTGAACTTGTCTAAAAGATAAACTATATTTTTTTAATAGTAAAATCCAGCTCAGTTTTGCTTTCAGACCAAGTGGTAGAGGGATGAAACTAAATAAAGGAAGACAGAGTTATTCAGCTCAAGGTAGGGAGGGAAATTTCCTTAGAAGGAAGGTTTACTAACTAGGATAAAAACTAGATAGTTATGAAGAGAAAATTTATATCTTGAAGGCCAAGAGAGACAAATGGAAAAAGAAAAGATACATTCAGTGTAGCTTCTCTTAAAATAAGATATCCAAATGAGGAGGGGTGTTTCACTGCTCTTAAATTAGTAAAATTGATAGGGAACAAGAAGTATCCAACAGAAGAGAATCTAAATCAGAAATAATCCTCCAGAGTGTGCCAGGATCTAAGAAAGTATTCATAGGTAGCCTCAGACACAAAAAGAATTTAGAATAAGAGCAGTTGGGGGACTACTTCATACAAATTTGTCTCTACAAAGTGGTTGCAGAAACCCTGGAAAGATTTTAAATAGGAAGATCAGTGGGGAAGAAAAACAACAACAAATTATTATTTTTGTTTCAGAGTAATACAACCATAGTAAAGTAAGAATACAGGTATGTATTTTACCTTAATTGTCTCTAGAATTAAGACCTTAAGGCATGGTATAGGAAAGGTGAGACATAGGACAGCAGGGGAGCCAGGGAAGGCGAGGACAGATTCCATCTAGCCCTGGGTTAAATGTTTCTGCTGGCAGCATATCCCCTGTGTGGAATTATCCAATTCCAAAAGAAGAAGTACAAGATTTAATTAAATCATAGATGCTTTTATCAGACTCAAAACTTCATGACATCCCTTTTCTCACTAAACAAGAATACAAAGCAAAATTTAGAGAACTGTATTAGAAGGTTTAAGATGTTCGAAGCTACTGTATCTTTTTGAAAGTTATATAGAAAGAGTACAGTTAAATGGAAAAATAGATCCCACCACTTCAGGAAAAGAAATAGAAGAAATGATAATCAATACATTGGATGTTCAAAATCTGTGGAAAGCCAGTGTCTTGAGGAACAAATAGCAAATGGTGTGGGTCTCTGCTAGTTTCTGAGAACATCAACGGCCTCAGGTGAGGACATGGAAAGGATGATTCTCCAACTGAAACAAACATGATGATGAGTGAAAATACTTCCCTAAAAGGGAGAGTTTATGAATAGATCTGTACCCTGACAGCACACGGGAATCACCTGGATAGCTTCTAAAACCAGTGCTATCACAGACACACCCCGGAGATTGCAATTTAATTAATCTGGGGTAGGACTTAGTCATCAGTATGTTTGAAAAGCTCTCCAGGTGATTCTAATGTGCAGTGATAGTTGAGAAGGGTTTTATAGGCCTAGGCAAGCAATTCTCAACCCTAGTGGTACCTTAGAGACCCACAGAAAGCTTTTCAAACATATCCATGCCTGGGCCCAAAGCCAGAGGGTAGGGTATGTTTGCACAGTCCCCCCAGTGATGCTATATCAAGGCCAGACTTGAGAAACAAAAGCTTAAACAATCCACAAGAGGTGTTGGCGGCAGTCACTGTTCACGGGTTAAAAAATGCCAGAAACACAGAGCTCGAATGTGAAATGGAAATTTAAAGGTTTTAAATATTCGAGAAAGATGTCTCAGGTAAGACCTAGGTGACTGAGGGTGCCAAGAGTGTACAATTGTAACCTTTGGAAAAATTCCGCAACATCCTAAATGTCGGTCTTTGAGAGAATGGACAGTTTATATGAGTAGATTTCCATCTAAATAGAGTATATTTTTGATGACTGAGAAACTATTGTAAATGGTATATCTTTACTCATTTTGTGGTTGTTTGTGCAAGTATGTAGAAATACAGTTAATTTTTGTATAATGACCTTGAATGCAGCAAGTATGCTAAGTACGTCTATTAATTTTAATGGTTGATTCTACATTCAAAATCATTTTGTCTTCGAAAAATGACACTTTATTCTTCTTCCACTCATTTACCTATTTATCTTGCCTTACTGAACTGGCATGGACCTCCAGCAGAAAATATTAATTAGAAATGGTAATAATGGACATTTTTGTCTGGGTCCTAATGTCAAAACCAAAACTCACATTTAATTTTGATATATGCTCTAGGGTTTATGTTTGCTTCTTTGCGGGAAGCACAGTTTATCAGACTGGATGTTATTTGTTTTCTACTGATACATAACAAATATGACAAATTCAGTCTCTCAGAACTAATTCACAGTTATGTAGGTCAGAAATCCGGGGACTTCAGCTAGGTCCTCTGCTTAGGATCTCACAAGATCAAAATCAAGGTCTTGGACAAATTGACTCTTATATGGAGACTCTGGGGGAAGAATCCACTCCCAGGCTCAATCAGGTTGTTGGCAGAATTGAATTCACTGTGATTAAAGAACTGAGGTCCCCTTTTCCTTACCTAAAGCCAGCCGCGTCTACATTTTGATAGGTGGGTAATGCTGGTCACATTGAATGAGTCAGGAAGTGTTCTTTCTGCATCTAGTGCTTGAAATACATTTTATGGACTTGTTATTTCATCTTTAAATGTGTGGTAGAATTTACCAGTGAAGCCTGGGTCTAGTGCTTTCATTTTTGGAAGATTATGAATTATTGATTGAATTTCTTCAGTACATACAAGCTTATTCAGATCAGCTATTTCTTCTTGTGAGAACTGTGCGTTTGTGTCTTTCAAAGAATTGGTCCTTTTCGTCTAAGTTACTACAAATGTTGGCATAGAATTGTTGTTCATAGTATGCCTTTATTATCCTTGTCATGCCCATAGGACATGACCCTTCTTTCATGTCTGATGTTGGTAATGTGTGTCTTCTTTCTTTTTTTCTTTGCTGAAGTGCCTAGAAATTTATCAGTTTTATCAATCTCTTCAAAGAAACAGCTTGTGGTTTTGTTGCTTTTCTCTATTGCTTTCCTGATTTCAATTGCATTGATTTCTGTTCTTTTTTTTTTTTCTCTTTTCTCCTTCTTGCTTTATCTTTACATTTCTTCCTGTTCTTTGTTTTCCAAAGATAGTTTAGGTTATTGAATTTAGATTTTTCCTCTCTTCTAATATTTTCATTTAATGCTATAAATATTTCTCCAGGCATCATTTACTACATTCTACAAATTTTGATAAATTATTTTCATTTAGTCGAAATACTTTTTAATTTCTGTGAAGACTTCTTTGACCAAAGTGTTATACATAAATGTGTTAGTCTCGAAATATTTGGGTATTTTTCAGCTATGTTTCTGTTATTAATTTCTAATTTAATTCCATTGTGCTCTGAGACCATACATGTATGATTTCTATACTTTCTGATTTACTATGATTTTATGGACCAGAATGCGGTCTACCTTGTTGAATGCCCCATGTGATCCTGAGAAGAATGTGTATTCTGTTGGATGGAACAGTCTATAAATGTTAATTAGATCAAGTTGATTGATAGTGCTGTTCAGGTAAACTGTATCCTTACTGATTTTCTGCCTGCTTGATCTAGCAATTACTGATAGAGAAGTGTTGAAGTCTCTAAATATAATATGGTTTGTCTCTTTCTCCTTGTAATTCTATCAGTTTTTGCCTCACGTATTTTGTCACTGTATTGTTAAGGACATACACATCAAAGATTTTTATGTCTTCTTGGGAAATTGACCATTTTATCATTACCTAAAGTCCCTATTATCACGGATAATTTTTCTTTAAACAAAGTCTGCTTTGTCTGTAATTAATATAACTACTCCAGCTTTCTTTCAATTAATGTTAACATAGTATATCTTTTCATTTATTTGATTTTTCATATTTAAAGTACTTTCTTGTAGATAGCATATAGTTGGGTCCTGTTTTATTTTTTTCCCTGATTCTGACAATCTTTACCTTTTAATTGGTGTTTTTAGATCATTTATATACAATGTGATCATTGATATAATTGGTTTGGTATCTATTATGTCTGCAACTGCTTTCTATTTATTGTTCTTAATCTTTTTTTTTTCTTGTTTTCTTCTCTTCTTTCTCCCTTCCTGGTTTTAGATGAGCATTTTATATGATTAGTTTCTCTCCTCTTTTAGCTATTCAATTATACTTTTCACAATATTTTTAGTAGTTGTCTTAGAATTTGCAATACACATTTACAAGTAGTCTAGATCTATTTTCAAGTGTCACCATACCACCTCATGTGCAATGTAAGTACTTTATAACCCAGTGTTATGGGTTGAATTGTGTCCCCCAGAAAAGATTTGGTGAAGTTCTAACCCCCTTCTCCTTTTTTTAAAAAAATTTATTTATTTTGCATCTCATTTTGGGAAGTTTCTACCAACAGGTTTCCAAGCTGATTGATTCTTTCCTCCGCTGTGCTCAGGCTGCTGATGAACCCATCACAGGCATCCTTCATTTCTGTCACACTATTTTTTTTTATTTCTAGAATTCACTGTGATCCTTTCTTAGAGCTTCCACCTCTCTGTTTACATTATCCATCTCCCCATGCATGTCATCTGCTTTTCCCTTAACATATATAACCTTAACATGTTTATTAAGGTTAATTCATTAACATTAACATAGTCTTTAACATATTAATGTTATTTTAAATTCCCTGTCTGATAATTCCAACATCTGTGTCATATCCGAGTTTGGTTCTTTCTTTTTTTTTTTTTTTTTTTTTAAGATTTTATTTATTTGTTTGTCAGAGAGAAAGAAAGGGAGAGGGAGAGCGCGAGCAAGAGGCTCTGCATGAGCGAAGAGCCCAACGTGGGACTTGATCCCAAGACCCTGAGATCATGACCTGAGCCGAAGGCAGACACTTAACTAACTGAGCCACCCGGGAGTCCCTCTGAGTTTGGTTCTGATGCTTATTTGCCTCTTCAGACCGTGTTTTTTTCTTATTTCTTAGAATTCCTTGTAATTTTCTGTTAAAATCTGGCTATGATATATCAGGTCATAGGAATTTAGGCAAAAGTCCTTTACTGTGAGATGTTATGTTAATCTGACTGTGAGCTGAGCTTCGTTTATGTCAACTCTAGCTCAAGGCACCCAAGACTTTATCATTTTTCATATGTCCCAGTGTCCTTGTTTTGTCTTTTTATTTCCTTATTCCTTAAATGAAGCCTACACTTCTGCAGCTCTTTCAGCTTTAATCCCCTGTTAATGTGGTGATAAAGTGTGGGGGAGGAGAAGCATTTTCTAATCTTAAGATTATATCTCAGTCTTTTAGTGTCCTTGTGTCCCAGGGCCTTGACAAGTGTTTTATGCTCCACCTGGCCATTTATATGATAAAGAAAACCAGAGATGGCTAGAAAATGATAAATGCCCTCCCATTTAGTTGAGATAAGGCCTGATAAAAGTTTTTTCCCCCAGATCCTAGGCTTCTGTTATAGAGAACAGTCTAAGTAAAAATGGTTACATTTCCCATCCTCCCGCTATAGCCTCCAGGAGATTTTTTCTTAGCTCCTCACCAAGAGAATTTTGTGGGGTTCCTGGAAGTAAAATCTATGAAAATACTGGACACCCCTAACTCTAAGATTCCCCCTGGTAGTTTCCCACTCTTGTGTTTATCTACCCTACACTCCAGCAATCCATCAAAGTTACCATTTAAGTGTTCCCACCAATGTATGGATCCTGATACTTCTCCTCCAGATCTTACAAAGCAGATCTTGGCTGTGATTCTTTGTATTCTCCTATCTCTCCAGATTTCAGTATGGCAGTTTTCCCTATAAGCTCTTTGCATGTTCGATATGAAACTGGAAGTCTTAGATTTTACCTTTCAAAGAGAGGACTTATTTCTGCTTAAAAAATAGGGACATATCCCCAAATCCAATAAGAAATTGATGTGTTTAAAGACTAAACATCAATTCCGGTAGAGGATGGTCTACTCCAGTTTATACTTACTCCTAAATAGATCATTCCAAGAGGTCCCAAGAAAAATCTGAAATATTTGCAAGGTTCCTTCATCCTTGAAATTGAAATTGGAGAACCTTGAACTTCAGTTCTTGTCAAACCATTCCCATGAGTCTGCTGGAGTCTCTGTTCAACATTTCACCCTGTCACCCCAACTTTTATTTTATTGGCAATGCCTTCAACAGAGACATGGCACTAAATGGTAGGCCTATTTCTCTTGGCTTTTTTCCTCTTCTGCATCTTTCCTGAACAGATCCCTATTGCCTCATGACACACTCCTTTACCAAACTTTAAACAAGCTCCTCTGAACCTTCTTTTCAGCGAGGCCATCCTTTCTCAGCCTGACTAAGCCAGTCTTAGCAAAGAATCCTTCTAAGTCAATCCCCTACCCTTGATGTCTGATCACATTTGATGTCTGATTAAATTCTTCATTCCCTACCTGCAATGTATAAGTCCTTAGCCTGATTTTAGCAAGAATTCTGTTGGGCCTGTTTGGCAAGAATCTCCCTACCCATAATGTCTTAATTTTTTTTTTTTCCATTGACCCCCAGTCTGCTCTGTTGACTATAAGTCCCCACTTGTCTTGTGTTCAGAATTGAGTTCAATCTCTCTTCCTTATTGCAATGGTCTTAACCCCTATTATTATAGTCTTGAAAAAAGTCTTCTTTACCTTTTTTAGCAAGTATTAGAATAATTTTTCATTAACACTAGTAGCTTCACAATATCATCAAATAGATTTTTAATAATATATTTCATCCAGATTTTTCAATTATTGAATGTGGTAAGGTGGGTTCAAAACATTCTAGACAGTCATTTCTCAAGAATAATTGTTGAAAGCTTAAAGAGAATATACCAAACACTAAAATATGTTACATAAAGTATCTGTTTATACAACAGCCTTACAAAAATATCATACTTATTTTGCAGATGAAGAAGTGGAAGATTAAAATGAATATGTAATTTTCCCATAGTTTCACAAATATTAAAGAATGAGAGGTTAAATTTAATCCCAAATTAGTCTGGTTGCAAAGATAATACTTCTTAGCACTATTTTCCACAGCCTACCTAAGCATCTTGACTTTGTGAAATTAATAGTATGAGTTATGGTTCATTTTAGACTTTATGTCTTATCATGCTCTTCCTAGGATAGTTTAGTTTGGTGGATGTCCCCACCTTATTTCTTTAGAGACATTTTTTTCCTATAACAAAATTTTATGTAGACATATGTGCCAAGTACACATTCAAAAAACCTCAAAATATTATTTTTCAATTCTTATAGTCATTTGGGATAGATCCTTTCAGTATGTCAATTTTACCTGTGAGAAAATAGAGGTTGAAAGAGAGGTAAGTAATGTTCCAAAGATTGCAATTCTGTGTGGAGGAGTCAGGATTTGAAACCCAGTCATTTTACCTTGAAATTCATACACTTAACCTCAACATTATTTTATCTTCTTTGATAAGTAGTTCTGTCAGAATTTTATTTTGACAGATTAATGGTATGGTCATGTTTCTCCCACTTACAAATTCAGCCATTCATTTCCATCTCTTTCCTAAATGACTATTAATATATGACAAATTCTAAATTATTATAATTATGGCTAACCTATTTATCAGTATAAGTTAAAATTATTAGAATTTACTTCACTACCTTCTACACTCAGTGTTCAAGATTAGCTAAGAAGCTCTATTTCTGTACCTATCGACATCCTCCTCCCACCTTCAGCCTTAATCATCAAGTCCTCTTCTCAGAAGGACATCACTAATACATATTAGTTCCATTTGACAGCTGTCACCATATTCTGGAAAATCCCAACTTTTCCTTCAGTTACACTACTTAAAATATGCAGTACTTCACATGTATATAATATTGGTTATAATTCTGCACCAATCTGGGATAGTCACCTCCTTAAGAGAATCTATATTGTCATAAGCAAAAACTTCTACCCATAGGTTTTAGAAAATCATAAAATAGAATGAGAACACTTTCGGTAATTAAAATATGTGTTTGAGGATGCCTGGGTGGCTCCGTCAGTTAGGCATCTGCCTTCAGCTCAGGTCATGATCCCAGGGTCCTGGGATGGAGTCCCGCATCAGGCTCCTTGCTCAGCGGGGAGCCTGCTTCTTCCCCTCCCACTTCCCCTACTTGTGTTCCCTCCCTCGCTGTCTCTCTTTGTCAAATAAATAAATAAAATCTTTAAAAATAAATAAATAAAATATATGTTTGGCAATTAAGGTGTATACTTATCAGTTTGGAGGCACTTCTAAAGATATTTTAAATTGCTATTCATACATGGATATCCAATTTTCAAAAGTATATTAAAAAGTTTATATGTATACAATGTCAATTTTACAGTACAAACTTGTAGCAGGTAGAGGTATTGCCTAGGTCTCAGTGACTCAGTTATTTGTTTTCTTTTCATTTTTGACATCTTGTACAAATTTCTGAAATACTAACTAAACGGCAAAAAGGGTTTAACTGAAAATTTTCAGAGAATTCACTACTGAAGGGCATTGATAATGACATATGAAAATGCATACCTCTAAATGAATTGTCCCCTGCACAATGTTGATTAGCATAGGTCAGACATATAGGCGTATCATCAAGTCAGGCAATCAGCATTAATAGTTGAGATCTGCCCACATTAATTACTAAGCACTGGGAACTTTACTAAGGAAAAGGGTATCATGAGAAAACAGATGGATGCATCAAGTAATTTTAGGAAGAAGTAATGGAGTAATACACACACACACACACACACACACACACACACACACACACCTGAACTGCTATTCTTGCAATTCTAGCTCCCATATAATTTAAATAAAATTATTCTAAAATATCATGAACATTGAGGACAGATATTTAATTCTTAATTAATAAAAAAGAAAAAAATATTTTTCCATGTAAATGTATTTCAAATAGAAGTATGTTCATATGTCAAAGAAAGAAAATGGTATAAAATCGCTTACTGTGAAATAAGGTATGATCTTACTGCACATTGCAGATAAACATTGATTACATAAAAACTAGCTCTCAAAAATCACAAAGGACAAAATAAACTTTTCATATCTTTAATATAAAGAAAAGATCATATGTGGTATGGTAAAAAATATAGAAGGAAATGAATGTTTATTGAGCTGGATGTTCACCTCTGAGCTGCACATTTCACACTTATAGCTATGGGGTATCCTCACATCATCAGTTTCTTTGAGGCAAGAGCTATATGTTTTAAAATGTTATAAGCCTAATGACCTTAAACATTATTTTTCAGTATATGTTGATTAAACTAATTAGTGCATGAATAAGTGAATTAATGAATAAATAAACATGCACATACAGTTATCTTTGAAAGGAAGAAGTCTTTGGAGTATGGAAACCCAAGTCATTCTTTAGAATGGGAAAGTTTTATTATTTCTCATTTTTTTGAAAACTACTCTGCCACCATTTTTCCATCTGTACCTTTTATTTTAAGATTATTAGATCTCATGTATATTCATGTCATTTGTAATTTATTTCTCTTTTATAATTTCCCCTGCTTTCTTGAAGAAACTCCCTATTTCTTCGTCTAATTTAAAATGTCATGTGTTCAACTCTAACCATTTTTTTTAAACTCTGTTTCTCTCTTGAGATTTGTTCATTTCAAAAATCATATTTTGAGGGTTTTGTGAAGTTTTTTAGTATTCAGGAACTATCTCCTCTTCAGTTTTACATTTTTGTTACAGGCTCCTTTTTATTAATGTTCCAATTTCATTGAAAATGCTAATGAGACCTTAAAAAATTCCCTTCTACATTTATTGTTTCAGCGGGAACCATTTGCTCCAAATGTTGATATTTCTTGAATAAGTAGTGAGTTTCTCTTAATTGTTTATATTTACAAATGAAGATCTGTCATGATGTTCTGCCCTAGTTTGGGCTGAGGACCCAAAGACTTCACTTCCCCCCAAGTTCCTCTCCCCTGCTAAGGGCCTTATCCCTTGGCTCCTTGTCTGCATTCCAAAGACCTCTTAAAATAAAAATCCTGTCTATTGTTCTGAGTGATTCAGCTTTGCCTCCAGCTGAACATATCTCTCCCTCAGCAAAACAAGAGCTCAGCAGTTTAGCCCAACAGCAGAGGCTGCCCTCCAAAGCTACCCCAAAAATCTTTCATCCAACTCATCACATACAGGGGGGGTTCTGAGTAAGAACCAAAAAAGGTTCTACTGCTAAAACAAGTTTGACAAACGCTCATTTAACATTTGATATCTTTCTGGAGAGAATGTAAGGTGGATACTATTCCTGGAGCAGGGGCCAGCACTGTATGCGGGTCAGGGGCTTTCAGTAGATTCTAGCTGGGTCACACTCATATCTTGCTGACCTGGGTTGTCCCACAGGATACTGCCTCTGGGTCAGAAAGTGGGCCAAGTCCAAGGAGTACATGGTGCCTGTACTGACATTCCTTCCCCAGCAGGAATCTTTTGCTGAGAGGCAAAAAGTTAGGGATTTTGCAACATGAGTTCAAAGCAAACAAACACAACACAACACAACTCATAAAAACAAAGATGAAGATAGATAAGAGAAGATGCTGAGGGTGAGCCTTAGGGACTCTCCGGCTCTGAGCTCTTCTGAAATTGTCCTTCTTCTCCTCTCTACATTGCTGTTTCTACCCATGATACTGGGGCTCACTCACTCCTCCTTCCTGTCCTCTATCAGAGCTGTGGCTGACTGTGGTCTTACCATGTCCTGCCTCAAACACCAGTCCCCCACACAAAACTCCTCCTGCTGGTAGCAGAGAACATCTTTAAACCAAGAGTTGATCTTAATCATTATTTGCATGATTTTTTCCATGAAGACCACCTTCATATACCTTGCCTAACCCATGAACCTGTTAACATCATCTTTGGGTGAAGTGGCTGTAAAATCAATATTTAAATAATAAATTTCTCTGTACTCCTCTTTCAAAAAAAATGAATACTAAACAAATAAATAAATAAAACAGAAATTAAGGACACTCACATTGTACAAGTAAATGGTAAATTACCCAGTTGGGACAGGTAATATAATCAGCAGTGATTTCTCATTTCCAATCTGTGAAAGAATGGTGACTGCAGTATGAAGAGGAAAAAATTTATTACTGACATTTTAATTTATTTACTGAACTGAGAAAGGCCTTCAAGTACAATAGATCAGAAAGCTATGGGACATATCCAAAATTCCATTCCGGACCAGGGGAAGAACAGTGTACTTAAAATGAAATTGAAAGGAGAATTCAGAAAAATAAAGTAGTTTACATACTACCGTGTTCAGATGATCAAAAAAAAATGAGTAGGCCCTTAAAGACATTGTGACTTCTTACTGTTTCTTTTTTTCTTCTTCCAAATCCCCCCCACCCCTCCACCATTCCCATACTGGATAGCCTTACTCTTCATTACTCATGCAGAGATCCTCAAAAATTTGACCTTGATGAATACTTCTCACTTAGCGTGCTCTGCGCTTCAAGTCAGAACAGGGACATAAATCATGTAGCACACTGCATTGTGTCCTAACTCTTTAGCATCCCCTAAGACAAGCACTTGCTGTTGTTTTGTTCTCTAAAAGTCTCCCCAAGATGTCCCAAGATCAAAAAAAAAAAAAAAAAGGAAAGGAAAAAAAAAAGACGGAAGATTGGGCAGGGTAGAAATTTTCTCTTTCAGCCCCGCTATTCAGAGCAGATGTCTAGTCTGCAACCATCCTCCAAGTTACCTTGTCCCTAGTAAAGAGTTTACTTTTAAACCAATGGTTTTGATGAAACCCTTGGGGCAGAGGGTCACAAAGACCAAAAAATGAAAAAGCGCACATTATTTGCAGAAGAACAAATTCCACAAAGTTTTAGATTTTTAAATCTTCCTAAAGGCTATTTGCTATACTAATGGATACACCAACAGTAGGTTTCAGCTCAGTTTTGCCCAAAATCAACTCTTAAATTTTGAAATCAACTTAAACCTTTTTCCAGTTTATCATTTTGACTTTTACTTTGTTATCATATGTTTCATTCATTATGTTTGGGCTGTTTGTTGTTTTTTTGTTTGTTTTTTTTACTTTTATAGTCCATTGAAAGCTTTCTTTATGTTGGTTCTGCACATTTCTTACTGATTTTTTTTTTAAGATTTTTTTATTTATTTATTTGAGAGAGAGAGCACATGAGAGTGGGGAGGGTCAGAGGGAGAAGCAGACTCCCTGCCAAGCAGGGAGCCCGATGCGGGACTCGATCCAGGGACTCCAGGATCATGACCTGAGCCGAAGGCAGTCGCTTAACCAACTGAGCCACCCAGGCGCCCTTTCTTACTGATTTTTCAAGCTTTTTATTTATTTTGTCCATGTTATATGTAGAATGGCTTCCCTATTCTAGTTCTTACCTTTTTTCTCCTTAGGTAAAAAGGATAGTTTCTTCATAATATTCATTTTGAAAGAAAACACCTTGAATATTATATTATTATATTATATTATATTATATTATATTATATTATATTATATTAGAGCTTCCAATGGTTTTCACTTTCCTTTGGGAACAAAACTTATGTGAAAAGATTTCTAAGTATTAATATGTTTGTTTTATGCTCTATCTCAAATCCATAATTTACATAAATCTTGCAATTGAACCACCATCTTCCCACTAATAAACAGCAGATACCCACTGGGGAGACAGACTCAAATTTGGGGAATACTGAGATAGATCAAGAAGCGCATTGAAGAGTGTGTTTCTCTAACTGCAGAAACTAGATAAAGTGCAGAGTAAAGAAAGGGAAGAAAAAAAAAAACAAAAAACCAGGAGTAATGGAACACAACCTGGAGGATAAGGGGTAGAAACACTGTGTTCTGAAGACCTCTCCACACTGGCATTGAGATGAGGGTCTGGAAACCATATTGCCATATGAGGAGTGAGGAAAAGTCCTGGAATGCATACAGAGTCTGAGCAGATGTTCGATAAATCCTTTTCTCATGAATAAGTGAATGATGTTCAGTATGAAGAGAAAATACTGAGGGCATGAAAACTTCAAAAATTTAGAAGCTTGTTTTGGGAAAGCGAGTTCTTTGAACGAGTCAAAGGTTACTTTTCGACTGAAGAGAAAGAAGTTAATATGAAGAACAAATTTTTTGTTTGTTTGTTTTCTTTTGGGGGAAGAATAGATTTCTAAAAAGAAGAGATCTCTAGTAATGGAAATCATTCATTCACCAAATATGCCTGTGGTAAAACAGGGGATGGGCAAGGCCTGGGTTTTCGATGGCAGCCACTACTAATCATGAACTCATGAAGATGGAGAAAAGTAGGGAAGAAGGGAGACAGATACTGGACAACTAATTACACTATAATTCCAATTCAAATAATTGTTATGAAGGAGAACTACATAATGCTATGAATATCTTACCTGAAGCACCTCTACTGGTCTCAAGGATTTAGCGTTCCCTGAAGAAGTAACATCAAGGTTGTGAGTTTAATGATGAGAAATTCTAATTAAAGGAAGGGGTGGGGGGGAGAGTTGTAGGTTACCAGGTAGTAGGAAGAGTAGTATATAAAGGCTTCAGGCAGCAAAGAGACAAGTCTGTTTGGGGAACAAAGAAAAGATGAGTGTGGCCAGAGAGGTGAGTGAGGTAGAATGCCTAGTGCCTGACACAGATGAGTAAATACGTTGAGTGGTTAGTACCAGGGAGCTAGGTGAACACTGGCACAGTGACTTCATACCTAGGAAGCCATCTGGCTGCCCTCCAGGGAAGAATTTCCAGCCTATCTGCCTAAGTATGTGAGTTAAAATGAATTCCTCAATGTACCAAGACCCTGTGTTACTCATAGTACTTGACCCTTTTAGTGTGGACACTATGAAAGCCCCCAGAATAGATAATGCAAGGCTTAAACTTCTTGAAGGATGATTCTGTTGTAAGAAAAAAATCCTTGCAATTATGTAACCTGTACAAAAATGAGGTTTTCCTTATCTTTCCTTATCTTTTCTTATATGTTATACATATACATTTAGAGTTATAGCCTATTAAAAGTTATTATATTTTAAAACAGAAATTCATGTTTAATTTTTAAAACGGTGTTCCTACTGTGCTACATGACTTCTTGCATGGTGAGATGTGCTTTTCTATTTCCAAAATGAAAAATCTTCTGATGGAGTTGAGGACAGTAAAAACAGCGAGATGGTGTGAGGGATGGAGGCAGAGAGGCTGTGCCGCTTTTAACAAACATCTGCATGTGTCCCTTTCCCAGTGTTACTGCTCTTTGTTAAAGGACACTTTAAAAATACATGCCAAGAAGTACTCAAACTCCTCTAGAAGATTTGAGACATTTGATTCCCTAAGATTCCTCATGATGATTTGAATAGTCTGGAGCACAAGACAGAGACCGTGTGCCTATCAAGTGCACTACCTTTCTTCCAGGGAATCCCACAGATCCTGTCTGGTCCTGCAAACCATCCCTTTCAAAACTAATCTCCCTCAGGGTCCTCGGGTCCCCCTACTCCACCAAAATTCAAACTTGTTCTGGGGATAATGTGTTTGACCCTGAAGGAAGATATCATTCCGTCCAGTGTAAGTGGAGGAGAAGGTAAGAGATACTCTCCACTTAGTTCTTTGTGCCTAACTTGCCAGACCTAAAGACTATCCTGAGGAAGGGCGTGTAATCAAAACCACAGGCGTGGCGCTCTAGTTGAAAAATCTGCTCTAAGACACATGTCTACTCGGAGCAATGTAAAAGTCACTGCCACTTGTTATAGTGCCTTTGACTATATCTTTGTCACAGAGATATGATAAAATTGCCTTAGGCAGAGCTTTCTCCCAGCATATAACTTCCTCAGCTGGAAACCCTACCGAGGTGGCGTAATGTGAAAGAGAGGGAGACTTATAAATTATAGACCATTGTAATTAAATGTGAAATTGTCACTCATCAGGTTGCCATACCATTCATAAAGGCCTTCCCAGATCATTGCACTGTACTTCTTAATTTGGTTCTTGTGAGGTAGTTAATTTTCTCTGTAATTGAAAGAATATCCATTGCAAATGATATCTAGGAGCAAGTGAAAATGATGATGATTTGCTCAACTGGTCAGTGGGTGTTGAACTATTTTCCTTTATTAATTTACAGTGATTTCTTCATGTCCTCTGAATTTTTAACTCGATTCCAGAAAAGGTCATGCATTTGAAAAGGGGCCTTGTAGTTGGCTGTAATCAGTCATCTTGCTGTCAGTTTTAAGGAAAAAAAAAAAAAAGGCTGGCAGATCAGGTGGACAAAGAGGAAAATTAACCCAGCATAACCTTAGGTTTATGACACTGAAAAGCTAGTTAAGCGAGTTGTGGACTGGGCATTGTAGTAAAACACCTCTGTGAATTGTAAAGTAAACTAAAAGCTCTCGATGGAAATGTTTCACTGGTGCCTAAAGCAAACTATTTTATATTTTCTCCTGTGGGAAAATGACTATGATTAGGTTTATAAGACACTTACCTCAGAGCAAGGACTATTGTCTGATGATGTTTTCCAAGGATATTGACAACAATGATGATTTCATTTAGAATTGGACATCAGTCATTCCAAAATTTTCACAAATATTCCAATCACTATGAGTTAGAGTTAAGTTTCCCAGTCCTTCGAATAATGACCTGCCTCTTAATATAATGACTCCTCATACCGTTACCTTAAATTTGCATAGCATTTCTCTAAAGAGCACAAAGTGATTTCCAGATCATATCTCATTAATTCTTCTAAAAGCACTGCCAGAGGAGAAGGCCAAGAGAAATTAGAAAAGACTTGTTTCTACTTAAAAAAAAAAAAAAATCCCCCACCCTTATGTAGAATCTCTGTATTTGTGACCACAGCTACTCTTGTTAAGCAGCCAGATTCTTTCCCTGTTCTTGAAGCTTGCTTTGTATTTGTAACATTTAAAAGAAAAAAAATCCTTTCTTATGTATTCTTTAAAGTAACAAAAAATTGAAAGAAAGTAGCCTTGCTGTATTGAGTAAATTAAAGAACATGTGATACAGTTTTGAAGGGCTTATTTAAACTGGTATGAAGGAGAACAAACTGTAACAAAAGAAGTTGATCATGTTTATTGTAAGTGTGGGCATGGCAAGGGTCCAGGTGAGTTTTCAGTGTTGCAAACACAAGAGAGGTTTCGGTTAGCTGATTACAGGACATGTGGAGCATCTGGACAGATTCTGAAGTACTTAGTGGGCAAATGCAGTGCATGCTATCAAGGGCAGTCTTTCCCAACACTTTGAAAAGGAATGAAATTCAAGCAGGAGTTTTCTGTTTTTTAAATGTCAAGACTTGTTTGTGGGGAAGAGAGGGAGGCTTGAGGACAAACCCTTGATCGTGTGCCATGCACTTCTCACCAATCCTGTAAACAATACAGTAGAGGGAAACTTGAATATGTTCCAAGAGCCACCGACGTGCCAGAAATGTTGTGGGCTCTCCACTGGCCCCCAGGCAAGTGTAGAAGGACACCCAGGCTGAGTTGTAAAGCCGACCTTCACACTGGAGGTCCTGGGAATGATTCTAGACCCCAGGAACACCACTGAGTTTGGAGGATCAAGGGGGTGGAAATCAACAGAACATGATAAGCAAGACCCAGGTCAAGGGTCAAAATCCTTTTGAAATTCCCTGATTATTGATTAGGTAGGACTCAAGCAATGTTAACAAGCAGTGGAAACACACAGAAATCAGGCAATTGGCAGCAGCGCAGCAATGACCTCCTGGAGGGCATTCCTGCTCTTCTTTCACCGGCACGACCAAAAAGGTAAGGACAAAGACCTCAGTCAACCCGGAGAAGCAGGAGGATGAGCCTGCTACAGGGAGGGGAATAAGTCTTGCCTGGGGTCCTTAGTCCAGGAGCACCACGGGGAGTAGCTGTCGCCCTCGGCACTGGCAATGGCAGCCACGATGGCAGTGTGAGGGAGTGGGAAGGACAGCATCTGGAGGAGGGGTTTCCAAAGGGCCAGCCATTCTTCATTGAAAAGACAGCTGGCAAACTCTGGCCCCAGGAGAAGCACAGGTCTTCCTGCACTGAGACAGATGCTCAGCGGTATGGGACTGGCGCCCAGCTCAGCAGCTTCAGCAAAACCAAAGAGAAACCATGCAGAAAACAAATTTCCTCGGTCAGGATCACCCATGGGCCAGTGCCCTCAAGGAAACACAAATTAAAACAATAACTCAAATGTCACAGATGTGGAAAGAGCATAGAATTGGAAATTAGAAGGCCTTTCTAAAAAAAAAAAAAAAGAACAAGAAACCCCCCAAAAACAAAACTCCAAGCTTCTCATCTGTATAACTTCTTTTTATCTTCAACATCCTATGAAATGGATCAAAGAAGGTTTTACCACCATTTTAGATGAAGAGACCATCAGAGAGAAATTAATTAAACTGCTACGGTCATTCAATCCCCTATTAGAAGTCCAGTCTCTTGGTATATGAGGAGGAGGGGAATTCATCTTTCTTTTTTTCACACAGACCTTTAATCTAATTTATTTAAAAGATCAAATATATTACAATTTTGGCTCCATGCTTACTCATTTTTCCTAAGCATCTGAAACATCCCTGTAACCAGCTGATTTACTCCTTTTACATCACTACAACTTGTAAATTATTGTAAAAAGTTATTTTACATTATATTACATTTATTTTAGGCTTCTAATTAATATGGCTATGATGGAACTAGTCTTAGCCTTATCCCCCTAATTTCAAGTATTCCTTAGTGAATCTTGCATCCACTGTGGGCCATGCTGTGGCTTGGCCTACAAAGATGAATGAGAACAAGTATTCCTTTTTAGGAATTCATTACCTCGTGGGGGAGAAAGATATAAAAACCATAATAGTAAAAAGTGCTAAAATACACCTAGATGCAAGGTATTATAGAGAAGTGACTGATTTAATTCTGAAAGTTTTCAAATGTTAATACATGGACATTATAGCCTATAAATTATTTTTAAAATCTTATTTTATATTCACAACAACTTTTAAAGAAGGTCCATGTGAAAAGTAAAATGGGACTCAGAGATGTTAAATGAGTAGCTCGTATGATGAGTAAGGAGCAGACCCAAGACACAGATCTCAGACTTCTGGCTTTAGATCCTTTGCCCTTTCCACTATTAAGACATTTGAACCTATTATTGAAAGAGGGATGCACAGGATTGAAGGGAACGGTGGTAGAGAGAATGTGTGATCAAAGTTTCTGTAGAATAAAAAAATTATTCTAATTATTCTGATGGTGAGGTTAGCAAGAGCTCTTTAATCATCTTTACCTGCCTAAACAACAAACATAGTGTTTAAAAATGGAAAATTCTCAAATATTTTCTTTTTTTTTTGTATTAAGAGCATTAAGGCTTATTATGAAACAAAAATGTAACACTTTCAAGGCCCATATTTATAGTTCTAGTGCCTATTTGCAGTACTCAATATATATTTAGATGAATGAATGTGCGATACCTATTTGTTGATGGATTAACGTGCTTGAAGTTCCTGAAAGTTATTTTGACAGGAAATACCTTATTTTACATTCTACTGTACGAGATGTATTTGGAAGGTTTTGGCGTACTCTTAAAACAAAGTAATTTGTGTAAAGCATATTTGCAAGGGAATGGCCCCATATATTTAACACGTGTATAAGCAGTTTGGCTGAGTTGGCCGAACTCATTAGGGTGCAGTCAAGAAACAGTACTTTTTTCTCTCTCTCTCTTACAGATGTCTTCAAGGTGATTTACTAGATCTCCTTTTCTTGCTGCAGACACGAGTCGGGATGACTCCACAGACTAAGTAATCTTCACCTCTTGGAAGAGTCTTTCAACAGTTTCATTTTCAGGGTGTTCAGAAGTTCAGTCTCATCTAAATAAAAATTTTAATCTCACAACCACATTAAAAATTTGTCTGCCCTTCACATTTGAAATGATCAGTGGCTCAATGGCCAGTGTAGAAGGTAATTTGGGTCTGTATTTCATTCTCCACCTCTCCCTCTTTCTTCTTAGGGTCAGAGAAGGGGGAGGAGAGATTAGAGGGAAGAAGTTACAGGCTTGTTTACTTAGCTGGTGGGTATTCCATGACTATAAAACACCCTCTGTCATGGAAGGTGCTCTAGCAGGTTATTTATGACCAGGAGGTAAGGAAGCTGCTGCTCACTGCACAGTAGCTCCCTGTTGCAAGGGGCACTATATGGTTGCTTTTCAGGACTTTCCCAAAGCCGCCACCTCTTTCTGCTCAGTCCTCCTCATCCAGGCAAGCAGGCCTCTTACGTGGAGTCTTTCATGTGACTCACAACTATTCAGGTTTTTTTTTGGTTTTTTTTTTTTTAGCTTATCGGCCCTCATTCATCCACATCCAGCCAAATGATAAAAGTATACATAGAACCTTTCCATTCACCTCCTTCTTTCTTCCTGCTTTGCTTACTGACCACTTCAGTCCATCCCTTGTCATATGTTAAGTCCTCTCAAGAACTTTTTTTACAGGATGCCTGGGTGTCTCAGTTGGTTAAGCGTCTGCCTTCAGCTCCTGGGATCCCAGGGTCCTGGGATCGAGTCCCACATCAGGCTCCTTGCTCAGTGGGGAGTCTGCTTCTCCCTCTGCCTGCCGCTCCCCCTGCTTGTGCACTGACTCTCTCTCTCTCTAATAAGTAAAATCTTAAAAAAAAAAAAAAAAAAACTTTTTAAACATGTCTTTCTGTTAACAGCATAATTCAGACCTGAAATTTCCCACAGCTCAACAAGCATTTAACCTAGATCTAAGTGATGCTGTCTTCTGTTTTTATGGCTTTCCCCATCCTCCAAGAGATTCTCTTGAACCCACCTACCCCCTGCCCACCCGACCCCCCCACTCCACCAAATTGTCTTGACAGTTGAGGTGATGGAAAACTACTCTCACAAAATCCTATTAAAGAACGTTCTTCTCCAATAAGCCCGTAACATCCTCTTGTATGAGGTAGGGATGGACAATGCTTATTATACTGCCTTGATATGTTTACGACCCACTTTAGAATATACACACATCTATCCCCCATTTTCTCAGCTTGTGGCCTAAGTCAGAGACAATGAAGAAAGTAATGAATGATAGCCTCCAAAATTAAAACCATCAGATAGATATTAGATAGATAGATAGATAGATAGATAGATAGATAGATAGATGACAGATAGATAAATAGGTAGATAAATAATTGAAGACAGATTGTTTACTCTATACTTTGTTAGTGATCTCATTTGTGCACAGAGTGAAAGGATTAATAATAAGTGAAAGGACAGGGAGAGATTGTAGCCTGCCCTGTAATAGCATGAAATTTTGTGGACTGTGAGGTTTTGACTGATAATCCAGCCTTCTCAGGGTTTGAAGAATTGATGATGGTTGACTTGATACCAGGCCATGACCTCAGATGCTGATTTGGGTATGAATGGACAAACGGCCAATATCATCATGAGGTGGAACTCCTCTCCCCACTTCCCTCTAATATTTTTAAAACACTGTATTAGATACTACACTGTAACCTCCATAATATGAAATGAATAATATATATCCCTTGGTGGACATCTCATTCCTACTGAAATCACCCCTTTTCAATCGGAAAAAGAATGGGTGGCTAGAAAAACTTACCAGTTATGAAACTGCCAAATGTCAAAGTTTACAAAATAAAAGGAAGTTCAAAACAATACTATATTTTCACTCAAGGAATGTGTCATGATTTTTTTTTCTCCACCCAATGGGTATTATTATAAAATAATATTTTTTTAAAGTATAATTTCAATGACTTTTCATCATTCTGTTTTATGACTATTATAAATTAAGAAATCCAAAATTGTTGGGCATCTACATTGTCTTTTAGTTGTATGTTATTATAAGAGCTGCCTTAATAAAAATCTTTATAAAATTTTCACAAACTGTAATTATTTTAGCATAATTTTTGGAAATAGAATTTATCAGTAAATATCTGTACCTATTATAAGGGTTTTGATACATATCACCCAATTACACTGTAGAAATATACCAATTTACCACTCATTATAAGTATGAGAGTGACATTTCCTCATACTCTTTCCATTTATTTAATTCTTTTAAATCTCCAACTAATACATGAAAAACGGTGCTGCATTTGTTTGATTCTTTTAAGATGAAATATGATTTGCCTATGCTTACCATTCGTATTTGAAAATAAATATGTTAATATATTTTGCCCATTGGAATACCCATGCTTTTTATTTATTTATATTACCATATAAAATAGCATTATTTTATTTCTCATAAACATTGTAGTTTTGACATCTGATACTTTAGTTATGCTTTGATATTGTAATTTTTATGTAGCAAATTCCAACAAGCTGTCACTTGATGATTTCTGCCTGTGCTAAGTATCAGTAGATTTAGGTAAAGGGGAGGTAGACAAGAAGAATACATTAGAAGAGATGGGAAACAAAGAGCAGCTTGTGGAATAAAGTGTATATAAAATATTTGAGAACAGAAACTCAAAGGATTAGACATTATCCCCCTCCTTAGAGCTTTAAAAAACTTCTTTATTGAAATCTCATTTAGGAGAAGGCCCAGATATTACATATTTGTTTATAATTAAACAAGATCCTAAGTGTTATGAATGGGTTATGATTTCTCCTAAGATAACCATTTAAATAAATGATTTAACTATGTTTTGCTTTAGTTTGGTGGTGAAAGTAGTTATTCTTTTGATTGTTTATTTTATACTCTTAACAGATCATTTTCAAGGAATAAGATTATGAGATATTATATATTCATTATAAATGCATGGATGTTTTTATTTTTATTTTTAATTGGCATAAGTACTCTTATAATCAGAAAAATGATATTTTAATTTAAATTAAAAAGAAATAGGTTTCCACTCTTAAAAACTTTGAGATGTGCCAACCAAATTTCATTATCAAGAAAAAATGACAATGTAGTATAGAATATTTCTTCTCAAATTTAATGTGCACGGGAATCACCCAGGAACTTGCTAAAATACAGACTCTCATAAATAGATTTGAGGTGGGTCCTGAGATTGTGTATTTCTAACAAGCTTCCAAGTGATGCTGATAAGATGGATCTGTAGATCACAATTTGTATAGCAAGCATATAGAGATAATTCTTCATTTTAGCAGCAGACAGAATTAGACTTGTTTCTGTTGGAATTTGTTTTGTGTGGGAATTTTGTTTTGTTCTGTTTGTTGTTTTTTAATCTGCCAAACTGACAATTAAATGAGATAGTGACTCTAAGATTCTTAGCTGAGTGCTGGCAGTGGTAAGAATCATGTAGCCTGTGATGTTAAAATTAATTTGTACTGTCAAAGAACAATAAAAACTTTATTTTTTCCACAATAAAATTAGACAGAAGAGCCAAACAGCAAAAAGGAGATGATTTAACTATTTACTAATTTATCGTACATTCTTTAAAAACAAATAAAGCCAGTAAAACCTTCCATAAAATTAGGACATTGATATTTTAACTTTTACCCACCATTTCTTATCATGATTTCTCTGATTGGGTCCTGAGAAGTTTAAATAGTAATAATGTTCCTTATGTAATCAAATTGCATTCTATTTTAGAATCCCCGAGAGTTGCAGTGATAAGAAATTATGCAGTAAAAGGGAACTTTAACTACAATATGCAGTCTTGGTGACCCTTTTTGTCTTGAGATGGAGTGAGGAGAAATGTAAGAAGAAGCAAGAGGCCTAATGGTTAGCACCACTGATCCTGAGAGATTGTCAACACTTTCTGAAACAGAATATATTCCCTTGTGCTTGGCAAAGCTTCAAACGAGCAGCTAAATGTTCAGATGGATATCTGAACTAAACCTCTGAACTTGTGGAGGTTCACCTGTCATCCCTGAATGCATAATCAGATCATCTCTTTCTCTCTCTGCTTTCCCTCTGGCAAAATCTCCAGCCTTAATTCCTGCCATTTTTCTCATCTTTCAGCAGTTTTCCCTACTGTAGGCAAGGCAGGGGCAGCCCAATCCAGAGCTCATTTACATTGAGAGTTCAGGGACATATGACACCCTACCTTGTATACTTAAAATCAGAATAGACTACCCATCACCCTCCTCCTGGAAATAAAACAATCCTGCTATTCTTCTTGTGAAAATTAACATTTCTAAAGGTTTGAGCTTGGCGGGCAAAACTTCTTGGCTTAGCTCTTAACATATTATTATCTTTCCCCTGTAGAGTTGTCAGGCATCCTGTTATGATAACACAGAACTGATTCAGACTCTCTTCTGCTGATGACTCTCTGATTTTCCTTCCCCAATAAATGGAAAATAAAGTGAGGGACAGGGAGGTTTTAGGGGTTTTGTTTGTTTGTTTGTTTTTGCTGTTTTTGGTTTTTTGCTCTTGTTGATTTTAATCAAAATCTCAAAAGGTGCATACATTCAGCAATTATGTCTTTGGATAAATTGATTAAGTCTTCATAAGTTCAAAGTCTACTAGCTTCCTTCTAGGTATTGGTGTTCATGGGCATTTTCACTGAGAAAATGCACTCAAGCCTCCTCACTCCTGCTGAGGACACATTCTTCCTGCAGTGGCACAAATAACATCTGGATAGCTTGATCCTTATCTGCTGACTTAGAAATCCTAAAGATCCTTGTTAATTCTGAACTAGCTGTGCTGTGTGAAAAAGTTGGAGAGGTGATGAATCTAATACTAGCTTTCAAATGGTTTTATAATTCAATTACCAAATTCATAACTTTTTCTACAGTAAAAAAAAAAAATATGCATGCAACTCTCTTTGAATGTATTGTAGAAAGGATTGTTGATAAAATGACGAATATTTGAGCAATTTGAAAGACAGGTGTTCAGGGGCCATGGTATTTTCATTGCCTTTGCAAATGGTGAGGAGTCCTCAAGGGCAGGGTCTTGGCTCAGCCGTGTATCCCAGTGCTGAGCCTAGTAGATAAGATTCATTCAACATTCACTTTTTGCATGAAATAATTACATTGGGGAGTTAAGAAGGCCTGACAATGGATACACAGCAAAGAAGGGAGGAGGGAGACAGCTGCAGAAGTGCTTGATTGAGACAGCTAAATCAGTGGTGTGAAGCACCACTTTCCTTGTGGTAATAGCAACTCTAGCCACTCATGCTCTCACATTCAAGAGCAATCTCTTCAGTTACTTCTGCAGAAGCCTGGTGATTCTAATGCAGGTTGGTCTTTACCGACATGGCTTGAGTCCCATGTTCATTCCTGGCCAGGAAGAAAGTTATGTCCTAGTTCCAGCTGGGTTTTGAACATATGTCCCGCCTGAGGAACCGTGGGTGGAGTCCTCCCTGACCACAGGGGTGGAGAACGGAGAGGGATAGATTCTCTCCCCACAACATTTTGAGTGTTATTACTGGAAGTGAGATGACTGCATATGGAGAGTCAAGACACACATGTACGTGCTCATTCAAACCCAAATGTCTACCACAATTAGTTATTAGAGCCCGTTGATGTTTAACTTCATGTTCTTTTCAACCAAGTTAGAGACTGTGTGATATGCTGAAAAGTTGGATCAAAATAAAGAAAATTTCAGTGCCTATTAGCTTCTGCCTGGATATTGGTTGCCTAATCTATGATTCAAAGAGAGTATCTTATCTAAAAACAGTGAGCCATATTTAATTTTAAGAAGAATGTGATAGGGGTGCTTGGGTGGCTCAGTCAGTTTAGCATCTGACTCTTGATTTTGGCTCAGGTCATGAGCGTGGGGTTATGGGATCAAGCCTACATCAGGCTTCGTGCTGGGCATGGAGACTGTTTGGGATTCTCTCTCTCCCCTGACACTCCCTGTTTGTTCTCAATCTCTCTCTCTCAAAAAAAAAAAAAAAAAAAAAAAAAAAATGTGACAAATCTAAACTATAAAATTCTGTGTATCTGATTGCTTATACTTAGATTCTCTGTGGCAGTATCTCCCCAGTTATACTAAAAATAAGCAAATAAATTACTGTATACTATTCCTAACATTGTGCTAATAATTTGATATGAATAATCTTATTTAATCCTTAGAGGAACTTTATAAGAGCGTGTATTTATTAGGTTATTTTAGCTGCAATTTATTTTAAAAAATACTACCTGAAACTGACATAAATAATAAAGACATTTATTATCTGAAGGAGCAGAACTTAAGAAGGTAGAGTGTGGTCAGGTATGCTATGAACAGGGCTCCAGGGATTTTCTTATTTTGCTTTTCTGTGAGTCAACTTTATCTTCAAGCTACCTACCCTCATGGTTGCAAGATAGATGCCATCAGCCATTCAGACAATATCCATATCTTTTTATTTTCAAAGGAAATAGGAAATTTTTCCCTTCTCCAACCATGAAATAAATCTTTCCTTTTATTTTAAGTCAGACAACTTGGATTATGTGCCCAACATTGGGTTTAAAGTGTCCCCAGAAGAATGCCATGTGCCAATAAGAGAGAGCATAGCAGGAGCCCTTAAATCAATCACTGTAGGTTAGAGAGAGCTGAACTCACTTCTGGAGATGGAGAATCACCTTCCCCTGAGTAGTGTGGGCTGCTTACGGAGGTGACAGAACCTGAACAAAATCAGTGAGAAGGGTTTGAAAACTGTGTCAACCATGTTATTTGTCATCAAAAATGGGACACTTTGAGAGTGACAAATGCCAAATCAGACAGAATGTTGTTATAGCACACATAAACTGAACTTAACTTTCTGTACTGAATCAGCAATAAACATTTTCTGCCTATAGCTGAACATTATTAGCACAGCCATTTTAGTAATCAAGACACAAAGTTTAGAATGGTCAAGTATTGGTTCAAAACTACCTAGCAAGTAGTAATCCAAGGTTACAACTATCACAAGTGTTTCCTACTCGTTTCTAGATTACCTAGTAACCACTGAGCAATGTATTCACATTCTATTCTCAGGACCATGGGTAAGTGGCACTTTTCATGTGGTAAGTTTCTCAATTGGATACAATTTATTTTCACTTACTGTCTTTTATATGAATACTACTATGCTAATAAGCATAGCTACTTCTAATATCCAATACATTAATCCTTAGAGCAATCCTTCCTACTCTTAAAAGAAATACAGCTCAGGGAGAGATTAACAGAAACAAACTAACCTACAGGTTGGTGGTGTCGTAAATAGCAGCTCCGTGATAGTGCGCCAGACCGCTTCAGCCTTTGGCCATACTCGCACACTGGCCCTCGCAGAGGTGATCAGATGTGAACTAAGGAGTGTGTGTGCCCTGAAGTGATGTGCATACCAAGTGCTCATAAAGTGTTTACCTTAGAAATCCAATTAGGGCTGCAATCATACTCCTTCGAACGGGTCAGCCTTCTCTTGTTTCCTATAGGATATAAGAACGTATTTTAAGATCCATAGTGTAATTTTCTAGTTTCATAACCTGGACTGCTTCCTTAGTAGATGTTGGCAGACCGGATTTTAGAGTTTCCTTTCAAACACTTACTCTCAAATTTGTGCCTATTGAACAGCTTTTCCTACCAGATACGAATAGCAAAATCCCTCTAGTCCAGAGAGATTTCTAAACATTTCAGTACATTTCCAATTCTACCCTGAACCTGAAAACTGTTATTTGAAAACACTTTAGAGCATAACCAGTATTTCTTGAAATATTGTGGATGACTCTTAGGTCAGTTTTTATACGAGCCATTGAACACACAACAAATGCAGATGCCCCTTCCCGCTGCGGTACGTGTGATGGATTGCAAGTGGTATATTGCAAAGAGGGCACCTCCCACTTGAAGCTCCAAATATACCCTAAAGCAGTATAAATAGTATGAAATAAAGCTCTATTTTCAAATCAACTGCCTGCAATAGTCAGTACTGTTGCCCATCAGTGTTACTTTTCTAATTATCCCTGGGGCTTCATGTAGAATTATGTGAATTTTTGAGATATTTGTGGATAGCCATCACGACATAATTTATGTGTCCATTACAGAAGAGGGAGAGAGAGAGAGAAGAGTAAAGGAGGAAGAAGGAAGGAAAGAAGGAAAAGAAAGCAAAAAACCACTAAAGTATATATGTTAGGTGGAAGTCCTAGTGCTGACCCCACTGTTTGGAGACATTATCTTTTACCCGGTCTACTTCATCAACTTGTAACTGGTATCTGGATCTCACTCTTTTTTTTTTTTTTTAAAGATTTTATTTATCTATTTGACGGAGAGAGAGAGAGAGAGAGAGCACAAGCAGGTGAAGCTGCAGAGGGAGAGGGAGAAGCAGGATCCCCGCTGAGCAGAGAGCCCAACGCAGGGCTCGATCCCAGAACCCTAGGATCATGACATGAGCTGAAGGCAGATGTCCAACCAACTGAACCACCCAGGTGCCCCTCGCCCTTTAAAAAATAAAAAGATTTTATTTATTTATTTGAGAGAGAGAGATCAAGAGAGAGCATGACCCGAGGGAAGGGGGCAGAGAGAGAGGAAGAAGGTGACTCTCCGCTGAGCAGAGAGTCCAATGCTGGGCTCAATCCCAGGACCCCCGGATCATGACCTGAGCTGAAGACAGACACCCAGCTGACTGAGTCACCCAGGTACCCCTGGATCTCACTCTTGATCCTCTGCTAATCATCCTTCCCATGCTACCACTACTTTGTAAAGCACAAATCAGATCATGACTCTGCCTTATATTCCATTAATGCTCTGCTATTATACTTATACTTCAGTATACATTATACTTATACTTCCATTAATGCTCTGCTATTATACTTATATTTCAGTGATAAAGGCCCTAGCCTACCTATTTTACCTTGTCTCCACTGGACAATCCCACCCCCACCCAGTGCCATCTCGCCCTCATTTACTTTGTTCCATATAATTTGGTTTTCACATTGTCTATCAGTCATTACGATATACATTCCCAATTCAGGTCTCTTACCTCTGCTGATCAATTTTTCTTTTTCTTTTTTTTTTTTTTAGCTCTGTTCTGTTTCCAATGGTAATTCCTAAATCTTCATGATCTTTATGCCACCCTCCTTCTCATATCCAGGTTTTAACTTAAATTTTACCCTTTCAGAGACACTGTCCTCAACCAACCAGTACAAGGCAGCCAATGTCTCCCAAGTTAGTCTCCAGCATACAACTCCATTTTAACTTCTTGGCAGCACTCCCCACTTATTAAAATGGTCTTATTTATGCTTGTACATTATTATCCCCCACCCATGCAAATGTAATCACCTTCATGGTAAGAACCTCTTCCACCCCTATTCTAGGATATTGCCTGGCACAAAATAAGTCTTATGAAATACTATTTGACTATTGGTTTGCCACCCACCTCTCAGTCCTACTGGATAATTATGGACAGTATTTCACAATATATCATATTAGTTCTTTTTTTAGACAATCTACATGCTTATAGATGGGTTTGTAGTTTTGCATTTAATAATAGGACTATGTCACTCTCTTTAACTGGTACATGATATGGATATACTATACACCATTTAACCATTATGTTGTTGGTGAACATTTAGACAGTTTCCAATAGTTTGACACTGTAAAGAATTTATGCTCTAAATAATATCGATAATATACTTGGTTTTGGTCATCATTCTAAGTATTGGGGGTAATCAGTGAACAAACAAAAAACTTCTACATTCATGGAGTTTATATTCTCATGAAGAGAAATATGTAATAAATATTAAATTTAACAAATATGTAAATTTTAAAGTATGTAAGATGGCAATAAGTGCTATGAAAAAATAAAACAAGGTAAAGGGTCAATAAGCATTTGATTCCCACAATTAAAAGTTTTGTTTACCCATCTTTTACCTCTAGATTAATATCCATTTACAGTAAAAATAATAAATGAAGGTGTCTTTAGTTTTCCAGAATATTCCTGGGAGAAACCACTGGAAAGCTTTAGAGTGACTGCTTGCAAATCTATTTTTTTGTTTTCTTTTGTTTCATTTTTATTCTGGATGCTTTTAGGACTTTTTCTTTTCCTTGTAGTTATACATTTTATTAGGCTATTTTTAGTTATGTGTTTTTTTCAGTGTCCTTGCTTGACTCCTTTCTGAAGACTCCTGTTTGTTTTCCCAGCTCAGAGATTTTTTTTCCTATCATTCTTTATTTTATTCCTTCTATTATCCATGTTTTGTCTAATTAGGCAACTGCTGGAAATCTTAGACAAGCTTTGGAACTCTGGGCTATATTCTCCATCTCTCCATGCTTTTCATCACTTTGTCCTTTCAGCGCATGTTTTGGAAAAGGCTCTCAGTTTAATCTTTCAACTCACTTATTTAACCTTCTGCCATGTATCCCTCTCTTATTTCACCCATATATTGACATATTATTCTTCATTCAGTTGCTTCTAACTTTCAAAATGAGACCATAGAGTCACTTACTTCCCATGTGGTATTGGGAACAGTTTTTCTATCTTACAAAATGGGAATAAGAATTATAACCATCTCAGATAGCTGTTACATGACAGTAACACTCAGCACTCAGTAAGCATTCAATTTTTTAAAAATTAAATTAAATTAAGAACCTTTTGGCAGCTCACCCAAAATATTAAATTCCCTCTTGATATAAAATAAACCATGTTGACTTCAGAGTTTCCTAATGGAGCACTGAATACCAAAGTACACATTAGAGCAATGCCTTTAAAATCCTTAAGGAACTGTGACCCAATGACTTCTTGCCAGCCATTCAAGTCTAAAGACAAGATAAAACTGTTTTGTTTTTGTTTTTGTTTTTTAAAGATTTTATTTATTTATTTGATAGAGAGAGACACAGCAAGAAAGGGAACATAAGCAGGGGGAGTGGGAGAGGGAGAAGCAGGCTTCCTGCCGAGCAGGGAGCCCGATGCGGGGCTCGATCCCAGGACCCTGGGATCATGACCTGAGCCGAAGGCAGACACTTAACGACTGAGCCACCCAGGCGCCCCAAGATAAAACTGTTTTGATCATACAATAACTCAGTTTCCATGAGTCTTCTTAAAACAGCTATTTAGGAACAAAGTTCGGCCAAGTAAGAGATTGATAGTAAACATAGCAAAAATGCGGTAAAGCTCTAGGACTGAAAGAAATGTAAGTACTATGGTAATACTATGATTAAAAGCATTGGCAATGTGGCACTCCTATAATTCAGAAAGTTTGAGAATTCAAAGGTGGCGAGAATTTTTGCAGTTGTGCAAGTATGCCAAATTCCTCTTTTATAAGCCAGATTTCAAAAGATATTTAAATCTGACAAATCAAATAATAAATCATATAATTATTATTAAAATATAAACATAACAAATACCTAAAATAAAGTACAAGCAAAAGTAATATATAACCTAATAAAATTGGGAAGTCAAGGGAGGGAAAGAGGGGCCAAAAATTGTGAAACTGCCGGGAATGGCCAGCAATCCCTGTATCGATGGATGAAAGATACTCCAAACTTTGCCGTGAAAGAGAGGAGAAGGCAAGGGGGTCAACGCTCAAAGACGAACACCCTTTGCTCTTCTTTGCTCCCACTTTTATTGGTCCTTCAGGATAACCACAAATCCTTATCACTGTTTCTCAAGCACGTGATGTGTGACAATGGGTCTTACTGAAACAGGGAGGATTCACGGGGAAAGATAAGGTATGCTAATCTGTGTGTTCTACTAAACATAGCCTAAGGGACAATGCACACATTTTAGATCACAGGGCGGCTGTTTGGGCTAAGAGAGTTTCAGGGAAGGTAACTCCCCCGGGCATTCCAATGGCAGAGTGGTCTGCAGACCAGGCCTTCCAAAGGTCTACGCCCATCTCTGAAACCCTCCCTCGCCCCCAGCGGCTTCTGTGTTACATTTTAGCAAGCCAGGTATTATGGCTGATTTCATGTTCTACATTAACCCCCACAGGAAAATACAGAGTCAAAATTTACTCATGGTAGATAAACAATAAATTCTTTCTCAAGACAGATTTAAATGTATTGTTCATGCACCCACTGCCTCTGCCACTGTGGACAAACCATAGTTCCTAGTGCAGCTGAAGCCCTATGTACCCTCCTTGGTTACAGTGTTATTAAAGATTGCTGCATAATAAACATAAAATATGAATGGTTTAAAAAGAATCACAATCAAGTTGCTGTGGCGCAGGAATTCAAGAGCAGCTTGGCTGGGTGGTGTGGCTTGGGGGTTCCTCATGAGGTTGCAGTCAGATGTCACCTGCAGCTGCAGTCCTCTGAGGACTAATTGGGTCTTGAGGATCTGTTCTCAAGATAATTTAGCCATGTGACTCTTAAGCTGGTGCTGGCAAGTTGGGTTTCCCTCCATATTGAACTCTCCGCAAGACTGGGTGTCCATATAGCAGCTGGCTTACCCATATCAGTACTCCAAAAGTCCAAAGCAGAAGTTGAAATGCCCTTCTCTCTAGAGGGTCAGATGCTGTCTCTTCTGCTGTATTCTGTTGAGCATACAGGTCAGCCCCTCGATGTGAGAGGAACTATATTAGGGCTTTTAAAATATTGGGACCCTCTTCAGGAGAGTGAAAAAGAAGTATTCAAGGCCCATTGAGATCTGTTCAAAACTGGCATACAATCCATTTCATTGAATTTGGCTGGTTAAACAAGCTCATAAGGCCAATCCAGATATAAATTGTGGGGTAATAGAGTCCACATCATAACGGAAGGACCTCTAAAACCCCATTACAAGGGATGTGGATATCAGAAATGGAATAGTTATGGTCTTTTTTTTTTTTTTTTTTTTTTGCCAAAAATCTGCCACAAGATCTTATATAAACTAAATGTAAACAAATTTAAAATAAATACTTATGATAATTCAGCTAATAAAGATTTTATAAGAAGTAAAAGAGAAGAGAGATCCAGTTAGTTTATACAACTGTCCTAGGTTTCTCTTGTGTGAATTAAGTTGTGGCTCTTTGATGCATTTTTATTTTTCAGTCCAAAAGTTTTCAATAAATTAATGTTCTTTCTCTTCCTCACAATGCTGCTGTAAATCCCAATTTGCCTCTTTGTGAAATTTAAGTTCCTGATCATAGATTTTAAGGTCTTTCCCGAATTTGAAAATTGACAGTTCATCACTTCCCAGTGGCCACTTGATTAACATATTGTCATTTTAGTGCTTGGAAAGTCACAGAACAATAAAACACATTATTGAAGCATCAATCCAACATGAATGTCAGTCTTCCTCCCTGATATATAATAAATCTCAAGCCTCCACTGTTCATGCCCTCTGCCAATTATTGTAAACACACACACACACGCCTATATATATCTTTACTTTGTTTTCTATGAGTTTATTAATTTTAGTCATTATATTTACATTTTATGTTTTTCTTTCATTTGATTTCCAATTATTCAAGGGGTATGGCTGTGTTTTCAACTCCCCAAAATGGATCAAAATGGACTTTGAATAAAAGTCTCCTAATAAATGTAGATTGATTTAAGATAAGTCTACCTCTTTTGTAATTAAGATGACAAGATTGAAGTATTGGGAAAATGGGCAAGTTACTAAAAATATGACCACCATTGTGTTTAACACTGCCTTTATTCAACAGACTATCACTAGAGACAATTTCACTATTTAAGTGAACCAGGTTGATTCTTGTCATTTGGATTCATGGAAAGAATTTCAGAATAGAAATTGAAATAATTTAAAATTTTTATCATCATACTTGGTAAACAGGCAAAGATTTTTTTTTTTTTAAATCAAAATCTTCTTGAATGATAAAACCATATACCTGGAAAGGACCTTAGCGATCATCTAGTCTAGGACCAATGACATTTTCTTAAAGGTACAGATAGTAAATATTTGTGTTTGCAGTCTATGTGACCTCTTTCACAACCACTCAAATAATGCAGTGTGAATAGTTTTAGACCATACATAAATAAACAAATGTGGGTATGTTTCCATAAAACTTTATTTACCAAAACAGGTGGCTCATCCAAAGCTCTTAATTTGGCAATTTATGACCTGGTCCAACATTTTCATGTTTCAAATGAGGAAAATGTGTCATAAAGTAGCAAAATGAATTGCCAAGTTTACACGGTACTTATAAAAGAAGTAGAAATAGAATACAGGTCTTTGGACTCCTACCCAGTACAATTGTCAAAATGAAATGTAAAATTTGTAGAAAAATGTACGTAGTGTATGAATATACACGTGTGAGTATGTTTGTGTGCACACACAGCAGTGGTAGCGGCGGCAGGAACCATAATAATAGAAGTAGTAATAATAGAACAAGTAGTAATCCTTTTGGAAGTAGTAATAATACGTGACATCTAGTAAAAGCAAACCATAGGAGTATAATATAGAAGCATAACTATGCAAGCTAAAAATCATGTCCTTGAATGGCAGCTCTTTTGGAGAGATATCGGAACTTGTCTGTTGAGATCAATATAAATATTAAGTTTTTTATGTTGGTTTAACTGGTATTATTTTGGGAAGTACTAATTTGTTCTGCACACTAAACTGAGAGAGTGAATGGCTCCTTAAGGGCTTACATAGCTGCCAATAGCTTAATCCTGAACAGTTGGAAAAGTGAATTTGATTTTCTCAGAATAAATGTTGGGATTAAAATTCTCTTAGGTCTAGATACCATAAAGGGAAAAACAAACAAACAAACTAAATCTGTTTGACAGAGTAAATACATTAGTCAAAGATGAAGAGATTTTGCATCAAATTCCTACTGTTGGTAAATCAAAAGGGAGAATGGTTATGATAATTTAAAATTGGTGAGTAATATACATGATTTTTCCAGAGTAGTATAATTTGATCAAATTTTGATACTTAATAATTTATGTTTTAGTTATTCAGTGAATGTGTTTATGTACATAAATACTTATTAGTAGTAGTTCCCACTTTTCTCCAGTTTGCTAGCAGAAACCACACCATGTAAATGAAATTGATTTCCCATGAGCAAGTTATAATCAGGTACTACTTTCCTAACCAATGTCTTGGCATCAAATAAATCACATATTTACCCAGCAATGTCACAAAACCAAATTTATTAGATTTATAAAAACCTTAATAATTTACTGAGTGAAATTATGCACCAAATACTATAAAATGGGCATAGGTTCAATGTGCACATACTGTTCAATGGTTCCCAATTTAAAGTTTGGATAGTAGCCCCAAAATACACAATTCAACTACATTGTATGGGTAACCATAAACTACACACTATCATGCTTCATATAAATGACATGACACATTTCATCAATAATTCTATTTGTCCTCATAGAACTTAGAAAAACCTTATTAGAAAATTATTTATTAAAAGTGTATCTCGGGCGCCTGGGTGGCTCAGTTGGTTAAGCGACTGCCTTCGGCTCAGGTCATGATCCTGGAGTCCCTGGATCAAGTCCCGCATCGGGCTCCCTGCTCGGCGGGGAGCCTGCTTCTCCCTCTGACCCTCCCCCCTCTCATGTGCTCTCTCTCTCTCTCATTCTCTCTGTCTCAAATAAATAAATAAAATCTTTAAAAAAAATAAAATAAAATAAAATAAATAAAAGTGTATCTCTCCAAATGAAATTGGTATTTTCTTTGCTCTCATCTATACCTAATTGTTGAAGTAGACATTTCATAATATTTTCAACAATTTCAGGCTTCCATCACTGTTCTTGTCAAACATAATACTTTTTTATGAAAATATGTTTTTAAATATAAGAACTAATCCAATTTATATGCTTTTTATCCTTTCCTACCTCTTCATTTTATGCAATGCTGCTCAATCTCATTTTAATAGAAGGCCCCATTGTACAGTAAGTGCTACAAAGCTTTGGTTGGTTGAGCTATCAGAAAACTTCACTCTTAAGCTACAAATCAATGATCAAGTCATCATCAAGGGATTTTAAAACTTGAAAATAAATCTTAGAAATTGCTAATAGAGGAATAATATTATATTGCCAGAGGACTGCAGCACTGCTTTAAAATTTAGTATTAGAGAAAAAGAGAGATGAAAAATCCAAATATTTGAGGGATGTATGTTAGGCCTTAAGTGTAGTCCTTGAATAGCTATTAAAACCAAATCACCTTAACTATAGAGAACAAACTGATGGTTACCAGAGGGAAGGTGGGTAGGGGATGGGTGAAATAGGGGATGGGGATTAAGAGTACACTTACCATGATGAACACTGACTAATGTGTAGAATTGTTGAATCACTATGTTGTACCTGAAATGAATATAACACTGTATGTTAACTATTCCGGAATTAAAATAAAAAAAATAAAAACAAACAAACAAGTAAACAAAACTAATATATTTTTAAAAAACCATAAATCTCCATGAAAACTAAACAGTTGGGATTTCTGGTCCTCACAGAATGTATAGACCTACTTCTAGCTCTTCACTGTTAAGCACAGCTGTAAATCTTGGAAATAATGTAACTGACAACTAAAGGAGAACTCTAAAAGGCAATAAGAAAGCAAACCAATTTCAGACCCCAAGACTGGAGGATAAACACAACAGCATGGTTTTTATGTTCCTCCCACCCAACAGAAGAAGGTTACCCAAACTCAGCATATACCAATTTCAATTCAGCAATATAAGGCAGCCTAGATAGGTTCCTTTCTCTTCTGAGATCAAATGGAAGTCTCTCTGAGAATATCAAGCAAGCTTGAAATCACAGAAAGGAGGATCAGTAGTAACCCCACCAACCAAAAGCAACTAGGGGAACTGCTTTCCTTTCCCACCAGACTGAGATTCCCCTCCCTCTCCAAGAGCCATTGGGGAGAGTAGGCGGAACCAGCAGGAGGGTCTCAGTCACCACAAGTAGCCTGGCCTGGGAAGCCTCCTTGATCCTGAGGCATTACATTTTTTTCCCCCTAGAAGGCCAGAGAAACCAAAAGAACCAGCAAGAGGGACCAAGTTATAGCAAGCAATTCTTCCAAGGAAACCTCTTTTACCTGATTATTTCTCCCCACTAGGGGGATTAAGTCAGGTGGAAAAAATAGACAGGAAGGACTGCTATGGACTAAACATTTGTGCCCACCCAAAATTCATATGTTAAATCCTTAATCCCCAATGGGGTAATATTTGGAGATGGGACTTTTGGGAGGTAATTGATTAAATAAGGTCATGAGGGCAGGGTCCTCATAATGGGATTGGTGTCTTTATAAGGGGATGAGAGGACCAGAGCTCTCTCTGTGTGTCCTGAGATGATCCAGAAGGAAAGCAGCCATCTATAAATGAGGAAGAGGGCCCTCACCAAGAATCCAACTGTGCTGGCACTGATTGTAAGACTTTCAGCCTCTAGAACTGTGAAAAACTAAAGGACTGTTGCTTAAGTCACTGAATATATATTTTGTTATAGTAGCCAGAACTGAATAAGACAAAGGACCCATCCACAGTAATAAACCAGGTGGGGGAAACCTCTCCCTATACTGAAACACTGTGGCTGGTGGGCAGAATCAGCAAAGCAAGATGGATCAAGTAACAACCAGCTGCCAGACCTAGGAACACTCTCTTACACTGCAGGCCTATGAATCCCCTTATCTTGTGAGAGAACCTAGAAACCCAAGGGCCAAGAGTAGGGGCATTCCATTTTTATCCTTCTATACTGTGAGGTACCCAGAAACTGGGCTGAGATCAGTGAGAATCCCTATATCACCAAGTAAGCCAAGCAGACCAAAATACCACCATAAAGGCTCTGAAATTTAAATTGCCATTGGAAATACAGCTCAAAAGAGTAGGCCAAAACTTAAATAGGGTGACTGCCTGTTTAAAAAAAAAAAAAAAAATAGAACCCAGAGTTTTCGAACATAATAAGCAAAATTTCCAGGATAAATAAAAAATCACCTTTTACACCAAGAAATAAGACAATTACAACTTAAATGAAAAAGGATAATCCACTGATGAAAACACTAAGGTGAATCAAATGTTGGAATTATCTGATAAAGATTTTCAGCCAGCAATCAATTTAACTATGCTTCAATATTCAATGGCAAGAGAGGGAAAACTGAATGGGAAGAAATCAGAGAGGGAGACAAACCATGAGAGACTCTTGATTATGGGAAATAAACTGAGGGTTGTGGAAGGGGAGGAGGATGGGGGGATGGGGTAACTGGGTGATGGGCATTAAGGAGGGCACATGATGTGATGAGCACTGGGTATTATACGCAACTAATGAATCATTGAACATTATATCAAAAACGAATGATGTACTATATGTTGGGTAATTGAATTTAAACAAAAAAAAATATTCAATGGTAAATTATCTTGAAAATGACAAGATAGAAAATCTCAGCAAAAAAAAGAGAACTTATAAAAAGAATTTATAAAAAAGAACAAATGGAAATTAAAGCAATGAAAAATATTAAAACAAACAAACACCTCACTGGACAGGCTCAATAGTCTAGAGTAGAAATGAAAGAGATTAGAAATGATGAAATGAGGACAGGCCATAGAATTCACCTGATCTGGACAACAGAGAGCAAATAGACTGAAAAAGTTGACCAAAGCCTCAGGAACCTGTGTTGTCCTGTGGGACAACAACAAAAGATCTAGCATTCGTATCATCAGAGTCCCAGAAGTAGAAGAGAAAGACAGTGCATCTAAAAGTACTTGAAAAAATAAAGACTAAAAACTTCCCAAATCTAGTAAAAGACGCAAACCTAAGATATAAGAAGCTGAGAAAATTCTAACAGAATAAGCCCAAAGAAATCCACGTCAAGACACATTATAAATAAACTTTTGAAAAACACAGATAAAACTTCTGAAAGTGGAGCACCTGTATGCCTCAGTGGGTACAGCATGTGACTCTTGATCTCAAGGTTGTGAGTTTGAGCCCCATATTACTTAGTAGAGATTACTTAAAAATAAAATCTTAAAACAAACAAACAAACAAACAAACTCGTGAAAACAACCAGAAAGACATGTAACATTAACTATACAGGAATACCAATTTGAATGACAGATTTCTCATCCGAAACTCTGGAAGACAGAAGGAAGTGGCAAAACATTTTTTTAAGTCCTGAAAGAAAAAAACTCAACTGCAAATTATATAGATGGTAAAATTATCCTCCAGAACAGAAATAAAGACATTCTCAGACAAGGGATAACTAAAAGTATTTATCATTAGCAAACCTTCCCTAAAGCTTAGCCAAAGGAAGTTCTTCAAGGAAAAACAAAACGACAAAAGAAAGGATTTTGGAGTATTATGAAGGAAGAGGATCAATATAAAGAGTAGAAATATGGGTACATACACTAGATGAGTTTTATAAATAATATTTGATAATTGAAACAAAAATTATAATACCATCTGATAACTCAAGATATTAATACTTAAAACTGAGACAAAGAAGACACAAGTGGAAAAGAGACTTCCATCATTCACTAAAACTGGCTAAACACTGAAAACACTAGATTAAAGTGTGTCTGTGTGTGTGTGTGTGTGTGTGTATGTGCATGTCTGTGTGTTTGGTGATGCCCAGAGCAACCACAATAAAAACTATACATAGACTATACAAAGAGATACACTTAAAAACACTATAATACATCAGGATGGAATCTTTAAAAATGTTCAAGTAACTTATGGGAAGACAAGAAAGGAGAAACAAAGGAAAACAAATGAGAACCAAAGGAAACAAACAGAAAACAAATAATAAAATGGCAGCCTTAAGCACCAAATATCAATAATTACCTTAAATATAAATGGTTAAAGTACACCAATGTAAACACAGAATTTGGCAGAGTAGATAAAGAAACACAACTAAATATATGCTGCTTATAAGAACTCTTCAAATTCCACATAGGTAAATAGAAAGTAAGAGAATGGAAAAAGATGTATGATATAAACATTAATCAATGAAAGGCAGTAGTAGCTATATTAATATCTGATGAAATACACTTTAGCACAAGGGGAATTACTAGAGATAATGAACATTACATAATGAAAAATATCAATCTGCTGAAAAGACATAATGATCTAAAATGTGTATGCATCAAACAACAGAACCTGAAAATACATGAAGACAATTGATGAAAGAGCTGAAAGGTAAAACAGACAAATACACACCTCTCAAGAAGCAACAGATAAAATTACTGGACAGAAAATCAGTAAGGAAATCCAAGGTCTGAACAACATAATCAACAGAATCTAATTCACATTTATAGAATACTCCATCTAAAGTCCATTACACTTTTTTATGCATCCATAGAACATTCACCAAGACAGATCATATACCAGACCATGAAACAAACCTCAAAAAATTTTTAAAAATTGCAGTCATACTGATTTGAACATAATGAAATAAAATTAGAAATCAATAACAGAAAGAAAATAGGAAAATCTCTAGATACATGGAAATTAAACAACTCATTTCTAACTAATACATGGGTCAAAGAGGAAGACTCAAGGGAAATTAAAAGTACGTATAAGCAAGTAAAAACAAAAATAAATTGGAGTGCCTGGGTGGTTCAGTCAGTTAAGTGTCTGCCTTCAGCTTAGGTCATGATCTCAGGGTCCTGGGATCAAGCCCTACATGGGGATCCCTGCTCAATCGGGAGTCTGCTTCTCCCTCTCCTTCTGCTCCTTCTTCTGCCCCTGCTCTCTCTCTCTCTCTCTCAAGTAAACAAATAAATAATCTTAAAAGAAAACAAAAATAAATTTATCAAAATATGTAAGATGCAGCTAAAGTAGTGCTAAGAGGAAATTTTATAGCACAAAATACTTAACATGGGAAAATTTTAAAGATCCCAAATCAGTAACTATGTTCTTACTTTAAGAAACTAGAAAAAGAAAATGAAACCCAAAGCAAATGGAAGAAAGAAAGCAAAAAAGATAAGAAATCAATGAAGTTACGTATAAGAAACAGGAAAGAAGAAAGAAAGAAAGAAAGAAAGAAAGAAAGAAAGAAAGAAAGAAAGAAAGAAAGAAAGAAAGAAAGAAAGAAAGAAAGAAAGAAAGAAAGAAAGAAAGAAAGAAAGAAAGAAAGAAAGAAAGAAAGAAAGAAAGAAAGAAAGAAAGAAAGAAAAGGAAGAAAAAGAAAGAGGAAGGAAGGAAGGAAGGAGGAAGGAAGGGAGAAAAAAAGAAAAACAGTAAAAAAAAGTCATCTGGGGAATTTTTTTTCTCAGTAAAATTGATAAACTTCTAACAACATAGATAAAAATAAATAGAGAATACACAAACCACCAATTATCAGGAATGAAACAGGAGATACCATCACAGATCCTGCAGGCCATTAAAGTGATAATAAGGTAATTCTACAAACGATTTTTTCTTTTTGACAACCTAGTAGAAATGGCAGTAGTCCTTGAAAACCTCCAACTATTAAAATTCAACCAAGATGAAATATGTAATCTCAATAGCCCTACAACCATTAAGGTAATTAATCTCATAATTTAATTTTCCCAGAAAAGAAATATCCAAATCCACATGATTTTACTGTAGAATTCTGTCAAACATTAAAAAAAAAAAAAATACCACCAATTCTACAGAATCTCTTCAAGAAAATAGAATTGTAGAGGATGCTTTCCAATCATTTTATGAGGTAAGTATTTTCCCAGTAACAAAATCAGATAGTACAAAAGAAGTAACCTACACAATAATATCTCAAGTAAACTTAAGTATATAAAAATTTCCAACAAAGTATTAGCAAACTGAGTTCAATAATACAAAAAAGACGTATACACTATAACCAAGTGGGGTTTATTTTATTTCTGTAAGTCTGATTGAACTTTCAAAAAATCAGTGTAATACATCATATCAATGAATTGAAGAAGAAAAACATAATTATATCAATTGATGCAGAAAAGTATTTGGCAAATTCAACTGCCATACTTGAAAAATACTGTCAGCTAGTTAGGAATATTCAATTTGATAAAGAGCATCTTTAAAAAGTTATGGGTAACATCCTACACAATGATGAAAGATCGAATGTTTTCCCTATAAGATTGTGTACAAAGTAAGAATGTCTGCTCTCACCACTCTATACAAAGTATTGCTGGAAATTTTAGTCACTGAAATAAGGTAAGATTAAAAAATGAAAGTCATACAGGAACATAAAATTGTCTTTATTTACAGATTACTTGCCTGTACACAGAGAAAATCACCAGAAATCTAAAAATATAGTCCTAGAAACTTATCAGTGAACTCAGCAAGATCAATAGTTTTACAAAAATCAATCATAATACTATATGTTAACAATAAAGATACAACAACCAAAATTTAAAAGCAATGCAATTTAACACTGCTCCAAAGAAAATGAAATACTTAGGTATATACTTATCAAAATATGTATATTATCTAGATGTTGAAAATTATAAAATGGTTATGAAAGAAATCAAAGAATACCTAAGTTAATTGAAAGACATAGCATGATCATGGTTTGGGTGACTCCTCACAGTTAAAAAAAAAAAAAATCAATTCTCCCAGTTTGATCTATAGGTTTAATGCAATTCCTGTGGGGAAAAACTGCAGTAAGTTTTTTGTAGATATATATAAGCTTATTCTAAAATGTATATGGAAAGTCACAGGCTTTAGAATAGTTAAAAGAATCTTGACCAAAAGAAATTAAAGTGATATTAGTGTTCTAAAAGAGACCCCAGAGAGGTCCCTTTGCCCTACCACTATGTAAGGCATAGTGAGAAGGTGAAATCACCAGCCATGAACAAGGAAGAGGGCCCTCATCAGAACACAACAATGCTGGAACCTTGATCTTGGACTTCCCAGCCTCTAGGACTGTAAGAAATAAATTTTTGTTGTTTATAAGCTATCTTGTTTATGTTATTTTGTTATAGCAGCTCAAATGGAGTAAGACATGAGAAAGACAGAAGGCAACCACCTGAAGGTCAAGGAGAGAGATCCAGGTTTGGAAGCAAACTCTCTCTAAGAAGTTCTGATTCTTTTTGATGAAAAATGATGTTTAGAAACCCAGATCCAGGCATCTAAGCATGTTAAGTTCTTCTGCTTTATCGTTTCTGGACCCTCTTAGCAGACAGAGCTCTGAAAATATGAATATGTGCATACACAGTTATGAATAAATATTATGTCTATGTATCTATATATTTACATATGCCAACACCTATATCTATATTTGTTCAAGCCTAGAATGCACAGAAATCAGTTTTATAATTGCCAACTCCTATCACTGCAGAGAGAAAGCCTACCAATTAGAATTCAATTTTTTAAGAGTATGCTTTAAGTAAAACTTACGTAGAGTGAAATGTACAAATCAAAAGTATACAATTTCATGAGTTTAATCAAATGCATCCACCTGTATAACTAACAGTTCCTCAAGATATAGAACTTTTCTACTAGCCAAAGAACTTTCTTATCCCTTTCCCAGGTATTCTCATCCCAAAGGCAACTGTTTTCTGATTTTTTTAATCATTGATTAAGTATACCTGATATAGAATTTCATATCGGTAAACTCATATGTAGGTACTCCTTCATGCCTGGCTTCCTTAGCTCAGTATAATGTTTCTGAGATTCGTGAACATTTTTGTGTGTATCAATAATCCCTTTTTTGCTTTTTTACTTTTGTTGGCTGAGTATTATTCCACTGTATGAATATACCACTTTTATTTTAACTATCACATACTGATGAAAATTTGTTTTTTTTCCCAAATTTGAGCTATTATAGATAAAATTGCTATGAACATTCTTAAATACTCATTTTTTGTTGGAAATACATAGGAGTGAAACTAGTAGGCTAAAGTTTAGGTGCACATTTACTTTTGTAAGAAACTGACACAATCTTCTTTCTCCAATGTGCTTGAGAATGTTTTATATATTCATCAGAAATTTATGAGAGTTCTGGTTATTCCATATCTTTTCCAACTTTTGTTGTTGTCAATCTTTTCAGTGTTAATCATTTTCATGAGTGCATAGAAGTATATTATTCTGGTTTTAAATTGGGTTCTCCAATTATGAATAATTAAATCATTGTTTCATGTGCTTATTGGCCATTTTTATATCTTCTATAAAGTGTTCATTCAAAATCTTGCCCATTTGTCTTGGGTTGTTTGTCCTTTTATTATTGAGTTTTATAATTCCTTACATATGCTTAACACAAGTCCTTTATCAGATATATATTTTGCAAATATTTTCTGCTACGCTGCCCATTCACTTCATAAATGGTGTATTTGTTGGGAAGAACTCTTAATTTTAATGAATTATATTTTATATATTGTGTATTCTTTTTTTTTTTTTGAGAGAGAGAGAGCATGTGAGTGGGGGGGGAAGGGAGAGAGAGAAAGAGAGTGAGAGAGAGAGACTCTTAAGCAGACCACACTTAGCATAAATCCCAACATGGGACTCGATCTCATGACCCTGAGATCACGACCTGAGCCAAAATCAAGAGTCAGATGCTTAACTGACTGAGTCACCCAGGTGCCCCTGTATATTGTGTTTTCTAATTATTAATTTCAGTGTCTTATTAAATAAGTATTTGTCTACGCCAAATTACATTTCTTCTAGAAACCTTATGTTTTTAACTATTTTTTTTTAGGTTTATCTGTTCTCTTCAATTAATTTTTGCATGTGGTTTAAGTTAGGAATCAAGATTTATTTCTTTTCACACATTTCCCTTTTTTTCAACACCATTTTTCCCATTCAATTTTATTGGCATCTTTTACAATCAATTGACTACACAAGTGTACTATTCCACTTATCTATAAATATATTTTTCCCATGTACTCACCCACCATACTTGTATCACCTGTTTTACAAATTACAGCTAAAATCCTTGAGTCCCTTGTCTGTATTTCCTATCACTATACCTTCACTTTCCACTTACTTCTTATCTCTCCAAACCTGCTTCACTGTTCCATTGAAGCTTACTATAGTAAGGTCACCAATGGTTTCTATATTATTATATCAAATAGACATTTTTAAGGCCTTAGCATTCTTAGACTTATTTTTTATTATTTTAATTTGACTACTTTCTCATTCTGAAAAGTACTCTTCTCTTGTCTTAGGTGACTCCACATTTTTTTCCACTCTGATCATTCCTTATTCTGTTTTTCAGGCACCCCTCTCTCCGCCCAGAGTTTAAAGTTAATATTTTTCTGTGTTCTTCTCTAAGCTTTTTTTTTCTGTAAAATTCTCTGTCTGAACACTTATATGTCTCTGTTAACATCCATATACTGATGTGTATAGAAATCTTCATCTCCAGCCCAAATAACTCACCATGCTTTAGTCATGGATATTCAACTACCTACTGGACTCTCTATATGACTCAGAGACAGCTCAAAACAGACATGATTAAAATTAAATTCATTATTTCCAACTTGTGCTTATCTCCTGGTTTCCCTGTCTTTGTAACAAGACAAGAAATCCATTTTTTTTCTTCCTTTACCTATCTTTGCCTTTACCAACTGCAACAATCTAAATGAAACAATGCCTATAATGCACTTGGCACAGTACCTGCTTTACGAATGCAAAATCAGTGTCAGTTCCTGTCATTTGGAACAGCAGAAGAGCCTCATGCTGACTAGCTGAAACTCCAGAACCAGAATGCCTGGGTTTAATTCCTGCCTTTTCCACTCATTAGTTATGTGAATTTGGACAAATTATTTAATTTTTCCATTGCTCAGTTTGATCACCTGAAATAAAGATTTTAATAGTACTTAACTCAGATATTTCTGTGAGTATTAAATGGCTTAATATAAGGAAAACCACTTAGCATAGTACAGTGATATAAATTCCATCTAACTGCTAGCTATCATGGTTATTACTATTACAGATATCATCCAAACTTTTGTGAAATTTGATGAGTACAGTTTGTAGGTATCTAGCAAGTCCATTTGCTTTTCCCCATTCCTTTAACCATTATTTTGGTTTACATGTCTATGCTTTTCTATCTGAATTACTATAATAATCTCTTACTAATGCCTTAGTCTTCATATCCTTCTCTCAGTTCCCTCTGCCCCCAAATTACACTTCCTAAACAAGTCATGATCATTCTTTACCCTAGTTAGTATCCTTTAGTGGCTTCCCTTTTCCCTTAGGATAAGGTTAAAATTACTCAAAATTTTATAAAAAGCCACTCATGATCTTTCCTTTGCCTACTTTTCCAGCCTCATTTCTTGCTATCTTTGAAATTCCACTCTGCATTCCTATCAAAAACAAAAGACCTCATTCAGTTTCTTGAACACACTATTATTATATATTATATTATATTATATTATATTATATTATATTATATTATATTATAGATTTTTGCACATTCTATTTCTTCTGTGTGGAATAATTCCCCTCATGTTTTTCTTGGCTGACTCCTACTCAACATTTAGGTCCGTATTTAAAACCTTATTTTTTCTAACACCAACCATAAGCTCTCATAACAACATGTACTCCTCCCATTAGGGTATTTATCATATGGCAAGGCCATATGCCTGTTTGCAGGTCTCTCTGTGCCACTAAAATGTAACCCTTATGAGGGATCCTTTTTTTTTTTAAGATTTTATTTATTTATTTGACAGAGAGAGAGAGAGCACAAGTAGTGGGAGTAGCAGGCCAAGGGAGAGGGTGAAGCAGGCTCCCCGCCAAGCAGGGAGCCCGATGTGGGGCTTGATCCCAGGACCCTGGGATCATGACCTGAGCCAAAGGCAGATGCTTAACAACTGTGAATGCTCCTATTTATCTTATACTTTTTTTTTAAATCCCAGCTCCTACTTTAAAACTAGTACATCGTGTGTGTTCGATGTGACTTGACTGATTGAATGAATCCTTACAACAAAGGAAAGCAACTCACCTAAAGCTGAAAAGAATCTAAAATATAACAAATAAAAAGAAGCATTCATATAGTCATGCAAAGTATGCTTATACAGTCTACCCTTCTACATAAGAAGTTACCCAACCTGAAAAATAAATTTAAAAAAAGGAGCAGAAATAATTAGTTTCTTAGAGAACCATAATAATTTGTTGAAGAAATGGTATAATTTGAGGGGTAAATTAGCAAAACCGATACGGTGTAGAGAGAGAGATAAGAGAAGATTCATTATATATTATCATGGAGGCCAGGAAATCCCATGATCTGCTGTCTGTAAGCTAGAGAACCAGGAAAGCTGGTGGTGCAAAAACACACTCCAAGTCAGAAAGTCTGAGAACCAGGGGAGCTGATGGTGTAAGTTCCAGTCTGAATCCAAAGGCCCAGAAGCCAGGATCACAGATCGTCGACAGCAGGAGGAGATGGATGTCCTGGGTCAAGCAGAGAGCAAATTCACTCTTCTCTGTCTTTTTATTCCATTCAGACCCTCAATGGCTTGGATGATGTTCACCTGGGTTGGTGAGAAGAGTCTTCGTTCCTCAATCTACTGATTCAAATGCTAATCTCTTCTGGAAACACCCTCACAGGGACACCTCGTAATAATGTCTTAACCACTATTGAAGTATCTTAGCCTAGTCAAGCTGACACATAAAATTAACAATCATAAGGGGAAGTAATTATAATAGTTTTCATTTTATAAGTGCTCATTTGTCTTAGATCTTGTGCTAAACATAATCTTTTTTTTTTTCCCCCTTTACAACTACCTAGTAACGGATAAAAAGACTAAAGCACAAGGCTATTAAGTAGTGGAACTTGAACACAAACCCAACTTTGGTCAATTGCAAGTCCTATAGTCTTAACCTCCATGACATAATCCACACCAGCATCCAATACACTCTTCACAATAGCAACTGATTACAGCTAGCAAATATTCTGGAGCCAACCACATTGAAAAACTGATACTGCTCCCTAACCAATATCTTGACCTCCCCCCAGCTTAATTCTATCCCATGCATAATGCATGCTGAGGAGTCAGAGAATGGAATGGCAAGAAACTATACTATATTTTCTATTCAATCATTAACCATAATAAACAAAAGAACATAAAGGTAGACATGAAAACTTTGCCACATATCAGGAAAAAATACAATTCTGTCCATTCCAAAAATTGTTTACCTTATTGAGAATTGGGCAATTACTCCACAGAGTTCTTAACCCTACCATCAAAATTTACAATCTGGTATTATATAAATGTATATGTATCTAAAATATGAAAAAATCTATTGCATAATGCAGTTTCATTTAACTTTTCTGGTGACTGCTTTATGACAGTGAACTGCATGGTCTAAAAATGTAATGTGACAAAGAATATATCTGCTTTCTATCTCAAGGACATTCTTGAAAATGAGATGTAATATTTCAAGAGTTTTATCCTTGTGAATAAAATGTTAATAAATAGATAAATCTTTAACACTTGCCAAGTCATGAGTTGTATTCAGTATGGCTAAAAGAAGAACATGATGTCTTAGGGGGCAGGACTAGAATGTAAAAATTTAAATGTCACCACTATAGAGGTTAGCCCAACCTGGAAAGTTATTCTTGATCAAGGGTTGAAGGATATTACAATTGGAATAAGTTATTGATAATGACCCATTAGAACGAGTCAGACCAAATAAACCACTCATACCAATGATGCAATGTGAAATCTACACTGGGATTCTCTCCAGAATGACCTAAAGGAATAAAATGGCTGGCTGGGAGCCATTCTTCTGCTCATATACTTTCTCACACTATAGGACAGAGAATATCTCAGAAAATAGAGAAATGCACTTCTGTAGGCTTACTAATGGTTTATTTGAGAGAAAATATTCAATAAATCTGCTATTCTTGGCTTTGAAAATAGTTTTGTCTAAAAGTTGTATTAGTATTTATATTAGTCTTCACATGGGATTTTAAAATGTTTTTGTAATATTTGAATTGTATTTACTTGGTAAGAATAACTATAAAAGTAATAGATAATATTTATTTATTTGCTAGGTATACTAAGTAATTTTCCTACATTTAATTCTCTAAATAACCTTACGAAGCAAGTACTATTATCATAATCATAATAAGATATTTACCTACATGAAATCTCCATAATAATACCATGACACAATTTTATTTTCATAGCCAGTGTTTCAAAGATAATGAAACTAGGTTAAGACTGATTAAATAATTTGCAGTAAGACTCACAGTACACAGTGAGGTAAGACTCCAGCCCAGGCTTGCCTGACCTTAGAACCTCTGCTCCTAATCACAGTACTTTCCATCACTTCATCCTGTATATTATTTAAACAGTGACATTTTCAAGGAAAATACTGATTATAAGAAAAACTAAGGGGCTGTACTATAGCCACTGCTTTATTCAGACAAACCAATGCTCATCTCCTATATTGTTTGTAGGAACTCACTATTCAACACATACACACACACACACACACACACACCACATATAATTTAGTTATTTCTAGAATGATAGTTATAAATCAAACCACCTCAAGTAAAATCCTTGTTTCCCATAGTCACAATATTATATAATAAATACTGGAAATTCATTTTGAACCATTAAACATATTTAAATTGTCCCTTCAAAATAAATGAGATTAAATTAACACACAAATATCTGTTTTTAAAAACATTTAGAACCAACCTTTAATATAATTGCTATGGCAAAATACTTCTGCATCGGCTGGACTGGTTCAGACTTCTTACGTATAATACCTCATTGAAGTTTGTTTTCAAGACACAACCCTTCTGATAGGTCTTATTGCAAGTGTAAGTCTCTATTTTTCCAAAAACCAACAAACCTTGTTTAAAATCAACATCATCAGTTTCAATTTTTTTTTGGTTCTGATTTAGCAGATGTCAACATAGTTATCTGAGAGTCTTTGAATGGTAAATATTAGGGTAGAAGTTATTTCTGTGAAGACATTCTGAATGATCTCTTCCATGAAAGTTAGCTGATTATCCACACCAGCTTCTCTTTGTTAACATTTAGTTCATTTCACTATTCAATTATCTATTCTACCAATATTCATTGAACATCCACTGGATGCCATGCACTTTTCTTATGCTGAAAATATAAGAAATATAAGATGCATCCTTCTTTTTTAAATGTTATATTGGTCATGGGAAGGGATTTGTAAATGTGAGTCTGGGTAATTTTGCTCTGAGGAGTTTTTAAGAGTTATCATTTCATGACTTCTTTTTATTCCTTTTGTCTGATGCTAAGATTATACTCACTCATTTATAGAAGCACATTTCTTAATAACTCCCCTATTTAAGGTTGCCAGAAGTTTTGCAGTGGTATATGAAACACAAAGAAACAAATCTGTGGCGGGGGGGGATAAGGTAACAAATATCTGGAAAAAATCACTATATCATATACATTTTACAGTTCCAACAGCTTGATCAAATTCTATCTGATGTCAGAGACATATTTACCATATCGAATTATTTAACTCTGTTTTAGACCATCTACAGTTTAGTAATCATATATATCATCTGCATGTCATTGCAAAAGGTAAGGAGGGCAAGTCATGTATATTCATCAGCAATAATTATTAGAGCAAAGATTAATTGCTACCAATAATAATTAGTCAAGTTGATAATTAATGACCATAGTGTACCTACCACCGCATTAAAAAAGCAATTATGTTTCTCATTGCTACATCTTATCTGTATCATCTAGCAAATTACAATTGTAAATGATAATACATATTGAGGACTTTATTGCTGCGTAATTAATTGAGGAAGTGTTCTCAAGCCATGATTCACCCACTGATTTTATGCAAAGAATATGATGTAAATAAAAGATGTAATGCAAATTTATTGCAGTAAATTTACTATAGTAAAATTGAACCATACTATCTTATGTTAGGGAATTTATATAAATGTATTTTTATAATCTCTGTAGCTCTTATTCCATCTGGAATTCATACTTGAGAAGACTAACAAGAGAATAATTCCATGGAATCCAAATTTTTTTCCATAAAACCAAAGATGGTAGCAAGTACTATTTGAAAGGTAAGAACATTGAAAAAAAACAATATTTATTAAACATAAAAATAATAAGTCACTTAAATAACTAATACAATCTTAGAATATATGTGAAAGTCAAGCATAAAAATAATAAAATATGCAATGAAATTTATATCTCTTACACCTTCACAAATAGGTATTTTACCAGGAGGAGGAAGAATCCTAATAAACTTCCTAATAGAAAGAGCATAATAAATATACATTTTATTTGAAAATAAAGATATTAAGAAGATAGATAATGAACAAGTGGAGCTAACAGAGAAACTAACAGAGATGAGAAAATAAATAAGATCACAGTGTACCAATTTCTAAAAATATATAATGTAAATAGGCTTCTGAAATCATGGAATGAGGGCCTCTGTGACCTTGCTTTCTTATTGAAACAATGAAAATGTGGACAAAATAACTAAAATCAACCATTTCATAACTCCAGAAATTAACCAAAGCCACAGACCAAGCTGAACATCATCTATGCAAGAGAAGCTACTAACCCCCTGTAAGGCCGCAGGGTCTGTGCTATTTTGTACTTGGGGCTGGTCTCATTCCCCTTCCCTCCTCACATCAGTAATGTGGTGTCCAAAAGGCAGCAGTTTTGTAAATACTGGAGCGGTCTGACCTCTTCTGGAGCTCCCTTAAAAGCACCATTCCCAGAGCACAGTCAATATTTTGTTTGAAATTGCAGCTCTCTGAAAAATTTCTATCCCCAGGATGTTGTAGACTTTTGATTTGTCTCAGAACTCAGTTCAGTGGGAAAAGACAGAGCCCCACAGCATTACCAAAACAACAATATGCTGGCAACATCACAGCTGACAGTTGGGGGATGGGGATTTATAAAAAGAAATCCTGGAGAGGGGCGCCTGGGTGGCTCAGGCGTTAAGCCTCTGCCTTAGGCTCAGGTCATAATCCCAGGGTCCTGGGGTGGAGCCCCGCATCGGGCTTCCTGCTCTACAGGAAGCCTGCTTCTCCCTCTCCCTCTCCCCCTGCTTGTGTTCCCTCTCTCACTGTGTCTCTCTCTGTCAAATAAATAAAGAAACTCTTTTTTAAAAAAAGAAATCCTGGAGAGCCAGATGACCACAAAGAACTTTAAAATGTTCCAAAATATTTATGAGGATCTTAAAGGCTATGTCCAAGCCCAGGAAAGACACAGGAAAGGCAAAGGTAGTAGTCATTCACATATGACTGACCTTAAAACTCTGTAGAAGCAAGGAGTAAAAGCCATGGATGTCTTGTACACTGCCTGATGTTTGGATGTGCCTTCTCACACATAGGCTCCCTTGAAAAAGGTGAAACATGTAATAGAATTTCATTTAAGGAAATTTTCTGGTGGATCATTGCTGGCATTTAAATTATACTGATCTAGAGGTGACCCTTAGGAAGCAAAACTTAAAAACAAGTTGTTGGGGTTTTTTGTTTTTTTGTTTTTTTTAATGTGCTCAGTGCTACACACTGCCAGAAATACAGAAACTATAGAATTAGTCCAAGAAGATCATGAAACAAACAAGCAGATGCAAGAAAAACAATAATAACCTCAAAAATCTAAGCAGTAACAACAAATCTTGGAAGTAGGGGCCTTGATTCCCGACTACATGTCTAAATGACTGCATGTCTAAAGCACTCAATGAATGTAAAGAGTGATGTCTCACAAAATAAATAAATATATATATATATATATATCAATAAAGAAGTAGAAATTATTAAAATGTTAATTATGGATTTGAAAAAATCAATGAAATGAAAACTGTACAAGTATCTCAACAAGAGATTTAAGCTGACAGAAGAAAGAATCAACAACCTTGAGGACAGGTCAATAGATATAATCCAGTTTGAGGAGCAGAATGGGAAAATGGATAAAGAAAGTGAACAGAACCTCAGAGAATATTGGGACACCATCAAGTGTACCAATATAAACATAATGGAAGTTCCAAAAGAGAGAAGAGAGGGAAAGGGGCAAAAAGAATATTTGAAAAACAATGGCTGAAAACTTGAAATTTTACCAAATATTAACCTACATGCCCAAGAAGATCAACAAACTTCAAGTAGAATAAACTCAGAGACCTATAGGTTATAGGTTATAGGTCCAAATCAAAATCACAAATAAGAAACGATTTCACACCCAGTAAGATGGCTTTAGTCACAGAGGCAGGGAACAAGTGTTCTTGAGAATTTAGAGAAACGGAACCCTTATACACTACAGAATGTAAAATGGTCTGGCAGTTTCTCAAAAGATTAACCAAGGATACAATGTAACCTTGCAATTCCACTTCTAGACATATACCCAGGAAAAATGAAAACATATATACACATAAAAACTAGTACATGAATTTTCCTACAGCATTATTCATGATAGCCCCAAATTGGAAAAAAAAAAAAAACATAAATATCAATTGGGGAATGGATAAGCAGTATGTGGTATATCCACACAATGGAATATTATTCAGCAAATAAAAAGACATGAATTACTGATGAATGCTATACATGGATGAGCCTTCAAAATATTATCCTAATTGAAAGAATCCAATCCAAGAGACCACATATTATAATGGTTACATTTCTACAAAATGTCCAAAGCAGTCAAATCTATAGGTAGAGAGTAGAAAATTTGTTGTCTGGAGCTGGGGGTTGAAGGAGGGGCTGAGAATAAAAGTGACACTAATAAATGGGGAATTGGAGGGAGCAGGTATGAAGGAAATTTCCTAAAATTAAATTGTATTGATGGTTGCACAAGTCTGTAAATATACTAAAAATCAGTGAACTAGTCACTTTAAATTGCTTAATTTATGTTAGATGAGTTATATCTCAATAATGTTGTTAAAAAAAAAACAACCAATCCCCCCCAAAAAGAAGAAAAATGTTATATAAAATCTCAGAGGAGTAATTTTAAAATGCTGAATGTGTTTTTAAAATTTGAATTAAAGAGTAATGAATAATACGGCACAACACAAATCATTTTTCAGCATGAAAACTCATATGGTCACCCATTAGTCCAATTCATTACATTTTGTTACTTAAAGTATTTGCAAGGAGAACATACAGAAATTCCAAAAACATGCCACTAAGAAAGAGACAATGCCAATAGCAATTTGGCTTAAGAAGAAAGTTCATTTGGTATTTGGTGTTTGGCATTTTACAGAAGAATTTCATGTGAGGAAACTCTGATTGCTTTTGTGTATTGCATGTTGGTAAAATGCTGAGTGGTGAGGTTTTCATGCCCATGGCTCTTTCTTTTCAGAAATAAATAGACCCAAATTCCCATTTCCATCATCCTTGTGATGGAAGGTAGCCCTCTGACAATTTGACTGAGTTCAGGACCATAAAGGACAAAGGGAAGAAAATCTGAAAAATGAAAGCCTTTTTAGCTCCTGAGAATCATTATCTAAGTTCAGTATTAGGTCTCTTAAGACATTGTGATAAGCCACCAGTGACCCATTAAGAATGGGCTAGCACTGGACTTAGTATGCATAGATGATTTCCAGTTCAATTTAGTTTCCAGGCTATATTAGAATACTGCATATCCAGCTTTATGATAAATTCCTTCAGCTTTTGAAGTGTTTCCAGAAGAGTTTTCAATGAACAGCAAGGTCAAGTTGAAAGTAGCCTTGCAATGAAAAATATAAGCAGGACAAACAGGAGGACATGTAGTTATAATTTGAATTTGAAATCAGCTGATTTATATCCCCTGCTTGTGTCATTTACTCTCTCTCCTCACTCTTGAAACAGCTTTAGAACTAGGTTCTGTAAATTCTTCCTCGTGCAAAAGATTAAAATAATAAATTCATTCAATTTCCATTAGGTTAAATGACCCTAAATCCTTTTTCCAACCTCTTACTGTCAATATACACCTGGATTCATTCATCATGATACCTAATATGTTATGAAAATAACTGAGTTACAGAATTTTGCAGAAATCAATTCTATATTCACATCATTTTGTGATGATAACAAAGCAAGATAAAACATGCTTCTAATTCACAGTGCAACAATACACCAAAGAGAAATCTGTTAATGGTCACCCAAAGTGTCCCCCCACCTATAAATGATGCTGAAAATAATAATAGCTAACATTTATTGGCCATCTACTGTATGTCATGCATTTTCATAAGCTCTTTATAAATATGAGTTAATCTTATTATAACCTTAGAAATCAGGACGATATATAAATCAGGAACTGAGGCATATAGAGTTTCATTAAATTGTCTAGGTTATGCAGTATGTTACAAAGTCAGGATCCTAAGGAGTGGTTAGGCTTGAGAGCCTGAGTTCTTAACCACTATATCTAGTCCTGTCTAATAAGAGCAGATGGTGTTGATTTCAATAGACAAATGTTCATCTATTTTTAAAAATATATTGGTTGCCAATAGCTAGAGGTCATTCTATGCCATTTGCGTTTTCATGGAATAGTTGCAGAGTGACATATATTTAAATTTATATGCAATTTAAAAAATCAAATTTGGGTAATTTAGTTACTTAGTAGAAACAAGGGAACAAGTGAGTTGTAGTTGTTAAAGCACCTAACGGAGAATAAAGAAATTTAACTTTTATTATGCCTCTCTAGACTTCAGTTTTCTCATCTATAATGTGAGAGTGGAAGATTTGACTTCAAATACTCCTTAGAATACAATAGCTATACAATTGTTTCTGTGATCTACTTCGATATCTTACATTCATATCTTCTGCCTATTTTTCCAAGAGGCTGTTTATTTTTTTCTTACACATTTATAATAGCACTTAATATACTAAAAAGTAGAATCTATTCTTTGCAATATGTGTTAAATACATTTATTACCCATTTTATTATTTCTCTTATCTATTTTATGTTCTTTTGCCATTTAGAAATTTAAATAATTTTGTAGAGTCACTACATCATTTATTTTCTTCAACTTGCCTGATTTTCTGCTGTTATATTTCAACAGATGTTTCAAAATAAAATATAAAAGTAGGTTACCCAGTCTTTTCTTCCACTTTATGAATTGAATTTTTAAAAACATTTGATCTTTTATCCATTCAGAGTTTTTTATATAAAATATAAGTTAATTATAAATCAACTTTTCTCAAATAGCTAGCCAGTTATCCCAATCCTGATGTCACTTATTCAATTTTCTACCTCTTTCCCAACTGATTACCTATTAAGGGAACACAATCGTCATTATAAATTAAATTCCCAAATGAATTTAAGTCATTTTATAAACTCTTTCTTCTGTCCCATGGAACTGTCCATCTATGCCTGTGGCAACATCGGATTGACCAATAAATGTATGGAAATATTCTGAACCTTGCTAATGGTAAAAGGAAATTAAGGTAACAATGAGCTTTTCCTAAGCTTATCAGACATTGATTTACACTTTTAATCATACCAATATTGGTCAGAGTGACAAAACCAGTCACACCAAAAACTTTGCTGGAAATAATAATTGCACAACCAGGAGGTATCCATAGTTTAAATGTGCACACTCTTCAACTTCACACAGTGATTCTTAATGTGTGGTTGGAGGTCCCCAAGATCCTTTCAGGGGATTTGTGGGGCCAAGATGCTTTTCATAATAATACTAAGACATCATTGGCCTGTATAAACATTTCACTGTATAAATATTTTGTATTGATTGTTTAAAAGCAAATATGGGCAAAACTGTTGTCAGAATAAAGGCAGTGGCAGCAAATTACATTAGTAGTCTTTATTTTTCTCCATAATGCACACATAATAGTTTCACCCATAATATCCTGATGAAGCACTAAAGATTATTAACTTTATTAAAACTTTACTCGAGCCTATGATTATTGTAATATTTTATATAATGAACTATGAAATACACATTAAGCACTCTGTTGCCTACTGAAGTACGATGACTGTCTTGAGGGAAAAGCTCTTATATTAGTTGAACTGGCATCTTATTCCATGGAACATTATCTTCACTAGAAAAAAATGATTGACAGACAAACTATGGTTATTCAGACCTGAATATTTGGGAGATACATTTTCTAGAATGAACAAAGTGATTCTGTCACTTCAGAGAAAACAACTGACCTGGCACTTACTCATTGCCAATGATAAAATTTGAGCTTTCAAGCAAAAATTAGAATTTTGAAAAATTATATGCATCACTGAATTTGACAGCTTCCTAAAACTTGAAGAGTTTATGGTAATATTAACAAACATGATTTCTTTTTCATATTATATAACAAAATGTGTCAACACTTGAAAATCCTTAATAACTTAGAGAAACAATATTTTCAAAATGATCCATGCATGGGTAAAAGGACCACTCAAAATGCAGAACACAAAATAGATTTTAAAGTAACAGTATGAAAAATTACCTTTGTTTCAGATTACACATTGCAACTAATCTTCAAGAAACTTGCATTTGTCAAGTTTTGATGTAGCATCAAAAAAGAATATCCACAATTTTCTGTAAAGGCTACTAAAATATTCCTCTCTTTTCCAACTTCCCATGCGTGGGAAGCAAAATTTTCTTTATTCACCTCACCAACATTACATTAAATGCTGAAGCAGATGTCAGAGCTTAGCTGCCTTCTATTAAGTCAGATGATAAAAAGATTTGCAAATATTTAAATGATGCCACTCTCCTCACTATTTTTTTGGTTTGAAAAAATATATTTATTTTTTATAAAAATATGTTAACATGAATCTGTTGGATATTATTTCAAATCATATTGTTAGTTATAATAGTATTTTTTTAAATTTTTAAAATTTCTCAGTTCTAATTTTTAATTTTTTAATTTTAGACCAGCAACTACTGATAGATAGACCCTATATTTTTAAAAACTTGTTGCTTCCATCAATAACTTCTAAAAATGTAAAAGGTTCCTTATACCAGAAAGTTTGAGAGTTGTTGACTTTGAAAATCTACTAATAAAAAATCATCTTGAGTAAGTACACAAAATTATTAATAAACTAGTAACCTCAAGATATTTCACATGCTTTCCTTTTCTCAATGGAAGTTTTTAATTGAGGTTATTCTAATCCAACTCCATAGTTCCATACTGGGAGAAGATATCTTCTCTTTTGGTTGATAAGCTACAATCAGAAGATACCTTAAGATGGGAGGTGAATATATTACACATGCAGGGACATTGTCCCAAAGGGTAGACTAGTGGCAGAAGCCACCAGTTGTTGCCCAGTATCTATTGCCATCTTCTTCACAGTAATAGATCCTATGAATTTTAAGCTGGGCAAATGAGCTGCCAAAAATACAGTATTTGATAGTGTTTTTCTTCAGCTACATGTGACCAGTGGAATGTAAGCAAGATGGTAACACAACTCCTGTGAAGACTGGAATGTGGCTGTGATATCTAGAACTGGAATAGATATTTTACAAAACAAAGGGAAGTCACACGTTACAGATGGTAGAACACAGAAGGAGCTTGGTCCCTATGGATAACAGAGCCATCGTATTAGTCATAGTCTGCCAATAACTTCGTGAGAGTGAAAAAATTTCTATCTTGAAAAAGCTACCACAATTTGAGATTTTCTGTTACTCATAAATGAACCTAATTTTAACTGAGAAGTGACTCAGCAGTACTGCTAGGCACATGGGACTCTATTTTATCTACATACTTACTCTCTTTTTTTAGTGTCAATGATTTTCCTTTAGCATTACCAATGGAGTTTTTCAAGATAACAGATCATTATTGAAGTTGGCATCTCAAGTTTCCTTACCAAATATCTTTGGTAATCCTATTTCTATAGCACATGTCCACACAAAGCTACTGATACTCTTTTTTGACTTACTGGAAGATTTCAGAGCTAGTTCACACTCTAATTTATACACACATACACACACACACACACTCGCACACACACACAATGAACCAAAATACTTGTTGTTTATAAATTAATAATTACTCCATCATTAACTAAATTAAGATTACTAGCACAGGAAATGAGCTAGGTAAATCTTTCCATCACTGAACTATAAAATGTTGGAATTAGAAGATATCTTAGTAAACATCCAATTCAACTCATTCTTCTTTATAGATAAAGATGTTTAGCACCACAAGGAAAATTTACTTTAAGATGATTATTGATAAAGCAGGGACACATAAAAGCACATATTATTAATTCTCCAGCACATTCATTATAACCAGTAAGACCCGTTTCATCAGCTTGGGATACTATGAGTGAAGAGCATGTCCTTTCTTTCTTTCTTTAATTACTGAAAACCCTAATTGCTTTTATTAGCAGGAAGGCTGATTGCTGTAGAACTCTGTGATCATACTTGCTTCAGACTGGTAGTGAGAAGATGGAGAACTTGATCAACTCATTCAACCACGTCACTTCCTCTCTTCTCTCTTTGACACACAGATTCTTCCTTTGACACACAGCATTTATTTTATGTCATACAGATGTTTCAGTAATATAAGTTTATCTAAAAACACTGTGAACTTAGTGGAAAATTACACTTTAAAATGCAAAATTCATACTATACTTAGTAAGATGTAAGACTTTTACTTTGTTAAAATAAATAAGAATTCTTTTATTTAGTGCAAACAGTACTTTGATTTTTCTTTTAAGAATAAGATAAAAATAATTTAGATATTGCTTTAAAGCTGACTTTAGGAATCTTTAGAGCCTTCCAGGATCTATTTTATCTAACCTCCCTAAATGATATCTAAGAGATTTCTTTGCAAAAATCTTACTTAATGCACACAATCTTTTCAGTAGATGGCAATTATACTTTAATTTAATTCACTGTTTCTCTGCCCACTGCATTGATCTTTTGTCTATTTCTGTGCAAGTTAACTTATTTTGATATTTTATGTCATGAATCACTATAGAAATTTAATTAAATTGATATATTAACTGTTCTGTAATTGCCACTGAAGTATTGTAAATGTCAGGCCACTCTGCTCCCATCCCAGATCAGGACTGCAAATAAGATACTGCAACTCAGATTCTTTTCTTTATCAAGAGATGTATACAAAAAATAACACAGGTATCTATTTTGGTCCAGGATCTGGAGCTAGAATTTTACCTTCCGGATAGATAGGATAAATGGTTTTGCAGAATATTTGATTAATTACCTGAAATTATTTGTTTCAAATTTTTCTAATAGTCCCATGTTCAATATTCTTCTGTGTCATGATCTGATCATGGATAAATTGGCTATCAATATTAATGCCATTTGCTTTTTTAGACTAGGATTTATTCAGCTTATTTAAAAACATGTTAGTTTCATCTCAGTTTTCACTGAGATTATTTTAAACATCTCTCCTGTTGATTTACTTTAAGAAATTCCATGCTACATGTTATCAATATAAAATCCTTATAAAAATAAAATACCCAATTTAGCAAATTCATCATCTGAACACACAGGAATGATAATTACACACTTTAAGGTATTTATCAATGTGGCAGCACGGACTATTATGGAGCTATCTGGGCCAGAGTATTTAAGATAATTAAACTTGCATTTAAGAAAAGAGAGCACTTCCCACAGTATTGGTACTTAGACTGAAACAGGAGCATTTGTCTTGCAGAGTAAATGTAAGTTTAAATATTTTGAATGTTTAATATTTTTCTTTATTCAAAATTCATACTCTTGCATGCAATCAAATACAGAAGTGAAATCAGAGTAGGTGGCAAGTCATAATTAGTTTGAATCAACTACTGATACAAAGGGTCAGAATTACTTATCATTACATCCCAAATTAACATAATTCCTTCCTAAAATAGATGGGGATAAGGAAGTGATTTAGGCATTAATAAGCATTAATTTATATAAAACTTTAATTAACTTTCAATATTTTAAAACCATTTAATATCCTAAAACTCTAGTTAGTTGGCATTTTCCTCTTCACCCTTTTAACAGTCTCTATGAAATCGATGATGTTGCCTCTATCTTAACATCCAAAACAATGTAAGGTATAGTGTCATAAATAAATATTGGGGCATGTTAATTAAATACTGGAATAATGAATAAATACTAAAACACATTTTTGATTTGAGGTTTTATAAGAAAGCTTACTTTTTAAGTGTAGAAATCAATTTATTTTTAAAGTTATCTTAGAATTCTTTTGGTAATTTTTAATAAACTTCATAGTTTAGCCAGTCTTAGATTTACCAAAAAAAATGCAAAGATGGTGTAGAAAGTTTCCATATACTTCACACCCAAGTTCCCTTATTGTTAATATCTTCCATTGATATGGTACACAATTAATAAATCAATACTGACATATTAATATGTATTGTTAATATCTTAACATCACTATGCTCACAATGAATCATACTGAAACATTATTAATTCATGTTTCTACTTTATTCAGATTTCCTTAGTTTTTATGTCAATTTCCTATTCCTGGATCCCATTGAGGACACCATATTACTAGCCATTCTGTTTCTGTAATCTCCTCTTGGCAAGTTCTCTGACGTTCCTTGTTTTGGATGATTTTGATAGGTTTAGGGAGTACTAATCAGACTTTTTGTGTAACATCACTCAATAGGTATTTAATGTCTTTCTCATGATTAGACTGGAGTTACATGTTTTGGGAAGAAGACCATGGAGTTAAAGTGCCATTTCCATCACATCATATCAGGGGTACATACTATCAACAAGATTTATCATTGCTGATGTTGACCTCAATCACTTGAATTAGTTGGTGTTTGTCACGTTTCTCCATTATTGAGTTACTATACTTCCTTATTTCCACCCTTTACTCTTTTGAAAGAAGTTACTATGCATAACCTACATTGAAGAAATTGGGAGTTATGCTCCGCCTACTTGAGAGTAGATACCTACAAAAGATTATTTGCACTTTCTCTGTATGGAAGACTTCTCTATTCTTCTTGTTTGTTTGTTTATTCAATCATTTATTCATATCAGTATGGAGAGAAGTCTAATTTAAATCAATAACATCTACTACCAATGATAATTACTGAACTGGAAGGATTGTTCAAAAATACTTATGTCAGATTTCTTCTCAGCCACGCTGAAGTCATGTGTCCAGTCTGTGTCGATGCCAGGACCCACTAGGAGATGATGATGTTGGACACTGAAGGCAGAGAGGGATTTGTGGCGAAAGTCCAGGGCTTGCCCTGGTCTTGCTCGGCAGATGAAGTGCAGTGTTTTTTTTTCTGACTGCAAAATTCAAAATGGGGCTCAAGGTATTCGTTTCATCTACACCAGAGAAGGCAGACCGAGTGGCGAGGCTTTTGCTGAACTTGAATCAGAAGATGAAGTCAAACTGGCCCTGAAAAAAGACAGAGAAACTATGGGACACAGATATGTTGAAGTATTCAAGTCAAACAACATTGAAATGGATTGGGTGTTGAAGCATACTGGTCCAAATAGTCCTGACACGACCAATGATGGCTTTGTACGGCTTAGAGGACTCCCCTTTGGATGTAACAAGGAAGAAATTGTTCAGTTCTTCTCAGGGTTGGAAATCATGTCAAATGGGATAACATTGCCAGTGGACTTCCGGGGAGGAGTATGGGGGAGGCCTTCATGCAGTTTGCTTCACAGGAAATAGCTGAAAAGGTTCTAAAGAAACAAAGGAAAGAATAGGGCACAGGTATATCGAAATCTTTAAGAGCAGTCGAGCTGAAGTTAGAACTCACTATGATCCACCACGAAAGCTTATGGCCATGCAGCGGCCAGGTCCGTATGACAGACCTGGAGCTGGCAGAGGGTATAACAGCATTGGCAGGGGGGCTGGCTTTGAACAGATGAGGCGTGGTGCTTATGGTGGAGGTTACGGGGGCTATGAGGATTATAATGGCTATAATGATGGCTATGGATTTGGGTCAGATAGATTTGGAAGAGACCTCAATTACTGTTTTTCAGGAATGTCTGATCACAGATATGGGGATGGTGGCTCTACTTTCCAGAGAACAACGGGACATTGTGTATACATGCGGGGACTACCTTACAGAGCTACTGAGAATGACATTTATAATTTTTTTTCACCACTCAATCCTGTGAGAGTACATATTGAAATTCGTCCTGATGGCAGAGTAACTGGTGAAGCAGATGTCGACTTTGCAACTCATGAAGATGCTGTGGCAGCTATGTCAAAAGACAAAGCAAATATGCAACACAGACACGTAGAACTCTTCTTGAATTCTACAGCAGGAGCAAGCGGTGGTGCTTATGGTAGCCAAATGATGGGAGGCATGGGCTTGTCAAACCAGTCCAGTTATGGCGGCCCAGCCAGTCAACAGCTGAGTGGTGGTTATGGAGGTGGCTATGGCGGCCAGAGCAGCATGAGTGGATATGACCAAGTTTTACAGGAAAACTCCAGTGATTTTCAATCAAACATTGCATAGGCAGCCAGGGAGCAATGAACAGCAGCTACTACAGTAGTGGAAGCCGAGCATCTATGGGCGTGAACGGAATGGGAGGGATGTCTAGCATGTCCAGTATGAGTGGTGGATGGGGAATGTAACTGATCCTGATCACTGACTCTTGGTCAACGTTTTTTTTAAAAAGTTTAACAGTTTTGCAATACAAGCTTGTGATTGATGCTTACTCTGAGTGGAAATCAGGATTGTTTTAAAGACGTAAGGTTCAGTATTTTTTAACACAAACATTCATCTAGGAAGTAACAACAGAGTAAACTATAACTGTCAAACAATTTTCAGCTTTTCTCTAGTTCTATTGTAGGATGTACTTAAGCAGCAAGTGTATTTAGGTTAAAGCAGTTGAATTATGTTAAATGTTGCTCTTCTACCACATTACATTGAACACTGTAGGGATGCATGTTGAAAGACATGCTTTTTTGTAAAACTCAATATAGGAGCTGTGTCTACAATTAAAAGTGAACACATTTGGCATGTTTATTAATTCTAGTTTCATTTAATAACCTCTAAGGCACGTAAGTTGAAGCTTTTTTTTTTTCTTTGAGACACAACACCGTACGTTAGAATTTTGGTCTTGGTGTTTGTATGAAATTCTGAGGCCTTGATTTAAACCTTTCCTTGTATCGTGATTTCCTTTTAGGTGTATTGCACTAAGTGAAACTTGTCAAATAAATCTTCCTTTAAAAAAAAAAACTTATGTCAAAAAAGGCAATATGAGTTTCCATATATGATTTTCTGGCATGTGGCTTGCCAAGTTGCCTCTGGTGCTACTACATACTAATGATGGTTAAAATAAAATAGTCTTAGGCATTCTTTTCTTTGATTCTCTCTTTCATCTTTAAACAATATGTATCCTTACCAATAAAGGAAGAAAAAAGAAAATCTATTCTCAGTTCCTCTATGGAACTCTTTAGGGAAAGTAAGGTGGACAAAGAAGATTTTACCTAAGAGTAACTTTTCATTTTCTCTTTTTCTAATCTACGAATCTAGTTTTCTCCCTCTTCTTGTAAAACTATATATTTGCTTTATTTACTCTCATGTGGTCTATGCTGAGGATAATAAGTTTGTTATTCTTGGTTCTCACATAATATTTCTTATAATTAGTTTATTCATAGTTAAATTAAGGAAAGCAGAAATTGGGTATAGTCAAACCTACTACATTTTTTTTAACCCTGTGACTACAATTATGTTAGCTATCCTGGTTTGAATACTACACATCTTCCAGGAGACCTTAGAAATGTTCAGTTCAAGACCTTGGAAGGTCATGGAAATCATAATTGGTCAGTCATAGGATAGAAATCAAGAGAATTTTCTTGGTGATACACAACTAATCCCCAATCATAATAGAGTCTTTTCTCCCCAATCATAATAGAGTCTTATCAACCCAAACTTCTATATATTATCTGCTTGTATAAAAGAGTAACATATATAAAAAGTGGAAAGACGATGCAACATTGTGATTAGTTTGCATCTTGTATATATTTGCCACCTTCAAGAAAAATGGAGGCCGTAAAAGTGATTGCATGTGTTTACCACCAGGCACCTCTTTTTTATTTTTTAGGTAGCAATTCAAGTCATATTTTCTAGACATTAAAATACAATTTATTTTTAAAAATGAATTAAACCGCTTCTAAATCTTGGCCAAAAAAACTGGTCTTACTTGAGAATTTATGTTCACTATTATTTAACTAAATTTACAAGACCATGCTATGACATATGGCTGTAAATTTTGACTTAAATTTCCAAGAAACCTTGTCCAAAATTGTTATAAAGATGAACAAATGCTGTGAATTTTTGCATGCACTTCACTGTTCAAAAACTAATCATCAACCACTGGGTGAACAAATTTATACCAAGTATAGCCCAAATTGAAAGAGCAGAGAAAAATTTAAATGTAATAAGACTCCAGAAATATCCCACTTGAGTGAAATATTTGTGAATCAAATTTCGCTGCATGTTATTGATGTTTTGCTTTCTAAAATATTTTGCTTCCTAAAATACCATTGTTAGATGAATATCCTGATAAGAAGTATTTCCCCCCAATTCTACTATATCTATGCAGCATAATTATTTTTGGTTCTCTTTGGAACTCCGTGTGATTCAGACATGTGTCTCTTTCACTTATAGTGCTATGGCCTTGTGTACCATCCTCTTCTGAAAAATACTTTCTTGGAAATTTAGGAAAAGAAAATGCCAAAACAATTAATGATACAAAATAGATTTGGCATTTGAAGAATTAAGTTGAATTGCATAGAACTCAGATAGAGAAGAAAAAAAAATCCAATTAAATATCCATATAATCACTGAGAAGTTATTTGTGGTAGATATAAAACCATAGTTCTAATTTTTATTACCAAGCTCTGGTAACTAAAAATGATTTTTTCCATTTACAGTAGTGTACTTTAAAAGATGGGTAAGATGTATGTAATGAGTCAGGCAATAATAATAGCTGTTTACATATCCTCAAGCCATCCTATGTTTATTTATTTATTTATTTATTTATTTATTTATTTTTAAATATTTTATTTATTTATTTATCTGACAGAGAGAGACACAGCAAGAGAGGGAACACAAGCAGGGGGAGTGGGAGAGGGAGAAGCAGGCTTCCCGCAGAGCAGGGAGCCCGATGCGGGGCTCGATTCCAGGACCCTGGGATCATGACCTGAGCCGAAGGCAGACGCTTAACGACTGAGCCACCCAGGTGCCCCAAGCCATCCTATGTTTAAATAGAAATTTCCCTAAATACACATAGCGTTTTGCAGGCATGCACATAGGTGAACTTACAAAAGAAGAAGCAGTCTCAAATCAAGATCTGATTAACTAAAAATATAATATCTATCTTTCAATCTAAATGCTGACAGTTGTTCAAAAAATCAACAAATTCTGATAGTTGTTTAATCTTACAACTTTTATATATTGTATCCCTAATTGTAGCTCCAAAGAGAAAACAACTTACTCAGCAAGCAAGACTCTAATTCTGTGGGAAAGAATAGAGCCAGCAGATTGACATCTGTGCATTATGCAAATAGAAGAATAGAAAACAAGGAGGTCCTAATAAGCAACTCCTATTCAGATGGAAAAGGGGAGTGGGAGAAAAACTCTTCTCCCATAATTATTAAAGTTGGGAGGGCACTTCTTCCCAGGGTGCATCTCAGGGAGGACTAGTTTGTTTTGGCTTGCTTCCTCAAGTGGAAATTTAAGTGTGAATTAAAAAATGGCATGCTGAGTTTGAGAAACGGCTTCTTCTCTCTTTGCCAAAGAATAGCATTGGGCAGAGGGCAACATGTCATTGATGTTGAAGCTCCAGTGCGCTTTGTATACCCTTATGGTGAACAGTAAGTAGTTTAGTGCTGTTTACAATGAGAAACTTTATGAATAATGTTAATAGAGTGTTTGTACTGCTGCTCCTTTAACTTGACAGAATGCTGCCACCTGCTTCTTAATATGTTTGATTAACACTAAAAAAAGAAAACCTCTTTATTAAGAAATAAAGAGAGCAAATTTATTCTCAAAGGAAACATTGACGCACATGTAAAGCTTATTGTGCATATGACAATTTTTTTCTCAATTAGCTCATATATGTAAGGTTCATCGCATTTTAGAGATTTGAAAGGTTACATACTAATAACATCTTTATGACAAGTGCTATGCTTCACGCTAAAATTTGACAAAAGAGAATGTGATAAGGATTTTAGAAAATAGGACGGCTCAAAGTGGATAGTCTGGATAATGAGGGTAGGCAAGCCACACTCCTAGCAACTCATGCCTACGCTACATATGCAGTAAACTCAATTTATATACCAGGTGACATTTGAATTGTCTACTGATGACCTGTGTAATGCAATAAGACCCATTCTTGGTGAGTTTCTGGAATCACTGAATAAAAATCATGACTAAGCTTTTAGAATGATAGATTCAAAATCTAAATGACATTTGTGAAAGGAAAGAGACAAGGGTGTTTTTCTGTAAGGGTATGTGAGAAAAGTCAAGCTTTAATATAAAATAATAGATGAAGGAGAAGAAGAAGAGAAGGAAAAGAGAAAACATAACTGCTGTTTGGAGCACCTAACGTGTGCCAAGCACTAAGGTCTTCATGCGTGCTATTTCCAATCCTCACAACAGTACCACAAGGTAAGAGTGATATTCCCCTTCTTATAGAATAGTGACTAATGATTTGGAAACTCATCCAAGACCACACAGCCAAACAAACAAACAAACAAACAAGCAACAACAACAACAACAGAAAAAACCGCAGTTGCCTCAGACCTCAGGTATATTTGAGAATTTAGCTGATTCTGCTCTAATAAGAATTCAGCTTTTTCCTCTGTTAGCACAATCAGTGCACAAATAAGAAATCACTCCCTGTCAAAATACTGAAACTGTGTTTCTACAATCTTTAGACCAGCCAGAGTTTTATTTTTGTAGGATCTTGGTTCTAATCTTAACAATTCAGAAAGATACAGGAAACACATAAAGAGTTAACAAGATTGTAAAAAAAAAAAAGTGAGAGAACTGACAAAGGCTTTTTGATGTTAAATTTCAATCACAACAAATATGTCTCCTCCAGAAGAACTGAATAAATTCCTAATGTGCTTTCATACTGCTAGTAGGCTCTAGTACTTCGGTTGCAAAATGTGCGATATTCCATATGGCTTCTACAGCCTTTTGTCTAAGGGAAACTGTTGGATTTTACAAGCTATCAGTGACGGAAGAAGCTCTCCAATTCTTGGAACCTCAGTGTATCCCACGGAAGTGATGAGCTGGTCACTTTGCAAGACGGCAGCCCACGTGGATGGCGGTAGAGAAATTCTCTGGGCCCTGTTGGCAAGTGACTCTCAGCCTCTAATGGAAGCAAATTATATACTTTCTAAAGTGACAGTATCACTTTAGTAATGTGCAGATAAAGTGTCCCAGTGAAATCTAATAGCTCAGACTCGCCAGAAACATTATTAAAATAATTGCTTCCTCCTACTTTTTTTCTTCTTTTTTGGCAAAGTGCTACTTCATGTGGCAGTAGGTTTTGTAAAAGAAGGTAACAGAAACTATAGCAGGACACAGAAACTACAAAGGCAATATTCTCCCTCTACTAATTCTAATGTATGACTGCTGAAATAACACTGCAGCCTGGAAAGCTGCCTTCTACTAGAACATTTGTAGATAATTGAACTCTTGCTCATTGTTCAAAAGGTCATGAGGTTTGAGTGGGCTCTTTTTCTTTTGGTAAATTATTCAGCTTGAGTATTTATTGGCCTGTCAAAAGGAAAGTATTGTATGAACTGTCTCTGTTGCTCTCCAGTGTTTCCTAATTTGATTGTGTTCTTTTCTGTGCATAAACTTGGCAGAAAATTTCCATCTCTCTTTCTCAAATTCCAGTTCGGAGACCTCTCTTCTTTGCTCTTTGCTGTATAAATCAGCCTCATGGATCAAATAGACATGAATGAAGTCAATGAGAAAAAATTGTAATACTGATTGAATGGAGAGTTTGGGCTGGATTTTTGTTTCAAGCCTGATCAGATCATTGTTATTATTAATATTTTGGAGCATTCCTTTAAAGGAATCTACAACAAAAAGAAGGGGCTAATTTTGAAGGAATTGCTAGTCTGAGAATATCCATAGTCATCTATAATATACTAGAATGGAAAAGTCTGTATTACCCAGCCCTAAGTCTACCAAAGTAGTATCCGCACAATATCTACATGCTTTAGTGTAGTTAGTAGATCCAAAGACCCCAATCCTGAACACAATTTGGCTGCAAACTGGGGAGTTTTATTACTACAACATCATCTTCTATCCAACCTTGGTGGCACTTTAAAACTACTTCTTATATCAAATGCTGCCTGAGGAGAACTAGTTAAGAGAAGGTTACGAAAAAACAAAGGATAGCTGAATTTGTGAAAATATATTCCTCAGACAGCTAGCATTGCAATCTTTACGCCTAGCTACCTCCATAAAATTGAAGACCCTTTTTATTGCTTTCAGATGAGATAGTCCCTTCAACATTTTGTCCTTTTCTGCAGTGAACAGTTCTCTCTTCCTATGGATCAGAAATTTTTATTTATTGATCATCTTCGGTGTACCTGGAACTAAGTTAGATGTTACTTCATTTCCTGTTCTTCATTTAACCTTTACAACAGTGACATGGGTCAGTCATTTTACAGAGGAAGTGAAGGTACAGAGTTAAGTCACATTCTCAAGGTACCATTTCTCATCGACGGCTAGGCCATGATTTGAACCTAGACTTAAATGATACCAATGCCCAGACTCTAGTTTATTTTCATGTCACATAAAGGTAGGGCTGCTTTAAGACTCAGTGATACTGGATAAGAAGCATTAGGTTCTAAAGAGCCTATCAGTACATGAGATGCTACTGATTCAATTCATCCAATAGATGTTAATTTCCATGATAATACAGAGTTCACCAACTATGCACACCTACGGCTTCTAGTTTCCTTGTCTATATTTGTTATATATTTCCACCTCATTCCCCTGGCCTCTCCTTTAGTCTTCTGTCTCTCTCCATCTCTATATCTACTGATTTGGCCCAGTTCCTGACTTCATCCCAGGTTTGCCTCTCAGGTTCTGTAATCCTGAGCCCTCAGCTGCTTGGATTCCTCTCTACTACTTGGATAGACGAGACATGAATAGCTTTGAACCTCCAACGACTTGCTCACATACTACCTTGGCATTTCAAGGGCTGGCTTTGACTCATCAAGGCCTGATACTCACCAATCAACTGAAAAACTTCCATCTGGACTCAAGACAAGCCTCAGGCAGTGAAATTGCAACTATAGTCTTCAGTGTATTTCTTGACCTATGGTTGACGTTTCACTATAAAATCCTCAAAACCTAACATTGCAGTTACTTTAGTTCATCTCAAAACCAGCCACGGATGGTTGGAAAATATATGTTGAACAGTTTTAATTTTGTTCCTAGGCTTTCTTATTTCGACTGGAGACTCATCTTTCCCCCTCTTTCTACTTCTAAATTGTGAACCACTGCAATGATATATCCAAGGGGAAGGAACAGATCCATTACTCAACTGGATGGGACGAATATCACAGAATTTGTGACTATCTTTTTTTTTTTTAGAGAGAGAGAAATAGAAAGCGCACATGCATGCACAAGCAGTGAGGGAGGGGCAGAGAGAGAGGGAGAGAGTGGAACACTTTCCCTTTTTTTTTTTTTTTTTTTTTTAAGGAGAGAGAGAATCTTTAGCAGGCTTCATGCTGAGTGCAAAGCCGAATGCAGGGCCTGATCTCGTAACCCTGAGATCACGAACTGAGCCAAAACCAAGAGTCCAACACTTAACAGACTGGGCCACCCAGGTGCCCCGTGTGACTATCTTTAATCTGCTTTACTTCCTATTCTCTATATCATTTTTTCCTCCTTATTTTTGTTTTGGGGTTTCTATACTAAGCCTACAAATCTGAATTCAGATTAAAGTAATTGATAAAATCCCTTAGTTCTAGTTTAATTCCATTAATTCATTTGTTAATGTATTTTTTTTAACCTATTGCTTGGTTAAGTATTATTAGAAGCAATGATTAAAAAGCAGTCAAAAATGTACTTTTCAAAATAGAGACTCTGTTGCCTGGATTTGAATCCAGTCTCCATCATTTATAAATTGTGAAATCTTGAACAATTTATTTAACTTGAGTTTTAATTTCCTCTTCTCTAAGTGAAGATCAAAATGCCTATATTATGTGGATATTACAAACATTAAGTGAGGTAATATATGTAAAATGCTAAGCATATTGGGCGCCTGGGTGGCTCAGTTGGTTAAGCGACTGCCTTCAGCTCAGGTCATGATCCTGGAGTCCCGGGATCGAGTCCCACATCAGGCTCCCTGCTCAGCAGGGGGTCTGCTTCTCCCTCTGCTCCTCTTCCCTCTCGTGCTCTCAGTCTCTCATTCTCTCTCTCTCAAATAAATAAATAAAATCTTTAAAAAAATAAATAAATAAAATAAAATAAAATAATAAAATGCTAAGCATATTGTCTTGCACTCCAAAGCAGCTTAGCAAAAAAGAATAGTAGCTATGATCAATAGCTATATGATCCTGAACTAGCAATCTAGTATTTCTGGGGCTACTCTTCTATATATAGGTTTTTATTATGTATAATTAAAAAACTTGATTTTTTTGGTTATTGCTTACTGCAGTGAAAAGATACAAATCTAAATCAGCAAAGGGAAAAGACACATGGAGTAAATTCTAAAAGAAACTAGGCACAAGCTTCCAGTTATCTCCTCTTAGTGGAGTAACATGGGGACACATTATTAAGATAAACTTATCTGGACAAACTATTACAGCATGGCCCAAGGCCTTAGGCATACAAAAACATTTTTATCAGGTAGAATATTCCAGGGGTTCAGAAGTTATCTCCCAGGAGTGTGAAGACAGGCCTTTCTCTGGGATGTGCAGGGTTTTTTTGTTTGTTTGTTTTTGTTTTTGTTTTTTGTTTTTTTTGTTTTTTTAAGATTTTATTTATTTGCGAGAGAGAGAATGAGATAGAGAGAGCATGAGAGGGAGGAGGGTCAGAGGGAGAAGCAGACTCCCTGCTCAGCAGGGAGCCTGATGTGGGACTCGATCCCGGGACTCCAGGATCATGACCTGAGCCGAAGGCAGTCGCTTAACCAACTGAGCCACCCAGGCGCCCTGGGATGTGCAGGTTTTGAGAGACCTAGGCCTACTGAGATAACCCTTTCCTTACCACATAGTATTAGGAGATGCTAGTAATAGGGGAAACTGGGTGTAGGGCAGATGGGAAATCGGTACATTGTTCTTAATTTTTCTGTAACTCTAAAATTGTTCTAAAAATTAAAGTCTATTAAATCAAAATCCAATTAGAATAGATTATAGAAGTTGATAAATATTCAAGCTGAAAATATTTTAATATATCTCAAATTATTTTATCTAATTGAGATTATAACATAAGGATTCTGTTGCATTGTCTTGGTCTCATGCGTTTAAAATTTCTATTGTACTTGTCTTTATAAGGAAAGGACTGAATTTTTTCTCATCAGCATGAGCTTTTATTATTCATAACAACCAAAAAGTGGAAAAAATCCAAATGTCCATCAACTGATGAGTAGATCGATAAAATGGAATGTTGTTCAGTCATAAAGAAGAGTAGTGATGTATGCTATAGCAACATTTGGAAAACCTTAGGCTCAGTGAAAGTAGACAGACACAAAAGAGCATGTATTTTATGACTTATATAAAATGTGAAGAATACCCAAGTCCAGAGACCAAAAGTAGATTAGTACTTTCCAATGGATGAAGAGATAGGGAATGGGGAGTAACTGATAATGGGTATGGGCTTTTTCTCTAGATGATGAAAATATTCTGGAATCAGGTAGTGGTAATGATTATACAATCTGTGAACATACTAAAACCACTGGATTGTACACTTTTAAAAGATGGATGGTGTGTAATTTATATTTCAATTTTTAAAAACTACTTCTTTCTCACAAATAAATTATCAGGCTAAGTTTCACTAATATCTGTTCCATTTTTTTGTAACACTAGATTGGCAGGAATATCAAATGTTTAAATAAATGCAATTCTTATATATTTAAGTATTCCCTTCATATATTTTTCTTTTTTCTTTTTTTTTTAAGATTTTTTATTTATTTATTTGACACAGAGAGAGAGAGAGCACAAGCAGGGGGAGTGGCAGGCAGAGGGAAAGGGAGAAGTAGGCTTTCCGCTGAGCAGGGAGCCCGACACGAAGCTCAGTCTCAGGACCCTGGGATCATGACCTGAGCTGAAGGCAGACGCTCAGCCAACTGAGCCACCCAGGCACCCCTTCATATATTTTTCTTAACCTCCTTCCTTTCTCATTTCATTCCACAGATATGCACACAATCCTTTACCTTTATAGAGTATCATAAAGATGAAGATATTATTAATTCTTTCTTCTCTCAGATATTCTAGCATTGCTGCAACAGTGAAACTTTTGTTATGATCATCATGGCTTATTAGGTCTTCTAATAGGTGGATAAAATAGACTGAGTTGCATAGTATTATAGATAGAAAATGAAATCTAGCTGCTGCATTTGTACACCTCTCTGATTTATAGCTTGATAAGTAATTGCTATTATTAATTTATTGTTTGACCTAATGAAAACAACAAGGGTTTTTGTTTTTGTTTTTTAGATTTTTTTTTTTTACATCATTACAGTGTTTCTTGGTTTTGTGATGGATTCATCTCTAACCAATTATTTGTATCTTAATTTTTACTGGTATTAAATCCATAATATAAGCAAACTTAAAAATTTCTGTATAGTGTATACAGAGAATTAGCTTTCAAGAGCTTGTCTTCCACTTGTAAGTTTATGGAAACCTAAATATGTCGAAATAAATAAAGAGTAGAAGAATGATTTGTCATAAAAAATATGTGATTATTTTAACAGTATTATGAAATACTGGAGGGCATCCAATCAAGGCACCTCTGAACTGAAGCAGCATACACAAAATATATTGACTAGTAATATTCTTGATTTATAAACAACCAACACTCATCTCTGCTTTCTGAATTTAAAATATTGAGGTTATCTTACTTGTTTAAACCTTTTGGGGTAAGGCATGGAGATTAAGCCTGCACATATGTGTACATATGTTCATACACTCAAGGTCTCTAAGCTTTTGGTTTTCTTTTAGAGTTCTTAGAAAGTATCTATTTTTTTTTTAACTGTAGAAGTAGATGTACAGTTAAAAAAAGGTTTTAACTTTTTACAAATTGAGATATAATTGATGTATAGCATGATGTTAGTTTCAGGTATACAACATAATGATTGGATATATGTATATATTATGAAAGGATCACCACAATAAGTTTACTTAACACCCACATGATACATAGTTATTTTTTTTCTTTGATGGGTTTTAACTTTTAATAACTGATTCTTTTGATGTTTTCTGCAAACTATTTCTTAGATCACAGGCAAAGTCTGATATCTGATTTCAGTAAGCCTATCTCAGAGAAACAAGATATAGTCACATTCAATAGGACTTTTGGTCATCACTCAAATAAAACCAAGTAAAAATGTTTTCACAAAGTCATGTCTTGCTAACTGACATGGTATTGGATTGTAGAGAAAACTCAACCTGTATGATCCAAGTTAGATTTTCCTTTGAAAAAGGTTATCTGTGAATGTTTAGTTCTAGCCAAGACAGCTTTTACTTTCAACTTTTTATTAATTTGAGTAAATGTGCTGCCAAAGCCAGCACTGAACTTTTTATTCATAACACCTCCTTGGTTTATCTCTTCTGATGTCACCATATCTGTTCATTTCCCAGTCTGAAATTCACCAAGCTAGTTTCTTAAAATATGGAACACATGATGGTACAAATGCATTGAAAAATTAGATTTTTTTTTCCTTTACGTTGGTATATTAAAAATATTGCACTAAAGTACAACATGAGAAAACGTTCTTGTCCCATCTCCCCCCCACCGCCCTGTTGTATATCATGTTTCATTGGAAAATGGTCAGTGTTCACTGGCTTCAGCATCGATATTGAATATGCGTGCATATGTGTGTACAGGCACGCTACCATAGTAGGCCATGTTATCGGCTAATTCAAGTAAACTATTGTAGATGGCATAGCAGTAGGGGGCCTGAGAGCTTGGTGTGGCTTGAAACTCTTTCTACCTCACAGAGGGACTTTACACACCAACTCCTGTCAGGGTGGAGAAGGAATGAAAGAACTGTTTCTCCTTTAAAGAAGAGTATTTACAAATATAAAGCTAAGTCAAATAGAACTATTATAGCAAGTAACATGAAAAGTTAAATAATCTTTTCTGTTTTTCCTAATTTAGACTTGTGTAAATTTAAAATAATCTTTAAGATATTCACAGTGTTTAATTAAATAAGGAGGCCATCAGCGTAAGGTGGTTGTAATGCCTTGGTTATCCTATGTAAACAAACCAAAACCTAAGCCAGAGTCAGTGTACTCAAATTGAGAAAATGAAATGTAAGAATAAGCAATCACACACAGGGAGTTAGGTTTTCTCAGCAACAGCTTAAGTTATAGCCAATAAAATTATTTCCTTGCTTTGTTTCCCTATAAAAATGCCTCCCCTAGCTCCTGTTGACAGAGCACTCCTCATCGTCTTTGGTTTGGCATCGCCTGATTCTAATCCATGTATGCTCAAACTCTTGAAAATTTTAATGTGCCTCGGTTTACCTTTTAGTAACACTGAATGATTAACTGTATAGTTCTTTTAATGCAACAGTGTACAATCAAATGAAATATGCCTTGTAATTGGATGTACATTTTTCAATGATCTCTTTTAATCTCTTTTAATAATCTCTTAATGATCTCAATTTATTTTAATAAAAGTTTACAGGACTCTTATTTAATGGGTTTTATTCCTGCTTAACAAAATTGGGCACAGTTTCTTAAAGTGGACCATGAACATTCCTTTGAAGGACTAAAAATAAATTTATAAAGTCTCCCTTTAACTGAGGGACTTAAACTTGATCCACTGACTTGCACCACGAACTTCAAAAGGTGGATTATCGCAATAGATGTGATGACCTAATTCTTCCAAAGGTGGTTCAGGATCAGTTGTAGCAAAGTGGGCTGCATCGTCAATTTCTTTCCTCACTTCTACATCAATTTCCTTGAATTCTTCAACAGTGGCAAGCTTACTGTTTACCATTCTATCTTTGAGAAGCATAATAGGATCACTCTTACTTCTTACATTCTGAATTTCTTGTCGCGTGCAGTAACTAACTCCAGGGTCACTCATGCTGTGTCCGTGATAACGGTATGTCTGCAGCTCCATCACTATGGGCCCCTTTTCAGATCTACAGTAGTCCGCGGCAAACCTCGTTGCCTCCCGAACACACAGAACATCCATTCCATCCACCCTTAGTCCAGGGATAAAGTGTCCTCTCTTGTAGTAATCAGTGCTTGCTGCTGCTCTCTCAGCAGACGTGCCCATTCCGTAGAGGTTATTCTCACAGACGAAAACACAAGGTAATTTCCACAGAGCAGCCATATTGTAAGCTTCAAATATCTGACCCTGATTCGCAGCACCATCCCCATATAGGGTCAAACAGACCTCCTTTTTGCCCTTATATTTACAGGCCAGGGCGACACCAGCTCCCAGGGGCCCCTGGGCGCCGACAATGTCGTTGCCCCCATAGAAGTTCTTTGCATACATATGCATAGATCCTCCTTTTCCTTTAGCACAGCCTCCCCTTCGTCCTGTCAGTTCTGCAAGAATTGCTCGGACAGAAAGTCCACGAGTATAGCACAAGCCGTGAGCCCGATAGGATGTGATGACATGATCGGTGGGATTTATCCCGGCTTCCAGGCCCACACAACAAGCTTCCTGACCATCGCACAAGTGACAGAACCCACGAATAAATTTTTGTTTATACAGCTGATCTGCCTTCAATTCCATTCGGCGAATAGTCTGCATCATCCTGTAGTATTTAAGCCCATCCTCCCGGGTGAGCACTGTTGTGACAGGGGGGCCCTCTTCTAATCGATAAAGGTCACATTTCTTAATTTCAAATGTGGCATCATTGGAATAGTTACAGGATGCCACCAGCACTCTGCTAGCGGGCTTCTGGGCGACCCCGGACAACACGCGGGAGACCGCGGCGGCGAGCATCTTCTTCATGGAGTGTGGCCCAGGGTGGTGGCCGCGACTCTCAGCTGCCCAGACGTCTGGCTGCGCTCGTCCCCTCCGGAGCCTCCTTCCGAGCCAGAACGTCTTCGGCGCCACAATGACCGCGCTGGTGACAGAGGCCACGTCACTCCAGGCCGAGTCACGGGGTGGCCAGCCCTGACGGACTGATTTTTACAGTGCCTTCCAACTGTAATTAAGAATAAGGTTGCTTTGTTTCCTGAAAGAGCTGGTTGGACAACATCCCAATCCTAAATAGTGCCACATTCATTGCTAAAACATAATAACCCTGCTAAACACTATGGCAGTGGTGCTGACCTTGTAACAATGGAACAGAGGTGCAAAGGCAGTCCCCAAGGCACACAAAGGTTCTGATACGTTTGGCCAAAGATATTCTCACCAGTATTTAAAGTCTTTTTAAAAGGGCGCCTGGGTGGTTCAGTTGGTTAAGTGTCTGCCTTTGGCTGGGATCATGATCCCGGGGTCCTGGGAGCAGCCGGCTTCCTGCTCAGCCCAGAGTCTGCTCCTCCCACTCCCTCTGCCCCTCCCCACCCCCACTTGTGTTCGCTCTCACTCACTCTGCTCTCTCTCTCTCAAATAAATAAATAAATCTTTTTTTTTTAAGTCTTTTAAAAAGTTTTTAGAGTACGTATGAATATTTTATCCTACTCCATAATATACCATCTTTATTTTAATGTAAAAATAAAGATGCAAATTATTCGTAATTTACATATTTAACTTTTTTTAAAGATTTTATTTATTTTGAGAGAGAGAGAGCACACACACAAGCGAAGGGGAGGGACAGAATGAGAGGGACAAGCAGACTTCTGGCTCAGCACTGAGCCTGAGGTGGGGCTTAATCCCAGGACCCTGAGATCATGACCTGAGCCCAGGCAGAAGCTTCACCCACTTGAGCCACCCAGGCGCCCCCATATTTAACTTTAAAAACACACACACTTTTTAAGGAAAAGTTGGTATTCCAAAAAAAAATATGGCACATTTATTCTATGGTTTCTAGCACCTGTGTCACCTGAGGGGAGGGAAGGGGGAGAGGCAGGTGATGATACAAAAACCCCAGCCAGAGAATAACAGTCTAAACCCAAAAATAAACTTTGCTGGGTGTAGGAAGATCGGAGGCAGGGTTGAGATGCAGATTATGGTAATGACCAAGTTATTGATATGGCACCTTTCCTTATCTTATAATCCTGAATCTTTCCCATTTTTATCCCTATTTTCTGACTAATTGACTTTTTTTTTTTTTTGTCTTTGCCTTGTAATATCTTCAACAGGTTTCTTTAGAAAACATCAAGATGCAGGTGGCTTTGCATTTTGCTTTTATATCAATCTAAATTGAATCAGTCTTATTCCAAGAAATTGAGAAGCATTTTCTTATAATACCTCTTTATAGTAAACATTAGAAAGTGTTACTTCTTATAAATGACCCACTAAACAAAATAGTTTGGCCTGAAAGAGAGCAATAGCGTTTGCTTAAGTCACTGGTAACAGTTCAATCATAGGACAAAAGAAGTCTAAGGCCTAGGGTTACAAAGATCACATATCATTTTCCTCTTTCGTGCTTTTACTAGGAAGGTGATTTTTGTACCCCAATAAGCCAACCATATCCAGGGATCTGGTTTTATTTAGACTATTAAGCTATTTACCTCAATTCATCCTCTGTTTTATATCCACGGCCTGTTTATAATGAACATGCAAATAAAATACAAAATACAAAAATCCCTGTTTGTAAATAAATCCTTACCCAAATTTCCCTCTGACATGTTCAAAGCAGCTGACTTCTCTTTGTCTAATTGCAAGTGTTATTTTGAACACTTCTTTTGACATTCGGGCAGGAAGTAGAAAATAGCTTGTTAAAAAGTTACAATATCTCTTAAAACTTGATTCCCCCCCACCTTCCCAACCCAGCCATTATAATGGACCTCATCTTTTCACTCAACTTAAAATTCTGCTGTTGGAATTCATGGTCTTGCTGTGTTATTTGCTTTCTCTTTGATAGTTAGCCTCTCTCCGCTGTTCTCTTTCATTCCTGCAGGTATTGGACATCTCCAGGGAGCATTATCTCCATGAGAATGAGAAAAATGACACTGCAGGATGGAACGGTAGTGTTAATGGGTCACTGAGTGACAGCTGAGCCTTCTCTCAGAGGTATCACCCGGCTCGCACCGCCAGGAACACAAGAGCTATACAGTAAAGTGTGCCAATTTAATCTTGTCATATGTAGCCTGGGCTGCAAAGATAGAGCTCCCCTTAAAAGCCCAGTGTGACGAGGCTAAACCCAACTCATGCCAAAAGAGAACATGCAAAGATGCTAATTGGAAAATACCTGTGCTACAGGTCGCCACAGAAGATAGCCATTTATTTATTTATTTACTTATTTATTTATTTAGCAACAGGCTCAGGTTAAGATAACAAATAATAAAATGCGATACTTCCAGGGGCCTCTTGGACATCATATATGGTTAACCTATATTAACCTAGATTCAACTTAAAGACAGACGGATGCAATCATATTTACAGAATATGATATCAAAGTCCACTAAACTGATTAATCCTGATGATTTTTTGTTGTTGTTGTTCCTAAACCCATCCACATTTTTGAAATAACTGGAATTTCCAGATAGCAGTGTAAAAATGTAAACCTCACCAAGGAGATCCTGAGCTGCTGAGCTTCTCGAACTCTTATCTGCCCCCAGCTAGACAGGAGTCAAGCTATGCATGGACAACTGAGCCGAGGGTGGTGTACTTTCCTTCACATAATTTATTTTTCATCCTGTCATTGTTCAATACCGTGTTTATTACCAAACAGAACTAATAGCCATCTACATGCTCACCACTGAAATGCTGTTTGCAATTAAAATCCCCATAAATTCTAAGTTTTAATTAAGACCAAATCTTACTTTTAATCTATTTGAAATTAAAGGAAAACAGATGAGCACTTTTATAAGGCCAATGGTAGACTTTACATTTAATTAATAAAAAACCTAATAAAAGAGCAGCCAGTGATTATAGTAGCAATCATTCATATCAGTGTGACAGTATTTCACATTTCATGTCTAATGGTTGATACTCCAGGGGCATTTCTGAATTTGTCTTAAAAGTGTCACCCCATTACATCAATAGCATATAGAGTATTTTTAATAAATGATAAGAAATGTAAAAAAAAAAAGGACAGTATATTTGAAGGATATTTAAATTCCTCCAGCAATAATTGCTCTCTTTTGCCAAATGTTAAGTGAAGAAAACTGTTAAAAAGTGAATATGTTCTAGATAAATAATATCAGATTTCATTATGATTAGTGGCAATGTATTTCTTTCATAGCTCTAAGATTTGGCAATTAAGAGTGATGAGTAAGAACTTGGTTAAAAAATTGTTATAT